>NC_081413.1:733347210-733962567 GCF_030272615.1 Cryptomeria japonica
AATTTGGAAACATGACAACACTTTCCTAAAGAATGAAGTTAAAATTGGAAACATGAGTTGGAAGATTTTAAGGGTTTCTGATTGAGGATTTAACTTTATTTACAGATACTTAGTTGTAAACTTCATTTCTACACCAAGAAGTTCGAGTTACTAAGGAGAGCTTAGTAAAGTATTTTCGGTTTGAAGATCATCTGGAGAAAGTTTTGAACAGTGCTGGAGGTTGGATAAACTTTTTTGACAAAAGTTTCATAGATTTTTTTGAGAAAGACAACCAGCATAAGGAAGAGTTATCGAATCGTTCTTGAATTTCCTGAGTGTTCTTGAGAAAATTCCAGCCTTCCATCCATTCTAAGGTGAAATGGAATTCATGACGCAGATTTATGAATTTTCTAAGTATTTTTCAGAGTTTAAGAAATGATTTTTAGTAAATTTATTCGAATTTCTAGAGAATGAAAATCATTTTTTTTGGCTAAGTATAAGAAATTTTTGGAGTTATAACACTCGGTGTTGATTTACGATCACAACCACCCTTGAAAACTGAAGGGTTTTGAGGATGAAATTTCAGTTTTTATGGCTAAGTATGAAAATGAAATCTAATCTCCAAACACTTAGCCGTTCACAACCTCGATTTTTTTTAATCCAAGATAGATTTCTAACTTGATTTCCTTTGGTTTTACAGGTCGTAGGAGGAAATAGAAGCGGGATCATCATAGAGATCGCAGCTGGAGTTTCAAGCCAAATGAAAGATTGAGGACAAGTTCACAGGCAAGGTTCATCCGGGCGTGAAGATAGCCAAATTTGGCTAAGTATGGGAAATGTTTCACAAAGAAAATTCCAATTTCCTCAATTATGATGAAGGCATGTCAAGGTATCGAGAAGAAGGACATGATCATAAGGAATGCCTGAACAACTTGATCCCATCATTTCATATTTGCAAGGGGTTATCTAGAGCTTTTACCCTCCTCCCACGCAACATAAATTGGCAATTGAAGGCAAGATCATCACAGAAAACACAAATGGAGTTTCGAGCCAAATTCAGAATTGAAGACGGGACCACGAGCAAGGTTCGTCTTAGTGTAGAGAGGGCCAAAATTTGGCTAAGTATGAGAAAAACTTCACGAGGGGATTTCTTCTCCAAATTCGAGGCACTTGAAAGAATCTCAAGGCATCAAGAAAGAAAAGTTCTCAGACTTGGTGAAAATATGGAAAAGTTAGATAAACTTCCAACTTTTTGAAGAATTTCACCTCCTGAAGGAATGAAAAAAGACAAGCTCCCAAGCAGAATCAAATGGCAACAAGAAGGAATCAAATTTCCATACTAAGACGATTTCTTGACACAAATTGGAGAATTCAAGAAAGACATCCAACACGTTGAGGTGGCGCCTCGTCGTTTTCCAACCAATCAGATCGCTCCAAGTCAGCATGTCCAGGTTCGATGAACCTAACTTATCCAGAAGCTTCTAGAAGGAAACACTTCACAATGCAACAACCTTCTATTTTCATTGATGGTTCATATTTAGGAAGGACAAGTGTCCCAAATGTAATTGGTCGAGGGTAGTTAGTTTTGGGAAACCCTAATTAGGGTTTATAGCTTTCAATCTAGGCACTTGGTCACTGTTTGATCTCGGCCGTTCATTTATTCTTGAAAACTATATAAGCCTACCTCCTCTCATTTGGAGAGTGTGAGGTTTTTGATGTATTGTTGCTTAAGGTCATTTCCAGATAATGTATTGCATGTGCGTTGCTTTGTAATTTGTATTATTTGAATGATTTGCATGGTTTCAATTGCCTCAACACTTAGTTAAAATTAATTTAGATTTGCTTTCATTGTTGTTAATTTGAATGAAGGATTTGATAAGTGTCAATTGATGGTGTATCTCCGCTCATACTTTTGGTAAATGGATGATTTCCATTCTACCGTACAAAGTTAGTATGAGCCCATCCCCTGTGCATCCCAACATCTCGATCATAAGCACAACCCATTGAAGATTGCACCGGCCTTGTGTAGTTGTCCCTAGTGTGGCGAAGCAAGGTTTGGTTTCTCGAGAGCACCCAGTTGATACCGTCTCCAGAGTTCGTAGGATTAGATTAACCTTCTCAAACCCTGTCCCTTTTTCCCTTTCTTTTGAAAGTCTAAATCCCCAGAAAATTCCCCCCCAAAAAAAGAAGAGCCTAAAATTGCTAAATCCATCTAAGTCCAGCAGTTCAAGATACTTGTTAAACGTAAGTCCCCTTTGAAATTTCCGAATACGCTACCCAAGAAGCTATTCCACTAAAGTCGCTTGTTCGCACATATAGACCTTGGAAGCAGTAGTGATTTTTCAGGAGAGGATAGAATGCCTTCGGGTATCCTATCCTAATGTTTGGTAGATGATAAAACAGACATCAACAGGTACCAAGGGGTTTGATACCGTGTTGATCCGCACCGACCAGGTGGAAGGTTGGTGGCCAGAGTGTCGGCTTGTCGAGGCTTCGCCAAGTTTCCTTTGACAGTATGTTGACTCCGGACCCACCATCAACAATGGTGTTTGTAAGGTTTTGTCCCATTATATCCATCTCTACTACTGCGGGTTTCCGTCTGACGCCCACCGCGAGTAGCATAGGGTTCATGGCATCCGTACCAGATTCCTTCACTGGGTCCGTATCAGATTTCGCCATCGTTTGGTGTTCCTTAATGAGGGTAGTGTCCCCGGTTACATTTGTTAGAGCCATCCTTAACTGTGGCATGGTCTGTAGAAGGTCAGACACCTGTATGGGTATTGTGGTTTGTAACATCTGCTTGATGATAGTTTTCTCTGGTTCCGACCGAATTGGTGTATCGACAGATAGGTGCGAGGCCCTCCACTCTCCAACCATTGCACGCTCGATATCCGGCCTTGCCTCCTGGAGCCTTTCTTTTTCTGTGTGAGGGTTCGGGTACATGGCTTTCTTGTTTTGCAACCTTGTGATTGCTAGTACGTCTTCTCTTGATCCCTCCACGTCGAGCATGTTCACCCCTTTTTGCTTTGGACAATCTATGTCCTCGTGATTTCCTGGACCATACCATTTGCACAGCAAACTTCCTGCATCACCTCCGTTTTGGCATTCTCGGGCAAAGTGACCCCATTCGTTGCACTTCCTGCATTGAATCATGGGTCGCCTCTTCCCGTCGTATTGAATTATGCTCCTTGGTGTGTTATTATTGGATCTATTGTTACCCCACCAATTGTTTCTGTATCCTCCAGGGGAGGCGTCAGAGTTTGCTGTTGGCTTCGGAGGTGTCGCCGGCGGTGTGGCTTGGTCGGGTTGGGCGTAGAGCACTTGTGTGCTCCGTGCTTTCAAGTTGTATGGGCATTCCTTAGTGGGATGTCCCATTACTTGGCAGATGTCACAGAAAACTTTGCGGGGACAACTTCCTTTAGTGTGTCCTCCTGTCTTGCAGTCAATACACCATAGTTCTTTTCGTTCCCTACCACTTTCCTTGTCATGTTTTAACTCCTTCATCATCCTCATCATATCCTTTTAGAGTGCTTGCACGGTTTTGGATCCCCCATCGCTGTCTTCGTCCGTGTTGTCACCATCGTTCACTCGTCACTTCCCTCGGGATGTCTTGTTTTCACTTTCAATATCCATGGCGCGGTTGTATGCTTCATCGTATGATGGCAGAGGGACCACTTTCATCGTCCTTCTCAGGGATCGTACCAATCCTTCCACGAACCACCCGCTTCTTGAGGCCATCGGTCGGCTTGTTCTCCATTTTGTTAAGTAGTTCCCTCAGCCTTCTGTTATATGCGCGCACACTTTTGTTTTTTCCTTGTTTGGTGTTGTAAATTTCTGCCACAATTTCATTGTCATCCCGTAGGAGTTCGAATTCTTCCTCGAAGGCCTTCTTCAGATTGCTCCAGGACGTTTTATGCTGAGCATCGAGGTCTGTGTACCAATCAGTAGCTATTCCTTGCAGAGTCGCCGAGAATGCTTTCACCCAGTAGTCCCAGTCGTCCTGGCCATTTGCTTCCCAGATGGTGACGCATGTCTTGCAATGCCGTACGGGGTCCTTTGACCCGTCGCCCATGAATTTTGGGAGTTTCTGCTTCTCCAGAGTGTGTGCCATCATTCTTTTCTGTACAGTTTTATGTAGTGCCTGGAAATGGCTATATGCCGGGAAGGTACTATGTGTCCGGGAGGTACCGTACGCTTCTGGTTTGGTCGGGCCCTTGTCAACCGGGCTTTGGTCACCTTGGGTTCTATAGTCCCTCCTTCCAGGGGTTTCCGGATCTGACCTTCCTATTTTGATGCCCTCTGACAAGGACAAATTTTTAGTGCCAGACAACGTTGCTTCAAAAATAGTGGCGATTTCCTCGTGCAGGTCTCATACCGCTTCCTCTCCTTGTTCGGAAAATTCCGATTGGGTGCTTTATGATTTGGCTTTGGAGTCTTCTTCACTTGACATTGAGTGTGGGGCCTGGTCGGCAAGATCTTCCTCCACTACGTCTGGAAGTGGTAGGTTCCTGGCGACCTCGGCCAACTCCTTCCACGTACACGGTTTTTGCGTCTCCCGACTACGACTCCGACTCACACTCCGACTTCTGCTGTGTTTCTCCGGACTCCACGAGTCGACAACCTCCCTTAGTCGCCGTCTCCTGTCGGCCTATTCTTTTATGCGTAGAGATCTCCGTACAGTTCCCTTGTTTACTCCTTCGGTAGTAGTGGTACGTCTGTCTTTGTTCAGCCGTAGGGGCATCAAGTGCCAGAGGTATGGTGCCGACTAGCCTCCCTCTCCTCTTCCTCCCTACGACTCCGTTCCTCGTACCATCGGAGAACTTGTTGCCGCCGAAGTTCCTTTGCCGTTTCCTCCCTTTGGTCTTGGAGTGCAATCAAATTTCTGGTGAGTAACCCTGGAATACTCCCGAGTAGGTCAAAGACGGGGGTGCTGACGGTGAGTTCACCACGTACTGTGCCTTCCAAGACGGCTCTCTCCTGAGCCTCTCACTGCACGTACTGTGTGACCGACACGTCCCACAACACCACCAAGTTTGCCGTCAACTGATCCTCTCGTTCCTCTTCCGTGGTACTCTCTTCGTGCGTGTTGCTGTCCATGACAATTAATTGCTGGTTAAATGATCGGCCCATTAATTGCTTCCGCCTGCCGCCATAGTTATCTCCAGGTTCGTTCGGGCAACGACGCCAAAATGTTTAGTCCTAAATGTATAGTTGGTGAATAATCAGATAACACAGTATTTCCCGCACGTACCAAGTATTCATGAAACATAGTACATCATAACATAAATGACAAATGATAATAATTAGACCAGAAAAGTTATATCTTTATTCCAGTTTCCAGAATTGTCCATACATAATCCCCCCTGCCGAGGTTCCAACCAAACAATATATAGACCCGGCGGTTGGTCAAGTTGCCAACCATCACCAACTCCCAACTACCTGACGGGAACCTCCTGGCGACAACATAAACATAAACACAACATAACACACTTATAACTATTATTCTTACTAACATACATTATTTACCCCTAACAAAGCTGTTTTTAAACTCGTTTTCTATGTCTCTAGATAGCTAGAGGGATGGTTGAAAATCTATCACATGTCACTATTGTGGTAAACTGGGTCATATGAAGAAGTTTTGTAGAAAGCAATTGGTTGATAAAAAATCCAACTAGGGAGGGTCTCAACAACAGGTTCATGTCGTATAGCATTTAGAGAAGGGCTCAGCCTTTTATGCGTTCATGGGCAAAAGACTAGTATATTATGACAAGTCTTCCGCATGGTAGCTAGTAGAATGATCATTAAGGGAGGTTATTAAAGTAATATTGCAATATTGAGCTTATAATGGTCATTTAAGTCGTTTAGTTAGTTTTTAGTAGCTTTCTATTTTGTAAGTCAGTTGGTATTTAGAATCTTTCTATTCTCTCTTTTGTTCAATCTTCTGTAATTGCTTGTATAAGAATTATTCCACTCTTTTGTTAATATAACAATCAATTATTATTTCATGTTATACTATGGTGTATACAAACCCTGCATTCCGCTCCTTATTACATCATAATCTTGAGATTTGGAGAGAATACATATTTGTACGTGAATGAGTACATAGTTCAATATACTTAAATCCAATTGATGAATTTTGACATGCTTACAAGTCATCTAAAATTATTCATAATGTATGAATTGGGATACTTGTACACCATACATACCCCCAAGTAAACGTACAAACAATTATTTTCTATAGAATAGGAAAGCTCAAAACACTTAGTTATTCACACTAAGGATAGTGGGAATGGCTTGACTACAAATACAAACACACAATTGTTCATAGAAAAACTCCATATGCAATAGGGGAACGCGCAACTATTAGCAAAACAAAGTAGTTGGACTAGGCCTCACTACTTTAGCCAACAAAATTGGTCTTCAGTTAATTTGTGCTTTATTGAACAACCTTTTTTAATCAAATTTTCTACCGAACCATTACTCCAATGTTTGACTAGCAACAAACTCAAGGTTGGATGTTGTTCTCCATCTTCCCATGGTCTTCTGGTCTCTTGTTGTTTTATGCTCACTCAAGTAGGTCTGTCCTGATGATTTTTTGGACCACAAACCATTTCATGGAGTGCTCTCACAGTTTTGGCAATGTTTTTCCTGATACTTTTTCATCTTTATGGGAATAAATTTCCTCCATCAATGAAAAGATTTATAAGGGTTTTAGGCTCTACCAAAAATGCACCACATTACAATATCAAACCATATGTTTATGTTTACAGTAAAGTGCTCTCAAAACATATTATAAATCTGATGCATATATCCTAAGTCACAGGATACAGTGATTTTCATGGAAGAGGTTCAAATTTAATCGAATTTCAAACTTCTATAAAAAAAGGCGAATTTAATCGAATTTCCTCCATAAAGCACTGCTATCCGCCTCTAAACACAACTCAGCTGGTTGTGGGTATTCTTTGTATATGCTTTGTATCTATTGGGTCATGGGTGTCTGCAACTGCTGGGTCGCCCTCGGATTTTCTCCAAAAAGGGTCGTTATTCTGATAATTTATTAGAAGTATACATATATTTAAAAATAAACAAAATTATAGAAGGCGAATTTTATCTGAATTTTTTTTCGAATTTTTCCTTTGTCAAATTTCATCCGAATTTCATGGCTGTCGAATTCGAATTCGAACTCGAACCTTGTGACTTAGCATATATCAAATGTTATGAAACAGAGAATGATCATGCAACCCATCTAAATTTATTGAATTAACATGTACAATTGATTTATGATAATATGCTTGACCATTATTTGACAAATGTATAACCAGTACTATGTTCTTTAGTCCATGACACTAATCAGGCTAGAAAAGTTTTTGAATCAATCATATCAATGAATAATTGCGCTGCTATATTTTTATTCTATTTTTGGGAAAAACTAGTCTGTCATAGATAACAAGTTTGAGTATTTTTATGGACAGCTTGCACGACTCTCATCAGACGACATGAATGCAGTGAAAAATATGTCATATCTAGGAGCTTCAGTTTCCAAAAAACACTCAGGAGGGTTTTCCCTAAAGTTTGGGACAAATAAGGTAGTTTATTCAATGCTGAAATTAAATATTTTACAATTGTCTGAAACCAAGAAATTACTAATTAGTGCATGTTTTTAAAATTTCTTTGAAACACAGACTATGAAAAATGTTTTGCCCATTAGAAATGAAGACCACCAGTTTACTTAATCTTCTTTTTCATTATTTATGGTTATGTCTTCTTGTGTTGAGTAGAAAAAGCATGCAGTGAGAAAGGAGAGAAATCAAGAAGAGGACAACTGGCAACTTGCTCGCTTCTATCCTATGGTTGAGGTATATTTTCAGTCTTATAGCCTATATAATATGGTTTGGATTCAGATGGTATGAAGTTGGGGATTACTTATAATTAGAAAGAACAAATAAGTGAAACTTCCTTTTATGTAAATATTTTGGAATAAAGAAACAACCCAATGTAAAAAAATGATAAATATGGGGATCCTAAAATGCCCTTAAAAAATTTTCAACTTGGAATTTTGAAAATTCAAAATGTTATTTATTAAGGTCCCCTAAATTTTATATAATATTTGGCACACTTAGGTCTGAAATGGCTAAGAGAAATCCTTTACTGTCAATCAATCTACAGATGTTTGTCATCTTGGTTTTGCACAAGTTGGCACTATTTCATTATATGACATTGTTCTTGTATTAATAACATTAAAAATTGATAAAAAATTTCCATGAGTGAAAGATACTAATATGAAATACATTGTTTTCACAATACACTAAAAAAGGAAGATTTTGCCGTGAGTAAAATTCACTACATATGAACTTTTTGGTATCCATTATATAATATTTTGTTCACACAGATCTGAGATAAATAAGACAAATCCTTTACCGTCTATCAATCTACATAAGTTTACCATCTTGGCTTTGGACAAGTCAGCCATACAATTTCAATATATAACATTGTTCTTGTAATAATAACATAAAAAAATGATAAAAAATTGCCAGATGAAATACATTGTTTTTACAATACACTAGAAAATGAAGATTTTACCATGAGTAAAAATCACTACATACGAACTTTTTGGTATCTATTATATAAACAATTTGAAAGATCCAATACTTAATTAACCACTGCGGTCGGTTTTAAAAGAAATCAGCTCCTTTCAAGGACTTGCATGATAACAAGTTTATTTTACTATGGATTTGTGACTTTATGTATATAGCTGAAAAGACTAGGCCGTCCCAGAAACAGAAACGTCCCAAGGACAGGGGGACGACAAGGGATTCCCTTCATGTATTAACTATTAAGTTACATCATGTATATGAATTTATGAATTTTAAGTCTCATTTGAACTCTCAATTCAACTCAGTTGCTATGTATAATGTATATGATGAATGATTTATCAATGTTATCATATGAATATTTAAAATTTCTCTATATATTTGAAATTTTTCCTATTTTTTATATAGGTGTCTTGTTTGTCCTCAAAAATGGCAAAAAACTAATCTGTCCCGGAAACCCGTTTCCCTGTTCTCCCGTCCCCTCGTCCTGGAAACTCAAGGTAACATAGATTTCAATGCATAAGTGTAATAACGTCCCAAAATGTTTTTCCTTGCTAGGAGATACCATTACTGAAAGTTGAGAAAATTAAACAATAGAATTTTGTAGCCCTATTAAAATATCTTAACAAACCTAAATATAGTTTCAATCAAAGCCAAAAAACTTGTGACTTCCTAGAACATGACAAATCCAATTTTGATTTGAACTCAGGGACTCAGCATAAATTTTGATTTTAATGTAAAGTACTAAATAAGGTATTGAATAAGTTTGTAGAACCTTGGGGAAGTGTTTTTTTACTAGATTTGAATAAAAAGAGTACAATATCACACCAACATGCAAATAAATTAGCCAATAATATGACTTGTATACTGATGGTTGAAAATCATCATCAAAATTTGAAATTCCATGCAAGTTAAAACAATTTATAATTGTCTCTTTGTTGTATACACCCTAGTGATGGTTGGGGTCCTCGTCATAGTTGGCTACTGCTCTACCCTTAAACTACGAGGTAATGACTCCTCAAGGTCATCATTATCACCAGCTGTGATATTATTCAATCCAATGCCCTCATCCCATTCAGTCTAGTTGCTATGAGGATTGATGCCATCCAACTGAATTTTTTATAATGCGATCTTATCAGTGGTCTTTGCAAACATATCATGGAAAATTATTTTTGCAATCCTCTCCATTTGTTGGCATTGAGTTGTCATTGATGTCAACATGCATAGATGTGGAGTTGATCAGGTTGATCTCGCAGGGGGGAGAAGTGTTGGCACTGATAAAGATGGCATAATGGCATAGGCAGATGCATGGGAGGTTGAATCAATTTACCGCACTGTGTTTTGTACACTGTGCTTATCGCACTCCCGCAAGCCATAGTGCTGTCACTGTCACTGCCAAGCCTTTTATGGTTCCATGGGAATTTGTCACGGTTATCGCAGTATCACAAGTGAAACAATTACTGCCGCTAGGGTAGCTGCGAAACTGCGATAAAAGAAAAAGTGTTATTGCCATACCGCAAGTATAGACCCTGTTGTGCAATGTACATCACACCCCATCCCTGACAGGGACCCTCGTTTTTGTGTTTAATTTGCCCATGAGGGAAAGAGAGAGAGCTCTGCAAAATGAAGTTCAGGCTTTTAAGTTTCAAGCACGAGATTCCAATGATCACGATACTGCACTTCCATATGCTGTTAAAACCCCGACCTATGCCTTGTTATCGCCAATCACTCAGACACAAATCGCAGGGGTAGAAAATGAAGGCGTCTCTTTTCATTTCCCTTGCAAATGCCGAAAAAGCCCCGAGCAAGATACTCATGCACGAAATACTTAGGGCAAATATACAAAGGGTGAGGTCATGACTCTACAAATGTGGGTGTTGCCTGGTTATCGGGCCTTCAAAGGCCGAAAATTGTCCCCAAATCTGTCAAAAATAACCCAACTCCTTAAGTCGCCAATAACCTGAAAAATGCGAGAGAGGTTATAGCGAATGCGTAGGGTGAAAATGAAAATCGTGGGGGCCGCAATTCGGCATTTTCTTCCCCGAAGTTGGGCAGTTCATTCTATTTTCGCTTTGAAACCCCGATAACATACTGAACATGGCATCTAGTTAGCTAATGTCCAAGACAATATAGGGTTCGTCTCTTTGTTCGCCTTCATTTTGTGCTTACAAACCCTGCAAAACACCTGAAAAGGGGGCCACGCGATGAAAAAGCCAGACCAAAAGAAAATAACGAAATCATGGAATGCCTTCAATTTGCCGAAGAAAGATAAAGAGGGACGTTTTTAAAAGTTATGTTCACATTTTTGCTTGCAATACCTAGTTTCTCCCTTTAAATGGCTAAATGCCAAGTTAAATATAAAGCAAATGAAAGTGGGGGGGTTGATTAAAATAAAGTTTATATTTTTTTAAGGCAAATCCCCTCCCCATGGCTTCATTTGCCAAAATTCCTTATAAAGCCGAAAAGGAACCGAAAATTTAATGGGAAAGATGGGGGGCTTTTAAAATTAAGTCCTAACCTTTTCACCCATTCCCTTGTATTCATTGAAAATACTCCTTGGGTGTCAAAGTTTGGAAATTTAAAACCAAGGGGAGCTCGAATAATTTAAGGAGAAGAATGCTTTATTTTACTTTTTACCCTCAATATGCTGAAATTGCCCCTTATTTTGCCGATAAAAATCCAAACTATATCCTAAGGTTTTTCGCATTTGCACCTAAAAGGCTGAGTTTTACCCTTTGATTGAATCGGCCAAGTAAAAAGGGAAAAGAGGGTATTCAAATTAATTTAAAAAGTGAATATTTTTTATTTTCCCCTCTTATTTGCCAAAACAAATCCCGACATTGCCTTGAAAAAATTCAATATTTGTTAAAATCATTTATATTTTTTGAGGTGATTGATTCAAGTCGAAATCGATTGTTTGCAGATCGACGTCGTTGGGAAGAGCTAAGGTGGCAACCTAAAGCGCAAATTGAAGATAGGATCGCGATTGAGCCGAGTGATGAAGATGATGATGCACAAAGCCTACCATAGGGCAGTGTCAATGAAGAACATGTTGCGGGGTAGAGGCAACCACAACGCGAAAGGACCAAGGAGATGATATTTCAAGTCTTTGGAGAGCAGTGGTATACACAAACTGCTACAAATATATGCACACTCAGACACCACTCAAATTGCACAGTAGAGAATATAAAAAAATCAGTTTGCTTGTAAAATTGAATTGTTTTAATGTAAATAGCTACTAATGGGTCCACACTAATGTATTTAAAACAAAAGGGACATAGGTCAGTTATACCTCAGCTACTTGACTGACTAAATTGATGTCAAATAGTGGTCGGTCGCTGAGGAGGTGGTTGGGAGGACAACTGAAAGTTACTAGGCATGTGTTGAAGCTGCCAAGCTTCTAGAAGGCAGATTGCAGCCCTTCGATGCAATCAATCCTGGCCTTCGATTCAAAATTGTAAAATCTATAAAAGGTAGTGCCTCTCTCTTTGTAAAGGGTTAGATTTTAGATAGATAGGTTTTTAGGGGTTAGAGTTTGTTAGACTCTTAGAGGTTAGATTATTAGGAATAGAATAGAACTGCTGTAAGAAATTGTTGTAATGATAGCTAAAATCAATATATGAACATTGAAGTATGGTGTTTGTTATTTTGGTTTTCTTCTGTTTGCATGGTTTCCCTTCAGCTGGTTAAGTAGAGTTCAATGGTTTTAATGGTGAAATGTGGGGGGTATTTCATGTATTTCTGGTTCATACCATTGGGGACTTGCTGATTGTAGATTACCGTGTATGGTTAGTCTGAACCCAGAATTGTGCTTGGTTCAACCATGGGTATTTGTTTCATGTTGCGCCAGAATTGGGTGCCTGGAAGAATGTTTGTAGTCTGAAAACCTTTAATTTCCTAGGAGCTTGCACTGTTCTTGTTGAGTTGTGAGGGTGTCTCTGGCAAAACAAGAATTGGTTTATGGAAATCTGTCTACCTACTGCATTAACTGTTATCATCACTGTCCTTAGGATCCCTAAACCCTTCTCTTTTTCTTTTATTTTCCAGCTTGAGAATCGCAACATTGTCAGATGTAGGCCACCTTGTTGTAAATGTAAGCTCCCTTGTATTACCAACAAAACACATCAACTGTTGAGCTATCTTGCAGTCAAGAACTAGCATTTGGAACCTTGAGGTTGTCCCCTTTGATCATCAAGAACAACATTAGCGATATCCTTATTCAAGAGGATAGGATACTTAGCATTCTATTATGTGCTAACTGGAGAGAGTTGATAATCTGTCTTTAGCCACGTCAACAAACCCCACCTCGGCTAAGCTGCCCACGATATAGCGACAAAAGGGTCTGCGGGGAGTAGAGAAAGGGTTATCGTAGTTTCGCACGTCAACTCATCCATTGACCAAGTCATTTACGATTTTGTGATAAAGTTGTATGTTATCGTGGTATCGTAGTCAATAGTCAAAGGACCACCAAGTCATTTGCAATTGTGTGATAAAGTTGTATGTTATCGTAGTATCGCAGTCAACGGTCAAAGAACCACCAGCAATTTTGCGATAAGGTTATATGTTATTGCAGTATCGTAGTCAACTGTGAAAGAAGGCCAAGCTCTCTGCAATACATCGATAAGAAGACAAATGGCTATTGCCATTTCACCAGCATGGACCCCACCTCGACCAAGCCGCCTGCGATATAGCGATAAAGTTAAAAGTTGTCGCAATTATGCAAACCTGCATAAAATGAATTCCAAGCCATTTGCGATATTGCAATAGAAGGAAATGTGAAGGCTGACATAAAAGAGGTCAATGTGGACGTTGACCAAAGGCGACCTGATGATGAAGAAGGAGATCTCGAGGACGTGGCATGTACGAAGCAAATCAAATTCCATCTGTCGATAGATAAGACTTAATTGCTGACATAGAAGAACTATGTGGACACACTGAAAATGGTGATTAGCTCTTTGATTGGATCTGATCGCAAAAATTGAAGGTAAGAAGGTGGATGCATTTAATGCTTACAGTTGCAAAATAGGTAGAAGATCATTTGTGAGGCTCGAAAAGATCTAGAATCTTTAGGCAAACAAGATATCAGACCGAAGATTACTAAGAATAGTAATCTGAACACAGAGAATAATCTAAAGATGGAGAGGATGCATTTAATGATGACAGCTATCTGTCTGAAAGAAAGATGCAGAGGATCAAATCAGCCTGTATGCCATGATGTGCATTTAATTCAGCTCCTGGTGGGAAAGTTGACAAGTGAAAAAGAAAGAGATGATCAAAAAGGTTAAGAAGAATTTAGTGTAAAAGAAGAATATGGAGAGGCAGAAAACTACGGGTGGCATATAAAAGAGAGTGCAGAGTAGAAAAGAAAGTTGAGACACAGTAAGCACGGAGCAGAGAAGGCAAAACAAAGAGTGTGGAGAATTTATAAGATAATACACTCAAAGTGGGGTAGAGAAAGAGGATTGTACAGAGAAGAAGTCAGAGAGCAGTGTGTAGAGATAGAAAGAGGACAAAAGGGAGAGACCAGAGATTGATAGCAGAGGCCAGAGTGAAGAGATCAGATATTGTATACTGAGAAGGATCAAGTTAATCTCAAGTGCAAAAACCACTGTGAGCTACAAAACATCATTTGTAACAAGGTATTCAATCTGTAGCTGCAACTTTACTTTTATTGTAATCATCTGAGTGGGTGCTCAGATAAGGGGTTGGTGCTCCTTTGGGTTGATGCCCACAAACTTCAGGGGTTGGCGCTTGTTAGTAGCCTAAGTGGATTAAGTTGTAGCATACAAAACACCAAGATCCAAATTATAACACCAAAGCATAATAAAACACTATCATGGAAGCAACAACACACAATACAGTCTACCGAGATATATTCATGTAACACTGTCATGTCCCCCCCTTGATCGTTATAGCACTAATTATTATTAATGCCAAGAAGGCGAGCCTCACGGCCGCCTAAGGACATATCTTCGTATGGCATTCGTATCCTTTTTATTAGATGAGAATTGTGATTATGTAATTAAGTATTTTAAAGTTAGATTGCAAGTTAAATTACTTATATATATATATATGTTGTATTCTAACAATCTGTTTTGCAGGACAATGATCTCTAACTAGTAGGGACATTACAGTGGTATTAGAGCATAATCTTGCCATCCTGTGGGACAAAACTACAACATTGCTCTTTAATATGAGTGTACTCTCCAGATGAATATTTCATTCCTTACAAGTATATGCTTCCTACCTTGTGAATATTTGTGAATACTAAATTCATTCTTCATGTATGTTCCTTACCTAGCTCATGCCATGCGTATATTCATACAAGTTTCGTATGCTTCATATTCTATGTACTTATGTACATGCTTCCTTCTTTAAAGGCTAGTGGTATGAATGCTTATGAATGTGCTTAATGCCTTGCCCATATCTATGTGCTTTATGTAATGTCCCCATTTTAGCGCAACATGATATGGGGTGTCGTTAGCCTATTCTGACATGGTCCCGAAGGCTAACAAGGACATTGATGGGATCCTGAGGTGTTTTGGCCTAGGTGTTTTCGATTTCAGGCCAATCGGTGCTGCTTTGACAGGGTTTCTAGACACTTACTATTTATAGTAAGTTAGTCTCCAAGCAGTGACTTGAAATTTTTAGTGTTTCCCTGGTTGGCATAACTATCAGTAAAAATATTTGAAGGCGACAATGATTTAAAGGGATTATCAACAATGTTTTAATATTTAACGATAAAGTGTAAAGTTAAATTAAATATTTAACTTTATCGTTATTTTATAAGGTTGGGAATATAAAGTAATGTTTAAAATATTAAAAGTTCCCTTTAATGGTACATTGTGGGAAATAATATTTTATTCTAATTGTATTATCCCACATTTAGGAAATGAAGTGTTTGCATCCAGGGAGAAGATATAAATGGAGGTTGAGAGCTCTCTTTTGGGATATGCTGGGATGAATTAATGTTATGCTGTTGGATTTCGTAGAAATCTGATTATTGGGCTTAGAGGACGGAATCCCTCTTTACTAGCATTCTCTTCGCTGTTGAAAGACACAGTCAGGAGGATTAATGGTGTTTTCATTCAGGAAACACATTGGGCTTCATTTGGTGCTCTCGCATGATGTTTTTATAGGGGTTTGAAAGTGCAGATTTGAAAATAGTGTTTTTGCTACAGTACCGCGTGAATAGTGTTTTGCTACAGTGCTGCGTGAATAGTAAAAATGCTACAGTGCCGTGAATAGTGCAGCTACAGTGCATGAACAGTGTTTTCAGCAGGTTCTATACTTGTGGAGTCCAGGTTTGAATTTGTTTATTATCATATGGTTTGTAATATTCTTCAAATCTGATTTGTATGCTTGGAGTTGGAATTAAATAAATACCATCAGCATTAATCCTCTTGTTTTTTGGTATTTGATATGTCTGGTTATTTTTATATTGAATAAACTTTGAAAGCTTTACAATAAATATCAGTTTACCAAATTTATCCTATAGCAAATCAAGAACCAAAAAATCCAGTAGTCAGCTTGCACGCCAACTGTTTGACAAAATTACACTAAGTAAAAAGGACATAAATTTAGTACCGAACAGGGGGTGCCCATTACACTTTACATGTGTACGTCATACTACATGTGTATTCATTTGAAACTATCTCGCCCTAAGTAAATAATTGACAATGCAATTCGAATATTTTTGTAGTGATGAGATTCTTCGCCTTTCTCTAATACTTGCAAAGATAGGGAGTGCGTGGGGGGAAAGTAGAGTAAATCGGTCACATGGCCAAAATGTCCCAAGACGGGTAGTAAACCTTGAGGGAGCCGCATGTAGACTGTGTCATGCGCCCTTGGCACAATAAATCTTCCATCTTGTAAAGTTTAGCAGAATAGGGAAGAGGAGTCTCATGTATCTATGGGAAGTAAATCATTGTGGTTCTACTTTTGGTTGATCTAGAATAGTTCCAAAGATATGAATTGATTGGCAAATGTGGATCAATCCAATGTGCTTTAGACTACATGCTTACTCCAAGCATACCCTTCATATGTGTACTTGTGTTTGCCTCACACTTGTTTACTCCATGTGGACATTTCTCATGTATGACTAGTTTCTGCTGGATCTAATAGAGTGTACAGTTTCATGCTTTACATGCTTGATGTATTCATTGCCTTATGCCTGACACATGTACTTCGTGCCTTACGTACATCCATGATTCATGACTTGCAACTATCCAATGAGCGTTGTTCCATATGCTTTAAAAATATTTGTATGCCTTGAATGAATGCTCATATATTTGTAGGTATGCTTCATGCCCTATATGCTTTATGAGTATTCATATGAGTGTTTCATACCTTATGTGTAGTCATATGTATGATTATAACGTAAGTATGACTCAGACCATGTGTATATTCATACCTTGCAATGTATATGCTTAATGTCTGGCTCATATCTATGTGTCGTACATGTATAATGTATACCTCATGTATATTAGGAGATGATTCAGTTTGAGAAAAATTGTCAATTGCTTGAGGACAAGCAATTTCGGGAAGGGCGGACTGTCATGTCCCCCCCTTGATCGTTATATCACTTATTATTATTAATGAATATAATAATTATTAACGAATGATTACTTGAAATTTATCTATTAAATATTATTTAACTAATATTTATCAATAATAATATTCTTGAAATATTTAAAATAATATTACACATTTAAAGTGATGAAGGAAGTAATAACAATTAAAGACAGATTCATTATGTATCGATCATATTAGTGATCAGCATTAATCAGCATTAATCGTATATATATTCCAGACTGATGTGCAGTATTGGGACTATTTGAGTACAGCGATCCATGTGCATCACATCCTACATGCTGAGAGAATAGTATGAAGGTCGAATAAATTATTAGAAGGCACGTATGATACGATTCATACAAAAGCTTAATTAATATACAATGACTGGAATACAAGACAAGTTAGCAATTATTCATTACTATGCAGTTAGTAATAAAAAGAAGACAAATCAGCATTAGTCAGAAGACAAGTCAGACCCATTCATAAATAATGTAGAGATTAATAAAGAGTCTGAATAGTTCGTAATAATCAAAAAGGTCGTATTGGAAATAGAAGGGTGTGAATTATTGTAAAACTACTAATAATTATCGAAAGTCACAATGAGGTTACTATGAGTAATGTCTCCTCATAAAGGTGGTGTCTTAATTGTTGACCGATCATTTAAAAAAGAAACAATAACAAATAAACAAAAGGGGAAGTAAAAAGGTGTGACAGATAAAGGATACCGTTCAATAAAGTATTAAAGGAGATAGGAATTGCAATTCATAAGGGAAGGGGAGACTAAGGGTGTGAGAAAGACTGTCTGCGTCAGAGATTGTCCCCCAACAGTAGACAATGATAATACTCCCAAATTAATTAATACGGGGGAGAAGGCAGCGGAAAGGGTAAGGAGGTCTGTAGGTGGATAGAGGAGGAAGCTACAGCTGCAGGTCACGACAGGTAAGTAAGGTATAAATACTTAATTATATATGTTAATAAATATAAACAATGAACCATTTATTATATACGTTAATGAATATAGTTAATGCTTATTTAATGTATGCGTTAATAAATATAAGTAAGTAATATTTTAATATATATATTAATGAATGAATAATTTAATATATATGTTAATGAATATAATGAATGTATAATTAATATATATAATAATGAATATTTTAATGTAGACATTAATGAAAGGTTTTTAGATATTAAGGAATAAGTGTAAGCCATAGGTTAATGAATATGTACAAACATACATTAATGAATACATATCAATGCATAGTTAAGAATATACGTTAATAAATGTGAATGTTTTATAATGGATGCCTTCTGAACATATGTTATGGAATATATGCTAAGTTAGAACTATGTAAATGTGGATTATGGAATAGGAAGTAGTAATAAATTATAAAATGTAATATAAATGTGATTAAATGATGGAGGTTATAGGGAGGAAACTCCCTTAGCCTAATGGAGGGATTATGATAATCCCTAGGGCAGTATATATACTGAACATCTATATGCATATGTATGGCTTGGTTGACTAAGTTCAATTAAGAAGAGACGGATCTGGTCGGTCCTCTCTGAGGACTTGGGTGATGAGGTGCATCACGCAAGGCAAGGAATGGACATAGGGTCTTCCTTGGATAGCTTGAGTGTAAGAAATTACACCCAAGACAGGAATCGAATTAACCTTCGATTTCCTGGAGGGCTTGGATGTAAGAAATTACATTCAAGACAGGTGTCGAATTCACCTTCGACTTCCTGGAGGGCTTGGAACCAAGATGGGTTCCAAGAAGGCGAGCCTCACGACCGCCTAAGGACATATCTTCGTATGGCATTCGTATCTTTTTTATTAGATAAGAATTGTGATTATGTAATTAAGTATTTTAAAGTTAGATTGCAAGTTAAATTACTTATATATATATATATATATGTTGTATTCTAACAATCTGTTTTGCAGGACAGTGATCTCTAACTAGTAGGGACATTACAAACACAGATGTATATCATATTAATCTCCACGAGAATGTATCTCCAAATGTGCTACAAGCTTACATATAAAGAGTTTGTGGTTGGTTAGGCCATCAACCGTCAGACAACCAACTACCCCGTAGTTATAACTTAATACCATTGTTTTATTTTAATACATTACCAAAAAGCCTTATTTACTAATTAACCGGCTTACAGTGCTCCTTTGGGTTGGTGCCCATAAGCATTGTAATTAAAACATTTTCATAGTGAGGCTGGATTAGAGCAGTAGAGTCTAGTAGCATTTCTCATTGAGGTTTTTACCACTGTGGGTTTTCTTCGTATATCTTGTGTTATGTGTTGACCTTGTGTGTGTGAACATACTTGATATCTTTGCTTAGATTATCTTGATCTTTGTTATTAATGTTTTAATTCTTAAAAAAAAATTCAAGATTTTTTGTTACCACTGAGTCACTCCTTGTTCGAATTTGTACCTTCCAGTGAAGGCTATGGTTTTGCAATGTTCCATGGGGCAAAAAACTTTATAACTAGGCTCAACTGGAGCTCAATGAAGTGGATGTGTTGCAAATTTGTAGACTATGACTGAAGCCTAGAATCTCAGTCTATCTACCTCTAATTTCTTTACCATGTTGGGATTCATCACTGCTGTAAATGTCTCCATCCTCTCCATTTGTTTGGCTTTTCAATGGAAGGTCTGCATGCATCTCCTATAAAAGATTTAGCTTAATGTTCAAATAAAATTTCATGTTGTGACCAACAATCAATGCATGGTGAAATTTGAGGTGATTGATGTCTTCTTATTTCAAACCACAATAGTTGCAAATGACTGTTCCTTTGGTATGTCCTTCTATGCAAAGCTTCAAATCGATGTCCTTTCTACCAGCAGTTCGGCTTGCACTTCTTGATGCCATTTGGATGGAAAGTGCAAACCATGACATTGAAAAATGAAAAAGAAAAATTTAATTTAATAATTAATTGCTGCAAGTCTAGCATTGAAAAGATAAGTTTTCTTCTGTACAATCATGCCTTTTGAAAGATTTAAAGAAGTGTTTTAAATAAATGCATAAACCCTACAATATTTTAGATGCATGTGAAACACAAATAAACATGTCAAGGGAATATATATAAATGTAGAAGAAATTAGGTATAAAATTGAAAAAAAGAAAAACATACTTGGAACTTCGAAAATTGCAGAAAATTCACTTCCACAATTACCTTCAGTTGCTCGAAGGAGAGCTGAAATGCAGCATGAGAGCAAATGGAGGTAGCATAGGGTTTTAAGAAAAAAAATGGTGTTTTTTGCATGGTTTTACTGTCTTCGTGTCTTATGCTGTGTTGTATGATTCCGAGATAGGGACTTGGCAGCTTCTCCGACTTGTATTGATCTGAAAATCAGGGTATTGTGTGAGGACTAGTGGGGTCTTGTTGGAGGTCACTAATCAAGATTTGCTAGGGAGAACATTAGATTACTAAAATGGATGAAATATGCTACATGGTAGTTGGCAAATTAGTCTACATTGGGTGAGGGGTGGTCTAGAATATCGTTGTGGTCTTCATTGTAATTTGCTGATGTTATATTTTAGTGGAAAAGTGAAAATGTTGAATTTGCTGCTTGTACAAGTAGCAAACATGACATTTGCAAACAATATACAAGTGAAGCAAAATACACTCTTTCATGTGAACAGTGAGTGGGAGATGAAGAGTTCAGGAGTTTGAAACGATTCAAATGGATTTTTTTAGGATTTCGAAGTGCCATGGGAGGCTGCAAGGGATCTATATATTTCCTTTTTGTGTGAGTTCAAGGGCTGGATCATTGCAGAAACTTTGTTCTGTGCTTGTTGAGTTAATTTGTATGGGAGAAGTCAGGGTTCTCACAGTGCAGGTGGAGTTGTAATGGATGCCTGATATGGTTGCATGAGGTGTTCATACATTTTCTTGTTGGAGTTTTGTTCTCATTTAAGGATTTCTCTAGCTGTATGTTGCTGTCTTGCTTCTTTATCATGTGTGTGTACCCATTTATGTTTATTCCCATTTATGTAACTTTTTGGTAAGCATATTTAGTTGGTTGCCATAGTTTATTTCAGTTGAAATTGCAAAGGTGAAAGGTTGTTTGTGTTGCAAGAGCTAGTATGAATTCGCTTTTGTTGAAAACTTGAGGTACAATGTTAGCCCTAGGGATATAATTTTGATCACCAAGTTGTGGAAAGCACCCAAATGATATAATTTTGCAATTTTGATTACACCAAAGTAATATTGAAGACTAGGGATGATGATCGGAAGCAATCAGGTGACTTTTTAAAAATAGCCTGCTCCTTCAGGAAGTTTGGAGAGCACCCAAAAGATCAGAAATCAATTCCAAAAGCACCAAAGGGCTCCATCTAATCAGTTGAACTCAAACCCAAGAGCAATTGCTCTGCAAGACTGAGCAAATGCTTCTTCAAGAATATTGGGATTCTCCTTGACTAACCAATTAGCCTCTGGAAGACTGGGAAACAGGCTAAATGTGCATTAATTGGCTAAGCACAAAAAGGGGACATTATGTTCAAGTTTGAATTTAATTTCTGTTATTAGGCTGCAGATACATATATATTTATGATTTCTATATGTTTTTGGTATAGATGTACACAAGCCCCTATTTTTTATCCATATGATACACAAACCCAAATCTGAACTGGTAATTCACACACGGCACACACCTGTATAGGGAGGGAGGAAGGTTTATTATATGTTATCTTTGACAAATTTTTAAAACACTACAATTACATAGCTTTTAGGATGTTTTTATGAAATCCTGATGCAAGCAAGGTACTTACTGTAACCTTTTCTAAAATTAAATGCTTCCGATAGTGCACAGCACTGGGTACTTAGATTTCAGGATATAAATCCTTCTAATACTTCCAAATATTTTAATGATTATTCACAGGAATTAATTGAAAGCCTGAGCAAAGGTGAATTATCAAAAGACGAGTATCCATGTATGAATGAGCCAAGCACTAGTTCTCACTCTAGTCCCTTCCACTCTAGTCGGATGGATGCTGCTAGTGTGCGATCTGCTAACTCACAAGCCTACTCTGTGAGAACATCAAGGCCAGCTTCTACATGGGCCAGGCCTCGCAACTCTGATGATGGCTATTCAAGGTAACTTTTAGAAGATATTAGGTTTGTAATGGAAATCATTTAAGAAAAGAAGATGATAAATCATTTTTTACAGATCCAAAAGTAAAACTTGAAACTGGATGGCATTTGCAGGGAAATGTGGCTACATGTTTTAATTTTTCTGTTTCTCATACATGTGCTCCGATTGATTATGCTTGATGAATGGATTATCACATTTAGAAGTGTGCTTACTTAAGCTTTTGACAATTTGTTTTCTATTTTAACAACCAATAGAACATTACAAAAACATTTTGGAAATTGAAAAAGTGTGGTGAAATTCTTTTCAATTGAAGATTTTTGAATTCTTTGAACTTTGTAGACATCTACAATCATGATGCAAATTGTTTATGTATGCTTAGTGTAGCTCCTCATTCTTCAGGGCATTTAGATATTTATTTGTCAACTTAATCTGCAAGTTCATAGATATTTGTGAAAAAATACACTAAATGACACTAAGGGCTAAAATAGTTGTTTCATTGAGAGTAAGTCTTCTGCACCAGACTAAGTTTATAATTTGGCGTTCCAGGCATAACTTCTCGACCCATCACCAGGGAAATAGTAGAAACAAGTGAAAACACTATGGATTTAAATCCACTAGATGTGCACAAGACTGCTTTTGGAATGAGAAAAAAGATCCCTGATGATGGGTCCAGAAGTGAGGCCTGAAATATTTGAGATTCTCACTACACGGTTTCATCCAAAAGGCATACTCTCATTGATACACTACAGACAACCTAATCTTAGAAGTCAGTAACACTAGTTGGATTACTTTTGTCCAAGGTTATCTACAATTCCTTTCTTGATACAGTTGACCTCCATGGTCTCTAAAAGTTTAAATGCCATGGTACTATGGGTATTTCTTTTCAGTATTGATATTCGATCCCTTTACTGATCTTATGATAAATGCTAATATATTTTGATATCAAAATCCCAGAAAAGGATCACAAGTATTAAAATTCTGGGTGGTATACAAATGCCCATCTGGATGACGAGAGAAGTCTGATAATTTAAGATAAATAACAGTGAGCAAGAGAAGGATCAGATATTCAGAAATACAGAAAAATATTAGCAAGTATTGCCAGGACTTAGTAAAGCTATGGTGTGTGAGTGCAGAGTGGCGCTTGGTGACATGATGGCTAGTACTATTTCATCTGCATTTTCAACAGCCAACCAGCAGTGACTCCTTCCATATGATCACCTATTTTTTCATTCCAGTGCTTAGCAGGGACAGTATACCTAGCATTTTGGAAGTTCCTTGCATTGGTTGATCTCTTGGTAGCTATATGATTTTAGCTGTGTTGGACAACAACTGATTTTAGTTGGTATTTGTATTGAAGAATCCAGGCCCATTTAAGCTCAGGCTCTGTAAAATATACACCAATTTAATTTGGCGCCTAGAGATTTATTTTGATGTAATAAATGTTCCTCTTGCTTTGGGTTGGCACATCTTTTCGCAAGCTATCAAGGCTAATTTATCTTTCTCAATGTTGCCTTTCCAGAAGAACTTTCTCATCATTGGTTGCATTTACTGGCTAATAGCTGAAGGTAGAGCAATACAAGAAAGCAAGTAAATTGAAAGAGCTGAAATTACCACTTTCAGCATTGTCACTCGCCCAGCCCAGGAAAGCCATCGACCCCTCCACAATGCCATTTTTGTTTACATCTTGTCCCCTAAGGGACCCCAAAGCTTTGTTATTCTGAGACCTTTAGATAGAGGAAGCTCCAAATAAGTGCATGGTAAGGAACCCTGATGAAATTGAAACAACTGAAGTATCTCTTGTTGAAATCTTGGAGTAGTAAAGAAGATCTCTGATTTGTTAGCATTCACTGCCTATCCTGAGGCCTGAGAATAAATGTCCAAAATAGTGACATATTCCTGTGCTTCCTATGTAGAGGCTTTGCCAAAAACCATCGTATCATCTGCAAATTGTTGATGAGCAATCACCGGTAGATGATTGGTAGCACAGACACCTAAAAACTGCCCCAGACTGGAAGCCTGATGTATGGTCCTATCAAGAGCCTCAACCATGATAATGAACAAAACTGGAGAGAGCGGATCTTTTTGGCATAGACCTCGGGATGTTGAGAAAAAACCTTCAAGGGAACCATTGAAGAGCACAAAAGACTTTGGGGTAGAGATGCAGGTGAAGATTAATTGTATCCATCCCTTAGCAAAACCAAATACTTCTAAAACTTTAAAGTAAAAATCTTCAGTCCACCTGGTCATAAGCTTTCCTTATGTCCAATTTAACTAACATACTTGGAGAGGCTAAAGTATGAATTGAATGCATAATCTCTTGAGCTATAATTGTTAATTTTAGTACTTTCAGATTGAATAAAACTCAGAAAATTAGAATTAGGTTAATTAATTTATTGTTTTCCAGACTTAAGCATAATAAAGGAAATGAAATGCAAAAGACAAAGCACAGTTACCCTAGGAAAACCTCCTAGGAGAAAAAACCCAGCCAAAGGATCCTCAGATCTGATTATGATTTTGAATTCAACTGAACATTACACACTTATCTGGAGTATGGAGGTTGCAGTCACAAAGTAGAAGAGATAGAAGACTTCTCAATTAGTTTGCTAATGAAGATTGCAATTTGCAGTCCTCCTCATCGGATTTTTCTGTGTGCAGCACCTTTCAAGTCGGTCACAGTCCTTTAATGGAGTTCTCTATATTTTTGAGATGGTATGCTGCCTCTTATGAAGTTCGCTGCCTTCAATTAGGGATCTGCTGCTATCTGATGGAGTTCGCTGTCTCCTATTGAAGATCTGCTGCTACCTAATGGAGTTCGCTATCTACTGCTGCTATCTAGTGGAGTTCGCTGTTGCCAAATGCCTTAATATAAAGTTCGCTTTCACCGAATATAATTTTCATCTGCTTGAACTGAATGATGATAATGAGAAGCATATGTTACATTTATAGGAGACATATTACTTCTTAAACATGTCGGCCTTCTTTGCAATTAAACATTATTAATTATATTGATTCCTTTTAATTGAATTGGATAGGGTTGGCCCTATCAAGGAGGCGTGTTGTGTTTGGGTGTAGCGTGGGAGCCTTTTAGGTGAGAGCCGAGATGTATTGGGCCTGACCCTATATGATGGAGGCGGATTTCAATGTTGCCCAAGGCAATTGGAATCCACCAGGCCTAATTACAAACAACACCCCCTCTTAATTAGGGAATAGAATCATAATCATAATCTTCCAGCTTGCACACAAGCATAGACTGGATCCACTTTGCATTGCTCACAGAGGGTGGAGAGGATCCTTTTCTACCATCTTATATTGCCCGCAAAGGATGGTCAAAGGTTACAATACCATCTTACATTGCCCGCAGAGGATGGTTTAACAATTACACTTCTTTTTACAATACCATCTTACATTGCCCGCAGAGGATGGTTAAGAATTATGCTTCTCCCTAAGAAGTTTACACTACCACCTTACATTGCCCGCAGAGGGTGGTTTTATACAATACAAAGTATCACTGAACTTGAGACTCCCTCTCAATCGGAGTTTCATTTTCTACAATACCAAGTCTATCCCTGAAGTACACAAACTTCACTTTGGATAGAGGCTTGGTAAGAATATCTGCAACCTGCTCATCAGTGCTGACGTATTTCAGCTGAATGGCACCCCTTTGCACCATATCCCGAATAAAATGATAATGGGTTTCCACATGCTTTGACCTGTCATGAAACATTGGATTGATAGACATTTTAATACAACTCTGGTTATCACAGTGAATAACTGTAGGGTCCCATGGCTGACCAAACAGCCCAGCAAGAAGCTTACGAAGCCACACTGCTTCTCTGGATGCTACACTTGCTGCAATATACTCAGCTTCAGCAATACTCAATGCCACTGAGGATTGTTTTCTGCAAGCCCAAGAGATCACTACAGAACCCAAGCTGAAACAAATACCGGAGGTGCTTTTCCTGTCTTTGACGCTTCCGGCCCAGTCTGCATCAAAATAACCTTCCAAGGTTATTGGAGTGTTACGTGGATACTTGAGCCCAAAGCCAACTGTGCCCCGCAAGTATCTTAGAATATGCTTGGCTGCAACAAGGTGAACATGCTTGGGCAAACTCATGAACTGACTGAGAGCATTCACAGCAAAACATATGTCTGGTCTAGTGTTAACTAGATACATCAGTGATCCAATCAATTGTCGGTACTCGGATGGATCTGCAAATTCCGAGTTAGTTGCAGAAACACTTAACTTCTTTAAGTTAGATTCCATAGGAGTAGACATTGGTTTACAATCCATCATTCTAAATCTTTTCAAAATGTCAATAGTATACTTTCCTTGACTTAGAAAGATTTCGTTAGATCTTTGCTATACTTCTAGACCTAGAAAATAATGCATTAGACCTAAATCTTTCATTTCAAATTCTGAAGCTAATTCTTTCTTGCATCTAATAATAAGTTCATCTTTACCAGTAAGAAATAAATCATCCACATAAAGAACTAGGATTAGCATTTCATCATTGGCTACTTTAAAGTAAATGTTAGAGTCAGCATCATTTTTACAAAAGCCTAGACTTAGCAAATATTTATCAATTCTTTCATACCAAGCACGAGGAGCTTGTTTAAGACCATACAGAGCTTTCTTTAACCTGCACACATGGGTTAATCTATCCTGAATCTCATATCCCTTAGGTTGCTCAATATAGACTTCTTCCTCAATGACACCATTGAGAAAGGCAGTCTTAACATCCATCTGATGTAGTTTCCAACCCTTAGCAGCAACAATAGCAATTATTGTTCTAATGGAAGTATATCTAGCAACAGGAGCAAATGTTTCTTCATAGTCTATGCCTTCCTTTTGGGAAAAACCACGCATTACAAATCTAGCTTATATTTTTCAATACTACCATCGGCATTATGTTTAATTTTAAATAACCATTTAGAGGAAACAACAGATTTACCTTTGGGTCTGGGCACAAGGTCCCAAACATCATTCTTGATGATTGACTAATACTCTTCATCGATAGCAAGCTTCTAGGCATGATGACTTAAGGCTTCTTCAACATTGCAAGGTTCAGTTTCAATGAGATTACACATTAAAGAAACGTAGTTGGAAAATACCTGAGGTCTCTTAGTTTCACAAAAGGTGCCACTTGGAGCAGCAAATCTTTCAGCTTCTTGAATAGTGTTTCTTACCCAAAGTGGCCTCTTTTTGGTAACGACAATGTCACTAGGAATATCAATGGGATTCATGGGTTTTGGAGGATCATCATGATCATCCTGAGGTGGAGATTCAACATGCTCCCTCTGAATCTCAGGGTTAGTATCAACATTTATATTTTGATTATCATTAGATTCATCAATAACACAAGAACCTTTCGATTTCTTAAAAGCAATGTCTTCTTCAAATGTAACATCCCTACTTACCTCAACATACCTTTGTCCTGGGATGTAAATCCTAAATGCCTTGGAGGATTCACTGTATCTGACTAGCATGCCTTTCTTTCCAGAGGGTTCCAAGTTTGATCGCTTTTCCTTGGGCACATGAACATAGACGAGACTTCCAAAGATTCTGAGGTGACTAATGTCTGGTTTGGATCCCGTGAAGGCTTCTTCCGGGGTCATGTTCTTTAGAACCCGATGAGGACATCTATTTTGGATATATACTGCTGTTCTAGAAGCCTCAGCCCATAGAAAAGTCTGCAAGTCTTGATCATGGATCATAGCCTTTGCAGCCTCTACAATGGTCCTATTCTTTCTTTCAGCAACACTATTTTGTTGAGGATTGTATGGAACACAAAACTCCCTCTTAATTCTTGACTCAACACAAAAATCATAAAAGCTACCGGAGGTGTACTCACCTCCATTGTCAGATCTTAAACATTTAATCCTTTTACTAGAGAAGTTTTCAGTTAATGCTTTAAACTCCTTAAATTTGCTTAAGACTTCATCAGATTCTTTGGATTTCAACAAGTAGATCCAAGTTTTCCTAGAAAAATCATCTATGAAGATTACATAATAAAGAAATCCACTAGGAGATGCTATAGACATGGGACCACGTAAATCAGAGTGAACAAGTTCTAGTTTGTCTTTAGCTCTATTTTTACTTTTATGAAATGGACTTTTAACATTCTTACCAATAGCACAACCTTTACAAGTGTTATCATGAACTTGACTGAGTTTAGGCATACCTTTAACTAACCTTTCAAGAGATGGAAGGGCTTGATAATGTAGATGTCCAAGTCTTCTATGCCATAACTCATAGGATTTCAGAGCCTCATTAATGAGGGCTTGAATAGGGTTAGTAGAGAGCTTATAAAGACTATCATATCTATGACCAATTATACGAGCAGATTTAAAACTATCTTTCTTAGACCAAGCAAGAACTTTTCCCTCAGAGAATGCAATTTGATAACCTTTATCTTCTAGAGTAGAAATGGAAATTAGGTTTCTTTTAATTCCAGGAACAAACAATATATCACTGAGATGCAAGGAAATACCAGAATCTAACTTTAGAGAAGTAGAGCCAAAACCTCTTACCGAATAACGAGCGTCATCACCAATCACCACGTGAAGGTTGGAATCCTTTTCTACTAGGCCTGAAAGGTGATCACAGTAACCTGTGATGTGTCTGGAGGCACCACTGTCAATCAACCATGAATTGCTATCTGAGGGAACACTGCTAGATAAAGCGGAGATGAATAAGAAGTCATCATTTTGTTCTGAGACTTCATTTAGGTTGGCTTCACTGTAAGAACCCAACTTGGCTCTCCTCTGCTGACTGTTTCTTTTGAATGCAATAGATTTGAATTTGTTTTGGTTTTTGAATGTTTATAGATTTTTTGTGTTTTTTTTGGTAATAATGAGCAATGAAACAATACTGGAATAAACTCCTATGCTTAAAATAATACTGGAACAATAATATTATTGCTGGAATTAATTTACGAAACTATCAAGGGAATGTTTGTTCTGTTTTATAGCCAATATGCCTGGAAAACAAATTCATTACAATGTAAGATAAAAACCTGATTTTTGCTGTCCCAGTAGTTGAAAAAAATCTGCCAACTGCAAATTTTAATTTTTTTGAAAAAATTACTGTTCACGCGGTACTGTAGCAATCCGTACGGCGGCACTATTCACGTGGCACTGTTCACGCGGCACTGTAGCAGTCCGTACGGCGGTACTATAGCGTTTACTGTAGCGTGGGTACTGTAGCAGCAATTGTATTTTGAAATGATTGCTTCAATTCTGATTTTTAATGGCTGCCAAATGAAACTGTAGGTCTGCAATTAATATATATTCGAAAATCTGCATACCCTAGATGTCTTCCCTTCTTTTTAAAGCCCAAATAGAACTCCAGAATGAAGCTCTCCTGAAATGCCAAATTTAGTGGATATTTCACCACCTCAAATGGTTGCAACACTGAAGAATTGTCGCTCTCCAATGGCTGACTGAATCAAAAACCCTTGGCTTCTTCTCCCAAGTTCATAACAAACAAATATCAATTCTCTGGATGGATGATATAAAATGAGCTCTTAAGTCCCTTCTTATTCTTTCTTATGAGAGCTCGAACACTTTCTTGGCCAATGTGGGATTAAAGACATATTCACACATTATAATATTAAAGTGACTTTATTATTATAAAGTTACTTTATAACTTTATAATAACATTAAAATATTTAAATAAATCACTTAAGTCACTTTTAATTAAATTAATTAAATATAAAGTCACCTTTTTTAATTTTATTTTATTTAATGACTTAATAAGAAATTAATTTAATCAATTTCTCCTTATTTCTCCACTTAACCTTCGGAGAATGTAAAGGCTAAGAACTCCAATGAGATGCTAAAAAGGTGGGGACATTACAGTCCGCCCTTCCTGAAATTGCTTGTCCTCAAGCAACTTCAACTCCGGATGCTGCAAAATCTCCTCATTCTCCCAAGTAGCATCCTCTACTGGCAAATCCTTCCACTTCACCAAATATTCCCGGATGTTACGTCTCCTCAAGTTCCTTTCTCTGAAATCAATGATAGCCTCCGGTATCAAAACAAGTTTTCCCTCATCATCCAGGGGTGGTAGTACTGTAGAAGGCACAATATGATGTCCTAGCGCCTTCTTGAGGCGTGACACATGAAAAACGTTGTGCACCTTGCTCTCTGCCGGTAAATCTAACTCAGAAGCCACCTCTCCCACTTTCCTGATAATCCTAAATGGACCATAGTATCGTGGCTTAAGTTTCTTGGCACCACTCTTCTTGAGAGTGGATTGACGGTAAGGCTGCAACATAAGATACACCATATCTCCAACCTCAAAAGTCCGCTCAGTCCTCTTCTGATCTGCATACTGCTTCTGCTGATTCTGTGCCTTAGTTATATTATCCTTGAGAGTCTTAACAATGTCTTGACTCTCCTGTAACAAATCACCTGCACTGGGCACTCTACTGTCACTCAAAAGCAGATCCATAAAATTGGGTGCCTCATACCCATACAGGGCCATAAAGGGTGACATCTGAATAGACATGTGATAAGTGGTATTGTAGCAATACTCACAGAGATAAATCCACTTTACCCATGCCTTCTGTTGCCCTGCTATATAATTTCTGAGATATCCCTCCACCCATTTGTTCACTATCTCTGTCTGACCATCTGTCTGAGGGTGGTAGCTAGTACTCGGAGTGAGCTCTGTCGCACACAACCTGAATAGCTCCTGCCAAAAGTGACTCATAAACCTGCTGTCCCTGTCACTCACAATGCTCCGAGGTAAGCCATGTAATCTGAATATCTCCTTGAAGAACAACTCTGCCACCTGTGTAGCAGTGATCGGAAAGAAGTGTGCAAACTTCGTAAGGCGATGCACAACCACATATATGCAGTCCCTGCCTTGGGCCCTAGGTAGTCTTGTGATGAAGTCCATAGACAAACACTCCCACTTCCTATCAGGAATCGGAAGTGGCTGAAGTAAACCGGCTGGATAGGAGTGTTCTTGCTTATTCTGTTGGCAGGTGGGACACTCCCTAACATACTAAAGTACTTCTGCTTTGAGCCCTTTCCATGTGAAGCGCTCTCTAATCTGCCGGTATGTCTTGTAGTAACCAGGATGTCCTGCCATAGGTGAATCATGAAAAGATTTCAGAACCATCCTCCTCACTGCTGATCCTGGAACTAAAAATATTCGCCCTTTGTAAATGATGAGCTCATTCACAAGGGTGTATCTGCTGTCCTGAATATTCCCATCTATGAATCCAGCTGCCCAAGTATCCTTTGCATACTCTGCAAGGATCAAGTGTCTCCAATCCTCCGATATGTCTGTCAATAAGCTCAAATGGGGCTGACGTGATAAGGCATCAGCAACTACATTCTGTGTCCCCTTAAAATATGTAATGTCAAAGTCATAGGACTGTAACTTGCTCACCCACTTCTGCTGCCTATCATTGAGATCTCACTGCCCCAAAAAGTATTTTAGGCTTTATGGTCGGTTTTGATACAAAATTTGCTACCTACCAAATATTGCCTGAATTTAGCCAAAGCATGCATAATAGCTAACATCTCCTTATCATATATGCTGAAGCTCCGCTCTGGCCCTCTCAATTTCCTTCTCTCATAAGCAATAGGGTGCTTCTCCTGCATAAGCACCGCTCCAATGCCCTCCCCGGAAGCATCACAGTGTAGCTCAAAAGGTTTGCTGAAATCTGGTAATGCTAACACTGGACAAGAAGTCATCAACTCCTTAAATTTCTCAAAACACTCCTGTGCCTCAGGAGTCCACAAGAAAGCTCCCTTTCTCATCAAATCTGTCAAGGGTGCTGCATGCCTAGAATATCCATCCACAAACCTCCTGTAGAAACCACATAATCCCAGAAAGCCCCTCAACTGTGTAAGGTTCACCGGTGAAGGCCACTCTACAATGGCACGAATCTTTTCAGGATCCATGCGTACGCCCTCTGCACTGATGATGTGACCCAAGTACAACAACTCTGTCATGCCCAAATCACACTTCGACTCCTTTGCATACAAGGACTCTCTGCTCAATATATCCAACACCTTGTCAAGGTGAACCAAGTGCTCCTCCCAAGATCTACTGTATACCAAGATATCATCGAAGAAGACAAGTACAAATTTCCTCAACTGAGGATGGAGAACCCGATTCATTGTTGCCTGAAAAGTAGCAGGTGCATTAGTTAGCCCAAATGGCATAACTACAAACTCAAAATGGCCACAATGACATCTAAAGGCTGTCTTCTCAATGTCCTGCTCTCTAACTCTGATCTGGTGATAACCTGATCTCAAATCTATCTTCGAGAAGAAGCAAGCTCCATGAAGCTCATCTATCAACTCATCAATCCTAGGAATGGGGTACCTGTTTTTAATTGTCTTCCTATTAAGCACCCTGTAATCAATGCACATCCTCAATGTCCCATCCTTCTTCTTCACTAAGACCACTGAAGAAGCGAAAGGAGACTTACTTGGTCTAATGTGGCCCATAGCAAGTAACTCCTTTACGGTTTTCTCAATTTCATCCTTCAACCTCTTCGGATGCCTGTAAGGTGTAATCATGATGGGTTTAGCCCCCTCCTCTAACTCAATGATGCGCTCAATACCCCTGTCTGGTGGTCTACCTGGTGGAATGTCACTGAACACCTTAGAGTGTTTAACTCTAAGCTCCTGAATATCAGGAGGATATTCAATCTTCTGCTGTCCCTCCTGTGATGGCATCAACATGCACTCTGCTGCCCACTCTACCTGATCATGTCGAATCAATCTAGCCATCTTCCGGAAAGAAACCATCCTGAGATCACTGTCCCTGATTGCCTTAAGAATATGTGTCTTCCCATTCACTTTAAACCTCATCTCCATCTCCTTGAGGTTAAGAGTGAACTCCCCAATATGATGCAACCAACTCATCCCAAGGACTATATCTGTATCTCCCATAGGCACAACATAGAAATCTGCCTTAAAGTCATAATTATTAACTTTCAATGGGAGTCCAGTGATCTTACGATCACATTTGAGGACATAGCCATCAGCTACCCTCACTCTAATTCCCCCAAACTCCTCTGTTTGTATGCCACACTTCTCCACCATCCTAGCATCAATGAAATTATGAGTGGCACCTGTATCAACCAAAGTTATGACTCGCTGTCCAGCAAGCACTCCTCTAATCCGAAATGACCCTTCCTGCCTAATACTTGTGAGACGAGCTTCCCTAAGTTGCCCATCTCCTTCCCCATCCTTGGACTCCATTTTAGACAAGTTTTCAGCCTTGTCTTCCTCTTTTTCACCATCTATTTCCTCTATATCAGACTGCTGGTCTGAATTATCTGATTCTGATTCCTCATAGTATGCCCACATAACTCTGTTAGCTTTGCCCTTTGGTCTAAGAGGACAACCATGGTTTGCATCATAGGGTCCTTTACAGTAGAAACATAATTTTTTCTTCCTCAAATCATTTAATGTTTCCCTGTCAAAAGGTGCTGGAGTTTTATCTTTAGAATCATTTTTAAAATCAGTCCTCTCTGGTTTTTTATAAAATGGTTTGTTATCCTTACTAGAAGATGCTCCTTTGGATTGAAATTTGTTTGTTGGGACTGCATGTTCCATACTTCTTGCCTTTTTCATAGCTTCCTGTAAAGAAATAGGATCAAATGCCTTTATCCAACCTCTCAGTGGTTCGGATAGGCCCTCAATGAAAAGAACTATCAATCTACGCTCTGAAATGTTTGGCACCATGACTGCCAACCGCTGAAATTCACCAATGAAATACTCCAAGTTGCCTGTTTGTTTTAGCTGTGCTAAGTCCCGGAAGTAAACCTCTGGATCTTTCTTGTCAAATCTTTCAACCAACCTATCCACGAAGTCCTGGTACTCTTTCACCTAATTATGCTGAAGTGTTACCATACCATGGTACCACCAGTCATGTGCTACTCCCTCCAAATGCAAAGTGGCGTATTTGATAGCTTCAATCTCTGTCATTGGCCTCAGTGCCAAAAATGTGTCAAGCTTATGAATCCAAGCTTGAGCTGTCATCTTACCACTCCCATCAAATGTAGGCATAGTAAGCTTGCCTGTAACCCTATTTAGCTCACTATTTTGACCTCTAGGCCTCCTATCCTGTCTGAGTGACTTGTAATGCTCTCTCCTCTGATTAACAAACCTCTCGAATGTCATCCTCTCTCGCACCTGTGGAGTTAATAAATCCCATTCGTCATTCGCAGCCATGAGGATATCTGCGAACATCTCCTCTCCTGGTTCTCCTGTAGGTACTACCTCAGGCTCATCTCTAATGAAGGTAGGACGTGTAGGCCTGTCTGCTGTCCTGGAATGAGTCCTCTGAGCTCTAGGTGACCCCACTGCACTCCTGTTATCCCCTTGCTCCTGATTCTGTCTGTCTTGTGGGTTCATGCGCTCAATCATGGTGGTGAGTGCCTGCAAGGCCTGAGCCATCTGCTGCTGTCCTGTAGCCATTACTCTGAAAAATTCCCTTGTTTCTTGCTCCTCATTCCTATCGCCTCTGGGTGGGCTATCCCCTTGCCTGTCACCCATGGTGCCCGGCTGCCTGTCAAATTCTTGTTCCCTGTCAAACAAAGCTCGCCTGCGAGTGTAATATCTGTGAGAGCCAACCTCAGGCGGTTGCATGTGATTGCTAAACCCTCAGGATGGCAGGATTTAGCTCTGATACCAATGTAAGAACCCAACTTGGCTCTCCTCTACTGACTGTTTCTTTTGAATGCAATAGATTTGAATTTGTTTTGGTTTTTGAATGTTTATAGATTTTTTGTGTTTTTTTTGGTAATAATGAGCAATGAAACAATACTGGAATAAACTCCTATGCTTAAAATAATACTGGAACAATAATATTACTGCTGGAATTAATTTACGAAACTATCAAGGGAATGTTTGTTCTGTTTTATAGCCAATATGCCTGGAAAACAAATTCATTACAATGTAAGATAAAAACCTGATTTTTGCTGTCCCAGTAGTTGAAAAAAATCTGCCAACTGCAAATTTTAATTTTTTTGAAAAAATTACTGTTCACGTGGTACTGTAGCAATCCGTATGGCGGCACTATTCACGCGGCACTGTAGCAGTCTGTACGGCGGTACTGTAGCGTTTACTGTAGCGTGGGTACTGTAGCAGCAATTGTATTTTGAAATGATTGCTTCAATTCTGATTTTTAATGGCTGCCAAATGAAACTGTAGGTCTGCAATTAATATATATTCGAAAATCTGCATACCCTAGATGTCTTCCCTTCTTTTTAAAGCCCAAATAGAACTCCAGAATGAAGCTCTCCTGAAATGCCAAATTTAGTGGATATTTCACCACCTCAAATGGTTGCAACACTGAAGAATTGTCGCTCTCCAATGGCTGACTGAATCAGAAACCCTTGGCTTCTTCTCCCAAGTTCATAACAAACAAATATCAATTCTCTGGATGGATGATATAAAATGAGCTCTTAAGTCCCTTCTTATTCTTTCTTATGAGAGCTCGAACACTTTCTTGGCCAATGTGGGATTAAAGACATATTCACACATTATAATATTAAAGTGACTTTATTATTATAAAGTTACTTTATAACTTTATAATAACATTAAAATATCTAAATAAATCACTTAAGTCACTTTTAATTAAATTAATTAAATATAAAGTCACCTTTTTTAATTTTATTTTATTTAATGACTTAATAAGAAATTAATTTAATCAATTTCTCCTTATTTCTCCACTTAACCTTCGGAGAATGTAAAGGCTAAGAACTCCAATGAGATGCTAAAAAGGTGGGGACATTACATTCACTTTGGTTAGGGTTAAAGTGACATTCCTTAGCATAGTGACCGAATTTGTCACATCTAAAACATCGCACACGCGAAGTATCTCTTGGTTTCTTCCAAGGGTGATGGGAACTAAATGATCTGGATTCCCTATTACTTTTAGGATAAGGATGCTTCCAATTTCCCCTTTTCTTGCATTGAGCTGCAAGCATGTGATGATCATCTACATGGGGGTTCTTGGATTGACACCTTGTGATGAGGCGAGACTCTTCTTGGATGCAATCATTCTTAAGGCGATCAAGAGTAAGTAACTCAGACCGGCCACTTATGGTTTGGATAAATGACTCCCATGAGTGAGGTAGGCCATTGAGGGCAATCATGACAAGGTCTTTGTCTTCCATGTTATGGCCAATTAAACCTAGCTGATTCTTTAGATCTAAAATTTTCATGAAGTAGGAAATAACAAAATCTTCTTTAGCCATTTTGATATTAAGTATTTGTTGTCTTAACGTAATTGCCCTACTAAGATTGTTAACTTCATATGTACCTTGTAGATGACTGAACATTTCCCTTGCAATGGTGAATGAGACAATAGAGGTGATGAGGTGGTCTTTGACTGAATCAATGAGAATCTTCCTGGCCTAGACAGCATCCTTTTTGAGTTGTTTTAACTCAGCTGCATCCGAAGGCTCAATTAGCGCTTTCGCTTCTATGAATTGGAGAAGATCTTCTTCCTCAAGAGCCAACTTGATTCGAACTTTCCATGCAGTAAAATTTAGATTCCCATCAAGCCTATCTTCAACTTTCAGCCCCATTGACCTGATCTGCAAAAGCTACATCAATCTGGAAATAAAGGTGTACTGAATTTTAAGTCTGAAGATTGACCTAACCAATTAGCTCTGATACCATGTTAATTTTAGTACTTTCAGATTGAATAAAACTCAGAAAATTAGAATTAGGTTAATTAATTTATTGTTTTCCAGACTTGAGCATAATAAAGGAAATGAAATGCAAAAGACAAAGCACAGTTACCCTAGGAAAACCTCCTAGGAGAAAAAACCCAGCCAAAGGATCCTCAGATCTGATTATGATTTTGAATTCAACTGAACATTACACACTTATCTGGAGTATGGAGGTTGCAGTCACAAGGCAGAAGAGATAGAAGACTTCTCAATTAGTTTGCTAATGAAGATTGCAATTTGCAGTCCTCCTCATCGGATCTTTCTGTGTGCAGCAAGGGTAGCAGCACCTTTCAAGTCCGTCACAGTCCTTTAATGGAGTTCTGTATATTTTGGAGATGGTCTGCTGCCTCTTATGAAGTTTGCTGCCTTCAATTAGGGATCTGCTGCTATCTGATGGAGTTCGCTGTCTCCTATTGAAGATCTGCTGCTACCTAATGGAGTTTGTTGTCTACTGCTGCTATCTAGTGGAGTTCGCTGTTGCCAAATGCCTTAATATAAAGTTCGCTTTCACCGAATATAATTTTCATCTACTTGAACTGAATGATGATAATGAGAAGCATATGTTACATTTATAGGAGACATATTACTTCTTAAACATGTCGGCCTTCTTTGCAATTAAACATTATTAATTATATTGATTCCTTTTAATTGAATTGGATAGGGTTGGCCCTATCAAGGAGGCGTGTTGTGTTTGGGTGTAGCATGGGAGCTTTTTAGGTGAGAGCCGAGATGTATTGGGCCTGACCCTATATGATGGAGGCGGATTCCAATGTTGCCCAAGGCAATTGGAATCCGCCAGCCCTAATTACAAACAACAATAATAACCCCGTCTAAGATAGGACGATGTGATTCAAAACTTGTTCTTCTGAGATGATATCAGCAAGAATAGGTTTGAGACAATTAGCCAGAGCTTTGGTGATGATTTTGTATAGGGTATTACATAAGGAAATAGGCTGATAATCCTCCAACGATAGAGAATTCTTATTTTTGGGAATAAGAGCAAAAAAAATGTTATTAATCTCCTGAAGCAAGGTTGTCTTAGCTCATGAATCTTCCACTGCAGCTACTACAACCTTTTCAATGATATGCCAGCTTTTTTGATATAAACTGGCTGGAAAACCATCAAGACCAGGCGATTTATCCGGATGGAGTTGAAAGAAGGCAGATCTAAGCTCTATGGTTGTGAAAGGGGCAGACAGCATTTTATTTTGATCTTCAGAGATAAGTTGTGGAATATTCTGCAGAACTGAAATCTGAGCATGTAGGTTAGAATTAGACCGTTCCCAATTATTGAGCAAATTTGTGAAAAAATCCACCATATGCTCTTTCATAATGTTGGGATCTTCAGTGATAGATCCATCATGAAGTTGCAGTTGAGAAATCCAGTTAAAATTCCTATGAATTTTGGTGCTATAATGAAAATATTTCGATTTTCAATCTCCATCTTTCAACCAAGATTCCCTAGATTTCTGTTTCCAGTAAACTTCTCTCTTGGCCAAGACATCCATGTAATCCTCGAGCAACTTCTTTTCTTGTAAATAACACCTTTGATCCATATGCTTAGAGAGAACTTCCTCGTTTAGATGATGTAATTTCTCTTCAATAGAATGTTTGGAACTGAAAATGTTCTTGAAGCAGGATTTGTTCCATTCTTTAAACGGGATTTTACAAATTTAAGCTTAGAAACAAGCCTAAACATCTTTGTTCCAACTGGCTGGGATTCTGGCTACCATGCTTCAATGTTAGCCAAGAAATCTTTATCTTTAAACCACATATTCTTCAATTTGAAAGGGTGTCGTGGTTGACTACTATGTCCTTGAATATACAGCTAGATTGGGGTAATCATAGATGAACTACTCGCCACTCGACAAAACTCGCCAAGGCCTGAAATAAAAACTCGGGAAAAACTGGGAAAAACTCAGCAAAAAACTCGGCAACTTAAAAAACACGCTTAAATTTAATTAAAAATGCATATAATGAGAAGATGCATCCAATGAGTCAATAAATGAGAACACAAAAGAAACAAGCTGATTCTAGATATATTTAAATGCAAAGTGTCTACAAAATCTAATCCTCATGAGGAATGTTGATGGCTGGAAGCTTGGAAGAAAAATAGTAAATAGGTTTTGTAAAACCAAAAGTAAATACATCATTACAATTACAACTTCCTCTTCCCAGCTCTAGCAAAAACTAGGGAAGAGGTAGAACTAGAGGGTCTAGTCCTAGAAGTCTGCAATGGGCGTGACTGTGCCTCCTCGCTCGGTATGGTTGGCTCGTCCTCCATCCTGGATTAGGCTATGTCTCCACCTGCTTCTGGAACTGGCAATGACTCCTCATCCTCATCCTCTTCCTCCTCAATGTCATCTAGCGTGAAACCAAATCCACTCCCCTCCTCCAACATAGCTTGCCTCTCCAAATCAATGATGTCATCCTTAGAAAACAATGGAGGCTGCTCCTATTATGTCCAATCACTGTAAGGATCTATATCATCCAAGTCAATTGGACCACCTTCTACTTCCTCTACCTTCCTTACATGCAATCGAAGATTATATTGCACGAAGACCAGGTCATTAAGGCGTTTCTGCGCTAACTTGCTCCTCTTCTTTGTGTGGATTGCTTCAAACAAGCTCCAATTGCGCTCACAATTGGATGAACTACAAGGTTGACATAAGATTTTGAGGGCAAATTTTTTGAGATGTGGGGTATTTCCACCCCAACTTTGCACCAAGCATTTGCAAATTAAAATTAGGTTGAGAGTAGCACCCTCGCCGGAGTCTGAGGGTGAGAAAGAGAGGGGTAGAGAGATAGGTCTAGATCTTGGGGGAGAGAGGAGAGAGTGAGATGGAGTGTGGTATGGAGGGGGATAGAGGAAGAGTGATAGGGAGATAGATAGGTCTAAAATTCGGGGCAGATAAAGTGAGTGAGATAGAGAGAGTGAGAAAATGTTGATAGGAGCATACTGATTACTGAAATTTGACCAAGTTTGAAAAATTAAAAGATCTTCTAAAACCTAGAATTTGCATTATAACTCCTAGAGATCTGAAACCACTCTCAAACATCTTGCCAATATATACATGAAATATAACTTAAAGTATAAGAAATACTTAAATGTTATATTTCATGTATATATTATGATGAAGAGAATGAGATTGACCTGAAAAAACAAAAATAGATAATTTTTTGACGTGTTTGGGCCTCTTTTTTTAGTGTACCCGAGTTTTTTTATAGAAACTCGTTGAGTTTTTGCAAAAAACTTGGTGAGTACTCGACGAGTTTTTTGCAAAAACTCGGGCGAGTTTTTCGGTGAGTAAAAGTAAAAAAAATCGTAGAGCAAAAAAACTCGGTGAGTTTTGAAAACTTGCTAAGTACTCTGCGAGTTTTGAAAACTATGGGGGTAATGATTCGAGCCAAAATAGGGTAGGATGCTACTTTCAAAAATGAAAGGATAATGGCTCAGAAACATAAAAATCTGTCCAGAAGGTGATTGGAAGAGACAAAATTTTCAAAGTCTATTTGAGATTGTTGTTTCCTATGGACCCCACCTTTTCAGATGTTGGCTCAGATCTCCTTCACTACCAGGAGCTCCTTCAGCTGGAACACTTTCTTGACTCCACCATTTCAGATGTTGAGAAAAATTCTTCATATCAATTTTTGTTAATTTGGTTTCTTGAATGAGAAAGATATCTGCATTTTAAGTGGTCAATTGATGCTTAACCACCTTTTGAGATTGTTGTTTCCTATGGACCCCACCTTTTCAGATGTTGGCTTAGATCTCCTTCACTACCAGGAGCTCCTTCAGCTGGAACACTTTCTTGACTCCACCATTTCAGATGTTGAGAAAAATTCTTCATATCAATTTTTGTTAATTTGGTTTCTTGAATGAGAAAGATATCTGCATTTTAAGTGGTCAATTGACGCTTAACCAAGCGTTTCTTGTTAGGGTCATTGAGACCCCTAATTCAATTGCTTGCTTCCAAGAACCTGCCTCAGATGATTTCCAATTCCTCCCAATGAGGCAAACTCAAATCCAATTCAATATAGATTCGGACAGACATGCCGAAAGCTCCTTTACAAAAAAGATCATCCATCTTAATGTAGGATTCTAAAGCATCCCCTATGTCTTTGAGAGAGCCTTCGTTCCAATATTCGGAGGGGAGATTGTAAAGTTTGATCCATGTAGGAGTCTTGCCCAAAGATTGTAGCCAGGGATTGAAATTTGGTTCCCAATCTTTAATAAAGAAACCAATGCCGTCCATCATTAAAGGTTGTGATAGAATCTTTTTCTTCAGATCTCTTGTTAGGCAATCAACCAAAAAGAAACCATTAGGCAAGGATTTTAAAGAGACCTCATTGCCCCATTCCTTAAACCACCAATTATGTATTTTCGACCTAGAAGACCATTTACTAGCCCATTTGACAAAGAAAGCTTTCTCCTGAAGGTTAGTAACAACCGGGGAGAGAATTCTTGAAGATACAACCATTGCTTTACATTTTGGCATGCATAAAGAATTCTGTATAATCTGACACTGATTTGATTGATTTTTAGAAGCCCAATTTGGCAAAAGATTCCGAGTCCGACATCCTATCTATATATTGTGCAATAAATCATGTCTATATATCTCCACATAGTGGTAATGTTGCACTATACTATTGTTGTGACGTATTCACACATCGCCCCATTGCAAATGGGGACCCCTACTTTTTGCTTTCTAGGGTTTGTTTTCTTGGTCTTTTAGGTTCTTGTCTTTTAGCCTTTGCATTTGGAGAGTTGTCAGAGGGATCATTGGAATAATAGGCTCTTCTTGAGTTAAGGTGGGTCAGTAGGTGGTCCAGGTCAGGGTCTTTTGAAAGCCTTCCCTAGATCAAGTTTTGCTCTTGTTGCTAGGTTATGTCATGTCCAATTTTGAGGAGGTCAATGAAACTTTGTGAGTGAATATCATCTTTGGGGGATTTAGATTGATCTAATTGATGAATGATGAAGTTCTAGACATTGAAATGATGTGAAGCTAACCTATTTATCCTTTGGGGACGCCTTGGACAAGTCTGGACTTGGAGATTTGATGAAAAGGTCAAAATTTGAGCCTAAAAGATGAATTTCGCTCTGATCCTAGATGAATTTCGCTCTTGATCCTTCTAAAGGATCTAGAGCGAAATCCTTGGGAAAGACCTAAATTGACATCAAAAGCATTGAAATGATATCACCTTGAAGGCGAATGGACTTGATTAAGATGAAGGAACAATCTAACAACGGAGTCAAAGGGCAAAGCTGAGGGGAAAATGAGAAAATTTAGCCCAATTCATGAATTTCGCTCCTGACCCTTCCAAAGGGTCTAGAGCGAAATTCTAGGATAGGTCTTGTCCTTCTAAGGGTACTTGGGCAAAATGGTTCAAATGTCCTTGTAATCCAAATTTTTGAGCCAGGAACTCCTCAAGGTGGTTTGTTAGAGGTAAGAGCAATGTGATTGAGGGAGAAGTTTGGATGTTTGAGTGGTATCTAAGGCAAATTCACAAATTTTGCCCTTGACCCTTCCAAAGGGTCCAGAGCGAAATTTCCCCAAGGACCTAAGATTTCACCTAAGTCATTGGATGGCTGGGTAAATTTGCAAGACTATGGAAGGAAATGAATCAAGGGTTGAGTCTAAGGCAAAGCCAAGTGGAAGAGAAGGTGAATTGAGCCTAGAAGAGCAATTTCGCTCCTGACCCTTCCAAAGGGTCCAGAGTGAATTTCTCCATAAGGCATTCTACCTTGCCCAAAACTATGAACTAATTCTTGTCCCATGCATTTTTGAGAGCAAAGCACTTGTTTTGATAGGAAAAGGTTGGAGATGAAGTCAAAATTTGAGCCTAAACTTGAATTTCGCTCCTGACGCTTCCAAAGGGTCCAAAGTGAACTTCTTGAGAGACCTTATTTCCTCACTAAAACCATGAAATAAACACCACTTTGAGAGCAAGTTGACTTGATGGTGATAGAAGAAGGTTTGAGAAGTTAGATTCAAGGCAAGGAAAGGAGAAAGGAGGTGTGAAATGAGCTCAAGGATGAATTTCGCTCCTGACCCTTCCAAAGGGTCCAGAGCGAAATTTCCCATAAACCCTATTTGCCCCTTGTTATGACCAACATCTTTGACTTCTAAGGCATGGTTGGGAAACTTTGATGCGTACTTTCCCTTGAAAGGTAGTTTAAGGCAATGAAGTGGTGAAAATCAACCTAAAAGAAGAATTTCGCTCCTAACCCTTCCAAAAGGTCCAAAGCGAAGTCCTCAACTTGACTCTCTATTTGCCTAATGCTTTAAAAAGACCTTGTTTTGAGTTAAATGGATGACAAATTGACTTGATTATGGTAAGAAGAGATTGGTTAGATCAATTTTGAAGGTGAGTTGAGAGGAAGAAGTGTGAAATCAACCCGAAGGATGAATTTCGCTCCTGACCCTTCCAAAGGGTCCAGAGCAAAATTTCCCATAAGCACTATTTTCTTCCTTGATTAGACCAAAATATCAGTTCCTTGGACATGGTTGGGAGTAGATTGATATATTCTTGCCTTTTGAAGTGATTGAAAGTGAAGGAGATGAAGGATTTTAGCTAAAACACAAATTTCGCTCCTGACCCTTCCAAAGGGTCCAAAGCGAAATTTCTAAAAACACCTATTTTCTCCTTGTGTGAGGTCAAAACCTTAGTTCCTATGGCGTGGTTGAGGGTAGATTGGTGCATATTTGCCTTGCAAGGTGGATTGGAGTTAAAGAAATGATGGGATCAAGCCTAAAACTTGAATTTCGCTCTTGACCCTTACAAAGGGTCCAGATCGAAATTCTCAAAATCTCCTTTTTCTCCCAATTTTGTGTCAAGCCTAATGTTGATGGGGGTTGATTGAACTTAAATGTATACCTAGGCATCCATTTGACTCAGTTTGTGATCACAAAATGTGAAGATTTTGAGCTAAAGTGTGAATTTCGCTCCTGACCCTTCCAAAGGGTCTAGAGCGAAATTCCTTATAGGTCCTATCCTTGGCCATGGTCTAGAGCGAAATCATCCTTTCAGGCCTTCTTGAGGGTCAAATAAGTGTTGTCTTCATGAGAAAGAGATCGAAAGGTGAGAATCAAAGTAAAACAAAGTAAGAAGGAGGAATTCAACCTAAAGGAATAATTTCGCTCGTGACCCTTCCAAAGGGTCCAGAGCGAATTTCTTCATGAAGCACTATACCTTGCTCCAATCTACAAGTTAACTCGTTCCCAAGCAATTTTGAAGGCCAAAGATTTGTTTTTTAATGATTAAAGGATGAAGAATGGAGCTTAGTGAGGGAAGAACAAGCCTAAAACTTGACTTTCGCTCCTAACCCTTCCAAAGGGTCCAGAGCAAAATTCTTAAAACATTTAATTTGCTCATGTTTGAGATCAAGATATGGATTCCCAAGGCATTGGTGGAGAGAAGATTAATATATGCTTGCCTTGAAAAGCAATTTGGAGCAAGGAAGTGATGGAATTGAGTCTAAATCATGAAAATCGCTCCTGACCCTTCCATAGGGGCTAGAGCGAAATTCTTATAGGGCCTGTTCCTGGAGAGGATCTTGAGCGAATTTCATTCTAATGCCTTCTAGTTGATGATTTAAGGTAAGAAATGCCATGTTAGGATAAATATATTATGTATCCTTAATCATCTTTTGGTTTGTTTTGCAGATCAGCAAGACCAAGTCGGGGCAAGGAAAACCTATTCCAGTTCCATCATCATCAAGGATATTTCAAATGCATAAGGGGGACTCAAGGTGCTTTTAAAGCGTTGGAAGACATCAAGTGTTCAAGGAGTTGCGAGCTATCCTCAAGATCTCCATTCTACCACATGATGACAGAGAAGAGGGATCTTGTAAACATTGCAAGGCAAGATGAGCTACTAGAGGAGTGACTTGATCGGAAGGAGGCCTCATCAAACACAGGAGGGTCAAGGAAAGGTGCGCCACTCATCAAGTGCATCAAGGACAAAGGAGGATCGACCAAGGTCATCACAGAGCAAGTACCAGACAAGGTGGCATCCCAGTCATTGTTCCTCCAGTCAGATAGCTCCACCTCAGCATGTCCAGATTCAATGTACCTGACTCACCAATGATGGCACAAACTTCGAGGCACCTACCACTGCTTCCTATTGGTTCTCAAATTTTGAATGTAATTTTCTCATTGGCTAAGGGAGTTGTTGTAACAAACCCTAATTAGGGTTTCTATCTTGTAATCCTAGCCATTCATTCTAAATCAATCAGAGCCATTAAATTGTAAAGGGCTCCTTATATAAAGCCCTGGCTCTTCATTTGCAGTAGTTAATAGTGGGTTAATAGAGGTTAATAGCTAGGAGTTAGTAGCTAGAATAGTGAATAGAATAGCAATTAGAGTAGATTAGGAAGAAAAGGCAAGAAGTTGTTGCCTAAATTGTAAATGAACTCCATTTTCATTGAAGTTATGGTGAAGTGTGTTGTTTCTTTGCAATATGCATGGTCTGTTGTTGAATCTTCATTTTAGATGGTAAATAATTAGATTGAATGAAGAAAGTTACTGAATGCACTCTCGTGGAATCCGCCTAGTCCAAACCACTAGCCTCTTGCTGATTGTAAGTGCGCCCTACATGGTCAACTAGCATAGAATGAGCTTAATCTCAAGTCGTTATGTGTCCATTGTTCACTCAGTAACTTGAATGGTGATCAGTGTCTAATGGTGTACGATTTGAATATATTTGAAGCATCCCTTAGAAGATCGCACTGAGTTGGAGTCAGATTGTTCAACTTGATGGTGAGACCTAGCCCAGTAGGACTCCACCTAGTTGTTCATCTATCTTTTGACATTCTAGGTCTTAGATTAGACTCTCTAAACCCTGTATCTTTTGATATTTCTTTATCTTCCAGCCAGTAGATAGGATTCAAGTTCCAACAGATTAGACGCTCAGGTGTTCGAATGTAAGTCCCCTTGTGATTCCAGCGTAATCACATTAGACTAAATTGAGCTTATCCACACGTAGAGAACCTACACATACAAGAACCTTGGAGTTGCCTCGATTGATCCTTAGGCGAAATCTTCAGCATTCGGGGAAACTTTGTTCAAGAGAGGATAAGATACCTTGGTATTTTATTCTGTGTTCGCATGTGCATAAAAACACATCAACAACTACCTACACAAATTGTACAAAATATTCCCTAAAGCCTCCTTTACGCCCCCCCAAAAATGTGGCAATTTTTTTAATAAGCTTGGAAAATTTTAAAATAAGGTATTAAGCCAGATATGCAAATAATGATAAAGATCCTATGTCCAGAATGGTAATGACCAAGAATTGAACCAGACTAAATGTACCATAATCAATCAGATCTTATTATGGAGTTACTTTTTTCTACTTAACTGCTATGCGGGCAGATAATCAAATCTCATCTCTGATAATTGTTTGTGGACTGTATATGAATATTTTTCCATTTTCTATCTCTCTATGTATGCATTTCTTATTTGTGGCTAGTTGAAAGGTCCTTTTAATGTAAAATGAGAAAAAACTTACAGACTTCAGTCAGGAAATCTCCCTTGAAGAGGATGTTTATGACTTGAATTCATGTATACATGCAGTGATAATAGAAATTAGCTGTGTATCCATTTTGTGCGTGCTGAAACAATCCTTTAAATCTTTTTGATAGTTTTGTTGTGAAGTCCATTTTGTTGGTAATGTTAATATATTTTTAAAGGTCTAGTGTAATTAACTATGCATAACCAAATTGATGTGGAAACGAAGGGCAGGTTGTGTACTTGGATTTTGCTTCTCACCTGCAAAATGTTAAAAGAAAAAATAAATAAAAAGAGCATCTAAGTGTGTTTATCTTTTCCATCTTACTTATAAATCTGGGTTTCCATTACTTGATCTCAGTGACTCTGCATTGAGGCATGCAACAAGCGATCCTAAGATACTAGGAAAGCGTATATTTGTATTTGTCATTGGAGGGGCCACTCGTTCTGAGGTATGCCTATTATTAATCATCATTGAGATGTCTATCCATCTGATTAACATTATCAGTTTTGTGATTTAAAAGGTACTTTTACATTTTATGTACCAGTTGCGGGTTGCACATAAGCTTACACAAAAATTGAAACGGGAAGTTGTATTGGGCTCAAGTAGCGTTGATGATCCTCATCAGTTCATCACGGTAATTTCTTAAAAATCTTTGTACTATAAGTGCTCCTTGCCTCTGAAGGGCAAAGCACTTTTAAAATTACGGAATGCTACGGTGATACCTTGGATTAGAAACTTAGAATTAAATATATACTTTATCTTGGTCACAATGGAATTAGTTGCTATCATTCCAAACAAGTGTATGTGCTAAAATGATTTATTTCCCCTGCATTATGTAACGAGAATGTTGTAAATAGAAGGAGCCATCTTCTGCAGCCACCAAATAGTTGTCTATGGTAGGCCTATTAAAGACTCTTCACTAGACCGTTCTAGTTTAAACAAATGTGATATGTGATACCGGTCTGTTTGAATTGCCTTTAAATATATATAAAAATGAGCACTTTCTTGCGGCTACCAAATATTTGCATAGGGCAGGCCTGTTAAAGGCTCTTCACTATGCCATTTCTTGTTTAAACAAATGTGATATGTGGTATCCGTTCTGTTTGAATTGCCTTTAAATATATATAAAATGCTATTGGGTCTCCAAATTCATTTACATTTTCTTACAATGATGATGTAGTCGTTCATCTCCTATTGATTTAATTGGTTGCAGAAGTTGAAGTTGCTAACTGTATTTGAGGACCTCTCGCTGGATGATCTTGATATTTGATTCGATACGGCAATCTGGTGGATAGCTACCAAAAAACCATCGGCCAACTTTGTTGTTGCTTATGATTGAGTCGGTATGATTTGTTCGAAACGTTAGGTTATTGGGCTACTTGCTGTCTATTGTTGTAATATGAACTGTCCATTCATATTTGATAAGCTTAGTAAGAGCTTTCATGGTGGGCAATTATGTAATTATAGGCACTGAATGTGTTTTCTACCTGTGAAGTTAGTTTCTTTTCATATGGCTTGAAGAATTTTATATTTTTAATGTGATGTTTGTAAACAAAGAGATCATATTCATGGATCTATATATATATGTGGCCATGCTATATGTGGCGATAATGTATTATCACATTCTTTAAATATCAATTTTTGAAATTGTTTGCAAAAGAAAGCAATATGGTGGTCGTATTTGTAATTGAGAGTGAATGCTCGTAAACATACGAGTCTAAAGGACTCTTCATATCATCCATGAACGTATTTTTCTTTAAATAATCTTTCAATTGATAATATGGAACTTTGGTAGACTTTTGAATAGTATAAATAATACTAGGCATGTTTAAGCATAGACCTATGAGAAACTAATATCTTTGTGCATGATATTATGTACTGTTCTTTTACAGTACATTGCCAGTGTCATAATTTTTCCTTGCAATTTTATGTTTATTACTTTTTATCTTGTCCCATTAAAACCACTTTTAAAAAGATTGGAAAACTTACATATGCAATATGCTTTCAGGAATTGGAAAACTTAAATATAAAAAATTGGTGGTTCTACATTATTAAAAGAAAATCAAATAGTGAATTTTGGAGATGGTACGATGTTCTATAACTGAAAGAGGCACGTCAAAGAATCTAAAAGACAACAAAAGCACAGTGATCCATGGATCATGTGGACAATTATATAGATCATTTGTAGACGTTTTTAGCAATGTGAGAGTCGTCAATATTATACTTGAAAATTGTTATATGTTATATATAAAAGTAAAAAATGCCTTCTTCCCTTGAGAAATATATAAGAGCACAGATGCACTGGTCACCTCAATCGTTCAATATGGGACCATAGATTGCACCATCCATTTCAACAGTTCACAAGTTTTTTGGTATTGGGTTAGTAGCTCTCCCAAACATTTTATTTTATTTTCCTTAGAATAGTTCTATCATGGAACTGATTTTTAAAATTTCTTTATATTTGGTTTACACGACTTTGCCCTTGGGCATTCAAGGATAAAATATTTTTGTGTTTTTATTGGCCTTTTATCGAAACATACACAAAACCTTTTTCCCTCTCTTCTTTAAAGTCTTGCCACATTTGCATATCTCACATCTACTTAGCCTCTGCCCTTGTGACAACACTCATTTTACTTATCATTTCTATTGTGGAGGTGGGCACACCAACATGAGGTTTGACTTAGGCAAGCCCCTATACAACATAACCATTTTCCTAATTTTTCCATGTGTAGGTTCAGTTCCAAATGCATGACATGTATAAAAGGATAGAATAGATAGTGATTGGTGTTGTTAGACTTCGAATAAAACCCCTTAAATTTAAGGTGATTATCACTCCTATCTTGCTACTTTGACCCAAATTTTTAGGAGATAGATGTGCAAAGTTTCTTGATTTCATTTTTACTTGTCTTCCAAACCCTTCATCACCTTCAAACTATGGTGCCCAATGCTTTTGCTATGTATAGTCAACTCCAAATTTTAGATCTATGTTCTTCTCCTATATCTGCATTCTAGATCTAATTTATTGTTTATGTATTTCATGTTGTACTTATTGTATTATGTTAGATTTAGTTACTTTACCATTGTTAGCATACTTCATACACACTATATCAATCCAATCACACACAATCAATAAAGTGTTGTGTGTTGCTCTTAATTTTGGATAGCAAGTCAAGCCCACTCACACCTCTAATTTTGTATGGGAGGAGAAATTGATCGTAGGTTGTGCACATGTTTTGGATTAAAGGGTAAAATAGGTTTTGAAGGGAACCTTATTACAAAAAGCTACCTGAAGAAAAGGCAAAGCCAACCGACAACCAGACAACATCCAATTAAAAGAGACTAAACGACTTCAACAAGAAAGCAAAAAGAAGACCTTTTGCATCTTCTTCAAGGTTTATATCACTTCTCATTCTTGCTTGTAGAAGTTCTTATGCAAATTTGCTAGGCCCAACAACTCATTTTCTCAAATGATTTCTTCTTGTTGCCTCTAGTTTGGTTACTCATCTTCATTCCTTTTCCTAGTAGGGACAATCTCAACAACATGCTTGTCTTTTAGTTCCTTAGTCAAGATCCAAATGCACTCTATTGTGTTTTGAATGATGGAATGGCTGATTTCCACCACACCTCGATTTTGATTTATGACAAGAAATTTCACCACCAAGCCCTTAATCCTTTTCTCAAAATCATTTTTCATATGCATAATAACCTTTTAACATATCTTCCATCCCAAAATTAATCTCCCTTTCCCTAGCCTTATTGCTATTTCTATTCTCATCCAAACCTTTACTACTATCCACCTTTTCTTGCATAGCTCTTATCTTCACCTTGGCTTGTTCCATTTATTCCATAGGTGGAATGTTGGAGGGTGAGAAGAGTTCTTGCTTGAGATGGTGGTGTAGGTATCTTGATGGATCATGAGAGATGTTGGAGATTCATGTGGTTTCATGTATGGATATGAAAATATATTTCATTGATTAATGCTAATGTAATCTATACAAGTGGGAGAATGTTGGGATAAGGTGTTGTACACCTTGCATACTGTTTCTAATGTTTATTTTATTATGATGTGTGAGTGCTCCTAAGAAACCTAGATGGACATGATCACTAGGAGCTAACATTCTTGAGGCCACTTTATGTGTTGTATGTAACATTGAGAAACTGTATTTAATTTAATATTGGGCAAATACTAAAAAGGTGAAAACTTAGTACCCAATATCAAATGTGGGGTCAATAGTTTTGTGAACTCATGGTTTTGAGTCACATGGTTTTACTTTACCACCTAGTTATATTTGTGTGTTGGCATATTTGTCATTGATGTCAGTATACATTACATATCAATGTGTCATTGATGTTAGTATACATATGTTTTCAGATCCATTATAACATATTTCAGATTACATATGAATGCATTTACAATTGTTTTTTATTGTGCTCAAAATCTAGAATTAAGTCTACATTTTGTATTCAAAGAGAAGTTGTATGTTTGAATGTATAGCAACTACATATACATAGGCGTGTCTATACCTGCAAAAGAAATAAATATGGTTTAGTTTATAATGGCAAAAAGAAGCAAAAAACTAAATAGTTTTCGAGTTGAAGATCTTTGATCACCTTTGTATTCGAAAAGATTGCATTAAGAACACTTGTTCATCGTATACCTAGTCAAAGAATGGTATTGATGTTTGGTATCTGTGGCACGATATCTTCCAGGTTGAATCAACAACATATATTTTCCAGACTGAATTTGCAACACATATTTTTCAGTTTGAACCAACAACATGTATTTCTTGTATTGAAAGTGTTTTTAATAATAGTTTGTATGAGTTGTCAAGGGCAGGTCGTTGGGAGTTATGAAAATGGTTCTCTTTAGTTGTATCTATCCTCGTATAACTAATCATTATCTTTTGGTTGTTAGAAACCATTTGACAAGTGTTTAGCAGATATGGTTAACTATAGACAGTTCAAACTACATATTAGTTATAATAGTTTTAAAACCTTTTCAATACAGATTCACAAGCTATAAATGCATTGTTGATTGGTGTTCGATGATTGAAAGAGATTGAATAAGTTAAAAAGAAAGGGTATAATGCTGGTAAAAAGAAAACAACTGCAAGATGTTTTATATCCGACTTTAAGTGATAGGAAGAATATCTGAAAACCAAACAATACAGTAATACATAATTTTTCTATATAGTGCAATCATAAAGTGGCATTTCTGAGACAATAGTTGAACATTTCAGAGTATGCTTTGATAGCGGTGTTTCAAGAGATCTAATTCAGTCTATAGAGAGTGTAAAGAATTGAATATCAGGGATACTACAACATAGCACATAGTTTTGTGTCTTGCTCAGAATTTGTATAAATTAGTGTCTCTGAAAAGTGTTGATTTGAATACAGATCTTAAGGTTTTCATCTACTATTATCAATGGTTTAACAGACAAAATTATTCAGTTTTGGTTTGTAAAGTTTTGTACTTACAGGCTGCAATGAATTTCGAATCATTTCAGCCTTGTAGATCTTTGTGATACTTTATAACAGTTTATCTGAAGAATGGAGACGATCAGATTATGACAACCTGACTTTATGATATTTGTATGAAGATATTATAATTGAATCAGTAACATTGATGTAATTCAGTTTTTCTTCCCACAAATTTGGTACTGTAATAGGATTGAGTTGGTGCTTAGTTTGAAAAGTTAAGGTGCTAAAAGAGTTGGTGCTCTTAAAGAAAGGGATTTGGTGACTCCTTAGGGTTGGTGCTTATAAATATTGTATTTGATTTTATATGTGAGGTTGGATTAGGACAAGATCCTAGCAACATTACTCACTGTGGTTTTTCCCATCTTGGGTTTCCATGTCAAATCTTGTGTCGTTGTTCAATGTGTGATTGCTTTGCATTATAGTTTCAAGTTCAATTTAAAAAGCAATGTTAAAAATGAATTTAATTGGATAAAGTTTTAAGATTCATTTACTACTGATTCACCCTCCCCCCTCTCAGTAGTAAATTTGTGTTCTACAATTGGTATTAGAGCCACTACTTGTGTCAAGACTTAATCAGTCTAAGTAGATTTGGTATTATAACACAAGGATTGTCAAGAAGGTTCATCTTCTAACAAGGCACAATTATTTGATAGCACCAATTATGTGTTATGGAGTGTAAGAATGGAAAGTTATTTGTCTTCTCTAGGATTTGATGTTTGGATGTTAGCAGTAAATGGTTATATTGTGCCAACTCGTACTATAACTAATCCTGCTGAAAAAAGAGACTTTGAAAACAATGCTAGGGCAAAGAGTGCTATTCTTTGTGGATTGTCTAATATTGAGTTTGTGAAGGTTATGAATTGTCAAACAACAAAGAAGTTATGGACCAAGTTGAAAAGCATCTATGAAGGAGATGATAAGGTGAAGCAGACAAAATTACAGACATACAAAGCCAAGTTTGAAAAGTTGAAGATGAAAGAAGAACATATTGCAGAGTATTTGCTAAGAGTGGGTGAGATATTGAATACTATTAAAGGCCTTTGAGAAAAAGTGGAGGACAAAGTAGTTGTGCAAAAGGTATTAACTTCATTACCCTCAAGGCATAATGCTAAGACTTTTGCTATTGAAGAAGCTAGGGATCTTAAAACTCTTACTATTGATGATTTACATGGAATACTAACTACTTATGAGATGAGAACTGTTGATGAAGGAACTACCAAAAGAGAAACTGCATTCAAATCAACAAGGAAGGCAAAAGAAGGAAGTTTAGAGTCAGATAGTGATGATAGTGAAGAGCTTGCAAAATTTATAAAGATGATCTAGACAATGAGGAATATTTCAAGAAGTATAAAGGCAAACCTTTCTACAAACAACGAAACTTCTTGAAGAAGAAGAAGAGTTTGTGTTAATGAAGAAAGTTCAAATTTAGAGGACTATAATGAATCAAATGGTGAAGTATTGTTCATGGCAATTGGTTCACCAGATTAGAGCAATGAAGATGATGTCGAAAAAGGTGAAATACATCTTGAAGGAGAACTACTTTGTGCCCTTGAAGAAATCAACAAATTGAAGGAGAACTCTTAGCACATGGTTTCAGCATTGAAAGATGTTGAGGTCCTAAAGAAAGAACTTGAAGAAGTAAATCGTACAATCATCAAGTTAAAAAGTGAAATTGAAGAAGGTGAGAAAAGGGAAGAGGTAATACATTCGGAAATTTCTGTCTAAATTTGAAGAATGCATGGTTTTAGAAGATAAATTTGCGGCTTTACAACATGATCTAGAACAATATAAAATTGAGTTAGATAGAAAAGCAAAATTTGTTAAAATCTCTAACCAGTTGGATGAAAAGCTAACTAAACCAAAATCAAGTCATAATATATCTAGTTTGGGATTTGAAAAAGGACAAAGTTCTAATAATGCTTTTAGTGAAAAAGACAATACTGATGGGTTTGTTAAAGTTCAAAGACATCAAAGATATTCACAATGGCATCCTTCCACAAGTAGAATGACAACAAGTAGGTTTTATTCCTCTTTGGTTATTGCAATCTGTGTAATTACTTTGGTCATAAGGCAGTTAATTGTAGGGTTGTACCAAGAAGGAAAATCAAATTTGTTAGTCAAAATTCTTTTGATTTCTTGAAGAATTTCAATATAATTTGTTTAAATTTTTAGAATGCTGGTCATATTGCAAGAATTTGTCACATGAAATTTGCACAAAAGAAAAGAGACGAGAATAGATTCTTCGGGATGGAAATAAAGAAAGTATGGAAGAAGAAAGAAGACAAGAGGTTAGAAGAGTCCATGATTGCTCAGTTTGCTCCTCATGCCAAGAGACAAAACCTTTGGGTTATAGATAGTGGTTGCTCGAATTACATGTTAGCTGATAAGAATAAGTTTATTACTTTTATTGATTGGAATGGTGGTGTAGTAAATTTTGGTGATAAATCGTCCATACAAATTTAAGGTAAAGGTTCTATAAGTATTAATGATACTTTCAAAGCTTGTAATGTTTGGTATGTAAAGAACCTGAAGTATAATTTGCTAAGTGTAAGCCAATTATGCTATAATGAATACTTTTTGAACTTTAATGCTCATGAGTGTGAAATCAAAAAGGTTGATTCAAACCAGTTGGTTGCTGAAGGGACAAGAACAAAGAACAATATATATGATCTAAGAGAGGTAAATGATAATGAGCAAATTAACAATAGTTGGCTTCGACACAATTGGAAGCTTGGGATTTTATCTTCTCTCTAAAATATTTTGAAAGGAAAGCATCTTCTTAAGGGGAGTGTTGTTGCCCTTTTCCATTGATGTCAAAGGGGGAGGAGTGAGTTGTTACAAGTGATTTGATCTGTTTGATTAGTGTTGCTTGGAATGAAATGTATCCTTGATATATTTGTTTCTAGATTTGTTGCAGATGCTTTGATGATGTTTCATATTTGACAGTGAGTTGTCACAGGTGATTTGTTGTTTTAGATTTGTCAGTGAGTTGGTACCAGTGAATTGTTATAGTGATAGTGTCTAATTTGGATTGAATGGTTTGGTATTTGTTGTTTTCAAATCAATGCCAAAGGAGGAGATTGTTGGCATATTTGTCATTGATGTCGATATACATTACATATCAGTGTGTCATTGATGTCAGTATACATATGTTTTTCAGATCAATTATAACATATTTCATATTACATATGAATGCATTCACTAGTGTTTTTTATTGTGCACAGATTAAGGAATGAAGTCTACATTTTGTATTCAAAGAGAAGTTGTATATTTGAATGTATAGCAACTACAAATACATAGGTGTGTCTATACTTGCAAGATAAATAAATATGGTTTAGTTTATAATGGCAAAAAGAAGAAAAAGACTAAACAGTGTTTAAGTTGAAGATCTTTGATCACCTTTGTATTCGAAAAGGTTGCATTAAGAAAACTTGTTCATCATATACCTGGTCAAAGAATGGTATTGATGTTTGGCATCTGCGACATGATATCTTCTAGGTTGAATCAACAACATATATTTTCTTGACTTAATTTGCAACACATATTTTTCAGTTTGAACTAGCAACACGTATTTCTTGTAGTGAAAGTGTTTTTAATAATAATTTGTATGAGTTGTTAAGGGCAGGTCATTGGGAGTTATGAAAACTATTCTCTTTAGTTGTAAATATCCTCATATAACTAATCATTGTCTTTTGATTGTTAGGAACCATTTGACAAGTGTTTTGTGGATATGGTTAGTTATAGACAATTCAAACTACATATTAGTTATAACAATTTTAAAACCTTTTCAATAGGGATTCACAAGCTATATATGCATTGTTGATTGGAGTTCAATGATTGAGAGAGATTGAATAAGTTAAAAAGAAAGGGTGTAATGCTGGTAAAAAGAAAACAACTACAAGATGTTTCATATCTAAATTTGAGTGATAGGAAGAATCTCTGAAATCCAAACAATACAGTAACATGGAATTTTTCTATATAATGCAGTCGTAAAGTGGCGTTTCTGAGACAATAGTTGAACATTTCCGAGCATGCTTTGGTAGTGGTGTTTCAAGAGATCTAATTTAGTGTACAAAGAGTAAAGAATTGAATATCAGGTATACTACAATATAGCAGATAGTTTTTTTGTCTTGCTTAGAATTTGTGTAAATCAGGGTCTCTGAAAAGTGTTGATTTGAATACATATCTTAAGATTTTCATCTGCTATTATCATTGGTCTAACAGACAAAATTATTCTGTTTTGGTTTGCAAAGTTTTGTACTTACAGGCTGCAACTAGTTTTGAATCATTTTAGTCTTGCAAATCTTTGTGATACTTTATAATAGTTTATCTGAAGAATGGAGACAATCAAATTATGACAACCTGACTTTATGATATTTGTATGAAGATATTTTAATTAAATCAGTAACATTGATGTAATTCAGTTTTTCTGTCCACAAATTTGGTTCTGTATAGGGCTGAGTTGGTGCTCAATTTGAAAAGTTAAGGTGTTGAAAGAGTTAGTGCTCTTAAGGAAAGGGGTTTGGTGACTCCTTAGGGTTGGTTCTCTTAGAGATTGTATTTGATTTTATCTATGAGGTTGGATTAGGATAGTAGATCCTAGCAACATTACTCATCATGTTTTTTCCCATCTTGGGTTTCCACGTGAAATCTTGTGTTGTTGTTCGATGTGTGATTGCTTTGCATTATAGTTTCAAGTTCCGTTTAAAAAGAAATTTTCAAAAATAATTAATTGGATAAAGTTTTAAGATTCATTTACTACTGATTCAACCCCCCCCCCCCCTCTCAGTAGTAAATATGTGTTATGTTTAGTGGTTAAGGTTGGCCAGTTTAGTGGGTTGTCATTGTATTGAGTCTTTCTAAGGAGTGCATATATGAATCATGCCGTGGGTGTTGGCAACAAGGCAACAAACTGAGAGGGGCGAGGGTGAATCCTTTTTAAATATCTAAAAATCCTTTTTTAATGACAACATGAGATTCCTTAGGATCGACTTGAAATATAGCAACAAGACAAACAACATTCATAATATTAGGTCTAGTTTGAGTCAAATATAACAATCCACCAATCATAGATTTGTATCTAGTCTGATTTGCTTTTGGAGAATCATCATCCTTAGTCAATTTACATTTGGTCACCATAGGGGTACCAACTGGCTTTGAATCATCTAAACCAAACTTCTTCAACAATTCCTTCCAAGTACTGAGACATAAAAATACCTTTATCCAACTGAGTAATTTGCAATCTCAAAAATAATTTCATTTCACCAATCATAGACATCTCAAACTCATTCTGCATATCATCAACAAACCTCTTGCACAAACCATCATTTCTACCAAAAATAATATCATCAACAAAAACTTCAACAATTAAGATGTTGTCATTATCAATCTTGAAGTACAAATTACTATCAACAATACCTTTGTTGAATTCAAGATTTATTAAATACTTATCCAATCTGTCATACCAAGCTCTTGGGGCTTGTTTCAAAACATGCAATGCTTTCTTCAGTCTTCAGACCATATCTCTTTAATCTGTCAACTGAAATCCATCTGGTTGCTCAATATAAACTTCTTCCAACTCACCATTAAGAAAGGCTGACTTGACATCCATCTGATAAACTTTGAAATCTTTGCAAGCAACATAAGCAAGAAATAATCTAACAACTTCAATTCTAGCCATCGGAGCAAAAGTCTCCTCAAGATCAATTCCTTTCATATGAGAATAACCCTTACAAACAAGTCTTTCTTTATTCCTAACAACTTTACCTTTTTCATCCTTTCTGGAACACCCATTTAGTTCCAATTACTTTTTTATCCTTAGGTCTGGGAATAAGAATCCATTTGTTATTCTTTTCAATTTGGTTCAATTCTTCTTCCATTGGTTTAACCCATTTTTCATCTTTGCGTGCTTCATTAACATCCTTAGTCTCAATCTTAGAAATCAAACAATACTCTTCAACAATGCTTCTCCTAGTCATCACACCTCTATTCTTATCACCTATGATCTAATTTTCTGAATGATTCAATCTTACATACTTAGGAGTCTTAGGATTTTCCCGATTTCCAAACTCTTGAGCTCTTTCTTCTGCACTATCACTTGTACCTTCTCCTTCATTCTCAAGATTTTTCGGAGCAATCTGAATTTGATTCTGGGTCTGCACTTGCTTTCCTTTATATGAACTATCAATCTCATCATCTGAATCATATCTGGAGCATCTGGGCTGATACTCATTACCTTCATCACCTTTCAGATTAGCACTTTCAACTATTTTTCTCAATCTCTTGTTATAACATCGATAGGCCTTGCTCTTAGTAGACATACCCAAAACTAACATAACCAAACTTAATGCTTAATACCGGTAAAACAAATTTTATTCCGGTAGACAATTTTATCAGTTAATTGCAGTACCGGTAAAGATTAATGCATGAAACAAAAAGACAATAACATCCACAACACATAACACCAATATTTGTATGTGGAAACCCTATAAGGGGAAAAACCATGATGGGAAACCTTACCCACAATCAGATGATACTACTACAGATAGTATGTGTGTACAATATCGGGTCTGCACATGCAGAAAGGCCAGCTGCCTAGAGCTCACTGCTCAATCACATAATGAGAGCCACACTGACTACAATTAGATGGTTAAATCCAATGATAATGTATTGCTCAAAATAACATCTTCATATGCTGGATTCAGTACCGGTTTAGCTCTGATTTGACTTCTTCAAACCTTCCTTCAATCATGAATGATGTTTGCATGTATAGCTCTACTTATATTCGCATATACCCTATTACAATCCTTTTTCCAAATCCTATATAAATCTCATAAATGAGATCTTACATTTATACCATAACCTAAGACCAATTAAGTAGGTCAGCTTATTAAAAGATATTACAATAAAATCAATTACAAATGAATCAATATCTGATGCATCATGTTGGCTCAATGCATTTACAATAATAACAAATCATCTTCATGACGTGTTGTACTCATCTGGAATAGATATGTTTGCCGGTGCATAACCTGGACCTATTTGCCGGTAACAACAAATATGCAAACCCGATTAAACCAATGAACAAATTACCAAAACAAAGTGTCCACACAATGTCTTTGACATAACCAAGTAATCTCCAAGTCATTCCAAGTGTTGGTGAACAATATAGCCTGTCAGTGAACCAGATACCAGTGACTGTGCATAAGTCACTGATCATGCCGGTGAACATAACAAAGCATCTCCAAGTGCTGATAAGTGTTGACAGATTTTGACAAGTGTTGACATCAATGACAAAACCATATCAACATATCCAAAATACCCAAAATCTCCCCCTTTGGCATTGATGGCAACACAAGATAAAAAAACCATCAAAGTGCCAAAACAAAAATGCCAAAAACCAAAAACCAACAATCACCCAAAGAGATCATTAACCAGAAATCAAAATACAGAGAGTAACAATCTCTTCAACAATTTCTCCCAAAATAACAATCTCTCTCCCTCAAAGGATAATCTGTTTTTCCATAACAATCTCTCCCCCTTTGACATCAAATGTCAAAGAAATACAAAACCAGATTCATAGATCTTATTACAAAATAACAACTACTCCCCTTGAGAAGTAGCTCTCCTCATCAAAGCCGGAATAAAAGATTTCTCTGTTAATTCTATTGGTTGAAGACAATCATCAACTGTCTAAGTCTCTACCGGTGGGGGTATAACCCCAAGCTGCTCTCTAAGATACTCAAAAGATTCTTTAGGCAAAGGCTTAGTAAAAATATCTGCAATCTACTCTTTAGTATTCACATAAACCAATTTCACTTCTTTTGCTTCAACATTCTCTTGAAGAAAATTGAATTTGATAGAAACATGTTTAGTCTTTGAGTGAAATACCAGGTTCTTAGATATATCAATTGCTACCAAATTATCACAGTAAATAGTTATAGGTTCCTTGCATTTTACCTTTATATCTTTTAACATTTGCTTGATCCATAATACTTGTGTACAATTAGTAGTTGCTGCAACATATTCTGATTCTGTTGTTGATAAAGATGTGCAACTTTGTTTCTTTCTCAACCAAAATTAATCTGCTACCAAGAAAAAATGCTCCACCGGTGGTACTTTTTCTGTCATCTACATCTCCTACCCAATTTGCATCTGTGTATGCACATAGATCAAAGTTTTCATCTCTAAGATACCATAATCCAAGATTTGTAGTGCCTTGTAGGTACCAGAAAATCCTTTTCACTGCTGATTCATGATTTTCTTTAGGATTACTCTGAAATCTTGAAATAATACATACTACATTCATAATAGCAAGTCTTGTTTGTGTCAAATACAATAAACCTCCTATCATAGACTTGTACCTAGTTGGATTAACAGGTGCTGATTCATTCCTTCAATGATAGTTTGTCAGTTGTAGTCATAGGTGTGCTTACCGGTTTAGAGTTTTCGATGACAAATTTCTTAAGTAATTCTTTCAAGTACTTTGATTGATTTATGAATATACCTTTATCAGTCTATGAAATCTGCAATCCTAAAAGGAATTTTATCTCCCCAATCATAAACATTTCAAATTCTTCCTGCATCTTTTTAGAAAAGTCTTTGCATAATCCATCTTCTCCTCCAAAGATTATATCATCAACAAAAACTTCTATAAACAAGATATCATCATTGGTCACTTTGTAATATAGATTGTTGTCAGCATTACCTTTAGTGAAACGAATCTCAAAAGATACTTATCCAATCTAGCATACCAAGCTCTGGGAGCTTGCTTTAGTCCATACAAAGCTTTCCTTAACCTGCAAACCATATCTTTGTCATTTGTTAATGAAAATCCATCAGGTTGTTCAATGTAAACTTCTTCTTCAAGATCACCATTCAGAAATGCACATTTAACATCCATTTGATATACTTTATAGTTCTTGTGTGCTGCAAAAGCCAAGAATAATCTGACTGCCTCAATTCTAGCTACCGGTGCAAAGGTTTCATTATAATCAACTCCTTTCTATGAATATCCCTTACACACTAGTGTTGCTTTATTTCTGATTACCTTTCCATCTTAATTAAGTTTATTTCTGAATACCCATTTAGGTCCAATTACATTTTTGTCTTTAGGCCAGGGAACTAATGTCCATGTGTTATTCTTTTCAATTTGTTCCAATTCATCTTCCATAGCTTTAATCCAGTGTTTATCTTCACATACCTCATTAATTGATGTTGGTTCAATTTGAGAAATAAGACATACCTCTTCATTTGCCAGTCTTCCTCTAGTCATAACACCTTGATACTTGTTCCCAATTATCTGATCTTCAGAGTGGTTCAATCTTACATACTAGGGTGTTTTTACTTCTTGTTGTTCCTCAGTCATTGTTGAATCCTCAGATGATGTCGACGTGACTGGATCAACATTCTGTACCAGTGTACTCATTCTAGGTTCATTTGATATTATCTCTATTGCTGATTCAGAGTCTATATACCTTGAATTTCCTCTAAGCTGTTCATCAATCTTCACATTTGCACTTTCATTAATTTTCTGCAATCTCTTATTAAAACATCTATATGCCTTGCTCTTAGATGAATAACCAAGAAATATTCTTTCATGACTTCTAGGATCAAATTTGCCAATATACTCATCTCTTCTAATGTAGCATTTACTTCCAAATATTTTGAAATATTTAAAAGTAGGAGTATTACCAAACCATAGTTCATGAGGGGTCTTACCGGTTTCTCCTTTGATGTGAACTCTATTGAATGTGTAGACTGCTGTATGATAACTCAATGATGAACCACTAGTACCAAACCGGTACTGAGAGGGGGGGTGAATCAGTACAGACACAAATATAGTTCAAAACCGGTTTAACAACAACCACTCTCAATGACTGATAAACAGAGATACCGGTAAAACAGAGTGCAACTGGTAGCATTCAAAATAACTCAATCAGTCATGAACTGGTTACTTGCTAAGCTTTTCTCTTAGCTAAATACCACATTATCATAATATTCTCATGCATGAACTAGTAGACCTAACCATCAAATCTTCACAACAGTGAGTTCAATATGTTTTATAGATAGGCATAAAACATAGAAACTTCATGTGCATAGCAGATAAAACAAAGCATCACAAGACAAAAGCATTTCACATGACACACATATTTTTCACATGGAAACCCAACTGGGAAAAACCACGGTGGGGATGAATACCCACAAGCTATTTTTTGAACTCTTTAGAAGTCCGCTCTGTTAGGAGCCTTGTCCGGTTAAGAACATTACAATAGGTTCTGGTAGGAACCGATCCTGTTAGGGATCACCCGGTTAAGGGTTAAACCCGGTAGGGTCACCTTGTTAGAGGATTTTAAGAACTCAATAGCTAAAAGGATCTCCTAAGCTTTTCTAGCTTCTCAGAATTCATTAGCTTCGAGTTACCCGATTAAGGGATTTACAGCAAGCCGGTTAAGACCACCCGATTTAAGGGATTTTGAATCAAGCCAGTTAAGGCTACCTTGTTAGGGGATTTTGCAATTGTTGAAGTGGTTAGAGATCAACAGGTATTACAATGATCTGTTAACAATACTTAATACTAATACAGATCTGTTTAGGCTCCTCTTCTCCTTCTGCACATACACTTTGCAGGTATCTCTTTTCTCCTATGGTCTGGCAAGAAACTTGTATCACTTTCATTGGATACGCACTCACTACTTTTTGCCAACAACTTTAGACAGAAACCTAACATCGACCTTATAGGGAACATACAGGTCAGTAGCAAAAACCCTAAACCCTAAACCTGTTAGGTTGAGCAATTCCAACGGTTCGATCCTGATCATTGAAACATACTGCATTGAATGCACCAGTCTTGAGTCGATCTCAAGACATTCTCCATCATCCATTATCCACCGTTTTCATGGCGGCTGATAACCCATCACGCGTTATCACTAGTTGACAGACTTGGCACATTCCCGAGGTAGATAGGAATAGTCTTCTTCATGCAAGATCCTTCACGCGCACAGAGCTTATGTGGCAACACGATCTGTCCTCCATCATACTACTGACTCATCACACAAAGATCACCGATTGAGTCACATAGACTTGAGATACTCCAACTGGAAACCCCGAAGTGGAAGCTGCCTTACCAACCGGTAGTCATACAGTGCTTCCATGTGCCAGTTCCCATAACTGCATGCCGGTTCACTTTGAACAAATGTGCCACTTCACTTAGGCATATACCGGTTCACACATATGCCGGTACCTCTTTCTTCTCTTATCTCATGTGCCGGTTCACACTATGTCTCATATTGACATCAATGACAACATACAATATCATTGACATCAATGACAACATACAATATCATTATGTCTTCATGCCAATTTACATAAGGCTCATGCCGGTTCTCATAATGCCAACACTATATTCACTACTTCTCTCGAATATATATGAGGTAGATTTGCTTCTGATATCATGCTTCTAGCTGCATCCAAAATAGATTTGTTCTTTCTTTCCACAACTTCATTATGCTGGGGTGTCCGCGGTGCTGATAACTGTCTTCTGATTCCATTCACTTCATAGAATGTATTAAATTCCTTGGATGTGAGTTCACCTCCTTGATCTGATCTCAAACATTTGATTTTCTTACCGGTTTCATTTTCTACCATAGTCTTGAATAGTTTGAATTTCCCAAAAGCTTCTGATTTCTCCCTGAGAAAAGTAACCCAACACATTCTAGAATAGTCATTAATGATTAGCATAAAATACCTATCTCCTTGTAAATTTCTAGTTCTTGCTGGACCACATAAATCGGTATGAATTAAGTCAAGAACATTATTGGAATTTTTATGGAATACTCTTAAAAGATGCTCTAACTTGCTTTCCAAATTGACATTCCTTACATACCGGATTGTGAGGTTTAACTATCTTAGGTAAATCCCTTACTGCCTTAGTTGTACTGATTTTCACAATGCAATTAAAATTTACATGACAAAGTCTCTTATGCGATAACCAACTTTCATCAATATGTGCAATCAAGCATGCCTTCTCATAGTTATTCAAATGAAAGATATTACCTCTAGTTTGATTGTCGGTTGTAATTTATAAACCAGTTCTGTTCATGATTTTGCATTTACCATTCTTGAATTACAACTGAAAACCTTTTTCAACTAATTGATCAACACTCAAAAGATTATGTTTCAAACCTTCAACATAGTAAACATTATCAGTATTGTGCTTACCATCAAAAGATATAGTGCCTTTTCCTTTTATCAAACAAGCTTTATCATCTCCAAATCTTACTAGACCTCCATTGTATTCCTTTAAGGTTAAGAATTTACTTTTATCACCATTCATATGATGTGAACATCCCGAATCAATGATTCATTCATCCTTATCTTCAATTTTAATTGCCAGGGCTTGCTCTACTGGCTGAACAATAGGTGTCAGTTGATCTTATTTTATAGCAAAAAAATCCCATCCATTGTCTATCAGTTCCTCATCAGAATCATCAGTAACTCCTTCATCAACATAGTAACAAGATTTGTCTCTATTCTTCTTAAATTTGCATCTCTGAAATTCAGGGTTAGGCTTATATGTTCTTTTAGCTTCTTTCAATCTTGCATGTCTATTAGGGCACCTAGATGCCATCTGACCAATTTTATTGCAGTTAAAACATTTAAAGGGTGCTTTACCTTCATACTTACTTCCAACTAGACCTTTATGCATTTTCCTTGTAAATAGTGCTTCAAGTTCTTCCAGTTCTTCATTCTCCTTTCTGATTTCTTCAAGTTCTCTTGCATAAAAGGTTTTCCAATTAGATTTATTAGATGATGAAGATGATGATGTTGCAGATGATGTTGATGCCTTGAAAGCTAAATCTGTCTTTATAGTAGCAATGGGACCAAATTCCTGAAGTTCAAAAGATGAAAGTTTTCCAACTAAGGTGTCTCTAGATATTGATGTATTAGGCATTGTTCTCAATTCATTTATAGAAGTAACTTTCATTTTATATGCCGGTGGCAATGATCTTAAAATTTTAAAAACAATTTCATCTTCACTTAAGGTTCCTCCACAACATTGTATACCCAAAACAATTTCATTTACTCTTTCCATAAAAGCAGAAATCCTTTCATCTTCTTCCATTTTCAGATTTTCATACCTGACTCAGAAACATTCAAGTTTTGTAATTTTGACTGTGGTATCACCTTCATTCATTTTTTCCAATTTATCCCAAATAGATTTAGCAGTGGATTTATCAGATAATCCCATGATTTGCTGAATTGACAATGCGCTCAAAAGTGCTTCTCTAGCTTTGCAATCATTTTCCTCATCTTTAGCCAAAGTTGGAGGATTAGGTTGACCTTGAGTAGGAGCAACATAACCATTCTTTGTAACCTCCCATATGTCCTTTCCAATGCAATTCAAATGTGTCTCCATCCTAATCATCCATATGCCATAGTTAGTTCCATCAAGTTTAGGACTATCCTTCCTGAAATAGTTAGAAGACATTGGATCTCCTCAAGCTGTTAAACTTTTGCAAAAAGAGGACTAGGCTCTGATACCAATTTTTAGGTCCTAGAGACATCTGAGAGGGGGAGGGGAGGGTGAATCAGTTGTCTAATAAATTCAAACCAAAACTAACATAACCAAACTTAATGCTTAATATCAGTAAACCAAACTTTATGCCGGTAGACAGTTTTATAAGTTAATTGCAGTACCAGTAAAGATTAATGCATGAAATAGAAAGACAATAACATCCACAACACATAACACCAATATTTGTACGTGGAAACCCTAAGGGGAAAAACCATGGTGGGAAACCGTACCCACAATCAGATGATACTACTGCAGATAGTATGTGTGTACAATATGGAGTCTGCACATGTAGAAAGGCCAACTGCCTAGAGCTCACTGCTCAATCACAAAATGAGAGTCACACTAACTACAATTGGATGGTTAAATCCAATGATAATGTACTGCTAAAAATAACATCTTCATATTCTAGATTCAGTACCAGTTTAGCTCTGATTTGCCTTCTTCAAACCTTCCTTCAATCTTGAATGATGTCTACGTGTATAGCTCTGCTTATATTCGCATATACCTTATTACAATCCTTTTTCCCAATCCTATATAAATCTCATAAATGAGATCTTACATTTATACCATAACCTAAGACCAATTGAGTAGGTTGTCTTACTAAAAGATATTACAATAAAATCAATTACAAATGAATCAATATTTGATGAATCATGTCAGCTCAATGCATTTACAATAATAACAAATCATCTTCATGACGTGTCGTGCTGATCTGGAATAGATATGCTTGCCAGTGCATAACCTGGACCTATTTGCCGGTAACAACAAATATGCAAACACGATTAAACCAATGAACAAATTACCAAAACAAAGTGTCCACACAATGTCTTCGACATAACCAAGTAATCTCCAAGTCATTCCAAGTGTCGGTGAACAACATAGCCCATGGGTGAACTAGATACCGGTGATTGTGCATAAGTCACTGATCATGTCAGTGAACATAACCAAGAATCTCAAAGTGCTGATAAGTGTTGACAGATGTTGACAAGTGTTGACATCAATGATAAAACCATACCAACAAATGTAACCCACATCATCCTTGAATAGTCATCAATCAACAACATGAAGTACATGCCACCCTGCAAGCTTCTCACTCTAGAAGGACCACACAAATCAGTATACACAAGATCCAATATTCCATTAAAACTATATTATTTTCTTTGAAAAGTAACTCTTGTCTGCTTCCCTAATTGACATTCCTTGCATACCGGATTAGAAGGCTTTACCATCTTAGAAAGATCTCTCACTATTTGAATAAAACTTATCTTAACCATGCAATGTAAATTCACATGACACATCCTTCTATGCCATAACCAACTTTCATCAATCTGAGCAATCAAACAACTTTTACCACCAACATTCAAGTGAAAGATATTACCTTTAGCCTTTGTACCTGATGCAATCTCAATTCCAGAACCACTTAAGATCTTACATTTGACATTCTTGAATCACAAATCATATCCCTTATAAACCATCTATCCAACATCAAAAGATTATTCTTTAGACCTTCTACATATAAGACATCATCAATGTTATGCTTACCATTAAGAGAAATAAAACCTCTACCATAGATTATACCAGCTTTGTCATCTCCAGATCTTACTACACCACCATCGTACTTTTCCATACTCACAAACTTACTCTTATCACCTGTCATGTGATGAGATTAGCCACTACATCAATAACCTATTCATATTTCTCTTCAATTTTACCAGCCAAAACTTTCTCCTCAATAATGCAGCTAGTAGAATTAGTAGTCACCGACTCATCTTCTTGGATAGCAATAAACACCCATTCATCTCCTGAATTTCCCTTAGCAGATTCATTATTTGTCACACCTTCATCAACAACATAATAACATTTCTTTTGATATTTAGGCTTGTATGGCTTTAATCGCTTCTTAGGAACTCTTTCTAGACACCTTGAAGAAAAATGTCCTATCTTATTACATGAAAAATATTTAAGAGACAACTTTCCTTCATACTTATCGACTCCTTTCAGCAATCTTCTGGTAATTAGGGCTTCAAGCTCCTTAATATCTCTTTCTTCTTCTTCAAGATCTCTCATCTCCTTCTCATATCTGGACACCCTTGTAGAACTTTCTCCCGAATCATATTTCTACTTCTTGGAAACAGTAGCTTTAAGTGTAGATTGTGACTTAGGAAGAGTTTCACCAAATTCGGTCAACTCAAAGGCAACAATATTTCCAATCAACATGTCTCTAGTGACATTTGTCACCGTTCGGATCTCCTCAATAGAAGAAACTTTGTGCTTGTAAGCAGGAGGCAAGGATCTCAACACTTTGGCTACAATCTCTGATTCTTCCAATACTCTATCGGCCCATCTGATATTCAACACAAGCTCATTCACTTTTTGCATAAAAGAGGTAATATTCTCATCTTTGCCCATCTTTAGCATCTCATACTTTCCTTTCAAGCTCTACAACTTAGCAAACTTCACATGGCTATCACCTTCATACAAAGTCTCTAGCTTCTTCTAGATCTCATAAGCAATCTTCAAATCCATCACTTTAGTCATCCCATAATCAGCCAATACACTCAACGATGCTTCCTTATCTCTAATATTGAATTCAACTTCCTTTATCTCATGCAGAGTTGTAGGACCATTCAGAGGAATATTATACACATTCTTAGTAATCTTCACCGATGCATCTCAAGTGACATTCCATCTGGTTTTTCCAAAGAGTGTAGTTTGCTCCATCTAATCTCAGACTATCCTTCTTGTAAGCATAGCTTGCCATCCCAGATCACCTTAAGCGATCAAGGTTGTTCCAGAGGATCTTACTCTTATACCAATTGTTGGCAACAAGGCAACAAACTGAGAGGGGGGGGGTGAATCAGTTTGCTCACAAACTTTACAAAAATCAAACACAACTTCAGATCTAATAATTAACAATGAAAGCACATATCAACACCACATCAATAACACACATAACACCAAGATTTTTGACGTGGAAAACATGGTTAAGGGAAAAAACATGGTGGGAACCTACCCACAATGAGATGATACCCTGTTAGAAGTATATGAAATATTACAATGGGGAATGAACATGCATTTAGGTACACTGCCTAGAGCTCACTACTCAAAACACATAAAAGGAAGGGTTACAACCCTTGGGAAAATTCACTGTTTTACAAAACATTCGGATTACATCTGAAAGATCATGAACTGATAGAATAGTATCTCCTCATGCTAGGTTATAGTTCCAGTTAAGCACACAGTCTGATATGCTCTGCCACACTTCTCCACACTTCCGAAAGATCAAAAACATTTGTTTGTACACTTATCTAATCACACACATTCAGATACACTCACAGATATCACACAGATACATCTCTCACATGATTATTACATATATTTATACAAATCATCAACCTATCTTTCAAGGTCGGCTCAACACTCAACACAAATTACAAAGCTATAACCATACATGCTACAACATTACATGCAAACCAAAACAATGTTAACTAAGACATAGTATGGACCTAAATCAATACCTTGAACAAGAAACACCTCCAAGAATTATGCCTTGAACATCCACAACATGCTTCAATCGTTGTGTCGACCAAGAACATGAAGAACACCACTGGATCAAGAAAATAATCAATGTGGACTAACAACACGGATAGAACACTATCTAGAAACATCCACAAGCATCATGAATTACCACATCAACAACTGCAACATCACCACTTACTAGAATCTCCATCATCATTATATCGAACCTCAAGAACACCAACTAAACTAACTGTCAAACTGAAAGATTCACTTGCAGACCTCCAAATTATGAACCATATGAATTGAGGACACATATGAATGTCCCAAACACTCTAACAAATCCACAAACCAAGATATTGCAACATGGAGCAAAATCTAGAACTCTGAACAACATTGAACAATTGAGAAACCAACCATAATACCGGATCTCATAACTCGATCAAATCATCATGCAGACCAATGAAACTTTAGCTGAATCAACTGGAGATACTTATCTCAAAACCCTTTAATCCGCAACAACTCAATTGCAACACTGGAAAACAGAGGAATATGTGGACATCAATGACAACACATCATTCCAAAAAACTTCTCAACATATTCCAACAATGGGATGTGTGGATTCATGCTTGGACACATGGAGGATGCATTGAAAGAAATGATGTTTTAGAAGTATTCACTATAACTCTATTTATGCTTTATATTACTTTATTGTTGATAGTAATATGGAGTATAATACTTTTGAAGGTTGGGTTTTTCCCTCTTGAGGGTTTTACTAGGCTATATCTTTCGTTATCTTGTGGCTTGTTTATTTGATATATGTTTAATGATTATTTTGTAAGCTTGCATGCATGCCTTTCTCTAATGAGTTATATAGGAAATGGATTAAAATGAAGTGGGAATTGATGCATTATTTCCTGACGTATAGGTAAGAAAGCAAATGAAGATACAAATTTGGAAACCAAACTACATTTCATAGCATTATATCTCTGGAACATGATCTTTGGAACATAGGAAGAAGACTAGGGATAATACCTAAGGGTCACATCTCATATGTTAAATATAAATATATTTTGAGATGCATTCACTAGTATAATTGTGAATATATCAATGAAGGATACACATAAGATATCAATGAATGTTGATACATAAATAAATCGTGTATATATAAATATAACGAGTTATAAGGATATATAATACAAACCAATTGATATGAATAAAGATAAATAACTTTGAAGTCTCATATGAATGTGTTATGTATGTTATAGTTTTGATTAACAACTAACCTTTTGTCTAGATACAATTCCTTTTTACCTCAATAGGACTAAGTTTGCAGTTAAAGACTACAATACAACAAATCCTTAGGGAACAAAACTTTTGGTCTACATCCTTCAAAATTATTGCTAACAAATACTTAAGTGCTTTGGATGCTCAAGACCAAGCACTAAGCATTGAATAGATGTAGGCCCACCCATCATAAATACCCCCATCTAACTTGCAGAGAAGTACACAATATGCTGACAAGCTTGCAAGTGGGCCAACAATGCCAATCAAAAGAGAACCATCCCCTTGTATAAATTAAAAACATTGTCTAATGTACATAAAGATCCCTAGCTATCAAATCTATAACAAGGAAGATACCTATTTGTGCGGTCTATAGTATGACTATTTGTTTGCACTTTTATAATTTGATTTATCATTTTCTGGAATATTACAAACTATACAATAGTTTTGTTGAAAAAAATAAAAAATAATTTTTCTGACTATTTAATAAAGCACATATATAATATTTTTTTAATTCTTTGCAAATAAAATGACATGCCCTGCACACTTGAGGGTCATACAACTTGCCTAGGTAATTTTTTCCCTTGCAAACATCTTTGTTCAAAATTGATAAATTTATAGTAAAAATTTGACGGATTAGCTTATTGGACATGATGGAAAGGTCGACTTGGGCCCAAAGTGCTTCAAAAAATGACTTCTTGGATCAACCAATTTTCATACAACTTCAAACCCTTGCAGATTTGGCTAAACATAATGAAATTTGACAAAACAAAAGGCAAACTTGAATTTCTTTGATGTCCTAGATTTGACCACGAGGTCAATGAAACCGCAATTTGCATCCAACAAATTATTCAAGCCAAATCATATTCCTCATATATGGGAAGACGTTTTTAGACAGATTGGTGACTCTACAACACCCCTAGGAATTATAAGCACTAGATCCATAGGTTTGCACAACTATGTAGGTATCTAACTTGTTTTGCCAAAATTTCCTTGAAATTTATCTCACTATAAGTAGAAATGTAGTTTCATTGAATAAAATGTGAATTAATATAAACTAAATATAAATGAATACATGAAATTGAGTATGAAACAATATAACAATAAAACTATTAGTGAGAATAAGAGATAATAAGATGCTTAGCAATTTTATTAAGCCACATTGACTAATGTTCTATAACTAATACAAACTAATGTAATAGAATGAAAGGATCAAAAGATACATGGATTATTGCGATGAACAAATTTGTAATGTATTGTGGTTCTAGATAAAATTACAAATACAATTTTTATTTTTTAACATGATTATGTTATTTTAGTACAATCCTATCTTATATGACTATAAACCCAAGAAACTCATTTACATTTTTTTATCTATAAATACACATAATATGTTGTCAATGAACACCTTTAGGAGATTGATTTTCAAGAGTTGGAGTTATATACTTCTTCATGCCTTAATCAAGCTCATTGTGGTTTTTCACTATGTTTTTGATATTAAAAGAAACATAACAAGGGTGTTGGCCCTTTACACTAACAATCCAACAACATTAACAAGTAACATCACACTTACTAATGAAACACTTACAACATATAAAATAATAGCTCAAAAGTCTTAGTAGAATATAACATAATGTTGGTATTTTGGTATGGTTTTGTCATTGATGTCAACACCTACTAAATACACCTACTTTGGAGATCCAACAACATTCACTGGCAAATAGTAAACTGTACAACAGTTATTGGTATATGGTTAACCGGCAGGATATAATGTTCACCGACACCTGCAATAACATGGAAGACACTTGGTAATGTCGAAGACATCATGTGGACACTTTATTTTGAAGTAATAATCATTCGTATATTCTTATTTGCATATTTGCTTTTACCGGCAAATAGGTCTAGGTTATCTAGGGTTACACCAGTAGGTTTATCTTTTCCAGATCAGCATGGCACACTATGGAGATGATTTATTATTGTTGTAAATGCATTAAGCCGACATGTTCAATCAGTTATTGCATCAGATATTGTATTGTTTGTAAAATGTTTTATTGTAATATCTTGTAGAGCCGACATACTAAAAGTGGTCTTAGGGTATGGTATAAATGTAAGATCTTATTTGTAAGATCATGTGTGGAATGCGAAAAATATTTAAGGAAGGGTATATGCGAGATCAAGCAGGGATATACACGAAGACATCATTTGAAGGTGATTAGGTTTTTGTAGAAGCATATCAGCATTACACCGGTACTGAATCCAGCATATGAAGATGCTATTTTGTGCAATACATTATCATTGGATTTAACCATCCAACTGTAGTCAGTGTGACTCCCATTTGTGATTGAGCAGTGAGCTCTAGGCTATTGGCCTTTCTACATGTGCAGACCCCTCTTTGTACACTTACTATCTGCACTAGTATCATCTGATTGTGGGTAAGGTTTCCCACCGTGATTTTTCCCCTTACAGGGTTTCCACGTACAAATATTGGTGTCATGTGTTGTGGATGACTTTGTGCTTATGTTTCATGCATTAATTCTTACCGGTATAGCAATTTTCTATTAACACTGTTTACCGGCATACTTAACTATCTTACTGGTATTAAGCATTAAGTTGGTTAATAAGTTTTTGGTTTGAATTTATTTGACAACTGATTCACCTCCCCCCCTCTCAGTTGTCTCCGAGACCTACAATTGGTATCAGAGCCTAGTCCTCTTTTTGCAGAAGCTTAACAGCTTGAGAAGATCCAATGTCTACTAATTATTTTAGAAAGGATAGTCCTAAACTTGATGGAACCAACTATGGGATATGGAAAATCAGAATGGAGACACATCTGAATTGCATTGGTAAAGACATCTGGGAAGTTACTAAGAATGGTTATACTGCTGTTGTAGCTGGTCAGACTGCTCCCACTACTTTAACTAAAGATGAAGAAAATGATTGCAAAGCAAGAGAAGCACTTTTGAGCGCATTATCAGATCAACAAATCATGGGATTATCAGATAGGTCCACTGCAAAAGCTATCTGGGATCATTTGGAAACACTGAATGAAGGGGATTCCATAGTCAAAATTACAAAACTTGAAAGCTTCCGAGTCAGGTATGAACATCTGAAAATGGAAGAAGATGAAAGGATTTCTGCTTTTATGGAAAGAGTAAATGCAATTGTTTTGGGTATCAAATGTTGTGGAGGAACCTTGAGTGAAGATGAAATTGTTTCAAAAATCTTAAGAGGTTTTCCACCGGCATATAAAATAAAGGTTACTACTATAAATGAGTTGAGAACAATGCCTAATACATCAGTAACTAGGGATACATTGATTGGAAAACTTTCAGCTTTTGAAATTGAGGAATTTGGTCCTATTACTACTATAAAAACTGATTTGGCCTTCAAAGCATCAACATCATCTGCTCCATCCTTTGACAAATCAGACTGGAGAGCCTTTTATGCAAGAGAACTTGAAGAAACCAGGAAGGAGAATGAAGAGCTTGAAGAACTTGAAGCACTATTTGCAAGAAAAATGCCAAAAGGTCCAATTGGAAGTAAGTATGAAGGTAAAGCACCCTTTAAATGTTTTAATTGCAATAAGATTGGTCATATGGCTTCAAGTTGCCCTGATAGACATGCTAGACTAAGAGAAGAAGCTAGAAGGACATACAAACCTAATCCTGAATATCAGAGATACAGATTTAAGAAAAACAAAGATAAATCTTGTTACATTGCTGATGAAGGTGTGACTGATGACTCTGATGAGGATCCAATAGACAATGGATGGGTCTTTGTTTCTATAACAGAAGATCAACCGATACCTATTGCTCAATCGGTAGAACAAGCCCTTGCAGCTAAAGTTGAATCAAAGGATGAATGGATTATTGACTCAGGATGCTCACATCACATGACTGGAGACAAAGGTAAATTCTTGAACTTTCAAGAATACAATGGAGGTTTAGTAAGATTTGGAGATGACAAAGCCTGTTCAATCAAAGGTAAGGGTTCAATATCTCTTGATGGTAAACATAAGACTGACAATGTCTACTATGTTGAAGGATTAAAACATAATCTTTTAAGTGTTGGTCAATTAGTTGAGAAAGGTTTTCAGTTACAATTTTAAAATGGAAAATGCAAAATCATGAATAGAACTGGTTTGGAAATTGCAACCGGTAATCAGACTAGAGGTAATATCTTTCATTTGAATAACAGTGAAAAGACATGCTTAATTGCACATATAGATGAAAGTTGGTTATGGCATAAAAGACTATGTCATGTAAATTTTGATTGCATGGTAAAAATCAGTACTTCTAAGGCAGTTAGAGATCTACTTAAAATTGTGAAACCTCAGAATACAATTTGCAAATAATGTCAATTTGGAAAACAAGTTAGAGCTAGTTTCAAAAGTATTCTAGAAAAATCCAATAATGCCCTTGATTTAATTCACATTGATTTATGTGGTCCAGCTAGAACTAAAAGCTTACAAGGTGATAGATATTTCATGCTAATTATTGATGATTATTCTAGAATGTGTTGGGTTACTTTTCTCAGAGAAAAATTAGAAGCACTTAGGAAGTTCAAGCTATTCAAAGCAATGGTTGAAAATGAAACCAGTAAGAAAATTAAATGTTTAAGATCAGATCAAGGAGGAGAATTCACATCTAAAGATTTTAATACATTCTGTGAAGTAAATGGAATCAAAAGACAGTTATCAGCACCTCAGACACCACAACAGAATGGAGTTGTTGAAAGGAAAAACATAACTTTTTTGGATGCAGCAAGAAGTATGTTATTAGAAGCAAATCTACCACATGTGTATTGGAGAGAGGCAGTAAGCACTGCTGTCTATACATTCAACAAAGTTCACATCAAAGGTGAAACCGATAAGACCCCTCATGAGCTATGGTTTGGTAATACTCCTACTGTAGACACCCAAAATTGTCATGTCTAATTAAATAAATATTTTATTTATTTAATTATCTAAGCCTAATTCTTCTATTAATTAAATAAATCTTTATTTATTTAATTAATTCATTTATCCTCTTCTAGCCTTATTTCTCATTTAAATAAATACATTTATTTATTTAAATTATCCCTTTCCTATATTAAATAAATATTTTATTTATTTAATTGCCCTACTTCTTCTATTAATTAAATAAATCTTTATTTATTTAATTAATTCATTATCTTTTTCTACACATGACACATGTCATTCATCTCTTATTTCCTACACTACCTACCCCTTTCATTATTTTGGTATTTCTTATACCTACCCTCTAATCCTAGCCGACCTCCTTTTTACACCTCTCAATCTTAACCCTTCATTTTCTATTGTGTCTTCTATTTAAGGAGATGCTTTCTTCATTACCAAACCCTAACTACTGGATCAATTGACTACACTACAATTCTACTTGCAACCACATTCCGTTCTTTGTTGAGCTCTTGTGCATACAAAAATATGAGAGCAAGCATATCAAACAAGATCAATGGAGATAGGAAGAATGGAGATCAAAACCCTAGTGGACATGTGATGGTATAATCTTTGTTATTTTTGAGTTATTTTGCATTGTCTTAGGTTATCTTCATATGTTATGGTGGATCTTTGTTCATTGTTAGGCTAGGGTTTGGTGGTTGAATCCATTTTAGTCTTTCAATATTGTTGTTTATTGCTATCCATTTTCACCATATACATTTTGGCACGCCCGGTGGGACTCTTGTCCCTTTGCATTTAACATTTTTGTTGCAGATTTTGCATTTTTGAAGTTGCAGATCGGACGATTTCGACGACATTTTAGGTTTTTTCCGCGTCTGCGAGTGTTCGGATCGCGTTTTTGTATTTCAGAGGCGTCTGTGATATCTTTTATCACGTCTGTGTTTCTGTCATTTTTATTTTTTTTGCAGGTTTCCGAAAGTCGCGTCTGTGATCCCGAATCGCGTCTGTGAACCATCTGATCGCGTCTGCAGAATAAAGAGGCGTCTGTGTTCTGAAATCACGTCTGCGAATCACAGAACCGCGTCTGTGTCGGACAGACGCGTCTGTGTCTGGTATAACAGCGTCTGTGCATTCTGTTTTGCAAATTTTTTTAAGTTTTTCGATTCGGGTTTTCGGATTTTGTACTTAGGGTTTCAGATCTGGTTTATTTTTGGCTAACCTTTGCAGATCTAGCTAACCTAGTTTGTGCAGCTTGCTTTGGAGGCAAATACGTTTTTGTTGAAGGCCCCTTTTCACAGTCTTTTTGGGTTTTCTTAAAATTTACCTAACTTGTGTGCTTGCAGGAAGGGGTTATCACTTGAAACAACCCAAACTACTAACAATTTTGTTGCAGGGCCTTAGCTAGGGTTTTGTAATTTTATTTGTGTGCCTTGTCTTCATAGCTTAGCAAACACTTCGATTGGTGCACTAAAATTGAACCATTGTCTTTTGTGTCTTGAGCAATAGGCTCTTTTTGTTTATTATTTAGAGGGCCTGTCTTCCCGTGTGGTCATTAGGACTACTAGTGAGAAGAGAACGACCCAAGTGGTAGCAAAAGAAAAGCCATCTTCTTCCAAGCCACTATAATCAAATGTATTCATGGTGAAAACTATGAATAACGTGTGCTGATTAGTTCATACCGACACTATGTCTCCCCATAAACCCGTTTGATCAAATTTATTTGATCATTTGTAGGGCGTAACCCCTACCGGCTGGGAGCCTTCTGTATTTACAGAGCTGAAAGTGCCACATGTATGGCCACACGAGCGGATGCCCTTACTAGCACCTCATTGTTTTAGATGCCCAAATCCTTCTAGTTGTTGAGGCAGGAGGTCGGACCTCTGGTAGCGGCCCACACACATACGGTTCTTAGTAGAGATACAAAGTTCGCCATGGGGAGTTTTCATGGGGACTGATGCTTGGCTGACCCGAGAAGTGAGTGCCGAGGGTGGAGCCAGTGAGGTCAAGCATCTAAGTATCCGCTCTGAATAGCGTAGCCTCGGGGGTAAAACCCCATGTGGGATTAACAATTATTGTCCTGGCCAGCCATAAGAATTGTGCTTGACTTATGATAAACATTCAAACAATCAAGACAAAACAGCAAAACATTGTGTCTTTTGTGTCTTCAAGTGTATGCAAAAACTTTTTACATCAAACAACACACTTTTTGGAGTCTAAACAGTCTGCAAACATTGGGTCATCAACACTGTGTCCTCTTGTCACGAAAAACAGTCGAAAAATCAGATTTGGTCACAGCAAAACAAATTCACAGATAGGAAAGATTGCACTAAGGTTACAGAAACGCGTCTGTGTCTGTTAAAACCGCGTCTGTGTCTGATAAACACGTCTGTGAAGTACAAAATAGCGTCTGTGTTTTTATCAGCGTCTGTGTCGAACAGAGACACGTCTGTGTCTGGAAATCGCGTCTGTGAAGTATACAGAAGCGTCTGTGTCCAAAATTGCAAAAAACTGTTACAGTCCCAGCAAACATCAACAGGAAATCTCAGAATCACGTTTGTGTCAAACAGAATAGCGTCTATGTCTTCAAACCGCGTTTGTGAAGTATACAGAGGCGTCTGTGTCAGGATTTGAAAAAAGTTTAACAGTCAAGCAAACAAAGAAATCAGTTTCGGCATACTTGAGCTTCCTAGGTTGTCTCTTCAGGTTTCATCTAGCATTCAGCCTGTTCTAAGGTCTTACACAGTTCATCATTGCTTCATACCTCATTTTACATTCATACTTGTCTAAACTTGAGTCAAAAGGTCACTTGCTTGTCCTCACTATACTTTGTCAACACACTACATACTACAACACTTTGTTAAGTGGTCCCTCATCAAGGTTTCTTACCTTTGGGTCTCATTTGGTCTTACTTAGAGTCAAGGTCAGCTTACCTCATCAAGAGAAACTATCCTCTCTTTGGAAGTCACACCTACTCTACTACGTACATACTTGGTCTTACACTTTGGACATTGCAAGTAAACTTCAGATTCATTTACACTCCATACAACTCTTGGTCTTACATACTCTTGTCATTTTCATCTAAGACTCTCACATATTGCTAAACACCTAGTTCATGGTTGAAACCCGTCTTCAAAAATCTAGGAGAAAAGCTAAAGAAGCTCAAGGGTCCGTAAACATGAGTTCTTATGAGTATGACAATGATGTCTTCTACAATCTTGAGCACACTACATTACCAGACATGAATGTTTATAGACACAATCCAAATATGGAAAGCGCAAACGCTATACACAACGCTACACACAATGACAATGTTGACAATTCTTCAATACTATCAGCAGACATACAAGAATCTATAATGGATCCTCAATTCAATAGATTGGTTGAAGAGATAATGAGGAGAGATCGTCAATACTTTCTAAACATGATGGCACAAAGTGGAGCTAAAATACCACATGATTTTGACTTATCTCAACTTATGGAAAGTAGACCTTCACAACAAACTTAACCAAATAGTGGAGGACCCAATAATATGATGCCGGAGTCACCATCAGTTTTGCTTCAGAAACCAGCAATCCCACATACACAAGCTCAAATGCATGATACTTACACTCAAAGACCATCATGGAGGCCTTATGTTCAAACACATGCTCAAGATATGGGTCAACCAAGACAAATGGATACTCAAGGACTTCCTCAAAATTTTGACACAAGAAGACCTCATGCCAAAATTGGGGGCAACATAATGGAAAATGAAAGGCCCATTGAATATGGTTTATATACACAAAACAGATATGGGGTCCCTCAACAAGAAATTATGCCAAGTGCTCCATACATGTCACAACAATATAGACCTCCATATGGACATGTCTACGATCAGTATCATCCATATATGCAACACGCTCCTCCTCAAATGGGTGTTTCAAACATGGGATATGCTACAAGAAATCCATCTCCTCCCAAAAATAATTTGGAGCAACAAATTAGAGATCTACAAAAGAAAGTGGAAGACATGGGCACATCAAAACCCACATATACTATGAGAGATATATGCCCTTATCCCTTTGATAAGAGCATTCCAATGCCTCCGTTTCCTCCGCACTTTGCAACGCCGAAATTCGACAAATATAGAGGGAGAGGAGACCCCAAGGCACACATAAGACAATTCTTCACAGCTTGCATTGAGGTAGCGGCAGAAGAAACATACTTAATGAGGTTGTTCCCACAGAGCTTAGGAGATCAAGCGATGGAATGGTTTTCTCAATTACCTCCTGGTATTAAGTCATGGGGCGACTTGGCAGAGGCATTCATTCAACATTTCTCTTACAACATTGAAATAGATGTCTCAGTTACTACCTTGTGCAATACGAAACAAAAAGAAGGAGAATCTTTTGCGTCATTTTTACAAAGATGGAGAAACTTAGCTAGCAGATGCTCTTGTGAAATCCCGCAAAAACAAATGGTGGAAATGTTCACACAAAATGTTAACAAGGCTATTGGCTATGATCTCAGAAAAGCTTGTTTGTCTACATTTAAGGATGTCATTGAAAAGGGCCTAGCAACAGAAAAGGTCTTGATTGAACAAGGAGTTATCAAACTATTCAAAGAAAACAAAGAGGACTTTAAGGGAAAGGACAAACCAAAGTTTTGGAACAAGAACAAGAACACAGTTAATGATGGTGTTGTTGATGCCAACACAGTGAGACCAAAGTTCATCTTTTCTGGATCAAATTCTACCAACAATCAAGTGAACAATCAAACGGCTGCTAAACCACGAAGGAAGTACACTCCATTGGGAGAACCACTTGAATCAGTATTCAAAAAGCTTGTAGCAAACAAAGTGATCACGGTCCCAGATTTTCCTCCATATGAACCAAAGGTAAAACCGAATTGGTGGAATGATGATGAATATTGTGAATTTCATAAGAGCAAGGGTCACAAGACAAGTAATTGCCATCGATTGAAAAACATTGTACAAGATCTCATTGACAGAGGAGATATTGAGATTGAGGGACATTCATCTAACCAAGAGCATGAGGTGTTTAAGGAACCATTCCCGAAACATGACAAGGGAAAAGGCAAAGTCACAGATGATCAAGCCAATTACACCAGAACATCTTACAATTATGATTCCACTATTAATCACATCTCAATGGACAATCATATTTCTACCATTACTATCAAAAATAAAAATCCTGAGAATCCTCCTCAGCGACCTAAAATTGTCCTAAAAGGTGTGGGATCTTCGTCCGTATCTACCTCTGAATGTCATGTTACAACCCGTCGAGGTAAGATCACATTGCCAGGTACCTCTACTAAGAATACCAATCTTTCGTCAACTAAGACTGAGTACGATCTTGTAGAGCAATTAGGGAAAACACCCGCACTCATCTCTATTCTTGAGCTCTTACGTATATCTCCTGCACATAAAGCTGTCCTTGACAAAACCTTGAGAGATACTGCTGTCCCTACTGATTTGAACGTGGATCAGTTTCAAGCCATGGTGGGATACCTATCCGTTCCACACTCCCTCACATTCATAGAAGCCGATGACGCCTCCATAAGTCAGCCTCATAATGCACCTCTACATATTGAAGCCTTCATACATAAACACCGAATAAAACGAGTCCTGATAGATGGAGGAGCAGGTTTTAATATTTGTACATTGAGCACCATCAGACAATTGGGATATTCTGACAAAGCTGTGAATGCTACAAACCAAATCACTATTAAGGCTTATGATGATGAAGAGCGTTCGTCCAAGGGCACAGTCATCTTACCACTAAGAATAGGGCCAGTCACAAAGGACGTGATTTGTCAAGTCCTGGATCTAGACCTCACATATAACATATTGCTAGGACGTCCGTGGATTCATGAAATGAGAGCAGTCCCATCAACGTACCATCAGTGCATAAAATTTCCTCATAATGGAGTCGAGGTAACGGTCAATGGTGATCCAAATCCATTCATATATTGCAATAACTTGAGATCACATACTGAGATTATCATTCCCAGCAATCGTGAGGCTACTCCTTCTTCAGCATATATTGATCCTGAGTCATTAAGGCCCTCGACATCCAAACAAGGTGAACTTAGAGCCAAGTTTCAAGACAAAGGCATGGGAGAATACACTCTGAATCAAACAATGTTCTTACGACAAGTCATGAACTCCCCCAAGGAATATGGGAGACCACATCCTAATAAGCAAATCTCCATCATGCTCCTCAAATGGGATCCTACCGTCTTTCAAAAATGGGGCGAACTAGAGGAAGAAAGTTTATATAAAATGCTATATAAGGACGCTGAAGATGATACACATGATCAAATTATAATACCCTGTGAAAACTATGGTAAAGGTTTCAAAATTCTGCAGAGATTCGGGTATGATGGAAAAAGTCCTCTCGGACTACGCAAAGAAGGTGTCATGGAGCCTCTACAACCTGAGCTAACTACAAGAAGGGAACGCTCTAAGGGGCTTGGTTTTCTAAATCCCAAGATTCAAAACAAGAGAACAAAACAGATATGGCGAGTCAAAGTGGCTGAAGTTCAACAAGAGGATAATTATTCCACAGACTCCAATGAGTGGGAATGGGGTTCAGACAAATCCTCCAGCAACTATGAACTTAATGAGACATTTAGAGAGCCAGATGAACCTACAGAGGAGGAGGAGTTTTACAAGAAATTCAGAGTTGGTCAAGAACCGACCCATAAGGATCCCGCACAAGCTTCGTTTTAGGGCCCTAGGTCAGGATCACATAGGATGAGGACACCTGTCCCTGAGGGTGCTACTAGTGATGATAATTTGGACTCACTCACGATCGACACTGATGAGGAGAGTGCCATTGACGACCTCGATGACTACCTTGACATACCTGAATATAACCACATCTTCACTATTAGCCTTGCGGACTCTAAAAACACTAAAGACCTTCCCCTCATTCACCCCCAACTCATTGACTGGGATCAGGATGGACCACCACAGTTTGATACATTTCAAAATGACGAAGCTATTGTTGATTATCTTGGCATTCGCGATGATCTTCCTCTTGGAGACCATAAAGCAGGATACGCCATAGAGCTAAATAACATGGCATACTTTGGTGAGGGTGTCGGGCCTTCTAGTCGCAAAAATGTGAAAATAAAGACAAAACAAGGGTCTTATGGCGAAAACCACACTGTGGCGCTCTCTGACTCTAAAAAAGTAAAAAGAAAGGACGTATCTGAGGGTGAAAACCTCTCTGAGGCGCCCGAAGATGGAAGGCTTGACATTCTCCCAGCATCATACGAGGAAAAATCATCCATGTTGGTAGAGGAGACTATAAAGACAAACATTGGTACAGCAGAGGTTCCACACAACATATTTTTGGCTCAATCATTGACAGAGGCCGAGAAAGCAAGGTTCATAAGCTTCTTTAAGGAACGACAAGTCAACTTCGCATGGTCTTATGCTGATATGCCTGGACTAGACCCCGACTTAGTAATGCATCATTTAACAGTCAAACCGGGGGCAAAACCAGTAAAACAGAAATTGAGGAAAATGCATCCACAGGTGGCATTGCTAGTCAAGGCAGAGCTGGAGAAATTACTAGATGTCGGATTCATACGCCCAATTGATTATCCCGAATGGATTTCCAACTTAGTACCTGTTAGCAAACCAGATCGCAGCATCCGAATATGTACAGACTTCAGGGATATCAACAAGGCTTGTCCGAAGGACGATTTCCCATTACCAAACATTGATTTAATTGTTGATCTCACAGCAGGCCATGAGATGTTATCTTTAATGGACAGATTCTCTGGATATAATCAGATCAGGATTGCACCTGAAGATCAACATAAAACATCATTCACTTGTCCATGGGGAACCTTCTGCTGGAATGTCATGCCCTTTGGGCTGAAAAATGCAGGTGCCACGTACCAACGAGCCATGACTACTATCTTCCATGATCTCATGCATGTAAAGGTGGAAGATTATGTCGACGACCTTTTGGTTAAATCAATAGACAGAAATACACACTTGGACATACTTTCAGTTGCTTTTGATAGGCTGGAAAAATACAAGGTAAGATTAAATCCAAAGAAATGTGTCTTTGGAGTAACCTCCGGGAAGCTCCTAGGATTCATTGTGTCTAAAAGAGGAATAGAAGCGGATCCAACAAAAGTCAAGGCTATCTTGGACATGCCGCCACCCAAGAATATCAGTCAACTTCGGTCTTTACAAGGGAGACTCCAGTCCATACGAAGATTCATAGCACAACTTGCAGATAAGTGTAATCCTTTCCAGCACCTGCTACACAAAAACATTAAGTTCAAATGGGATGAGAATTGTCAACAGGCTTTTCAGGCACTTAAAGACTATCTTTTGAACCCGCCAGTTTTGATGCCACCAATTCCGGATCAACCATTGCTACTTTACATATCAGCTACTCCAACAGCACTGGGGGCATTACTAGCACAACAAATATCTGATGGCAAGGAAAAAGCAGTCTACTATATCAGTCGCACATTGGTGGGATATGAGCTAAACTACACACCAATTGAGCGTGCATGTCTCGCTGTGGTCTTCGCTTCACAAAAATTACGACATTATATGCTCACTCACAAGACCAAGTTGATTGCCAGAATTGATCCACTAAAATATCTGCTCAACAAAGCTACACTTACTGGGCGACTGGCCAAGTGGGTAATGATTTTGAGTGAATTCGACATTGAATACGTGGACAGAAAAGCAATCAAAGGACAAGCCATCGCAGATCAACTGGCAGATGCTCCCATGATAGATGATGTTCCTCTACAGTCAGAATTTCCAGATGAGTCCATTCTAACAATATCACCTGCAAAGCCATGGCAACTATACTTTGATGGCTCATACACACAGCATGGGGTAGGAGCGGGTATACTCTTTATAACTCCCCAAGGTGATTCTATACCAAAGTCATACCGCTTATCATTTCCTTGCACCAACAATATAGCGGAACACGAGGCATTAACAACTGGGTTAAGAATTGCAGTTCAGTGGAAGATCCAGGAACTTCGTGTTTTTGGCGATTCTCAACTTGTCATCCGTCAAGCAACTGATGATTATCAAACAAAAGATGAAAAGCTAATGCCTTACAAACAACTGGTAGATGATCTGAAACAACACTTTGCAAAGATAGAGTTTGAGCAGATACCAAGAGAACAGAATCACGCTGCTGATGCCATGGCTACAATTGCTTCACTCATTGACCTACCGCAAAATGAGACCTGTTATGAGTTCCTGGTTGACAACCTGCTGATTCCGTCATATGAGATCACTCCTACGGAAATGATATGTGTTGTTGGTCCTAAATCCCAGTTATATGGTTCCATATTCACATACCTTCGCGACAACATCTTACCTCCCGATTTATCGAACAATCAACGCCGCACTTTCATCCGCCAATCCTCCCGATACGTTATCCTAGCTGATATCCTATACCGACGAGGTCTAGATGGCACCCTCCTTAGATGTTTAGAGAGTGACGAAGCTCAGATTGCGTTACGAGAAGTGCACGAAGGGATATGTGGTCCGCATACTAGTGGTCCTACCTTGGCCAAGAAACTCATCAGGACTGGATACTACTAGCCTACTATGGAAAAAGATGCATATCAGTTTGTCAAGAGGTGTAAGCAGTGTCAAATTCATGGAGACCTCATACATGCACCAGCACAGGAACTACAGCCACTTGCATCTCCTTGGCCCTTTTGTCAGTGGGGACTCGATCTCATAGGCAAGATTCACCCTCCTTCTTCCAATGGACATAAATTCATTATCACAGCCACAGAGTATTTCACAAAGTGGATTGAAGCCGTGCCTCTCACACAAGTTACTAGGAAACAAATCGCTACTTTCATCCTGAACTACATCATTTGCCAATACGGGATTCCTACTTCCATTATCACCGATAACGGGCGTCCTTTCAAGAACCAGGATGTTCGTGAACTCTGTGAGCGCTTCCATATCTCTCATCATTTCTCCACACCATATTACCCCCAAGGTAATGGCCAAGCTGAGGCGTCTAACAAAACAATTCTCAAAATACTTAAAAAGACAGTCGACGACGCTGGCCGTAACTGGCATGTCCAACTCAATCCCGCACTTTGGGCCTATCGTACCAGTGTCCGCACACCTACAGGGGCTACACCTTACTCACTTGTCTACGGTGCTGAAGCCATCTTGCCTATTGAGGTCGAGTTACCTTCTTTACGGGTCTCCTTGAGAAACATAATCAACGATGAAGACTACAGGGTCTCTCGCTTACAAGAACTAGAACTGCTGGAGGAACGACGACACACTGCTTTTAATCATCTCAAGGCTTACCAACAACGAATGAGTCGCAGTTACAATCACAAGGTCAAGCCTCGCACATTTGAGGTAGGTGACTTAGTCCTCAGAGAGAACCCCAAGAATCAGCAAGATAGAGAAAAGAAGGGCAAATTTGAACCCAACTGGCTTGGTCCTTACATCATCACAGCAGCATATGGATCTGGGGCATATCAACTCTCAACTACAGAAGGGGAATCTTTGGAGGATCCTATCAACAGCATGCACCTTCGCAGGTTCTACACATAAGCTCTTTTTGAGTATCCTAATGCAAAAACACAAAAAAATCAAAAAAAAAAATTCAAAAATACAAAAAAATAAAAAAAAACAAAAAAATCGTTACTTGGTGAAAACCTGGCAAACAGGCGCCTTGTGACAACAAAAAAAAAATTGAAAAATCGAGAAAAGTAAAGAAAAATAATTTTGTCCAACGGTGAAAGCCACTTCGGTGGCGCCCTGGGCAAGTACCATGGTGAAAACTGGGTCACCAGCGCCATGCGTAGAGACTTTGCTCCTCCCTCTTTCAGGATTCTCTTTCATCTTTTCACTTCGCACACACTCACGACCAATTCACTCACAATAAACTTACCCATTCCCATCATGGCTTGTTATTGATCTACCCAAGATTGGTTAGCCATTCATAATAAACCCTCCCTTTTCACTCCCTTTCCATCCATAATAAATCAGATCCTATATGTGACTACGGCCAATTCCTACGTCTAGTAATGGGTGTGGAACTGAGAACATCACATGTTTCGAGGAGTACAGTTTCTTCTAGTTTCCTTCAAGTCTATCCGCGCGCAATCCGCAATAAAGCAACATTTGCATCGCAAATCCGCAATAAAGTTTCGTCTTCTCCACAATAAAGTATCAGTTTCATGGATTCAGTCAGTTTCAAATGAGACACAGCAGCAACAATGAGCTTCAACAAAATCAAATCTTTCAACAGACTCAGACAACATATGGTTCAGTGCTATCTATCCTTTTTGTGAAAGTGAACATTGTGACCACAATCAAAATTTGACTTATACAAGTGACAAGAGACACTAAACTTGAGGACTACAGTGGATGTTGGTGTCGAGTCTTGGTTTTCTTTTGGTTTTATCTTTTTGGTGACATGTCTTTTAGCTTTTCCAGGATGTCTTTGACTAGAGATTCTATCTCCAGGATGTCTTTGACTAGAAAGGCGAGGATGGGGTATCGTCACTTATTTGCATTTGCTGTCTGTGGATTGTCTTTTAGTAATGCTATGACTTGTCCAAGGATATGAGGACACTGTGAGTCTAGTATGAACTGGGGCATTCCTTGTTTGTGACTGTCTTATCTCCATGCAAACAGGTACAATGACTTTCTGGGCCGAACAAATGCCTCGATTGTCATAACCTATTCTGCCATAATAAAGCTCAATGATGATAACGCACAAGAAGCTCTTTCACGTTCATATCTTCTGTCTTTCATCCCCCTTTCTTGATTGACTTCCATCGTCCTTCTCGAGTCCGTGTAGCCCGCTATCACATGACTGAGTATAATGACGCACCAAAAAACATTTGCATTTCATATAGTTGCACCTACATCACCACATATAAGCATTTCATACATACATATAGATATCACAATTGCATCACATCCTGCATACACATGTTAGCACATCTCACATTCTCATTAAGTAAATAATCATTTGCATTATCATATTCATTTGCATCACATATACAACATAAAAGAACAAAAAAAAATATATATTGCATTGCATCATATACATATTTGCATCCATATCATAAACATCACATAAGAACATTTCATCACATAAGGTACACATGCATATAGCTGCCGCAAAAAATGAATCATCTCATATATAATCAAATGTGTCATAATACAATGATGTCAAAAGAATCATATGGCTACAAAAGAATCACCCGCAGGTGTCTACAATACAATAATGGTACATATACTGATACAATGGGAGCCCACTATAGCTATGAGGAACTCCCTCCCTCGGAGCCGCCTCGCCTCGACGGAGTCTGAGCTATAGATGGACCCGCCCCTGGATCCCCCTATCTCTCTGGTGGTGGTGGAGGCCCCATAACCCCACCGCTGGATGCCTGTCTCCTGCGGCTCCCTCCTGTAGCCGTCGCTGTGCGCGACGATCTATGGAAGCTCCTAGCCCACTGGAGCTGCTCTCTCCTGACCTCCCTCCCTCCGAGGTGCTACCCGTCTCTCTCCCACCACTCCCCTCCGCCTCCGCCGGCCCCTACCTCCATCCCCTCCTCCCTCATCATCCTCTCCTCCACCCTCTCCATCCACTGGCTCTGCTGGATCTGTCAACCTAGGAAATGGATGCTCTGCCCGGTACGCAGAGTACTCTGCGTCCATCCCTGCATCATCTACCTCTGGCCACATGTCCCATGGCATCGGCATCATCTCCGCTAGCTGCATAACTGCCTGATCATATGATAGCAGTGGGCCAAACTGCACCTGATCTCTGACCGTACGGGCATACATGCCCGAGCCTCGGGGCATCCTCTGAATCCTGCCATACTGCCTACATACCCTGTCCACCAGCTGTCTCTCTAATATATAGGGCGTCCGCCCAATCAGGTACCTGCTCCGAAAGGTGTAGGGCAGCTCCAGTGCATCGTCCTCCCACTCCTCGCACCCCAGGTACGGCCTCCAGATCACCATGTCAATGTCATCAATGACTCTCCTCCAGTGCTCCAATCTCCCAATCCGAGGCTGGGATGTAATCATCGCATATAGGTGCACAAAACTCTATCCCTGTCCTCTGCCTCTGAAATGAATAGGCCGTGTGATGGGAAGGTGCTCATAGGCCCACACCTGCAAGAGAGTCACACCGCAGCCCAACCCCACTGATCCATGGTATACAAACTGATGCAGCTCATAATACAAATGTGCTAGGACACATGGCCCCCATGCATACCTAGTGTGCTCTGCCATCAGCGTCTCCAAGGCCCCTCCCCAACCCACTGCCAATCCTCGTGTGGCCCTGTCTGGACACAAGTATCCACTGATAACTCCCCCAACAACTGCCGGCAATGCTAATCCTGTGGCAGTCATGGTGTCCCAGGCTACATGGCCTGCTCGCATCTCCAACTCAGGATCCTGAAAGACCCGTCTCAAGGCCTCCCTGTCACCATCACGGTCGTAGGGGATCAACTCTCCATCAATGGGAACATGTAATATCCTGTATACATCCTCTAAGGTCACTGTCATCTCACCCATCGGCAGGTGAAACGTGCATGTCTCTGAGTGCCATCTCTCGGCCAACGCAGTCAGCAACCCCATGTTTGCCCGAAACTCGGGCACATAGAGCATATGTGTGAGACCCATCTCCTCAACGGAAATCATGTCCTGGATAGACAACTCTGGTCGTAGTCTCTGTGTCGACGGGAATCTCTCCCGTGACTCCAACATCGGCAAATACTCCTGCAGTCAAGCAAATCAATCTTGTTAGTTATCGTGGCATTCACTGTTTATCACAAAATGCTACTTGCTACCTAAATGCATATGGCTATCTACCCTAGTGACACTCACTGTTCATCACAAAGTGTTGCTATTTATCCTAGTAGTGCTCCCTGTTCATCACAAAGTACTACGTGTGTGACATTCCCTGTTCATCACAAAGTGTCACTCACATTCGCACTCCCTGTTCATCACAAAGTGCTGCATATCCTGGTGCTCCCTGTTCATCACAAAGTGCCTTGATCTATCCTAATCTTCCCAGAGGCCCTGCTTGAGTGTATCCTCTTAGCAGCTTATCCAATAGACAGCGTATGTTCATCACAGAACTGCCGATTTGACCTAAAGGACTAAAACCATGCATTTAAACACACAAACACACTGTTTCAACACACACGCACTTTTAACTCATAAACGCGCTTATAGACTGCATAAACGCGCCTCTGCAACACAGACGCGCTTTCTGAACACAAATGTGCCTATGCCAGACACAAACGCGACCAGGGAACACAGACGTCCCTGCATGACATAAACGCTACTAAAAATCACAGACGCTGCTGAATTTCACAAACGCGTCCGCAATCAACACAAACGCGGTTCCAGGCACAGACGCGCCTGGACCCGACACAGACGCGCCTGTTGGACACAAACGCGCCTGGCGCTGACACAGACGCGGTTGCGCGTTTTTGCACTTCTACACTATCCTATTCCTAGCGCATTTATTGCTCCTAAACATGCATTAATGACAAAAATCAAAATGCGTGAAAGTACGAGGAGGTTTTCGGGTACTTACCGGCTCTCCTGCATCGGCTGGTCGCTGGAATCGGCGGACACGGTCGAATCTATGAACGAATGCCATCGCTGCTGACTGCTGCTGCTCTTTTCTCGCTCTGCACTGTGATCTTCTATGGGTGTGGATGACAATGAGGATGTCTTTTGCCCGTGGTCTATCTTATAGCCTACCCTAGCCCTCGCCCTCATTTCCCGAGTCAGTCTTCCTCATCCCGTGACTTTGTCACTTTATCCAATCAGTCCATTCTATCCCATCTTTCTTATCGAGAAATTGTCTGCAATCTTTCCAGACTTTTTCATCCAATCTCTCGAGGGGGCATATCATTCCCATCCTGGGGCAACTCTGTATCAGTTCATCTTGTCTTCTTTGAAACAACGCGACAAGCCGCATTGTCTCAAAGAGGGGCAAAATGTAGACACCCAAAATTGTCATGTCTAATTAAATAAATATTTTATTTATTTAATTATCTAAGCCTAATTCTTCTATTAATTAAATAAATCTTTATTTATTTAATTAATTCATTTATCCTCTTCTAGCCTTATTTCTCATTTAAATAAATACATTTATTTATTTAAATTATCCCTTTCCTATATTAAATAAATATTTTATTTATTTAATTGCCCTACTTCTTCTATTAATTAAATAAATCTTTATTTATTTAATTAGTTCATTATCTTTTTCTACACATGACACATGTCATTCATCTCTTATTTCCTACACTACCTACCCCTTTCATTATTTTGGTATTTCTTATACCTACCCTCTAATCCTAGCCGACCTCCTTTTTACACCTCTCAATCTTAACCCTCCATTTTCTATTGTGTCTTCTATTTAAGGAGATGCTTTCTTCATTACCAAACCCTAACTACTGGATCAATTGACTACACTACAATTCTACTTGCAACCACATTCCGTTCTTTGTTGAGCTCTTGTGCATACAAAAATCTGAGAGCAAGCATATCAAACAAGATCAATGGAGATAGGAAGAATGGAGATCAAAACCCTAGTGGACATGTGATGGTATAATCTTTGTGATTTTTGAGTTATTTTGCATTGTCTTAGGTTATCTTCATATGTTATGGTGGATCTTTGTTCATTGTTAGGCTAGGGTTTGGTGGTTGAATCCATTTTAGTCTTTCAATATTGTTGTTTATTGCTATCCATTTTCACCATATACACCTACTCTTAAGTATTTCAGAAATTTTGGAAGTAAATGTTATATGAGAAGAGATGAGTATATTGACAAGTTTGATCCTAGAAGTGATGAAGGAATATTTCTTGGTTATTCATCTAAGAGTAAAGCATATAGATGTTTTAATAAAAGATTATAGAAAATTGTTGAAGTACAAATGTAAAGATTGATGAACAATTCAGAGGAACTTCAAGGTATATAGACTTTGAACTAGGAACAGAAATTATGACTAATGAACCTACAATAAATCCACCGATACAGAATGATGATCCAGTTACTCTGGTATCATTAGAGGATTCCATAGTAATTGAAGAACAACAACATACCACCCCGGTATGTAAGACTGAATCATTATGAAGATCAGATAATTGGAAGCAAATTTAAAGGAGTCATGACAAGAGGAAGATTGGCAAATGAAGAGGTATGTCTTATTTCTCAAATTGAACTATTATCTATCAATGAGGCATGTGAAGATAAATTTTGGATTAAAGCTATGGAAGAAGAATTAGGACAAATTGAGAAAAATAATACTTGGACATTAGTTCCCCGACCTAAAAATAAAAATGTAATTGGAACCAAATGGGTATTTAGAAACAAACTCAATGAAGATGGTAAGGTTGTCAGAAATAAAACAAGACTAGTGTGTAAGGGATATTCTCAGAAAGAAGGAGTTGATTACAATGAAACCTTTGCACCGGTAGCCAGAATTGAGGCAGTTAGATTATTCTTGGCCTTTGCAGCTCACAAGGATTACAAAGTTTATCAAATAGATATCAAATGTGTATTTTTGAATGGAGATCTTGAAGAGGAAGTCTATATTGAACAACCTGATGGATTTTCCTTGATAGATGACAATGATATGGTTTGTAGATTAAGAAAAGCTCTGTATGGATTAAAACAAGCTCCAAGAGCTTGGTATGCAAGATTGGATAAGTATCTTTTAAAGATTGGTTTTACTAAAGGAAATGTAGATAGCAATTTATATTACAAAGTAACTAATGATGACATATTGATTATGGAAGTATTTGTTGATGATATAATCTTTGGAGGAGAGGATGGATTATGCAAATAATTTTCTCTTGAAATGCAGCATGAATTTGAAATGTCTATGATCGGAGAAATAAAATTCTTTCTAGGATTGCAGATTTTATAGACTGATAAAGGCATATTTTTGAGTCAATCTAAGTACTTGAAAGAACTACTTAAGAAATTTGGGATGGAGAACTCTAAACTGGTAAGCACACCTATGACTACAAATGACAAATTATCTCAAAGGGATGAATCTACACCTGTTAATCCAACTAGATACAAATCTATGATAGGAGGTTTACTGTATTTGACACAAACTAGACCTGATATTATGAATGCAGTATGTATAGTTTCTAGATTTCAGAGTAATCCTAGGGAAAATCATGAATCAGCAGTAAAAAGGATTTTTCGGTACTTACAAGGCAACCCAAATCTTGGATTATGGTATCCTAAAGATGAAAATTTTGATCTATATTTATACACAGATGCAAATTGGGTAGGAGATGTGGATGATAGAAAAAGCACCACTGGAGGAGCATTCTTTCTTGGAAAAAGATTAGTTTCTTGGTTAAGTAAGAAACAACGTTGTACATCTTTATCAACAACAGAATCAGAATATGTTGCAACAACAACAAACTGTACACAAATACTTTGGCTTAAGCAAATGTTGAAAGACATAAAGGTAAAATGCAAGGAACCTATTACTATATATTGTGATAACACTGCAGCAATTGATATATCTAAGAATCCAGTATTACATTCTAAAACAAAACATGTTTCTATCAAACTGAATTTTCTAAAGGAAAAAGTTGAAGAAAAGGAGATAAAACTGGTTTATGTGAATACTAAAGAACAACTTGCAGATATTTTCACAAAACCTTTGCCTAAGGAAACTTTTGAGTATCTAAGAGATTAGTTCGGAGTCTTACCTCCACCGGTAGAGACTTAGATAGTTGATGATTATCATCAACTGACAGAATTAAATGGACAAATCTTTTATTTCGGTATTTGATGAGGAAGCTACTTCTCAGGGGAGTAGTTGGTATATTGAATTGGTTGGTATTTTGTATGAACTTGACTTTTTGTGACTTTGGCATTTGATGTCAAAGGGGGAGAGAAATCTATGGAAAAACGCATTATCTTTTTGGGGAGAGATTTTGAAAAACACATTTAAGGAGAGATTGGTATTAAATCTTTGGATAAACACATGTTACTCCCAAGGGGAGAAATAGAGATTGTTGGTTTTTGTACTTGGCATTTCTGTTTTGGCACTTTGATGGTTTTTCCATCTTGTGTTGCCATCAATGCCAAAGGGGGAGATTGTTGGTATTTTGGTATGGTTTTGTCATTGATGTCAACACCTACTAAATACACCTACTTTGGAGATCCAACAACATTCACCGACAAACAGTAAACTGTGCAACAGTTACTGGTATATGGTTAACCGACAGGATATAATGTTCACCGGCACCTGCAATAACATGGAAGACACTTGGTAATGTCGAAGACATCATGTGGACACTTTATTTTGAAGTAATAATCATTGGTATATTCTTATTTGCATATTTGCTTTTACCGGCAAATAGGTCTAGGTTATCTAGGGTTACACCGGTAGGTTTATCTTTTCCAGATCAACATGGCACGCTATGGAGATGATTTATTATTGTTGTAAATGCATTAAGCCGACATGTTCAATCGGTTATTGCATTGGATATTGTATTGTTTGTAAAATGTTTTATTGTAATATCTTGTAGAGCCGACCTACTAAAATTGGTCTTAGGGTATGGTATAAATGTAAGATCTTATTTGTAAGATCATGTGTGGAATGCGAAAAAGATTTAAGGAAGGGTATATGCGAGATCAAGCAGGGATATACACGAAGACATCATTTGAAGGTGAAGTTAGGTTTTTGTAGAAGCATATCAGCATTACACTGGTACTGAATCCAGCATATGAAGATGCTATTTTGTGCAGTACATTCTCAGTGGATTTAACCATCCAACTGTAGTTAGTGTGACTCCCATTTGTGATTGAGCAGTGAGCTCTAGGCTATTGGCCTTTCTGCATGTGCAGACCCCTCTTTGTACACTTACTATCTGCAGTAGTATCATCTGATTGTGGGTAAGGTTTCCCACCGTGGTTTTTCCCCTTACAGGGTTTCCACGTGTAAATATTGGTGTCATGTGTTGTGGATGACTTTGTGCTTATGTTTCATGCATTAATTCTTATCGGTATAGCAATTTTCTGTTAACACTGTTTACCGACATACTTAACTATCTTACCAGTATTAAGCATTAAGTTGGTTAATAAGTTTTTGGTTTGAATTTATTTGACAATTGATTCACCCACCCCCTCCCACCCCCCCTCTCAGTTGTCTCCGAGACCTACACATAAGACCTAAAAAACTAGAACCAACCAACCAACGACTACTTGAGCACATTGCTTCAGTCTTTAGTGAGGAACTTAAAAATCTCCTTATAGTTTCCTTCCTTTTCAACATCCTTACCAAGTACTTTCTTTTGCATCAAGCACATGGAGGTGGTCGAGTTGTGCATCACACGTAGGATGAACCTAGAAATACTAATCATTTTTTGCTCCATCTCCAACACTTTCTTCTTCAGGGCCTCCAAATCTGTCGTTGTAGTCCTATAGTCAACACTTATTTTTTACTATGTTAAAAGATACGATGATGCAATATATTCTAACAAATGTTGATGCAAGCCTATGATTGAATTGTTATTTTATTCTTTTCAATGATCTGTATGTATATAAATAATGATCTAGGATAGCCTTTGCTTATGTCAAATTAGACTTTAATTTGAATATTGAGTTGATGAGAACAGTCATATTTTGGAAGGAAATTAGCTGATAATAGATAGAAAGTGAACTTGAATTTGATTTTAGGTGAACATGATTCCCCTGCAATTCCATTCCATTTAGAAGATATTATTGTTAAACAATAATATAAATACAATATATAATAAATTTACTTTTTAAAAATCTATTTTTTTTTAAACAAAATTAATTAATATGAAACATAATTCAAATTTAGATTAGAACTCTTACTATTTCACAACAGAGGTCTTCAATTATTGAAATCTATAAGTGATTGTTATTGATAAAATGCCAAACTAAATATATGTTTGGAAAAACATATTATAATGTGTTTCTCCCTAAAGTCTCCCTGAATTGATTATATGTATTAAAGAATCATTAATGTGCTTTTTCTTTTCACGAATGTATAAAAACTGACCCTTTCATAACCTTAGGCAAGGATTGCGTTAAATATAATGTGTCTTTCCTAACCCTACCAAAGTTCTCAGTTGATTTGGATGGCCCTCTATTACTAGGTGGTGGATCCCACATAGGACCTCAGTGGTGTATGGACAACATTGAATCAATTATGAGACCCTTTTTGAGCTCACTTTATGATCACTTTACAATTCATTTCCAAGAAATAAATCTTTATGATCACATGATCTTTATGAAGGTATATTTTCTGTTTGAAGCAACCACTCATTAAAGTAAGCCTGAAAACAACAGGTGTGGGCCATTTTAAAGTTTGCATTTGGATTTACATGCAAGTTGGATCTCTTTTCTAACAAGAGACAAGTTTTTACTTTATAAAATATGAAATTGGGATTTATTTATTCTAACTTTTAAGATGATTAAAGTTTACATATCATATCCTAATGTTGATCTTAAAATTTGTATGTTGAAAACAATTTTAGTAATGGAAACATATTGTGATTCATAGCCATTAAAATAATTTATGAATTTTTTTTAAGGGATTCATTATGTCTTTACTTTTTTTTTATGTTTATTGGTTTTTTATTTTTTATCTGTATTTGTTATTAAATAATATTATTGTGATGAATTTTTATTTAATAAGTTATTGATAATTTTTTATAAAATATTTATGTTTTTTTAAAGTTAAGATGTAAATTTTTATTTGAATTGTGTTAGAAATTAATTATGAAAATTTTGATTTGTTATGTTATTTTATTCTATTCTATTTTAATTGATTCTAAACTTTGATTTCCTATTGCAAACTTAATATATTACAAAGAAAAAATAGTTATTGCATTGCCCACCATCTCAAATCAAACAGAAAAAAAAACTAGATTATAAAGAAACCATGTTATATACACATTTAAATGATATTTATATTTATGGTATCATCACTTATGAATTGAAATTGTTTTTTAAATTTTATATTATAACTTATTTTTATTTATTCATTTTTAGTTTTTGATTTAGTAAGTAGGGAGGGGGACTTGATCCCTTACATCAGCGAAACAATAACTAGAACAAGGACAACAAACAAAAAACTTCAATTCACCGACAAACCCACCAATAAAAAGCTTATCAATAGTCCACATCACAAAAAGCATTGTTCGAACCAAACATCGAGAGGAGTAGATCAAAATAATATAACAGAAGCCATGAAGACCAACATTCTTAAATGAAGTAGCATATAAAACTAAACAAAAACCAAGCCTAAGCATAATAAAAAGAAATAACAACATTGCTCATTTGTTCCTAAGATCTTGTCGCATGCATTAGCTAGCTTTTGGATGTTGATTTTCCAGTCCTCCTGTAGGGTATAGTCTTCTTCTTTCCTAGTATCTCTCTCATTATTTTTCTTGATCATTTCTATCAACTTTGATTTACCTGAGACCACTCCCATAACCATTTTACGCATGATGACATCAGTTATGCAAGTTAAGAGTTAATAGAGCTCACAATTTTGCTTTTAACTTTGTTATATTTCTCTTCCCGTGCCTTCAGGTCCATAATGTGACGTTGCATCTCTCTTATCCAATTCTCTAGGTTGTTGTCTCTTTCGCCATTTCTATTATCCAAGTCCAGGTTGTATCCCATCTCTACATTATCTTCATTGCCCAAGCTAGTATATTGGTCCTTTTGATACTCTTGATCTTCTTCCATATTGTCTTCAACAATTACATTTTCTTTGCCTTCCACCTCAGAACCAAGTTCCATTTCTCCTTCAACATCATCCTCTATTTTTTTCAGAGTCCTCTACCTCATCTGGCAATATTCCTCTTTTGAATCCAGCTCTGTAACCTTCTCTTGTTTATCTTTTTTCTTACATTTATCCTTTTGTTTGAGCCTTTTCGCTCTCCTATGTTTTGAGCCGCTTCCCTCTTTACATGTGTTTTGTTTAGGAAATTGATCTATTTCTCCAGTAACAATTACCCCATTGTTTGACTTTAGGATTTTGGGACTTTACTTTCCTTTTCTTTGGATTACCAATTTTGTCTACATAAAATTTTTGTTTCTCTAGGGTAAGCTTGACCAGCTTAACATCCTCATTAGGAAAATTAGGTTTTGGGGAATTCTTACCTGACATTTTCACCAAGGAGCTACTAGGTGAGTCATATTTTTCCTCCAAACATAGGATATCGCTTTTAGATTTCCTTTTAGTAATTTTTGGAGCCAAAAGGTTTCTTCAGGGTATGGGCTCTACTCTCAATTAGCTCAATATTTACATGACTTGCAACATTGTTGGCATATAGGGAGAACAAGTGGTTTCCATGAGGACTTTTCTGAATCTCGTGCATGTATAGGGCATACATCAACCCCTGATGAAGGGGAGGGGAGGCTCCTTTATTGATTTTGTTGCTCAAAGAGATGAAAAGAAAGTAGGGCACATTTGTAAATTCCTTGTGACAGAGATGGTTTAGGAGTGGGAAGTGATATCCATGCACAGTCATATAACGCCCTTCCAAAGTGAAATACCACATCATGCACAAGATGAGCAAAGCATATGGGGTGGGGAGATCTTTCCTTTCATAACCATTTACCTTTCTCTAGAAACTTCTTAATGAACACTTTATAATCACCCAAACTACTTTTAACAATCTTCACTCCACTATAACTAAGACCAATGGCTTCCACAATTAGCTGAGGAGTGACAATGAAGCTAACACTACCCACTTTAACCATTCCTTTAGACAAGGAATTACAAAAAATAGTTGATAGGGTTTTGTTATGACCTTTCATGGAGAGGATATAAGGAACTAATCCTACTTTATCTAATAGGTCCCAGAGTTGTTCGTTCTCTTGTAGCAACTAGCTATCCCACAACTTAGTTCTTTTCATGGCTCCTCCCATTTCAGCAAAGTTCGCGTTTTGCTCCTATGAAATCTCCTTATTTCTTTTAGCTTTGTTTAACTTGCAGTCAAGAAGAACAATTTGATACAATAAGTTTTTTTAACTTCTTAAAAGTCTTTTAATATTTAATTTTTTTTAATAACATTATACACCTCTCAATATCCTATTTATAACCTATGATGAGTTATTAAATTTGTTAATACTTTATGATATAATATTATAATTTTATTATATTTTTAATTTTAATTTTATATTATTAATTATTATATTTTTTTAATAGATAATATTAAAATTAAATTAATATCATCTCACATTTTTAAAATCTATTATTATGTTTTTATGCCTTTGTTCAAGGTATAATAACTTTTAATATGATTCGTATTCTCATATTTTAAGTAATATCATTTCATAATACTACATGAACATATATCATTAATATGAATGTTAGTAGTCAAATGTGTCAGCCTAGAGATATTGAAAGAGAGAGAAATAGAGTCTACACGAGGTTTGGCTAGAGTTTCTATTGGGGACGAGGGTTCTTCGGTGGAGGCCAAACCGCTCGTGTGAGTTCTCGCTTCACGCGGGCGAAGGACGACCTGCCTCATTGGGTGCCTGACATTCAGGATAGTAGCATTTAATGCAAGTTATGCCAGGTTGTGAGTTTTTATGGGCCCTCTACCTCCTGAGAATGGCATTTTTTCTAAAGATGGCATAGGAGTGAGCAGTGCTAATTCCTTCAAGTAGGCAGTGTTAGTGTTGGAGTCGCAGAGTCTTCCAAAAGGAGGCAAATTCTAATGCAAGAGGAAAATCACTCCTCCGCCTAACTCAAAAACTAAATAACACTTAACATGAATGCAGTGACTCTCTGCACACAAACTTAATCGACATAACAATTTCAACAAATTTTTTATTCAAATCTGCAATTAGCAATTACAAAGATGTCCTCACAATGACATCTCTCTGCACATTAATCTTCTCTACAATCCCTCTATCTCTCTTAGTCACATATCCTCCTCTCAAAACTTTGTCTATATATATATGAGTAGAACTCACAAAATGAAGTGGAGTAGTTGGACTACTCTTTCAGGTTGCTGGCAACCCACAACAAACTCCATCACTGATATAGACAAAGAAAGATTCTTCCTCTGCCTCTTCCAACACATAGCTGGGACACTTGCCGACCTCCTCCACCAAGTGTGCTCTCTCATCCTCTTCCCTCTCATGTACTCATGTCCACCAATGTCTTTCCTCCTCCACCAAAGGCACTCTCCTCTTCTCTCCTCTTTCATGGGATATTTCTCACTACAAACCAACCACCTCCACCAATGTCCTACAACATCCTCGACACTCTTTACATGCAACCAACAAACACCCACATATAAATATGCAACTATATATTTGTTGGCATAACTGATGGTGTTGGCACAACCGGTTCATCAGTTAGTATTGTCATTGATGACCAACACTTACCGGTGAATAAGGCCAAGATCATATGCAAGGAGGTGTGGTAAACCTCAATGGTTTACTCATGGCTGCAAATAGTATGGGATTCAGTGCTTCCCAAATATGCATTATTGACACACTTAAGTAGTGTGCTGGTCGAAGACTAATCGGTTGAAGGATAAACAAAGTAGCTAACCGGTCAGTCAAGCATCCGATAGGTGTTGAGATCCGTTTCTTAAATAGATAGTTGAAATGATGATGCAGTCACAAGAGGTGACTCAAATTGTAGTTTAGTAGTCTTATGTATAACTAGAACACTCTGGATAGATAGGTGATTCGTTTGGTTGATGATCAGTGACCGGTGGCAAAAGATGAAGAGTTACACCGGTGAACCGGTGATACAGGTTGAAGAATGCTATCCACCGAGAATCTCGGAGAAGTGACTGGTAAGATAGATGCAATGACCAAAGGTGAGTCAGTCATGGTGAGATATCATCAAAACAAATTGCTAGTTAAGTCTATGACAGTTAATAACCAATTAAGGTGAGATTTGTGTGGATTTTCTGGTTCGCATTAAAAAGGAAGAACACGACCTAGAAGTTGGTAGAATTATGAGTTGTGGTGGCAGATAAGGATGAATTGCTGGCAAGATTGATGGAGAGCGCATAAATAAAGTGTGGGAAGATTTGAATATTAAAGCTATTGAGTGTTAGGTTTAAACTCATTTAGGAATCAACACGTATGTGTTGGTAAAACATGGTATAAAGGTTTTTGGTGAAAACCAAAAAGTTTGATCATAAAATTGCTAAGTGCAATTTTGAAGAGAGGCGATCTAGCAAGGTGAGAAGAGTGCAAAACTGCTAAGTGAATAACAGTGTGGTGAATAGAGTGTGTAGAGCTCAGATAGTGTGAAGAGTAGAGAAAGAATGCAAAGAACCAGTAGAGTGTAGAGTAAGTGAAATGTAGAGCACTAGTAGAGTGCAGAGCAAGTGAAATGCAGAGCACTAGTAGAGTGCGGATCAAGTGTAATCGGTGGTCAAAAAAAAGAGCTTCAAAATGATATGATTAAGCTAAGAGTAGCTACTGTAGAAGATCATTCTCATTGTTGTTTTCTAATAACTACAACAACAAAATCCCTTAACCGAGTGGACTTTAACATGTCCCTTTGTAAAATCCCTTAACCGGGTGACATCTTAATTGATGATCCTAAGTCCTTAACAAGGCTACCTCTAACAAGGTAAAGGTTCTAACAGGCCTTAAAAAAAATCCCTTAATCGGGTGGCACCTAATAGTGTCTTTGTAATCTCCTAACATGGATGGCTCCTCATCAGGCGTACTCTAGAAGAGTGCAGATTTTGTGAGTTTCTACTCACACTGTGGTTTTCTCCCATTTGGGTTTCCATGTGATAAATATTGGGAGTCATGTGTGTTTGATTTTATGTGTGCATGTTTCTTATTAATGTTTCTTATATTGATAAGTGTTAATTTTGAATATAAACTTTGATTAAGGTTAAATCTGGTAAAACCCGATATAGTGTTTATTCACCCCTCCCCTCTCAGCACTGGTTGGGACTAACAATCTTCTCCTACCTTTAACAAAGATAAACTAAAATCAACATAAATAAACTCATCAAATTTCACCTCATGCTCTCCTTCCACTTCAACATCCACTTCATGCTCATCATCCTTTTCAGTCACTATTGCTACAATGTCTTCTTTAGGTAGCTCATATTCACTTGTTGCAAACAATGCACCATATTCATCAAGATCTTGATCAATTTCGGTGACAAAATCTTCTTCCTTTTCCAATACCTCAACCTGCAAGGGATCTTCGCCTTCATCACATTCTCAAATTTCTCTCATCAACTGATGGTCCACCATAACCATGTTCTCCTCTATTTTCTCTTCATTTGTGTGGGCTGCTCTCACTTCTCTCACCTTCTAGTTGCAACTATTTTTCTTCAGTGAGCTTCTCCATATCCCATAATTCTCTTCCCAATATCGTTCTAAAAATGAAATCAACATGGGCCACTTCACAACCCAGCTTGTCCTCATCTTTGAGATCAACCTCTCATTTGCTACAATCTTCTCACACTCTACAATCTGCAAAATATTTACCTTCACGGATTCTTGTCTCTCAATCTATCGGGACTTCGCACACCCGCAACAATCCTCTTGATATCTCCACAATTTGTTTCACACTCTCAAGTGTGAATTTCTTCACGATCATTGATCTTTTGACACAACTTCAAATTCACCCATGGGTCTTGGTGTAGACTACCTCACATTCGGTGATCTGTCCACACACTTAAAACCACTAGCTCTGATACCATTTGATGCAAGAGGAAAAACACTCCTCTACCTAACTCAGAAACTAAATAACACTTAACACGAATGTAGTGACTCTTTGCACACAAACTTAATTGACATAAAGATTGCAATAATTTTTTTATTCAAATATGCAATTAAAAATTACAAATATGTCCTCACAATGACATCTCTCTACATATTAATCCTCTCTACATATTAATTCTCTCTATAATACCTCTATCTCTCTTGGTCAATGTTGGTCGATGCCCATACTATCTATGCAACTCTACAATCATTTCTTCAAGGCTCTTGAATCGCTGCCCACTATGTATCTAGAAACCCATTGTGTCATTCAACATTCATTCTTCTCTTTATATCGTATGTGTTTGCATATATTGATGCCTCTTCGCATTCTAAGATTGATCATTAAATCAACCATAGGTTGTTCAATTCCCCTCCTCGATGAAGAATACTAATTTCGTCCTGCAGCGGTGTAAGGTCTTCCCAATGCACTTGGGCCTTATTGATTTGGCAGATATTAATTAAAAGACACCTTGCTTCCACCTTGGCATATATTAGAGAAATATTGACAAAGGGTTGTTGTGTTTGTGTTTACACCAGCCAATTGCAATTGTTTGAAATTTACATATACATATACATATACATATACAGTTGCTATAAGGACCAAAATCATATATATCAATTTTGCAAGCATGTAGATAGCTTTTATAAGGAACCAAAAGATCCCATGCACCACTCCCATGTCAGAGACTCTACATTGATTATGTCACTTTTAAGCAAAGTGGCTGATTTTGGTATTTTTTTCTTTCTTACCTTTCGATAGCCATTTTTACATATATTGCGACAAAACAATTCATATGCTTATACATTTCTACCATAGTAGTTGTGACTACATCTAAAACAATTTCTATATCTTTTGTGATTTAATGGATATTCGTGTCTTGAACACAAGTCTAGTACTAGAGGCCATACTTAACTTGCTTATCATAGGTAAATATAGAGATGCTAACCAAAACTGAAAACAAAGAAAAATTGAGAAAGCAAGCTGAAAACATTTTTGGGCAATGCGGGATCACCAATCGACATGGGATGCTCTTGCATTAGATTCCTTGCGAAGCAAGAGCTGGACGAAGAAGTAGCAAATGGCGAAGTAGGAAGAGGTAAGACCATCCCCGAATCTACTCTTGTTGTCATTCCTAATGATCAAATGGCTATTGCTATTGATAATGAAAATAATAGGTTGAAAGGCATTGCCATTTTTCTTGCGGTTCTTGACATTAAAAAGTTACCCTCTAGGAACTATATGAATACCTAGCTTCAAAACACTTGGGGTAAAAAGCTAGGGTTTACATACGCATTCTGTAGAATGATTCAGAAAGGTCTTTTCTTATTTTTTTTCAAAAAACCGAATGGTAAAAAAGAAGCCATTAAAAGGCAATATTAGACTATCGACCCCGACTGCTTTAGGGCTATTAGTTGGGAGCAGAATGAAAATATTGAAGAAATTATAGCTCTCTTGAGCCCTAGGTGGATCATTGTTCATAATATCCCTTCATTTTTGTGGAATGTCATCCCTAAAGCCATGAAACCTATTGGGAATGTCCTTCGAATGGATGAAACGACATCCTTGTTGCTACACATGGATGCAATGATGCTTGTTTTGATGAATCCTAAGAGGGATCTTTCGAGAGATCTTAAGATGGAATTAAAAAATTAATCATCATCTGCCCTATTAAATTTTTTGGGGGAATTAATGCGTGTTTTTTATGCAAAAGGGAAGGGAATGTTAGGAAAAATTGTCCCCTTGCTAGAGAAGAATATAAAGGTTATTAATCCTAACCCTAAGTTTGTGAATTTCAGCTAGTCCCTAAGTTGGTTGTTAAGAATCATGCAACTCCAATTGTCCAGCCCCTTGTGAGCCTGATTGCTATTGTTATTAATGTGAACCCCAATTCTTTGATCTCCAGCCCAAAAGCTTCTTGGATGACTTCCACGGTTGTTCAAGTTGATCACTTACTTGCTGCTCCCAAGTCCAATCATGATGGTTTCTTAATTAGTAAGCTTGATGCTATCATGTTGATATTATAAAATCCAATCGATCATATACTGTCGTTCATCTCCCTATAGACCCCTCTAGTCTCAGGGCTCTACCCTTTGGTGAGGGAGACAGACTCCCTAAGCATAGAACACTCATTTCTCAATAACTTATTCTTGGAAAATTAGAGAAGTTGGCTGACACCTAGAACAAGGGTAAAAAATATCCTTAATGCTGGAAAGAAGAGGGATAATAACTATGACAATAATAATATTGGAGAGTTAACTCGAACTCTTTTGGCCTCCCCTAGCAGTGATAAGGACATGACCCTTGTTAGTGAATCCCCTGGCTTGGATGGAGAGATGAAGAAGACTAGTGGGGAGGTGTTAGGCATGGAATCCAGTGAAGTTTCTGATAAAGAAACTGTCAAGGTGTTAAACATTACATATGAGGCCTAAATGTAATTAAGAGGACCTATGACTGTAGGTTTTTGCAAAGAAATATCATTGATAAAAAATACCCAACCTACCCTCCCTTCAGACTTGGCTAGAGATTCAACAGAGACATAGAAGTGTCTAATAAGAGCAATAGGCATATCACTAATAGTGAAGTTCTAGAGAGTATGGAGGTAGAACAGATGATGGAATCTGCTAGAGAGAGAGAGAGAGAGAGAGAGAGAGAGAGAGAGAGAGAGAGAGAGAGAGAGAGAGAGAGTGAGAGAGAGAGAGAGAGAGAGAGAGAGAGAGAGAGAGAGAGAGAGAGAGAGAGAGAGAGAGAGAGAGAGAGAGAGAGAAGAGAGAGAGAGAGAGAGGAGTGAGAGAGAGAGAGAGATGAGAGAGAGAGAGAGAGACGAGAGAGAGAGAAGAGAGAGAGAGAGGAGAGAGAGAGGAGAGAGCGAGGTTCTGGATGAAAAGGATATCAAATGGGCTATTGTTCCTTTCAAGGGATAACCCAATAAGGACCTTGTTGAGGAAACCATGAAGGAATATGGGGTGAGGAAGGAAAAAATGAAGAAGGGAGTAAAAAAGACAAATAAACTTAACACTTCCCACTGGGGTTTGATCAGATTTTTGAATTTAAATGGAAAAGGAGGAGACCTAGTGGATCCTCTTCTATTGCACAAGAGAAGAAGGCTACAAAAGGCCAACTGCCCATATGCTATGATAGCTTCAGGACACCCATGGAAATTTCCCTTTAAATTCTTATGTAATTAAATCTTACATCTTCGAATGTAAAGGGGCTTGAGTCCCCAAATAGGAAGTATGTTGTGAAAATATTTTTAAAAATGAATATGCTATTGACATTTTGTTTCTTCAAGAGTTGAAGGATGTTGACTATTGTCTAGACATCAATATAAAATGCATATGTAGGGAAGTAGATTACTTTACCACTAGGAATGATAAAGGTAAAGGTGGAGCGACCATCCTAGTGAGTAATTTAGGTGGAGAAAATTTGTCTCTAGGTGGGGTTGTTCACATTACAATAGACTTGTGTGGGTTAGCATGAAGTACAAAGAGTTTGAGTTTGGGTTATGCTCTATCTATGCATCCAATGATCATAAGGAAAGAAAAATGGATTCTTGGGGGGGACTTTAATATGATAGAGAACCCTCTAGATAAGGTTGGAGGCAATAAGTTTGAGTGGGGATGGAAGATTTTTTCTAGAATAGGATGTTAAGCAAACTCGGGCTTATGGATCCATTGGCAGGCGGAAAGAAGGACATGCAGGCCATCTGGTTTACCCAGTGTAATTTTTAGCAAGGGAATAGGAGAATATATAGCAGGTTGGACAAATTCTATTTCAATAAGGACTTCTTCAAGACCAGAAAGGAACTTGATGGAAGCAGTTTGAGAGTAACTCCTTACACCCTTTCTGATCACCATCCTATCCAAATTGTTATCTCTCATAGTGACCCCCCTCGGAGGTCTCATAACGAGAGGAAGGATTTTGCTATCAATACTAACCTTTTAAGGGAAGATGAGATGAAGAAGGTGTATTCATTATTAGGCAGTTCAACAAGTGAATCACTAAACAAAGTAGCTCTATTGATAGATGGAACTAGAGTGTCAATAGTTGGAAGATCCTATTTCAGAAAATGGGTAAGAAAAGAGCCAAGGACTATAGGAGGGTGGAGACTAAGGCTCATCTCATACTATTAAGGGAAGAGAAGGACATTCAATATAATCCTTCCAATGCTAGTGCTATGGATGCCCTATGTCAGGCCAAGGATGAAGAATCCAAAATGTGAGAATTCAAGGAGCCAAGACTAGAGCCAAAATGAACTGGCTGGAGCATGGAGATAAAGGATCCAAGGACTAAAGTATTGGCAGTATTTGGGAGAATGGGGAAACTGTTATGGCTTAGACAGATACATTGAAGGCTTTTGCTTAGTTTTACCAGTAGTTGTTTACTTGAGAAGACAATGACCTGAATAAGAAAAGGGAAAGAGAAAAGATCAAGAGTATTATACCAAGGAAAATTAGCAAAGAAGATTATAAAATTCTTAATAGAGGGCTATCCTTGGATGAGATTAAGAGGGCCATTCTGGCACTTAACAATGACAAAGTGTCTGGGCCGGATGGGTTTCCTGTTGAATTTTATAAGGACTACATTAATTGGATAGGAGAGGACCTTCTTCAAGTTTATAAAGAGGCAATATAGGGGGTCCCTAGGAGATGAAATCAATAAAGGGCTCATCAAGTGAATCCCTAAAGAAGGGGATAGGTCATTAATAAAAAAAATAGAGACGTATGACATTATTGAATGCCTCTTCTAAAATATTTGCCAAAGTCTTGGCAAGAAGGCTGGAGAACATCTTGCCTAAGGTGATAAACCCCACTCAAACAAGTTTTGTTAAAGGTAGATATATCCTTGAAAATATGATAACATGTTGGGAAGCGATGAACTGAGCTAAGGAGTCAAAATAGGAAGTAGCTATGCTACTACTAGATTTTGAGAAAGTGTATGATAGAATTGAGTGGAGTTTTGTAAATACGATGATGGAGAGCCTTGGGTTTCCTAAGTATTTATGTTAGATGGTGAGGATTCTCATGAAAGATGCAAGGGCTTGTGTGGAAATTAATGGGTACAAATCAAAGACTTTTGATCTTTCTAGGTCCATTAGGCAAGGCTACCCATTGGCATCGGCCATTTTTGTGATCGTCGCAAATGCCTTATACTACCTATTGAGAGATGCCAGCATATCCCCTAAAGTTAATGGTGTTGCTCTCCCTAATGGTAAAGATCCCTCTAATATATAGTTTTTTGATGATAGAACCATTCTTGTTGAATTGGAAGAGGGGAATATTGATGCTTTAATGCTTAATCTAGACTTGTTTTGTAAGGCTTCAGGCAACACAAAGTTTCTCTCCCTAAATCTATTATGGTAGGTTGGTATTCTCAGCCTCCTACATGGTACAATAAGAATTCCCTAATGTGGGGAGGGCCTAACCATCATGTAAGGTACCTAGGACTACCTTTTGCCATCAATCCAGACTTGAAGGTGATGTGGGAATTGATTCAAGAGAAAATAGACAAGAAACTTAGAAGGTGGAATAGATACTACCTATCTCTTGCAAGGAGAGTGCAAGTCTGCCAAAAGATTCTTTCGTGCTACAATATATACTACACCTCGGTTTGGCTCTTCAACAACCATCAATTCTGTCATATTCAAAAGTAGTCAGATGGGAAAGGAGGGAAAAAGAGGCACATTGTGAAATGGCAGTGGTGCATTATGAGCAAGAACAAAGGAGGTTTAGGTCTTAAGGATCTAAGGTGGCAGGGTATATCTCTAGTGGTCAAGTGGATCTTCAAGGCATTACAAGGGGATGAGCCCTAGAAAATTCTTATCAGGCATAATATATTTGTTTGTCCCTAAAAGGACCCCTACTTGGAAGGGGTTGTCACTTAGTGACATTATTGTTGGGTAATTTGATGTTAGACCTTCAAGCTCCATTATTTTCAAGTCAATCCAAAAAGCTTGGGAGGTCGTGAGACAAAATATCTCATAATAACATCATATGGGAGGATAGTGAGATATGCGGGGAGAGATCTATATGGTGGAATCTAAAGCATAAAGATAAACCATTGGCTCTAATTTAAGGATGTTCAACCAAGATGTGGGCCTCAAAGGGTTTAGAGAAACTCATGAATATACTAAAATAAGGTTCTACTTACTGAGTTGGAATGAAGTTATGTAGAAGTATGAAGTACCCATAACCCATAGGAAGACGTTTATTGTGCTTAGGGAGGCATGTACCCCCCTTGCCCTTCCTAGATCATGCATTGTTAACAATTCCATATTTATTTCATACAGGTTTCTTGATGTGTCTTTGTTGCCTAATGTATTACCCTAAAATTGGTTATCTAAACCATGGGCCCCTAATCTCGACAAGCATCACCAAGGTCCTAAAAAAAGGCAATTAAATCAACCTTGAGCACATAATTAATTCTTTAATCATTAAATGTTACATGGCAAGTCAATTACTCAATATTAATTAAATATTTATTTAATTAATTGAATCATTCTAAGAATATCATTTTGATCAATAATCCTATTTAATTTATTAAATATCCTACAATATTTAATTAATTAATAAATTTGCCATTTAATCATGCAAAAAAGGAATTAATTTATTACAAAAGAGGAATTAATTACAAAGCAAGAGTTAAATTGAAAATAAAATAAAAGAATTGAATTGAGAGAGAAATCAAACTTGAGATATTATTTCTTCTTCTAAATTTAGAACTTGAAATTAAAAAAGCAATTAATTAAATTATTAATTATTCTCTAAAATTAGAACTCAAAGCTTTTTAGAAAAAGAAGTTCAGTTGCATTGAAAAGACTTTTCCTTGAATAAATCAAAGAATTATCTATTTTTATCACAAATGCATGGAATTAATTAAATCTTATTTCCAATGCAACTTGAACTTCTTATCTGAATGCATTTCAATTAAACTATAATTGGAATCTATTTCAAAATTCTGATTAATTGGAAAAACAGGTTTTAAGGACTCAAAACCTTTACATAGGATTATAAGAGATCATCAAAAAGCAGCCAGATCTGCTAGGAACAACTAACAAAAAGACAGGAAAAAACCCAGTCAACTGAAAGGACAACAAAAGAAAGGAACATCAGAGCAAAAAAAACCAAAGAAAACACAACACAACTAAAAAGACTTAAGGAGCTCCTCCGCCTTAATCACTAGCTGATCATAGTTTGCCGCAATAGCTTTGAATTCTTCCAGGTCCTTATCTGATTTCTCAATTATTTTTAATTAATCCTAAATTGAGCTTTTTCATTATCTCTCTTGAGAATTCTCTATAAATTCAGCCTTCATCTCTCATCCAAAACACCCTAGAGATTTTTGAGAACACGCTTGGAGATTTATTATCATGCTAATTTTGCTCTGGAGTCATTGAATATATTGTGTTTTTTTAATTATTTAGTTTATCCATTATTAGTCCATATTGCTTGAATTCATTATTTCTTGAATTATTCATCCATCTTGCATCCATTTTAGCTTGATATCATGCTCATATAGATTAAATCCTTCATCTTGGTGTAGTCTAGTCACTGGTATTGCTTATAAAATCTGAGAGCAATCTTATACTCGCATCTTTCAGAAGGCAATTGGTCAATTTGTTATGGTTTTATTATTCATGCTTATATCTGTCTAACCATACATGTAATGACTTAATTGAAGTGTTGTGTCTTGTAGATACAAATTCTTATTCCACTTTTTCACACACACATTTCTGACGCCCACCATGGGGCAGAAGACTACATTTTTTTTCGGCCTCCAAGACTCACTTTTTATTTTTGTTATTTTTCAGATTTTTGACTTTTCGGATTTTCGTCTGTACAGTCTCTACGTAATATCATATGACATTTCTCACAGGCCAAAATGACAAACTGCAAGTATCATATGAACTGGAATCCTATATCGTACGAGCTGGTAAATGTTGTTGTATGATTTTGTATTTTTCTTGGTTAAAAAGAGAAAAAAAAGCAAATTTTATGACTCTGATTTTCTGTTCAAATTGATTATACTGACGACTTACCCTAGTTGTTTATCTATCTATCTTAGAATTTTTCATAGCCTAATCAGTTTTTTTAGAATGCTTGTCGAAGAATATTCTTGTCGCACAAAGACAATATGACTACAGATTCGTTGTCTTTGTAGGTTGCCTGAGAAGAATCGACCAAACATCATGTATTCTTTAAATTCATTTTTAGGCACCTAAATTGCTATCTGGTTAAAAGAACAAATCTGTATTTCATGTTTTAAGTAAATTCTGAGAGGTAGGAGAGTATGCTCTTGTCTTTTTTAGACAATCAGAAATCCAGACCCTTGAGGCATTTTCTTTGTTTGAGATTTATACATCTTTAGTAGGCCTGCCCTCTCGAGAAGCTTAAAAACTCTTAAAGTCGTTACAGCTAGTGTGAGGGGTGTAATACCCTAAAAATGATCATCTAAACCATGAGCCTCTAATCTCGACAATGTCACCAAGGTCCTAACCAAAGGCAATATAATCAATCTTGAGCACACAATTAATTCTTTAATCATCAATGTCACATGGCAAAATAATTCACTCAATATTAATTAAATATTTATTTAATTAATTAAATCATTCCAAGTAAATAATTTTAAACAAATATCGTATTTATTTTATTAAATTTCCTAGCATATTTAATTAAATAAATTAATTTGCCATAAATCTTCAAAAAAGGAAACAAATCAAGAAAGAGGAATTGGAAATTATGAGCACAAATCTTCAAAAAAGGAAACAAATAAAAAAGGAATTAATTGACAAAAAAAAGAATTAAAAATTGAGAAAAGAAATCAATTGGAGACAATCTTGAAAAACAAATTGATAAATAATCTCAAAGAAAGCAATTAAAACAATTAAATCTCAAAATTGAATGAAATAGAGAATAAATCAGTTTTTTCTTGTTTTTATCTTAATTTTAGTTCAATTTCCTTTAAAATTGACAAAAGCATCCAATCACATCAATTCACCTGGATTGTGCTTCCTCTTGGAAAATCTTGACCGCTCATCATCATTTGATCTTAGCCTTTGGTTTCTTTCTGAATTTTCTATAAATTCTGGCCTTCATCTCTCATCAAAGAGAGATCTTGGAGAATATATTGTTATTATGTTGTTTTTGCTCTAGGTTCATTGATATATTGCATATTAATTATTTCATATTGATTAAATCATTTAGCTTAATATTGCTTAAATCTTGTTAGATTAATCTTGCATCCATCTAGCTAATATCATGCTCATATAGATTAAATCCTTCATCTTGGTGTAGTCTAGTCACTGGTATTGCTAAATAATCTAAGAGCAATCTTATACTCGCATCTTTTAGAAGGTAATGGGTCGATTTGTTATGGTTTTATTATTCGTGTTTATATTTGTCTAACCATGCATGTAATGACTTAATTGAAGTGTTGTGCTTACAGATCATTAGTCCACTTTTCACACACATTTCTGGCGCCCACCGTGGGGCAGAAAACTACCTTTTCGGCCTCAAAATCATTCTTTTTATTTTGCAGGTTTCATCCTACAGTCTCTATGAAATATTGTACGAGTAGTTTCATTGCATCGTACGACATTATATTGAAGCTTGCAGTTTATCGTACGACATTATATTGAAGCATGCTGTTTATCGTATGACACAATATTATATCCTATAAATTGTCATACGAACCAGAATATAGACTCATATGACATACTGCTTCTGTTATCTTATGTCGTTCTATATTGATTTCTAACTAGTACGATAAAAGTTTTTTGTCATTCTATTTTATGAGAACTGTCGTACGATTCTATTCTCTGTTAGATTAAAAGCAAGTTTCACTTTTTGGGGTTTTTCTTGAATTAAATTTGGATTATGCTAATGCTAACCCTGAATTGTCTTCTGTCTGCCTGGTATTTTCATAGCCTAACCAGTTTCTTGCAGGACGCTTGTTAAAGAATTTATCAATCAAACATACGCCTGTCAAAGAAATAAAAACAACATGACTACTGATGCGTTGTTTTTGCAAGTTGCCTAAAGAGAAATCAATCAAACATCGTGTATTCTTTAATTTTTTTCTAGGCACTTAACTTGCTATCTGGGTAATGAACAAATCTGTCTTTTGTGCTTTTTTGGAAAATTCTGAGAGGTAGGAGAGTATGCTCTTGTCTTTCTAAGACAATCAGAAATCTAGACCCTTGAGGCTTTTTCTTTGTTTGAGATTTGTACATCTTTAGCAGACCTGCCCTCTCGAGGGGTTGAAAAACTCTTAAAGCCGTTACGGCCCGTGTGAGAGGAACGACCTAAGTGGGAACAACTAAATGCCAAGTACTCCAACCCACTATAAAATAAATGTGATTTGATGAAAATCAGGTCAACGATAGTGCTCGGGAATAGCTCTCCTCAGTACCTTCGGGTATATTGAACCTTGGTTTTCAAGGCTGGGAGACCTCTTAATTGAGTTTATACCTCGACGCGCTGAATGAAACCATTACTAGATCTAATTAAAATTAGAAGCTACCTGATTCACCTCTGAAAGGTTGATAATATTTGTGCAAGAGAGATAGTAACTCTCCCAAGACACTTGCCATATCATGCCACCATTAGCATTTGGAGTTGGCTAATACGACATTGAGAATCCATTGTGTGAGACTCAGCGGTCGTATTCTGATTAGCTATTGGGTGTGTACCTAAGTCAGCAAGCAAAGGTTTTCTTCTCTAAGCCAACTTCCATAGGGTTTGCATGCTGTGATTGGAGTTACTATTCATACTACGTGTTTTCTGTGTTTTCATCCCTGAAACTAAAACTGGAATACTAAAACTAGAGAAAACAAATCAAACAAGATCAAACAACTAAGTGATAAACTCTATCCGTGTCAAAACTAGTCTATCCCTATAAAAAATCAGTCTATCTCAGAATTGGTCATACTCAGCCATTGAAAAACTCATAATTTTTGTCGTTGTCCTGTTAACAGTTGTACGAGCCTGATCATTTGTCGTCCTGCACCATATTATGTGTCGTACGAGTCTTCTTATTTGTCATCCTAGACTTGATCCTGTGTTGTATGAGTCATTTTAATCTATCATCTGGTTTTGCATCCTATGTCGTATGAAACGTAACTGCTCAGAATCATTTGTTGTTAGGGACCTACCCATTTGTCATACGGTACTAGGCAACAACTCGTACGAAACAGAACTGTTGTCATCCTGAAGCTGTTATACTGTCGTACGATCTCAGAAATTTTGTTGTACAAGTCTCTGATTTTGCCAGTCTAGAACAGTCAAACCTATCCAAAACAGTCTACAATGAGCCTAAAACTGGTTATCATCCTCTTGAGCATAAATAACCTTGATAGTGTACCTCTGCCATTGCATTGCATGATTTTGTCGATCATCTTTAAGCTAGTTCAAACAAACATCTTATCAAACCTAAGTTAACTTAGATAACGTCTTACACAGGATAGATCATTCTTGAAACCAGACCAGATCTTAGTTACTTCTCTCAATCACTACATTAAATGAACTAATAGCTACAATTTGATCTTGACTTCTACAACACATCTCGCTCTCGGTCCTGTCGGTTACAAATGCCTGTCCAAACCAGAAGCTCTTGCATCAAAACATACAAAGCAAAAGAAACACCCTTTTCGTCAAATGACAATCCATTCTACAAAGAAAACCCTTTTCAAATTAAACCGTCCTCGTCACAAATACCAGTTTACAATTTACCAATCTTTGGTCAGCCCTTATCTCCCACCATGTCTGGAGAAAGGAAAGAAAGAGAAGCTAGTAAACGAAACACTCACAACATTTTCAGCAATCATGTCACTGACAACAATTCCTCATCAACTGAATCTGAGCTTCTTGAACCTCTTGAAGCCAAAGTACATAGATGACAAAATGATAAAGATTTCCGAAAAATGATGAAGGTCATCATGGCTAGGGAAAAAGAAGACTATTTCCTAGAATTAGCAAAGCAAGGCGCCAAACTCCCTACTAGTTATAATGTGGAGGCCCTCATCGCTAAAAAGGAAGACACACCATGGGGAAAAATAAGCAAACAAATGCAAGCATTACAAACTGCGGTCACAAGAATAGAAGACAAAGATAAAACGCCAAAACAATATTATTTGGACACAATATGCCCATTCCCATTTGACAAGAACCTTTACATGTCTCCATTTCCTTCACGAGTTAAGATCCCAAAATTTGACAAATATGATGGTACCTCAGATCCTCAAGATAATGTCAGAGAGTTTTGTGCTGCTTGTATGGAGTTCATGCACGATCAAACATACCTCATGCACCTTTTCTCAAGGAGTTTAGGGGGTCAAGCCATGGAATGGTTCTCAAGTCTACCCAAAGGGATAAAAATGTTTGAGGAACTAATCCAACTATTTTTGCAACAATACTCATACAACATTCGACATCCTATGACTATGATAGATCTTTGCAATACTAAACAAAAAACAGGGGAGCCTTTTCTCACTTTCCTCCAACACTGGAGAAAGATGTTCTCTAGGTATCCACGACCTTTCCCAGACTCGGAGAAAATGGATATATTTGTCAATAACCTGGTCCCAGAACTGAAATATAGTATACAAATGCAAGTACACCCATCATTTAACAAAATGGTAGATAATGCTATTCGGATGGAAGATGTGCTCATAAAGAAAGGGGATATCTCACTTTGGAAGGAAACACAAGGTTCTAGCTCTAAAGAAAAGAGTAAATACTGGAAATATGGCAAAGATAGCAACAAGAACATCGTTAATGATGGAGTGGTAGACACTGTCCAAGCAAAAACAAAATCCACAATATTTAACTTGGCCAGTGGCACGTAAGCACTCAAGGCAGCTGAAACTACAACATAAAATCCTCCAAAGAAAACAAGAGAATGGTTGAAAGATAAACCTTGGGTTTCAAAGCCTAAGTGTGATTTTACTCCTCTGGATGAATCATATGAAATGACTTTTAAAACTTTATTGGCAAATAATCTGATAACATTGCCAAACAATTCTAGACCATATGACCCAGAAATTAGACCCAAATGGTGGAGAGAAAATGAATACTGTGACTACCATCAGAACAAGGGACATAACATAAACAACTGCATGAAACTCCAACATGAAATCCAAGATCTCATTGACACAGGCAAGATCGTTATTGGAAATCATGTGACTAATGTTGATCATAAGGCCTTTAAAGATCCCTTAGCCACTTATGAACAAGGAGATTCCTCAAAATCCAAGGGAGAAGCTAGGGTCAATTATACCTACACTAACAACGATAATGTGATCAACATGATTGAATCTGCTCAAACTAAATATTGCAATGTGATCATAGTCCAGGATCACCAAAGTCAAACACAAACTGCTAATGTCATGACTCGCGCTCAAAGGAAGATTACTCTCCCAAGAGCTAGTTCCTCAACTTTTGATCAAACAACATCAAATCTACCAAATAGACAAACAGACAAAATCATGGCTAAATCAAAACAACTAGCTTCATCATCTTCTCCTAGTTATAGTATTGTCGAACAATTGAAGAGAACCAATGCTCAAATCTCCATTTTGGAACGACTTAAAATCTCTTCTTCTCATAGAGAGGTCCTGGACAAGGCTCTACTTACCACCAATGTCCTTAAAGATTTAGACATAGATTGGTTTCAATCTATGGTCGGTCACCTAACCTCACCTCATTACCTCACTTTCTCTGAAGAAGATGATAACTCACTGAGTCACCCACATAACCAGCCATTACACATTGAAGCCACGATCCATAAACACCGCATTAAATGTGTTTTAATAGATGGAGGCACTGGGTTGAATATTTGTACCTACAATCTATTGACACAGCTGGGATTTTATGAAAACATTATTGATCCAACAAAGAAAATAACAATCAAGGCTTATGATGAAGAAGAAAGAACTTCTAAGGGTCTGGTACTATTACCAATCAGAGTAGGACCTATAGAAAGAGATGTCATTTTTCAGGTCCTGGATCTTCATCTTTCATACATCTTATTGGGCAGGCCATGGATTCATGAAATGAAAGCAGTACCATCTACGCATCATCAATACTTGAAATTTCCTTATAATGGAGTTGAAGTTAGTATTCCGGTCGATACAAGCTATACTTGCAATGCATTAATGCAGAGTGTTGATGCTTTTGTTCCTTGTAATAGAGAAGCCTCCACAACTGAAAGTTCAGAATCTTTGCTCAAAGATTTACAAAAGAAATTGAAAATCACAAACACTGGCATGCATAGCTACAAGATAGAGCCTATACTCTCACTAACGTCTCTTCCTCCATCACCAAGACAGTCGGGAAAACCATAAGAGGTTATGAAGCCACAAGCTTCAACTCCAAAAGTCATGTATGATGGTCTCTTTATACAGTCCTCTACTTCTCTTGCAGGCAAAATAGAAGAGGATGATGTCCTCAAATCACTTTTCAAAGAGGATAGTGCAAACAAAGAAATATGACATTGTGAGATTTCCCTGACACAATATGGTCTAGGCTATAAGATGCTTCAATGCATGGGATATTCCGGTGCTGGTCCTCTAGGCAAGCGTCAACAAGGTATTGTTGAACCCATTCAATTACAAACTAAGTCTGTCAATGATAAAGCTGGACTAGGATATGATCTAAGAAAGCAATCAGATCAGAAGCACACATCTCACCATCAACGTAAGTGGAAGAAAAAGGTACTACCTTTAACAACACAAGAAATTAATACTCACCAAACTCAGGAAGAGTGTGACAATGAACAAAAAGAATTGCCCACCCAGAGAGAGGAAACAGATGGTAATCAAAATCCAATTATATCAGCTATAATACCATAGGAAGTAGAAGTCCTAGAGGATATGAGAGATTAAGTATACAGGATTAGAGATTTGTTTGCACCACTAAAAGTTCCAGTCACATATACTGGCAGACAATAAATAGATGATTCAGAAACTGATTCAAATGAGTATGAATGGGGTCTAGACCACATCTCAAAAAAATCTACTATAGAAACCCTTGAAGAATACAGTGATATCACAGATGGCACACAAGAGCTAATACGCCTAAGAATGCAAAAGGAAATAGAAGAGATCAGATTAAGAAGACAAGAAGACTATAAATGACAGCTGGAGAAAGATCGAACACAAGCAATTCCTTCACCTACCAACCCTCCTAATGAGATAGGACAAATCAGGTATGAAACTACAAAAGAATAATTAGAAGCTATAGAAACAAAACCAATCATCAGTCCAGAAGAAGCTGAATGGAACAGACGACATGGATTAATAGAACCGTCAAAGTCATACCCACAAGTGTGTCAAATACAAACAATCAATGAACCAAATCACAAAGGAACTTGCAGCATCAAAGATGTGGGTGTTGATACTATATATACCTTTACTAAGCCACTTGAAGATGAGTCAAAAACTTCATCCTATGACTCTGATGACTCAGTCAGGAGCTCTATTTAAAACAACAACTATTCAACAACGCATTGTGACTACTCTGTCATGAATGATGAGATACTCTCTGTTGATTCTGTTACTGTTATACCATGGTATGTAGTCCGGTCTGAAGTAGGTGATGACACTAGAAGTAGGTTGATTGGGTTAGGTCCCATTAATACTAACATAAATTTTGATAATCATGTCGTAACTCTTCCTATTCTCGAGACACATACGCAAGGTAGTCTTCTGGAACTCGACTGGTCAGTCTGAAACCATGATGATAGTACTGTGAACTCCCTTGAGTCTATCCCAACCTTATCCTTAATGCATTTGGAACTGATTGATCATACTCTTTATAACCAACCCTTGAATGTACCTACTTTTGCCAATGACTATACATTAGCCTACTATCTCAATGCAGTTGAACCCATGTACTCTTCCACCAACAAACAAAATGAAAACATGACTGAAATGGATATCAAGTATCTTAGTCGCAAAAACAAGAAAAATAAAAAATAAAAGATCTGATGGCAAAAACCACGTTGTGGCGGTGTCAGAATCTAAAAAAGAGAAAATAAAGGACATACCTAAAGGTGAAAACCTCTCTGAGGTGCCTGAAGGTGAGATACTTGATATACTACCAAGTCACTTCTAGGAGAGATCTTCCATATTGATCGAGCCAACTCAGCTAGTGAACATTGGGAGTCAAGAGACACCACACATCATTCATTTAGCTCAATCACTATCAGCAGAAGAGTTAAAAGATTTCAGCATCCTTTTTTGAGAAAAGAAGATCAACTTTGCATGGATATACTCAGATATGCCAGGACTAGATCCTGATCTCATCATGCATCACCTCTCTATTACACCAGGAGTTAAACCCGTCAAGCAAAAACTTCGTAAGATGCATCCCCATGTGGCACTGCTAGTCAAGGCTAAACTAGAGAAGTTGCTAAAAGCTGGATTTATCAGAGCTATAGACTACGCAGAATGGATATCAAATATCATACCTGTATCAAAGGCGGACAAATCTATTAGAGTTTGCACAGACTTCAGGGATATCAACAAAGCATGTCCGAAAGACGATTTTCCATTGCCCAACATTAACATGATAGTAGATATGACTGCTAGATATGAGATGTATTCATTAATGGATGGATTCTTTGGTTACAATCAGATCAAGATAGCACCTGAAGATCAAGAAAAGACAACTTTCACATGTGCATGGGGAACCTTCTGCTGGAATGTTATGCTATTTGGTCTAAAGAAAGCGGGAGCAACTTACCAAAGAGCAATAACCACTATCTTCCATGATATGATGCATAAAAACATGGAAGATTATGTTGATGACACCCTAGTAAAGCCTATGAAGAGATCTAAGTATATTCAAGAGCTAGGCCTCATACTAGATAGAATGAAAAGATTCAAGCTCCGATGAAATCCAAAAAAATGTGCATTTGGAGTAACATCAGGAAAATTGCTTGGTTACATAATTTCAAAAAAAGGAATTGAGGTTGACCCTGAAAAGGTCCAAGCTATAATGGAAATGCCTCCACCGAAGAATATCAGTCAGATGAGAAGTTTACAAGGCCGTCTTCAGTCAATAAGGCATTTTATATCTCAGCTAGTAGACAAAGCTCAACCCTTCACAAAGGTATTAAGGAAAGGGATTCAATACAACTGGGATAAAGATTGTGAATGACATTTAAAACAAATCAAAGAATATCTTTCTAATCCACCCATATTAATACCACCGATTCAAGGTAAGCCACTGATCCTATACATATCAGCTACAGATACTTCACTGGGGGCACTTCTGGCACAACAGGATGACAATAAAAAGGAACGAGCTATCTATTACATCAACAGAACATTGGTGTCGTATGAAATGAACTACACTATAATAGAGAAAGCATTCTTAGCATTGGTATTTGCATCACAAAAATTAAGGCACTATATGTTGGCACACTCTATTAAGATGGTAGCCAAGATTGATCTGCTCAAATATCTTCTCAGTAAAGCAACGCTTACAGGAAGACTAGCCAAATGGGTCATGGTCCTTATCGAATTTGATATTGAATATGTGGAATGTAAAGCCATCAAAGGACAGGTTATTGCAGGCCAACTTGTTGAGGCTCCACTTGAAGACAATCAACCTCTGCATATAGAATTCCTAGATGAATCAATCATGCACCTTACTGAACAATCATGGAAGATGTTCTTTGATGGGTCTTTCACTCAACATGGTTTTGGTGTCAGGATACTTTTTATTACTCCCCAAAAATACTAAATTCCAAAAGCTTACAAGATTCTCTTCCCTTGCACAAACAACATTGCAGAATATGAAGCTTTGGTAAACGAGACCAAGATGGCCATCGAGTGGAAGATCGTTGAAATACACATCTATGGAGATTATCAACTCATTATCAACCAAATCAATGACCTATATCAGACAAGAGATGAGAAACTAACACCTTATAAGAGAATGGTGGATGATCTCAATAAATACTTTACCTCCGTATCATTTCAGCAGATCCCCAGAACAACAAATAGAGCAGCGGATGCAATGGCCACTTTGGCATCTATACCACAACTATAGGAGTCTAATTTTTACTTTGAATTCTTGGTGGAAGAGTTACATTACCCTGCCTATGATTCTCTCAAGTCCCAGGTAGTCTGTTCTATTATTGGACATGACTCATCTCGTTATAGCCACATTTACTCTTACCTTCATGACCAAGTTGTCCCTACTAATCTTTCCCGCAATGAAAAAAGGAACCTAATCCAAAATGCGTCATGGTACGTTATCATTGGTAACGACCTATTCAGGCGAGGTTTAGATAATGCTTTGCTTAGATGTCTAGAAACTGAGGAGTCCCAACACGCATTATCTGAGGTTCATGAAGGTGTTTGTGGATCTCATTCGAATGGTCTAACTTTAGCATGAAAAATATTAAGGGCTGGCTACTACTGGCCAGACATGGAGAAAGAAGCTATGAAATTTTCTAAAACTCGTGAAAAGTGTCAACTACATGGGCACCTTATCCATGCTCCTACAAGAGATCTCATACCCTTTGTGACACACTGGCCCTTTCAACAATGGGTGTTTGATCTAATTGGCCAAATATATCCTGCACCATCTAATGGACACAAATTTATTATCACTACCACTGAGTACTTCACTAAGTGGGTAGAAGCGATTCCTCTCATCAAAGCAATTGGCAAACAAGTAGCTCTCTTTATTCTTAATTATATCATCTGCAGGTATGGTATACCTTCATCCATTATAACTGACAATGGAGGATAATTCAAGAACAAAGATCTAGACGAACTCTATGAGAAATTTAAAATCAAACAACACTAGTCATCAGTATATTACCCTCAAGGTAATGGACAAGCAGAGGCATCTAACAAAAACCTACTGACTATCTTGCACAAAACAGTGAACAAATTTGGGAAGGATTGGCATCTACAACTTAGTCCTGAATTATGGGCTTATAGAACAAGTATCATAACACCTATTGGGGCTACACCTTTCTCTTTGGTGTATGGGTCCAAAGTAGTATTACCTATTGAAGTAGAAACACCATCTCTAAGAGTTTCCTTGCAAGGTCTTGTTACTAATGATGACTATAGAATATCTAGATTGCAAGAGCTCGAATCACTGGATGAGCATTGACAAGTGGCATTTGATCATCTCAGAGTGTATCAGAAGAGAATGTCCAGAGGATATAACAAAAAGGTTTGACACCGAGAATTTCAGGTTGGTGACTTAGTTCTAAGAGAAAATCCTAAAAATCAACAGTTTTGAGACAACAAAGGGAAGTTTAAACCCAACTGGTCGGGCCCCTATATCGTTACTATAGCTTTTGGCTCTGGTGCTTATCAACTCTCAATATCGGAAGGAGAAAATCTCTACGAAATGATCAACACCATCCATCTGAAGAAATTCTTCACCTAAATATTCTCTGCTCCACTAGCTTATACAATGAAAAAGTCCTGAAAAAAATCATAAAAATCAGAAAAAGTCCTGAAAAAATCATAAAAATAAAAAAAAGTCCTGAAAAAATCTTAAAAATTACAAAAAGTCTTGAAAAAATCCTAAAAATCAGAAAAAGACTTGAAGAAATTCAAAAAAAAGAGAAAAAGAAAGAAAAAAAAAAAGGAAAAAAGAGAGAAAATGGCTTGGTGAAAACTTGGTAAACAGGCACCTTGGTAAAAAAAAAAAATGAATCTCTTCCAAGCAAGTGAAAACCTGGTAAATAGGTGCCTCTTATACTCAAGCGCTCCATCTATCAATGCAACGTTGGTATTCCCACTTTCATGCATCTTTGCTTTTGCTTGTACAAATTTCAGTCACTTTTGTGACATCCTGGTTCGTTGGAACCCTCATGGCTTGAAACCGATCATTGTCATAGTCTTAGGTTAATCGACAAGAGAACATTACATATCCTAAGCAGTGTCAACCAAGTCAACCTTACGTCAGTGAAACCTGGTCGTCCACTCCGAGTCAGTTACCTGTCTCCTGACTACTAAAGAGTTTTATCACTGAGTTAACAAACAAAACAACATAACGGAAAACAATCACTAAACAGTTTGAGCTGTGCATGGAAATTTTCTTTGTGTGCTGTCTTTTATATTGGTTTTCAATTATTATCCCTCTAAGTAACTCGAGGAAGTCTATCATGACTAAGAGGAGCAAGGATTGGGGGCATAATATTTTCTTTGTTTTGTGCTTGTAGGAATGATTCTGATGATTTGAAAACATCTAATCAGCTGGGTGTCCGTGATAAGTGCCTTCACATTAAGGTGAAATCACCTCACATACCTTGACTCCGCTTATTTGAATGCTATAGGGAGGTCCCATCATTCCTTTGTTCATTTTGAGGGAATTTCTTCATTGTGCAATCCAGGTCCATGCGTAATCTGTCCAAGGATATGAACGAAAAAAGGGTCATTGCGGACAAGATAATTAATATTGCACATGAAAAGCAAGGAACTCTACTCTGCCTACTATAATTGTAAAATGCTCAATGATGACAATTAAGCTTTTCAAAATCTAGTGACTAGGTTTTGGTTGCATTTTGCATCTCATTTTGCATTTCATTCTGCATCTTGTGAATTTAGAGTGATTTCGGTATGGTAACACTAATCTCTATATCATCTGAATGAGAGTTGGAAGCTTCATCATTTCTCAGCTAAGTGGTCTCTTCTTCATCATTTCTTTGATCGAGTACTTGTGTTTTGAGATGTTAGCTGCATACATAAGAATCTTATATAGATTCATACATTTCATTATTACTCATTTATTGCATAGAAAAATGAAAAATTTGCATTACTCATTACTCATTCACATTCATCTATTTGCATAAAAAGAAACAAAAATAAATATCCATATTCATTTGCATTACATACATCCATACTGAAAAGATATGCATGCATATAGAACATCATCTCATCATCAATCAACACAAGTACGATGAAATCAAATCAAGAGCTCGTAAATCGGTTGTCCTGAGTCCATTTTTGGGATTGAAATCAAAATCTGACATCAATTCTCTCATCAAAATTTCACGACGTTGACCACTTAGCGCTTTCATCAACTACTCATTCTCTTCTTCAATTTGCGCTCAATTTCTTATCAATCAATGCAAAATTTTCAAAAATTCCTCTGAATCAATTTATGCTCAAATAATTATCATCGCTCAAAATTTCCTATCATCATGTACCCTCACTATCTTTCTATTTCTCTCCCGAGGGGGCATACTCGTGACCTTATGATCTCACATCTTCAAATGTCGAGAAAATTTTCAAATCTTCACCGAAAGACGAGAAAAAATATTTTTCAACTAAAGAAAATCAATCAAATCCTCATCGCTAGGGGCATCTCAACTTCATCACTTTATATCAAGTTGAGATCTCTCGATCATCTGAATCAAATCAATCTCTAGGGGCATATCAATTTCATCGCTTCATATCAAGCTGATATTGTCTTTATCTGAATCAATCTCTTAACGTTAATCAGTTTCATCGCTTTTCATCAAGCTGATTATTCGTTTAAACTCAATCAAGGGTTTAAAGAGTATCTTTGATCACACTCAATCTAAGCAGGTGTTCAGTATTCATCACTTTGGATCAAGCTGGATAGTTTATCTTCGCTCATCGTATCTTGATCAATCAAGTTCAAGATCATTTTTTTATCATCACTCGCTATGTCTAGATCAATCAAGTTCTAGATCAGTAAGATCCGCTTCTTGATCAATCAAGTTCAAGTTCGGTATCTTTTGTTTTCTATTGTTCCTAAGTTCAATCAAGTTCGGGAATGGTATCGCTTTAATTAGACGTCATTCAGCTTTGTCGCTTTGAATCAAGCTAAACACCTCGCTTTCATCTAGTTCTCAATCAATCAAGTTTAGAACTGGTATCTCCTAGACATCAAATTTTCTTTGAACCAACACGCTGCTTGCACATTAATTCAAAGAGGGGAAAATGTAATACCCTAAAAATAGTCATCTAAACCATGAGCCCCTAATCTCGACAACGTCACCAAGGTCCTAACCAAAGGCAATTAAATCAATCTTGAGCACACAATTAATTCTTTAATCATCAATGTCACATGGCAAATTAAATCACTCAATATTAATTAAATATTTATTTAATTAATTAAATCATTCCAAGTAAATAATTTTAAACAAATATCTTATTTATTTTATTAAATATCCTAGCATATTTAATTAAATAAATCAATTTACCATAAATCTTCAAAAAAGGAAACAAATCAAGAAAGAGGAATTAGAAATTATGAGCACAAATCTTCAAAAAAGGAAATAAATCAAAACAGGAATTAATTGACCAAAAAAGAATTAAAAATTTGAGAAAAGAAATCAATTGGAATTAACCTTGAAAAAACAAATGAAAAATTGATAAATAATCTCAAAGAAAGCAATTAAAACAATTAAATCTCAAAATTGAATGAAATAGAGAATAAATCAGTTTTTTCCTGATTTTATCTTAATTTTAGTTCAATTTCCTTTAAAACTGAGAAAAGCATCCAATCACATCAATTCACCTGGATTGTGCTTCCTCTTGGAAAATCTTGACCGCTCATCATCAGTTGATCTCAACCTTTGGTTTCTTTCTGAATTTTCTATAAATTCAAGCCCTCATCTCTCATTCAAAAATTCTGGAGAATGTATTGTTATTATACTGTTTTTGCTCTAGGTTCATTGATATATTGCATATTAATTATTTCATATTGATTAAATCATTTAGCTTAATATTTCTTAAATCTTGTTAGATTAATCTTGCATTCATCTAGCTAATATCATGCTCATATAGATTAAATCCTTCGTCTTGGTGTAGTGTAGTCACTAGTATTGCTTATACAAATCTGGGAGCAATCTTATACTCGCATCTTTTAGAAGGCAATGGGTCGATTTGTTATGGTTTTATTATTCATGCTTATATCTGTCTAACCATGCATGTAATGACTTGATTGAAGTGTTGTGCTTACAGATCTTTAGTCCACTTTTCACACACACAAGGGGAACGACCTAAGTGGGAACGACTAAATGCCAAGTACTCCAACCCACTATTAAATAAATGTGATTTGATGAAAATCAAGTCAACGACAGTGCTCGAGAATATCTCTCCTCAGTACCTTTGGGTATATTGAACCTTGGTTTTCAAGGCTAGGAGACCTCTTAATTGAGTTTATACCTCGACGCATCGAATAGACCCCTTACTAGATCCAATTAAAATTAGAAGCTACCCGGTTCACCTCCGAAAGGGGGATAATCTTTGTGCAAGAGAGATAGTAACTCTCCCAAGATACTTGTCATTTCCTGCCCCCATTAGCGTTTGGAGTCGAAATATACGGTGTTGAGAATCCATTGCATGAGACTCAATGGTCGTATTCTGATTAGCTATTGGGTGTGTACCTGAGTCTACAAGTAAAGGTTTTCTTCTCTCACCAAATTCCATAGGGTTTGCATGGTGTGATTGGAGTTACTATTCATATTACGTGTTTTCTATGTTTTCATCCCTCAAACTAAAACTGAAATACCAAAAACTAGAGAAAACAAGAAACAACTCAGTGATCCAAAACTCTTTCTAGGTCAGAGCTAGTCTATCCTAAATCAAAATTCTATCCAAAACTAGTCTATCCTAGTAAAAAATTAGTCCATCTCAAAATTGGTCAGACTCAGTTGTCATACTCAGCTATTGAAAACTCAGAATTTATTCTCTATCCCGTGAACAGTCGTACGAATCTGATCATTTATTGTCTTGCTTCATATCTTGTGTTGTACGAGTCTGATTATTTATCGTCTGAGCCCCAATACTGTGTCGTACGAATCCTAATAGTTTGTCATCTGATGCTGAATCCTGTGTTGTACGATAAAAAATTGCACTGAATATTCTGTCGTCCTAGACATACCCATCTATCATATGGTACTAGGTAGCAACTCATACTAAACACTGTTGTTGTCATCATGAAGCTATTGAATTATCGTCCGACTCATTAAAACTTGTCATATGAATCTTTGATTTTGTCAGTACAGAATAGTCAAACTTACCTAAAACAATCTACAACGAGCATACTACTAGTTATCATCATCCTAAGCATAAATAGATCAAGATAGTGTACCTCTTCCATTTGTGTTGCACGATTTGGTCGATCATCTTTCAGCTAGTTCAATCAACTACTTATCAAAATTAAGTCACTTAGATAATGTCTTATATAGGGTAGATCGTTCTTGAAACTAGATTGAATCTTAGTCACTACTCTCAAATCAACTTAGATAAACGTCTTATATAAGATGGATCTTTCCTAAAACCAGACTAAATCTTAGTTACTTCTCTCAAGCAAATACTTTAACTGAACAACTAGCTCTGAATTTGATCTTGACCTCTACATCACAAACAACTTTAGGTCACACTAATCCATAAAAATTCCTACTCAAACCAAGAGTTCTCATAAGAAAGAGGCCAAAGGAAAAGGACAAACCTTCACATATCAAGATTGATGAATACTAAGAGGGGGGAGGGGTGAATTAGTATACCAAAAAAAACTGCACTTAAACACTTAAACAATCTAAGGATAAACTAGTAAAACAATTTAACAAATAGATCGGTTATCACACATGCAAACCAAAATGTAAGTAACGCATTCACCCAAAAAAGAAATACAACCATAACACAAGATATTTGACGTGGAAACCCAAGTGGGAAAAACCATGGTGAGATGGAACTCACAAGTCACTATCTGCAGAATAGAAACCAAACCGGTTAAGGTCTTACAATGTTCTTCACCAGAACAGATCCTGTTAGGAATCTCAATCTCTGTTAGGAGATAAGTCTGATCAAGGACTACCTTGCTAGAGGATTTTAGATTCACAGAGGTGAACCACCTTGTTAGAGGATTTTACAAAAGGCTTTTGGGCCTACTCGATTAAGGGCTATAGACTTGTCAAAGATGTGAGTAATCAACAAGTGTGTGATCTATCAGTTAGCACATATTGCTTGGTTAGATCTAGTATAGCTCACAGCTAATGCATTCCAGCATTACTTCAGTCTTCTCTATCTCTTACTTAGTTACAACTCGATCTTCTTAGATAAGATCGCTCCTACAACAACTCATCAACCACCTTAAACCCTAGCACAAACAAAAACTTTCAACAACTTAGAACCCTAGACATGATGTCCTTATGAAGGAATCTAATTTCATGTCAGTGCAATAGGATTACATTTAAATTTCCTAGGTTCAATGAATCTAGACATACTCAGTAACACGACATAGAAAGCACTGTTAGTGTGTCAGCACCGTCAAACAATCGGTGGAATGATAACTCATCACAAAATACTGGTTGGTAACTCATCACAGAGTATTACTAGTTCATACAAAATACTGATTGCCGTTTTGACAAAAATGAAGACTGGTAAGAATGTGTTAAGCCGCTTTTATCTCTTGTACCGCTTGAGATCTTACGAACCGCTTGGGGCTGACATGCCGCTTTAGACCGGGAAACACATTCTGCAAAACATCAATAGTCTAAAGACTAGAATACAACATACCAGTTGGAACAGATACCGGTTGAGCTCTAGCTCATACATGCAAGTGTGTGTCCATCAATGACAATCACAACATAAACATAAAAAATGCCAACAATCTCCCCCTTTGGCATTGATGACAACACTTAGGAAAATAAATTTTTGACATCTAAGTGTTTTACAACAAAAACATGCCATTAACAAAATTTCTCCCCCTAAGCATATACACTATCCCTTAATCAATACAATGTATAGCAATTTTGCATACAGAGCATAAACATTGAGATATCAGAGCATATAACATATATCAAAATTTTAAAACCAGATTCTCTATACTTCTCCAAAATAGAGTACTTCTCCCCCTTTGCCAACAATGACAAAGTACTGCTGAACAACCCTGTTTCCATTTGATATTAAAATAATAAAAGTTTATGACAACAAGGAATAATACTTGTCAAAAATCGATTTATAGTCCTGCAAAAATTGTTTCATTGATAGAGACCAGGACTCAAGTAGGGAGGTGGCCACTTCTTTCTCTGTTTGCATTTGGGAGACCTGTTCTTCCATGGCATCGACTGTGCTCATGTCCTGTGTAACTGTCAAGGCATCCAGGTTTAGATAACACTTCTGAAGAATATGCAGACATGGAAGTAAAACTAGTTGTAGCTCCTGCAAATCTCTAGACCATGTACTGATCTCTTGCTCCATTTTGGCTGACTGGATCTGAAACTGGTGAACGGCTTGGCCATAAGTTGCAAAGGAATCATAAGGTGGCTTAAATGTGCTCAAGTAAGACTATAAGTCTGTTTGAAGCTTTTGCTTTTGAGCTAGCACATCATCGTAGAATAGATGGGGTTGACATATTTTGCTAGTAGTAGATTTCCCTCATCCAAAGCGTCCCTTATATCCTTTTGGTCTTTCAGTAGTTCAGACCGGAGTTCATTCAACTTCTTCCCCAGAGCAATGTTAAGAGCCTTTTGATGCTCTTTCTTGACATTTGCCTCAGCTGCTTCTTCCAGGCTCTGCACCTGATCATCCACTACAGTACATAGTATCTTAAGCTGTGCTAGTGATGATTTAGTGTTGGGAAGATTGGTACTAGGGATCAAACCGATAAGGGTGTCTACAGCCACTTGAATTACATCTTGCTCCTTTTTCTTTCGAATGATTTCAAGGCTCTCTTGAGCAACCTTGATACTCTGCATTAGCTCCGATTCACTTGTAGACTAGAGATCGATAGGAGTGGTGATATCAACCGGTTTGGCTTGACTCCTAGTTTCCTTCAGAGTCTCCATCTGTGTGCTCTTCACCACTTCCGCTGCCTTGTCCTCTTCTGCTTTCTTTTTCTCCGCTTTGCTTTTCTCTGCTGCCTTGTCTTCTTCTTCCTTCTTCTTTTCTTGTTCCTTGTCTTCTTCTTCTTTCTTTTTCCTCTCAGCTTCCTTCCTCTTCTCCTCTTCTTTCTCTTCCTCTTCCTTCTTCTTCTTTTCTTCTTCCTTCCGCTTTTCCTCTTCTTTCTCTTTCTCTTCCTTCTTCTTCTTTTCTTCTTCCTTCCGCTTTTCCTTTTCTTTATCTTCTTCTTCCTTCTTCTTCTTTTCTTCCTTATCCTCTTCTTTCTTTTTCCTCTTATCTTCTTGCTTCTTTTTCTCTTCATCTTTTCTTTTCTCCTCTTCCTCTTTTCTCTTCTCTTCCTCTTTTCTCTTCTCTTCCTCTTTTCTCTTTTGCTCATCTTCATCCCTCTTCTTCTTCTCTGCCTGTTCCTTAGCCGCTTCTTGTCTATCCTCAGCTTGCTCACTACCCTGTTCGACCTATTGTACTTATTTTGTTCCCTCAGAAGGTATGTCCTAAGTGACATCTTCTATGTCCAGGGCATCGACATCAATAGTGTCGATTGGTTCTTCAGCCAAGTTTCCTTCTTCATCAAAAACTTCATCCGGTTTGGATATAAGTGGTTCTTTTTTCGCTTGCAGATTGGCCATATGTGCTTTGTGAGTGAGGATAGCATGATGCATATGCTAATGAGTGTCTTTTTCAACACCATCAACTTTTCCCTCTAACAACCAGAGTCTTCTTCTCTTTGTGAAGAAGAGTCCTTTATTTTGGTCCAAAACATCAAATAATTTTGAGTTTGAGAGGTCGGGAAAGTTCTGTGCAAAGACTTTCTCCCTTATCTCCTGTTCTTTTTCTATGGCAATGCGCCATTTATTATCTAATGTTTTATATAAGGAATCTAGTGTTTGAGATTTAATCTCTGATGGCGACCGGTCATTCTTACACAAATAAATAATAATTTCTTGAAGCACTTCTTCTTTCTCCTCACTACTAAAATCATCATAGTAGTCTATTAAATCATGTAATAATTTTCTCCTAATATTCTTCACTATTCTTTGACAATGTGTCAAAGGTTTATAGGAGGAGATATCAATATTTACTGGTGCTGAAGGTGTCGGTTCACTCTATGTCTTCTTCTTTGTCTGTCTCACCTTTTTAGGCTGCTCCTCAGAAACAGTTTCTTCTGAGTCCAGAGAGTTGCTTCTTGTCTTCCTCTTTCTTTGGAACACTTTGGCCTGTGTAGCTTCCGGTTTCTTCTTAGCTGGTGACCGCTTGGTCACTTTAGGAGTTGCAGTAGTAACTGGTGCAGATGCTGTAGGCACTGCCTTTGCCTTCTTCTTTGCTGGTTCCTTTTCTTTCATTGATGGCGGTTCCTCAGCCAGTGCTATCCTCTCTAGGTAGGTGCCGGTTCTCTTCACCTTGGGATCAAGTGGTGAGGCAATAAGGGTAGAGGCATACCCTTCCAGCATGTCATACATCACCTCATAGCCCATTGGCTCCACTTCTTCCATTCTAGGCTCAACAGTGTCCATTATGCATTTGTCCACCTGGATGGTGAAACAGATGTCATCTTCATACTTCTTGATGATGTCACCTGAGATCCTCATCCTTTGGCTCATCTTCCTTCTGAACTCATCGAAATACTTGTTCAGAATATTAGGGTAACCGGTTCCAACTGCTTGGATGCTTTCCTTGATCTGCTTGGTTATCGGTTGGTCACCAGACCACTGAACATCTCCTACCCCTAGGAAGTAGCCTTGGAAATAAAAGAACAACCCTACCAGTAGTTGTCCAAACTTGAATCTAAGTGCATTGTCCTGTTTGATCACCTTTAGATTCAGCAGGAGTTGCCTCTGCATACCGGTGCATAGGTCAAATGATGCATCCTCCTTTATCATCCGGTAAGCGGCATTTACTGCTGCAATAGATACAGAGTTGATTCTGCTGGCTGAGAACGTTCGATAGCCTATCACCATGTAGGCATACTTAACTAGATCATCCTTGATTGAATTTACAGTCATGCCCCGTGAGTCACTCACTAAACTGGTTAGCTTGGACATCGCAGTTTTGCTGACTGTTCTTAGGGCTGGTACTTCCCCTGTGTTGCAGAAACTGGTGACTGCATTAATTACCTGTGGTGTGATATCATGCATCCTCTCCAAGTACATTTTGTCACCATGGACCCTGCTCAGAATAATCCTTATGTGATCTCCAGTAAAGTCCTCCAGGAAGTAAACAACATTGTGGAGTTTCTTCTTCTCTAGAATACTATACTCTAGCTTGATCATCTTATCTTGTCCACAAAACAGACCTAGTTGGGTATGGATAGCTAGAGACCCTAGGTCTTCAAGCTTACAATCAATATAATCTGAGATTCCCTCTTCTACTATCACTCCAGCCGGTACTTGTGATAGGGCATTATATTTTGACTTCCTTTGAATGAAACTTTCAGACTCAATGGATGCACTAGAGCTGGTATGAGATGCAGAAGCCATTGTAGAATATTTTAAGAACTCGAGAAATACCTTTAAAATGCTGATTTTCCTTTACTCCACACTTCGTCAGTTGCTGAATCACCGCTTTGAGTTCTCCACTTGACCATTTGCAATTTGAATTTGAATCTGCTTCGCAGTTTGTCAATTTCTTGAAATCTTAGCTCAAATCGCTTTTTCATCACTCTGCTCTTTGGAAAAATTTTCTTCACTCGACAACCGATAGTGAGAAATGACTTCAAAAATGCTTTTAAACATAGTCCTCAGCTACCATCATTAATGCTCCTCCATTAGGGCATAAACCTTAATTTGCCTTTTTACCATTTCTGGTCTTCTGCCAAGTGACAGGTATCATATACCGGTTAAGGTATTTTGCTGGTATAAACCGGGGGTTCGAAAACATTTCGCCATTTGCTCCCCCTAAGCCTTTTGAGGCTTAGTTTGTCAGTTCTGATGTTTTCACACTAGGTGTAGACACCGATTCCTCTTCCAACATTCCTAGTTTCTGCTTCCAGATTTTATTCATGTCCGCTTGAATTGTTTCAACATCAATTCTTCCTTCTTGAGTGACCGGTATATCATCAGATATACTCCTTCTGCTTCTGCAGAATTTTGCAATGTGACCCGGTTTGTTGCAGTGATAGCAGAGCAATCCAGGTGCTCTCCAAGGTCCATTGTTCATGTTTCCATTCCTCCTTTTGCATGTTGCAGTAGTGTGACCATGATCATGACAAATCATACAATTTTATCTCCATCCGGTTGCCATTTGATGGTCACCGCTTCTTGGCTGATGATTGAAGACATTAAACCGGTTGTGGTTCCAATTCACAAATGGTTCAGGACCAATTCCTTGGGTCCTTTGAGGATATCTTCTAGTGTTATTCATCATAGGCCTGCATTCAAATGCTCTATGCCCAAACTTGTTGCATGCATAATAATGACCATTGAACTTATTGGATCTAGGTACATTGTTAATAAAGTAAGGAAAATTATTGTAGGCTTTGCTCCTACATACATTGGCAGTGTGTCCTTCTTTAAGACAGTTAAAGCAAATAGGTTTGAATTTTTTCTTACCTTTTCCTTTGAGTGTCGGTTTCCTCTTTGATGCTTCAGCATTTGTTCCTAAAGATTCTCTTTTCTCATGTCCAGAGAAACCAAGTCCATTGGTATTCTTTACCGATCTAGCCGACTCAAGCTTTTGCTCTAGCTTGATAGTACTTTTGCTGAACTTAGCAAGTATTTCCTTTGACTTAGAGAGTTCTTTGGAAATAGTAGCATTTGTTTCCAACAGGTTTTCATTCTCAGAGATGGTAGTGTTCAGTTCTCCTTTTACTCCTCCTTTTTCCATTCTGCTCTCATGAAGGCGAGTAGTCAGTGCACTAATCTCTTGTTTCAACTTGGAGATCTCATGATCTCTGTCCTTCACCAGATCTTCAGCTTTCCTCTAGTTCTCAAGCTCTTGACTAAACCGGATAGTCATTCCTTCCAACTCCTTTCTCAGATTGGAGTTTGAATCATTTAGCTTATTTACTTCTACTATCATGGCTTCCATATCTGCTTCATCTGCAAAACTATTTTCAGATAGCTCCATCAGCTTTTCTGCATGTTCTCTCCTTTTTGCTTGAGATGCCTTGTATTTGACCATAAGATCATCATAGGCTTGCTCAGACTAAGTGAGCCATTGAGTAAGTTCTCTTAAGGTGTATTCCCCCATATCTCTTTCCAAGTGGTTAAACTTATAAAAAGGTTGGCTTTGATACCAATTGATGAATACTAAGAGGGGGGGTGAATTAGTATACCAAAAAACACTGCACTTGAACACTTAAACAGTCTAAGGATAAACTGGTAAAACAATTTAACAGACAGACCGGTTATCACACATGCAAACCAAAATGCAAGTAACACATTCACCCACAAAAGCAATACAACCATAACACAAGATATTTTACGTGGAAACCCAAGTGGGAAAAACCACGGTGAGATGGAACTCACAAGTCACTATCTGTAGAATAGAAACCAGACCGGTTAAGGTCTTACAATGTTCTTCACCAGAATAGATCCTGTTAGGAATCTCAATCTCTGTTAGGAGATAAGTCCGATCAAGGACTACCTTGCTAGAGGATTTTAGATTCATAGAGGTGAACCACCTTGTTAGAGGATTTTACAAAAGGCTTTTGGGCCTACCCGGTTAAGGGCTACAGACTTGTCAAAGATGTGAGTAATCAACAAGTGTGTGATCTATCAGATAGCACAGATTGCTTGGTTAGATCTAGTATAGCTCACAGCTAATGCATTCCAGCATTACTTCAGTCTTCTCTATCTCTTACTCAGTTACAACTCGATCTTCTCAGATAAGATTGCTCCTACAACAACTCATCAACCACCTTAAACCCTAGCACAAACAAAAACTTTCAACAACTTAGAACCCTAGACATGATGTCCTTATGAAGGAATTTGATTTCATGTCAGTGCAATAGGATTACATTTCAATTTCCTAGGTTCAATGAATCTAGACATACTCAGTAACACAACACAGAAAGCACTGTCAAACAATCATTGGAATGATAACTCATCTCAAAATGTCGGTTGGTAACTCATCACAGAGTATTACCGGTTCATACAAAATACCGGTTGCCGTTTTGACAAAAATGAAGACTGGTAAGAATGTGTTAAGCCACTTTGCTCCCTTGTACCACTTGAGATATTACGAACCGCTTGGGGTCGACATGCCGCTTCAAACTGAGAAACAAATTCTGCAAAACATCAATAGTCTAAAGACTAGAATACAACATACCGGTTGGAACAGATATCGGTTGAGCTCTAGCTCATACATGCAAGTGTGTGTCCATCAATGACAATCACAACATAAACATAAAAAATGCCAACAAAGATAACCCATATTATGTGAAGGACCTGCTCACTGATAAACCTTCATCATCGGGGGTACCAATTTTTGATGAACCTGAATCTCCCACTATACATGAGACTAAACACAATGACAAAGACAACCTTAGTATTCATGAAACTGATAATGATTCCTCATCAAGTGAAGTTGAAGACTCTGAACCTCCAAAAAAAGATATTCATGAATGTAAAAAGGATAAAGACTTCCGAAAAATGATGAAAGCTATCCTGGCTAGAGAAAAAGAAGACTATTTCTTAGAACTAGCAAAACAAGGTGCCAAACTTCCTAGTAGATATGATGTTCAGACACTTGTTACTAAAAAGGAAGAATCACCTATAATCATGGTACACAGACAATTACAAGGCTTATAGATTGAGATCACAGAACTAAAAAATAAGGATAAGTCCCCAAAACAATATTCTCTGGAGACAATATGCCCCTTTCCATTTGACAAAAAATTATACATGCCTCCATTTCCTTCACGAGTTGAGATCCCAAAATTAGACAAATATGATGGTACCTCAGATCCTCAAGATCATATCAGGGAATTTTGTGATGCCTGTATGGAGTTCATGCATGATCAAATGTATCTCATGCACCTTTTTCCAAGGATTTTGGGAGGACAAGCTATGGAATGGTTCTCAAGTCTACCTAAAGGAATAAAAACATTTGAAGAACTAATCCAACTATTTTTACAACAATACTCTTACAACATTTGACATCTTGCGACTATGATCGAGCTTTGCAATACTAAATAGAAAACAGGGGAGTCTTTTCTTACTTTCCTCCAACATTGGAGAAAGATGTTCTTTAGGTATTCACGACCTATCCCAAATTATGAGAAAATGGATATATTTGTCAACAAATTGGTCCCAAAATTGAAATATAGTATCCAATTGCAAGTACACCCATCATTTAACAAAATGGTAGATAATGCTATTCAAATGGAAGATGTGCTTATAAAGAAGGGGGATATATCACCTTGGAAAGAAACACAACCAGGATCTAGCTCTAAAAAGAAGAACAAGTATTGGAAGTATGACGAAGACAACAACAAGAATGTTGTTAATGATGGAGTAGTAGACATTGTTAAAACTAACTCAAAGCCCACAATATTCAACTTGGATTGTGGCACGCAAACACTCAAAGCAGTTGAAGCTACAACAGAAAATCCTCCAAAGAAAACAAAAGAGTGGTTCAAAGAGAAACCTTGGCTTTCCAAACCTAAGCGTAATTTCACTCCTCTTGAAGTATCATACGAATCCACTTTCAAATCTCTATTGGCAAACAACCTAATAACATTACCAGATAATTCTAGGCCATATGATCTGAAAATAAAACCAAAATGGTGGAGAGAAAATGAATACTGTGATTACCATCGGAATAAAGGTCATAACACAAACAACTGCACAAAGCTCAAGCATGAGATTCAAGATCTCATAGATGCTGGTAAAATTGTGGTTGGGAATCACCTGACCAATGCTGATCACAAAGAATTTAAGGACCCTTTACCTATTTAGGAACAAGGTGAATCCTCAAAGAGCAAAGGAGGTGCCAAAGTAAATTATACTTATACATGCAATGATAACGTCATCAACATGATTGAGCCTTCCCAATCTGAATATTGCAATGTGATTATAATCCAAGATAAACAAAATGAATCATGATATGCAAGAGCTATGATTTGTTCTCAAAAGAAAGTCATTCTCCAAGGAGCTAGTTTTTCAACTTCGGCTCAAGCAATATCAAACCTACCAGCCTCGTCAAACAAACAAAAAGAATCAACATTTGATAAATTTAAAAGGACAACTTCAACATCATCCTCTGGACATAGCATTGTTGAACAATTGAAAAGGACAAATGCACAAATCTCAATCTTTGAATTGCTAAAATTCTCTTCTGCTCACAAAGAGATCTTGGACAAAGCGTTTCTCACCACTAATGTTCCAAAAGATTTAGATATTGATTAGTTTCAGTCTATGGTGGGTCATCTAACTTCACCTCACTATCTGACCTTCTCTGAGGAAGATGACAACTTGCTAAATCATCCACATAACCAGCCATTGCACATTGAAGCCACGATCCATAAACACAAAGTCAAACATGTTTTGATAGATGGAGGCATGGGGTTGAATATCTGTACTTTTAGTTTGCTTACACAACTAGGATTTTTTGAAAATATCATTGATCCGGGCAAGAAAATAACAATTAAAGCCTATGAAGAAGAAGAAAGGACCTCTAAAAATCAATGTCATTTTCCAGGTACTTGATCTTCCTCTGTCATACAATATCTTACTGGGGAGGCCATGGATTCATGAAATGAAGGCAATTCCATCTACATACCATCAATGCTTAAAATTTCCTTATAACAGAGTTGAGGTCAATATTCCTACTGATACAAATGTCCCCTATAATGCATTGATAAAAGGTGTTGATACCTTTGTGCCTCATAATAGAGAAACCTCTACAAATGAAAATCTGGAAGCTTTGATGAAAGACTTAGAAAAGAAATTGAAGATAACAAATACTGGCATGGATGGCTACAAGATAGAACCAATACTTTCATTAGTCTCTCTCCCTCCATCACCAAAATAGTTGGGAAAACCATCAGAGGCTATGAGAACACAAACTTCAACTCTGAATATCATATATGATGGTCTTTTTGTATAGTCTTCTACTTTCCTCGTAGATGAAATAGAAGAGGATGCAGTTCTTAAATGGATTTTCAAAGAAGATAGTCAAAATGAGGAAGTACAACATTGTGAGATTTCCTCAACCCAATATGGTCCTGGCTACAAAATTATTCAACTCATGGGATATTCAGGTACTGGTCCTCTAGGAAAACATTAAGAGGGTATTATTGAACCAATTCAGCTGCAAACAAAATCCACAAATGATAAAGCTGGACTGGGATACAATCTAGGAAAAACATCAGACCAAAAACATGCTTCTAAGATTAAGTGGAAGAAAATTTCATTGCCTTCAACATTACAGGAAGTAAAAACTCAACAACTTCAAGACAACTATGAAACAAAACAACAGGAACTAGAAATCAAGAGAGAAGAAACAATCAGTACTCAAGTTCTGATGGTGTCAGCTACAACAATACAAGAAGTAGAAGTCCTCGAAGATATAAAAGAGGAAGTAGAAATAATCAGGGAATTGTTCAAACTGCTGAAAATTCCAGTCACATACACTGGTAGGCAACAAGTAGAAGATTCAGAGATTGATTCAAATGAGTATGAATGGGGTCCAGATCACCTCTCAAATATATCCACTACAGAAACTCCAGAAGAGTCTACTAGTATCATAGATGATACTCAAGAGCTGATGCACATAAAACTAGAAAAGGAAATACAGGAAATCAGACTAAAAAGACAAGCAGACTATGAACAAGGGCTAAAAGAAGGAAGAATACCATAAAGTTTTTCATCTATTATGTACCCCTCTAATAAAATAGAACAAATTAGGTATAGCACTACATAAGAAGAATTGGAAGCTACAAAAACAAAACCAGTCATAAATCCAGAGGAAGCTGAATGGAGTAGATGACAGGGAGTCACAGAAACATCAAGATCATGTCAACACGTGTGTTAGATACAAATGAGCTAGATCTTGAAGGAACTTGCAACATTAAAGATGTTGGTGTTGATACCATACATATACACACTAAATCACTTGAAGAAGACTTAAAAACTTCATCTGATGACTCTGATGACTCTGAAAATGGTCCTATTTATGAAAATATCTACTCAACATCAAACTCTGGATCATCTGATGTAAATGATGAAAATTTGTCTACTGACCTTATTGCTGTCGAACCACGATATGAAGTCTAGTCTGGCGTAGAGAACGACGCTACAAGTAGGTCTATTGGACCAGGTCAACTAAATATTAGCGTGCACTTTAATAATCATGGTCTGACTTTTCGTGGTCTCAAGACATTTACTTAAGGTATCCTTTTGGAACTTGACTTTTTGATCTACAGTTGTGATGACAATACCATGAACTCCCTCAAACCTGTCCACACTCTATCCTTGGTACATCTTGAATTAATTGACTGTAGTCTTCAAGACCAACCCATGGATGTACCTACTTTTGCCAATGACTACACACTAGCCTATTACCTAAACACAGTTGAACCCATGGACTCTTCCACCAGTGAGCAGAGTAAAAACTTGACTAGAATAGATATCAAGTATCTTAGTCACAAAAAAAAGAAAAATAAAAATAAAAGATCTGATGGCAAAAACCACATTGTGGCGGTGTCAGAATCTAAAAAAGAGAAAATAAAGGACGTACCTAAGGATGAAAACCTCTCTGAGGCGCCTGAAGGTGAGATACTTGATATACTGCCAAGTCATTTTCAGGAAAGGTCTTCTATATTGATTGAGCCAACTTAACTAGTAACATTGGGAGTCAAGAGACACCACACATCATTCATGTAGCTCAATCACTATCAGTAGAAGAACTGAAAGATTTCACTCATCTATTTTCAGAAAAGAAGATCAATTTTGCATGGACATACTCTAATATGCCAGGTCTGGATCCTGATCTTATCATGCACCATCTTTCTATTACATTGGGAGTTAAAAAATTCAAGCAAAAACTCCATAAGATGCACCCTCATATGGCCCTACTAGTCAAGGTTGAGCTAGAAAAATTGCTAAAAGTTGGGTTTATCAGAGCTATAGACTATGTCGAATGGATTTCAAACATAGTACCTGTGTCAAAGGTAGACAAATCTATTAGGGTTTGCACAGACTTCAGAGATCTCAACAAAGCTTGTCTAAAGGATGACTTTCCATTGACAAACATTTATATGATAGTCGATATGACTGCTGGGTATGAGATGTACTCACTAATAGATGGATTCTCTGGTTATAATCAAATCAAAATAGCTCTTGGAGATCAAGAAAATACAGATTTCACTTGTGCATGGGGAACCTTTTACTGGAATGTCATGCCATTTGGGCTAAAGAACGCAGGAGCGACCTACCAAAGAGCAGTAACCACTATCTTTCATGACATGATGCATAAAGATTTGTTGATGACACTTTAGTGAAGACTATGAAGAGATCCACACATATTCAAGAGCTAGGCCCTATACTAGATAGAATAGAAAAAATCAAACTCTGGCTAAATCCAAAAAAGTGTGCATTTAGAGTGACATTTGGTAAACTACTTGGCTACATCATTTCAAAGAAGGGAATCGAGGTTGATACTGAGAAGGTCCAAGCTATAATGGAAATGCCACCTCTAAAGAACAACACTCAAATGAGAAGTTTACATGGATGTCTCCAATCAATCAGATGCTTCATTTCTTAGCTAGCAGACAAAGCTCAACCTTTTACAAAAGTATTGAGGAAAGGAGTAATATACAACTGGGATCAGGAATGTGAACAACACCTTCAACAAATCAAAGAGTACCTATCCAATCCGCCAATATTGATGCCACTGAAACCAATGATCTTATACATATTAGCAACTGATTCATCACTGGAGGCACTTCTGGCACAACATGATGACAATAGAAAGGAACGAGCTATCTATTACATCAGTAGAACATTGGTGTCTTATGAAATGAACTACACCATAATAGAAAAATCATGCTTGGCATTAGTCTTTGCATCATAAAAATTGAGACAATACATCACAAAAATTGAGACACTACATGTTAGCACATTCAATCAAGCTGGTGGCTAAAATTGATCCGCTCAAATATCTTCTCAACAAAGCAACACTTACAGGAAGAATGGCAAAATGGGTCATGATCCTTACAGAGTTTGATATTGAATATGTGGAACACAAAGCCATCAATGGACAGGTAATTGTAGATCAACTTGCTGAAGCTCCACTTGAAGATACTCAACCGCTGCATATAGAGTTTCCATATGAATCAATAATGTACCTTACTCAACAATCCTGGAAGATGTTCTTTGATGGGTCTTTCACTCAAAATGGTTCCGGTGTTGGAATACTATTTATTACTCCTCAGAAGTATTCAATCCCAAAGTCTTATAAGATTTTTTTCCCTTGCACAAACAACATTGCAAAATATGAAGCTTTGGTAAATTGGATAAAGCTAGCTATAGAATGGAAGGTTGCAGAATTACAAATCTATGGAGATTCTCAGCTGATCATCAATCAAATCAATGATACATATTAGACTCAAGATGAGAAACTAATGCCTTATAAGAGGATGGTGGATGATCTCAAGAAATATTTTTCTTTTGTATCATTCCAACAGATCCCGAGATCCGCAAATAGAGTAGCAGATGCTATGGACACCTTGGCATCTATACCTGAGTTATAGGAATCTATTTTTCGCTTGGAATTCCTAGTGGAAGAGTTACATTACCCTACCTATGATTCTCCTAAAACCTAGATAGTCTGTTCTATAATTGGACATGAATCATCTCAATATAACCACATTTACTCTTATTTGCATGACCAAATTATCCCAGAAAATATTACTCATAATGAGAAAAGGAACTTAACCCGAAATGCTTCATGGTATGTCATCATTGCTAGAGATTTGTTTAGATGAAGTTTGGATGGTACATTGCTTAAGTGTCTAGAAATTGAAGAGTCTAAATGTGCATCATCGGAAGTCCATGAAGGTATTTGTGGATCTCATTCGAATGGTCTTACTTTAGGTCAGAAACTACTAAGGGTTGGCTACTACTGGCCAGACATGGAGAAGAACGCTATAAAGTTTTCTAAAACTTGTGAGAAATGTCATCTACATGGGAACCTCATACATTCTCCAGCAAGGGATCTCATACCCTTCATTACACATAGGCTTTTTTAGCAATGGGCTTTTGATCTCATTGGTCAGGTATATCCTGCATCATCTAACGGACACAAATTTATCATAACTGCCACTAAGTATTTCACCAAGTGGGTAGAAGCAGTTTCACTCATCAAAGCAATTGGTAAACAAGTGGCTCTGTTCATTCTAAACTATATCATTTGCAGGTATGGGATACCTTCATCCATCATGACTAATAATGGAGGACAATTCAAGAATAAAGATCTAGATGAGCTCTATGAGAAATTCAAAATTAGACAACATTGGCCATCTGTATATTACCCTCAAGGTAATGGACAAGCTAAGGAATCCAACAAATACCTATTGACTATCTTACACATAACATTAAACAAATATGGGAAGGATTGGCATCTACAACTCAATCCTGCATTATGGGCTTATAGAACAAGTATCAAAACACCTACTAGGGCTACACCTTTCTCTTTGGTGTATGGGTCCGAAGCAGTATTACCTATTGAAGTAGAAATACCATCTCTAAGAGTTTCTTTGCAAGGTCTTGTTACTGATGAAGATTATAGAATATCTAGATTGCAAGAACTCAAATTGCTGGATGAACGTTGACAAGTGGTGTTTGATCATCTTAGAGTGTATCAAAAGAGAATGTCTAGAGGATATAACAAGAAGGTTCGACAAAGAGAATTTCAGGTTGGTGACGTAGTTCTGAGAGAAAATATTAAAAATCAATAGTTTCGAGACAACAAAGGGAAGTTTGAACCCAATTGGCTAGGTCCCTATATCGTTACTATAATATTTGGCTCTAGTGCCTATCAGCTCTCAACATCGGAAGAAGAACAACTCCGTGAGCTGATTAACACCATCCATTTGAAGAAATTCTTCACTTAGTATTCTTTGTTCAAGCAATCTGTACAACTAAAAAAAGTCCTTAAAAAAAACAAAAAAAATCATAAAAAGTCCTTAAAAAAACAAAAACAAATCATAAAAAGTCTTGAAAAAATAATAAAAAAAGAAAAAAGAAAAAAAAATGCCCTAGTGAAAACCTGGTAAACAAGAACCTTGGTAAAAAAATAAAAGAATCTCTTCCAAGTAGGTGAAAACCTAGCAAATAGGTGCCTCTTGTACTCAATGCTCCATCTATCAACACAAAGTTGGCATTCCCGCTTTCATGTATCTTTATTATCGCTTGTATATATTTCATTCACTTTTGTGATATCCTGGTTCATTGGAACCCTCATGGCTTGAAACTGATCAATGTCCTAGTCTTAGGTTAATTGACAGAGCGCATTACATGTCCTAAGCAATATCAACCAAGTCATCTTTCTGTCAGTGAAACCTGGTTGTCCCCTCCAAGTCAGTCATCTGTCTCCTGACTAGTGAAGAGTTTTATCACTGAGCAACCAAGCAAAACAACATAACGGAAAACAATCACTAAACAGTTTGAGCTATGCATGATAAATTTCTTTGTATGTTGTCTTTTATATTGAATTTTGATTATTATCCCTCTGAGTAACTTGAGGAAGTCTATCTTGACTAAGAGGAGCAAGGATTGGGGGCATAATATTTTCTTTGTTTTCTGCTTGTAGGAATGATTCCGATGATCTGGAGACATCTAATAAGTTGGGTGTCTATGATAAGAGCCTTCACATCAAGGTGAAATCACCACACATACCTCGACTCTACTTATTTGTATGCTACAAGGAGGTTCCTATCATTTCTTTGTCTATTTTGAGGGAATTTCTTTATCACGCAATCTGGGTCCCTGCGAAATCTGCCCAAGGATATGAATGAAAAAAGGGTCATTACGGACAAGATAATTAATATTGCACATGAAAAGAAAGGAACTCTAATCTACCTATTATGTTTGTTATGCTCAGTGATGAAACTTAAGCATTTTAAATCCACTGACTAGGTTTAGGTTGCATTTCATTTTGCATCTCATTTTGCATTTCATTTTGTATTTTGTGAATTTAGAGTGATTTTGGTATGGTAATGATCTCTTTATCTTCTGAATGAGAGCTGGAAGCATCATCATTTATTAGCTAAGTGGTCTCTTTTTCATCATTTCTCCAATCGAGTACTTGTGTTTTGAGATGTTAGCTGCATACATAAACATTTTATATAGATTCATACATTTAATCATTACTCATTTGCATTCACCTTATTGCATAGAAAAATAAATTTTCGTATTAATCATTGCTCATTTATATTCATCTATTTGCATATGAAAAGAAACAAAAATAAACATCCATATTCATTTGTATTACATACATCCATACAGAAAAGAAATACATACATATAGAATAAAGCATATAGAAAGCATCTCAAAAATGAATCAACACAAGTACAATGAAGTCAAATCAGATCTCGTATATATATATATATATCATATAAAGTCTCAGAGTACAAAATGATGTCAACTGACATATACAAACTCCCATCAGAGCAAGAATATTTAGGGCTACAAAAAATGGGTGTGTCTACAAAAACAATATCTAGCTCTCAGCCTCTCCCTCATCACCAGGTGGTGGAGGAGGTGGAGCTTGCTGACCAGGATCCTAACAAGGTGCCTGTACTCCCTCTGATCATGCCATATACTATGAGTACAAAAAAACCTACTACACTAATGGAACTGCTACGTTGTAAGCCACAACATAATAGGCTGCCCGACTCATTTGATGGAGGACCTCTTACTGAAGAGTGTCTCTCTCTAGCCTCATCACTGCAACCTGACGATCGCGCTCCTCTCTAAGATCCGCTAGCTATCGGTCTTGCTTCGCCAGTTGTGTCTATGCCACTATCAACTGTGACTACAGATCCGCTAGACATGCTCTCATCGACCGTATTGCATCGCCCCCCTGCTCTCTCGCAAGCTCTCCACACCCATCTCCACCTCCAACTCCACCTTGCTCCTCCCGTCTCTGCCTAACCTATCTTGGAGCTACTTGCTCCTCCTCACCTCTACCCAATCTAACACCAACACTCCCTAGGGATCCACCCTCGCCCCTCTACTATCTACCTCCAGTTGGAACCCTATTGCTACTAGCACCAGGATCACCACCTATCTACCTTAGAGCCTCGGCTCTCTGTCCCTCTCCCTGTCCTTGTGTAGGGGCATCATCCTCAATCTCCTCTATACAAGGTGCTTGCTTTACTGGATCAGTGAATCTAGGGAAAGGGTGCTGCTGGAACCAATCCCTGTATTGAGGTAATACCCCCGCATCTGCAATGTCATCCATGTAATCCCACCTGAGTCGCTGTAATCCAGTCAACTCCTGCATACCCAAGGAATAAGATAACCTCGGTACCCATCCCCGCCTCTCCTCATCAGCATATCATGCATATGTAGTGAACTCCTGCAACATCCCCCGAGGTCTACCATACTGCCTCATCACTTGAGAAACCACAAATCGCTCAACCACAGTCTGTGATCTGCCAATGAGTGGGTGATTAACAAACATATCTCTCCGAACAATCCTCCAATCATCCCACAACTCTTAACCCCTGTAAGGTCTCCATATAATGACTATCAAGTCATCTAGCTGTCATCTCCAAAAATTTGTCTTGCCTAGATGGGGCTGAGTGACATAACTTGAATATCTATATGCAATAGGATGACCAGGATCTCTGTCATCATCTACAATCAACCTACATACTAGGAGGTGCTCCCAGGCCCATACCTTTAAGATCAAAACTCCGACAGCCATACTCTTCCCCTCCCTATAAACAATCTCATGCATCTCATGATACATGCATGCTAATATACAAGAACCCCAGCCTAATCTCTGAGGGGTCTCAATAAGCCTCTCCACCATCTTGCCCCATCCACACAAAAATCCCTATTGTCCCCTATCCGACATAAGAAAACAACTGATAAACCCTGCCAAGATGCAAGCAAGTGGAAAGTCCTCACTGTACCTTCTCATCATCACGTCCAACTGATAGAACGTGTCAAAATATCAAGATCCCTAAAAACATGTCTTACAACCTGTAATCTAGGAAGCTGTGCTGCATCATAATCTACCTTACCGCCAACAAAAGGGATACGGAGAATCTTGTAAACATCCTCGGGAGTGATGATCATCTCCCCAACTGGAAAATGGAACGTGTTATGCTCAGAATTAAATCTCTCAACTAACGTCGTGAGCATACCGTGATTCACATGGATATCAGGTAAATCAAGAAGGTGGGTGAATCCACACAAATCAATATGTGCCCGATCAATAGCTGACAATTGCCGCACTAATGTCATCATCGGTGGATAGACGCATCTGAAAAGAACATGAGGCAATCAAACCTGCAAAATCAAATAACGAAGCATCAGGAAATATTTCAAATGAGCTTATAAGAGAAGTAAAACATCATGCAAATTCAACTACGTCAATTGCAAAATCAAAATTTCAAGTTTGCACCTTAAAAAAAGCTCACTGTTTTCCAAAAGATAAAACACAGAAGGGCAGAAACTTGTACGAGTCAGGAATGGGCTTCGTACGACAAGAGACTCCCATATGATACGAGACTACACCTAGGATGACAAAAGGGGCTCTTTTGAATGTTGTTGTACGATACAAGGGTAGGCTTCGAATGACAAAACTAGTAGGCTTAAATGACAAAACAAATTTCATCAGTTTTTTGTACGAGATAGGATCCTATCTCGCACGAAAAAATGAGAATGGCCAACTTTAAACATGATAAAAATTTAAAAATTCAATAAAAAAATTCAAAAATGAAATGAATAAAAGGCTTAAGATCGATCACTTACCACTGGCTCGTAGTCCCGAGGTTGATTATGTCATCTCTGTCACTTGAATCGATGCTCACAAGTGGGAACCACCATTTTTCTTCACAGAAGGCTTTTTGAATTTTCAAACTTGGAGGGTTAAAATGAATTGAAAATGACACTTTTACCCCTTATATAGCCAAGACCCTAATTTTTCAGCTTGCTCCGATGGACATGAAAATTGTACCCTTAGCTAATTCGCCCGTTCTGATTCCATTTTCGGGATTGAAATCGAAATCTGAGATCATTTTGCTAGTAAATTTCACACAATTTGGACCACTTAGCGCTTTTCAACAAAAGCTCATTCTTTCTTCAAATTGCTTGCGCTCATCAATCAACGCTGAATCTCAATTCAATTCTTATCAATCAACACCGAATTTTTAAATATTCCTCTAAATCATTTGTGCATCATCGATAAACAATTGCCTAAAATCATGTACGCTCGCTATCTTTCAATTTTGCTCCCGAGGGGGCATACTGATGACTTTATGACCTCATGACCTCACATCTTTAAAGTCGATAAAATTTTCAAATCTTCATCAAAAGTTGAGCAAAAAAATCTTTTTCAACTAAAGAAAATCAAACAAATTCTTATTGCTAAGGGGCATCTCAGCTTCATCACTTCACATCAAGTTGAGATCTCTTGATCATCTGAATCGAATCAATCGCTAGGGGTATATTAGTTTCATCGCTTCATATCAAGCTGATATTTGTCTTCTTCTAAATCAGTCTCTTAACGTTAATCAGTTTTATCACTTTTCATCAAGTTGATTATTCGTTTAAACTCAATCAAAATTTTAAAGAGTATCTTCGATCACACACTCAATCTAAGCAGGTGTTTAGTTTCATCACATCAAATCAAGCTGGACAGTTTATCTTCACTCATCGTGTCTTGATCAATCAAGTTCAAGATCGATTTTATCTTCATTCACTGTGTCTAGTTCAATCAAGTTCTAGATCAGTAAGATTCGTTTCTTGATCAATCAAGTTCAAGTTTGGTATCTTTGCTCTCTATCATTCCTATTTTAATCAGGTTTGGGATCGGTATCGCTTTAATCAAACTATGTTCAGCTTCATCGCTTCAAATCAAGCTAAACACCTTGCTCTTTCTCTGGTTCGTGATCAATCAAGTTCAAAACTGGTATCTCCTAGACATCAACTATTCTTTGAACCAATGCACTGCTCGCACATTAATTCAAAGAGGGGAAAATGTAATACCCTAAAATTGGTCATCTAAACCATGGGCCCCTAATCTCGACAAACATCACCAAGGTCCTAACCAAAGGAAATTAAATCAACCTTGAGCACATAATTAATTCTTTAATCATTAAATGTTACATGGCAAGTCAATTACTCAATATTAATTAAATATTTATTTAATTAATTGAATCATTCCAAGAATATCATTTTGATCAATAATCCTATTTAATTTATTAAATTTCCTAGCATATTTAATTAATTAATAAATTTTCCATTTAATCATACAAAAAAGGAATTAATTTATTACAAAAGAGGAATTAATTACAAAGCAAGGGTTAAATTGAAAATAAAATAAAAGAATTGAATTGAGAGAGAAATCAAATTTGAGATATTATTTCTTCTTCTAAATTTAGAACTTGAATTTAGAAAAGCAATTAATTGAATTATTAATTATTCTCTAAAATTAGAACTCAAAGTTTTTCAGAAAAAGAAGTTCAATTGCATTGAAAAGACTTTTTCTTGAATAAATCAAAGAATTATCTATTTTTATCACAAATGCATGGAATTAATTAAATCTTATTTCCAATGCAACTTGAACTTCTTATCAGAATGCATTTCAATTAAACTATAATTGGAATCTATCTCAAAGTTAACTGATCTGATTTCTCAATTATTTTCAATTAATCCTGAATTGAGCTTTTTCATTATCTCTCTTGATAATTCTCTATAAATTCAGCCTTCAACTCTCATCCAAAACACTCCAGAGATTTTTGAGAACACGCTTGGAGATTTATTATCATGCTAATTTTGCTCTGGAGTCATTGAATATATTGTGCTTTTTTATTATTTAGTTTATACATTATTGCTTGAATCCATATTGTTTGAATTCGTTATTTCTTGAATTATTCATCCATCTTGCATCGATTTTAGCTTGATGTCATGCTCATATAGATTAAATCCTTCGTCTTGGTGTAGTCTAGTCACTGGTATTGCTTATAAAAATCTAAGAGTAATCTTATACTCGCATCTTTTAGAAGGCAATTGGTTGATTTGTTATGGTTTTATTATTCATGCTTATATCTGTCTAACCATACATGTAATGACCTAATTGAAGTGTTGTGTCTTGCAGATACAGATTCTTATTCCACTTTTTCACACACACACCTAATACCAAGGCCAAATCTATTTACAATCTCCTCACTAATGATGACACTATTTTCACCCATGCTAATTCCTACTGGAATATGAACCAAAATGCATCCTATTGAAAAAAGGTGTTTGATAATCTCTGGTGTAGACCCATTGAACAAAAAAAAGATGTTTCCTTTGGTGTCTCATCCTTCATAAACTCCCTACTAGGAAGCCTAATGGAGAACCCATCATTTGTTCCTATTGTGGACTTCCTAAAACTGTCAAACACATTTTTTTAGTACTTATTTGCTAAAGAAGTCTAGATTATTTTTGGGGTTCTCTATTTGCTAAAGAAGTCTGCATTGTGCCATGAATAGTATTATTATTATAATAATATTATCACATTATTAAAAATAAATTTTAATTAAGATTCAATTAAATTATTTTTAATAAATTAAAATATTAAATCATTTTAATATTATTTTTTTAATAATATTTATATTTTATATGATATATTTTAATTTCCACAACCATCACTTAATATCTTATTGGTACTTATTTTTTATAAATATTATTATGAATTTAAATAAAGAAATTATTTTTTTATACAAAGTAAGTATTTATATTTTATAATATTAAAATATAAATTTTATAACTAAAAATACTTTAAAAATGAAATTGATGTGAAATTTAGGACATGGGGCTCACAAGGGCGAGTTTATAAAAAATCACTACAAAAAGAAGAATGATAGGTTGAGTGAATGCATTAATTTTTTAATCTTAATTTTGAGTGGAAGAGTATTTTACTATATTTTTAATTTAAGTTTGTTTTTTAAAAATAGCTGGATAGCTCATATTTATATTATTTAAAGATTTTTGGGGCGCTTATTTTACTGTAATATTGTAGAATGGGTTTATTTAAACAAGTGTCATGTAGTTGCGAGTATTTGTTGTTTTAATATTGTAATAGAACTAATAATAATTGTAGTAAGATAAGTCTCTAAGATTTAAACTTTTATAAATATTATTATTTTTCATTTTAAGAATAAGAATGGTTGTTTAAATTAGTCGATTATATGTCTATTAGTAAAGATTTGTGAAAGTGAAATAATAAGAGTGAAGTTATATTATTTAGAAAATGGAGTAGTAGTAAATAAAACAAAAAATGTAAAATTAGAATGTCACATTTCATATAAGTAAATTTTAATAAATTGTTTTCACATATTTCATCTTTAGTTAATGGAAAAACTAGAGGGAGAAAATATTGAACTCAATCTCCTCAATACAAAATCTCATCTTGTATTTAAATTTACACAACATTTAGTAGACAACATTGGGAGTCTTTCGAATTTAACTTTTTTGGGATGATCATTTACTTGTATTCACAATATGCATGAAACTCATCTTCGTGTTACTATAGGTTTCATTGACTAGCCAAGCTTATGAAAATATATTTGCAAAATCAATTATTACAACCACAACAATCACAAAAGGAGAAATTAATGAAATTTCAATGCACAATGAAAGTATGATCAATTGATTGAGAGTAATTTACTCGATTTCTAGACCAAAATCCTAGCAATCTCCAACATCAAAATTCTATGCAACTAAAAAGGAAATAGTTAATGAAATGACACTTCAAATTAGAAGATATTGATTCAAGTGTGTGGTGATTTGTGATGAATACTAAGAGGGGGGTGAATTAGTATACCAAAAAATATAGAACTCAAACACTTTATTAGTCTAGTAGCAAACCGGTATAACAGTTTAACTAACAAACCGGTTGACACAAATGCAAACCAAACAACAAGTAAGGCATTCACCCATAGAAGCACAATCACCATAACACAAGAGATTTTGACGTGGAAACCCAAATGGGAAAAACCACGGTGAGATGAAACTCACAAGTAACTATCTGCAGAGTAGTAACCAGACCAGTTAAGGTCATACAATGTTCTTTACCAGAACAGATCCTGTTAGGAATTTCAATCTCTGTTAGGAGATAAGTCTGATTAAAGACTACCTTGTGAGAGGATTTCAGACCCACAGATGTGAATCACCTTGTTAGAGGATTTACAAAGGCTTTTCTGGGCCTACCTAGTTAAGGGTTTCTGACTTGTCAAAGATGTGAGTAATCAACAAGTGAATGATCTAGAAAATGGCACAGTCTACTTGATTAGATCCATGGTAGCTCATTGCTAATGCATTTCAGCATTACTTCAATCTTCAGTAAATCCACACTCTGTTATAGCACACAGACTTGATCTTCTCTATTAAGATTGCACATACAAGAACTCATCAACCACCAAAAGCTCTAACAACTGCCCATGCTAAAACCCTAGACATGATGTCCTTAAAAGGAATCTGATTTCATGTCGGTACAATAGGATTATATTGCAAGTTCCTAGGTTCATTGTATCTAGACACATTTAATTACATGACACAAAATCACCGTCAAAGTGTCGGTGGATGGTAACTCATCACAGAGTATTACCGGTTTATACAACTTTATCGATTACTGGTTGGTAACTCAGAGTAATACCGGTTTAACTATTAAACAGATTACTGGTTTGACAAAAATGAAGACTGGGAAAATGATAGCTGCCACTTCTAGTTCCTTTGCTCCGTTCTGCTTGAGATCCTTGAACCGCTTGAGGTCTTCATACCGCTTGAGATCGGTAAACACTTTCTGCAAAACACCGATAGTCTAAAGACTACAACATAATACCAGTTTGGAACAAATACCGGTTGAGCATAATTCATACATTCAAGAGGCGATCTCATAGAAAGTGTGTGTCCATGAATGACAATCACAACATAATAATAAAAAATGCCGACAATTTGAAGCTACTTAATAATATTACAAGCTATGTAAAAAACTAAAATTATGGTAAACACATTAGAGATTGGAGAGTCTTGTCTTGAGACAAAGTCCATACACATTACAAATTTGAACTGAATACAAGATGTTACTTCTGTATAGCAATTACATAAACATGTTTGTACCTAAAAAATATCCTAATCAAAGATTTGTTATTGTACAAATGAAAAATATAAATTTTTTGAAGGCTATTTAGCCTTTCTAATGAATAAGTGCCCTTGTTCTCTCGATGATGAGAGCACATAAAAATTTAAATATCACGAAGAAATATTGTGTTTACTATGCTCTTCTTTAACAAATTAAAAATGTATATAGAGTTCAAGTTAATGAAGAAAGATCATGAAGAAAGATCGTCTTTACTAAATATTGTCTTAATTGTGACCTAACAAATTGCCTCAAAAATTGCATTTAGATAGTGGATCCATGAAATCCGACAAGATGCAAAAAAATTTAGCCAATTAGATTCTAGAAAAATAATTTCTATAATTTAGAAACTTAAAAATCAAGCATCTTAACTCAAAAAAAAATTAAAAGAAAAAAATAGCAATACTAATTGGTGGAGAAATAAATGAATAATAATGAGTTAACAAAAAAATTATTTTCGTAATGAGCGATATAGAAGCACTCCAAAGACTCTTGATGGATAGGATAATTATGAAAAGTACCGATGTGAGTACTTCGAGTTATTTTAATAATGAGAAAATCACTCATTATAACATCAATGCCATAAATTCTCACATTTTCTGGGTAATTGTTATAGTTCCGAAAAGCTCTTTGTTTAACCAGCTCTGCAAGTTTCAAAATTTGGTCGTGAGTAGCAACAACATGGGCAGAAATAGGAGGCGATATGAACCAAGTAGCTATAAAGAATGGAAATAGAAGGAAGATGTTTGGGGTATTTTGTAGAAGGGTGGTCTCTCGAACTTCATGGAGAGACTCCATGACTGAGATGGTATGGTTACCAGTCTTTTCTGCAAGAACTGGAAGAAGGGCATGTTAAAAATGGACGATCAAATGATTGAAATCGACGAAGATTTAATTACTCAAGCCACGGGCCTCACCAGGGAAGGTTGCAACTTCTACAGAGATAGGAAGGTTAGCAAGGAAGCTATTGAAAGGTATCTAGTAACTGAGAAAGAGAAAAAATGACTGGTAAAGTTGAGCAAAACCTACTACCCACCTAGGGCTTTTGCCAAACCCTGGCGAGATATTCTCTTTGTTTTAATGCGTTATATCACTCTAGATGGTAGGTTTATGAAAGTTTATGGGTATCACTTTGTTCTGTTGAATCACTTTAGGCACAATGATAAGGTTAATTTCCCTTATTTCCTACTTTGTTTGACGAATGCATCCCTTAAGGCCTACAAAGAGAACCCTCTCGTTGAAATTGCTATGCACCAAGGCCTAATGGTCCTAATTTATGACCATTTAAAGGCCAATCAAATTGCTCTGATGCAGCCCTCTGTGGATTCTAAGGAAGAGATGTCTAATTCTGCCTTTTCTGAGGAGGAGGAAATTGATAGTGACTCTTCATCTGATATAGAGGAGAGTTTTGATGTCTCAGAGTATGAAAGTGGGAAGCAGAGGAAATACAGAAAAATAAGACCCTCTTCATCCAAGGAAAAAAAGCCTCAAAGCAGACCCCTGATCAGCATCTCTTTGGAAGAGGAGGACTCAAATGATTCTGAGAAGGAGAACCACAAAGGGCTGCTGAAGAATAAAACAAAAGACCATACCCAGACCCGAAAAAAGCACAAGAAAAAAGAGGAGACTGGCAAGGAACCGGAAGCTGACAAGCAAGCAAGGACCCTGGAAGCTGAGCACAGTCTGGAAAAGGAGACCATGGAAGAGACTCTCAGGGTTACTGACACTATTTCCACCCTCCACATCCCTAAAGAAGAATAGGTTACCCTTGGAAAAGTTGCTCCCCCATCTGGCCCTCCTCCCGAGGGTTTGCATGGTTTCATGGAAACAATGGAGTGGCTCATTAATGGTTACAAGAAAGTTGCAGATGAATATTAAAAACTCTGTAACAGAGTCTTGATTCTGAAAACCATTAATACTGGGGAGGGGAATACAATGGCTGACTATATTGAGGACTTGAAAAACACTATTGCCAAAGCTGAAGACATCAGAGATGCTTTCAACCCCAGGTTTGAGAAGATTGAAAAGGAGATGCTGGACAGAAAAAGCCTTGCAGACACTAGCGAAAAAACCCTCTCGGACATTGTTACCAAAGTTGATAAAATTGAGGAGTGCCTGAAGAACATCACTGAATAGAGCCTAAGTATCCTGAAGATCTCAGCCAACAACACCCACACCCTCATCATCAAGCTGGATGATGATAAGGAAATCTAGGACTTAGACCTGGAAGTTGAAGGAACAGGGGAAGCTCAAGGTCCCAGAACCCGCACCAAAGGCAAGAGGAAGGAAAAGAAACCGAACAAGGATCTAGAAGACCTGAAAGCTGTCGGGGCCACCTATGATGAGCTGGTGATAAAGGCGGAGGATTTGCTAAAGAAAATTGCTATGTAGCGCCTTCCTTGTTTCTTTGCTATTTTTTGTTGTTAAGTTGTTCTTTCTATTCGCTGGTCTTTTAGCCAGTCTTTTTGTTTGCCATCTTTATTGCACTGTTCTTCTTGGTGCTCTTTCTCTATCTTTGTTGTAAAGATTTCGGGTCCTAAAAACCTATTTTTTAATTAATCAGAACAAAAAACTTATTTTCTAATAATAACGAGATTATATTTTTGAATCAAGTGATGTATATGAACACATGTTCATTTATTTAGAGGGAGGTCTTCTAGTGTAGAATGATTTTAGAATGATTTTATTTTATTTTTCTTTGAATAGTTATTTTTTATCTTCTTAATTGAATTTGTTTTTTAGTTTTCAGCTTGTTTTTAATATTCATTGAATATACAATATATTAATTTATAATTATTATTTTTGAATAAAACACACTAGTCATATACATTTATATATTGACATATTTGAAGAGATTTACATAGGCATGTTAGGAGCAATTCTCAACCCATATACGATTAAACTATCATCCAACCAAACTAAACTATTGTTGGAGTAAATATTATTTACTCATGCTTAAGTGCAACTCAAGCATTTAGCATTTTAGGCATCAATATTTAATATTTAACTATTAGATGAACATTATTAAATGTTTAATAAGAAAATTAATATTTACATCACGATATTTGTACCTACCCTCACACCTTGTTGAGGCACATGTAAACATCCCATGTTCTCTTGTCTCTCACTCTCTCCTTTTTAAGCAAGGTTGTTGCACATTTGTAAATCATTTCTCAAATATCATTTCATACATCACACATTCCCCAATAGTGTGATATTGGTCCTATTAGATCTCTAGAGTGAATACATTGCCCAATAGTGTGTCAATTTACCCCTTCATACATCACACCTAATTTATTAAAGAATGACATGAGATCTCCCAAATAGTGGCATGTTTATTTGTTTGGTGGTCTTTCAAAGGCTTTCCTTCATTGTGTGCTATTTTCTGATTGGGTTTTAATAATTCTACGATGCCCCAAGACCTCCTAAATCTATGTTTCAACTAGCAATTTGTAATTTATGTTTCTCCTTTGTCAGTTTCTTCAATTTTTGGCAACCCATATAATCATTTGCACTAGATTCTTTCCCACCAGTCTGAGCACTTCTTGAGATTATTATGTCTATGGTGTCATTTAATTTGGTGAGTCACACATCATTCTTTGACACTCGAGTTTGTTTGTTTTATTTTAGGCAAGGTGGCAAAGCCACTTGATATGTTTTATTAATAAATATATAATTTTTACAATATATTTAAAAACTGGTTCAAACTGAGCTCCCAGAGAAAAGAACCAGCAAGAAAAACTCTGGTCATTTCTGATCAACATGACTATAGAAGAGAAGTAGTGAACAATCCTCTAGTTAGAGCTAGTTCCAAAATAGAGATCAACAAAGGAGCATGCAGGCTCATTTACAAATAGGAGCATGCAAGCTTATTTACAAAATAAGGACATGAAAAAGAAATAACATAGGTTGCCCAATGAATGAAGAAGAGATCTCCAAAAAGCAAGAGGACTAAACCAACATCGAAGGATAGATCCGTCTTCAAGGGATATCTTGAAGGCCCTGCAACAAAGAACTCCTGCAACCAATATATATATATATATATATATATATATATATACTATAGAATGCAGAGAATTTACAAGAAACACAAGGGTCCAAAACATGACTGACACCAACGACATGAGATCTATGGTCCACCATTATAGACAAATGACAAAGGAGAAGAGGTGAATGCGGAAATTCTAGAGAGAAATGAAGCCCAAAATTTTTGTGTCGTAAATGAAAAGAAAGAGGAGATATATCATAAAAAATATGACAAACCAAAAGAAGTGGCATACAGAGATAATCATGAAAAAAATGCCACGCCAAACTTTAAATGGCATATGAAGGATGGATTCCCAATGTGAAAATAAATATCTCCAGATTTTGCACCAGAAGAGAGTACCAAACACACAAACAACATCAATAACAACCAACTCATCATTAATGAATGTCAAGTGATAATCGAGTAAAGCAAAGTACCTCAAATCAAAACCAAATGGAATTATGAAAAGGAATACCTTACCAAGAGAAGAGAATATTAACTAGTATAAATGAGCAATCATATAATAAGAAAGATTAAATACTCGACTCTCTACAGGCTATACTTAATAGGTTTGGGAAGCTCATCAAATCACACCCCAATCGAGAGGAATCAATAACAGTTTTGTCACAACCCATATTAGTGAGGTAATCAGCCTATACATTACCTTCATGATAAACATGTGAGATGATGAGGTGCTCAAATGTATCAAGAAGAGTCCATATTTGTTCAAGAATATACTGAAAATACCAATTATTAGCTTTTCTTGCCTTGCAAGCATTAATGACAATAGACGAATCACCTTCAATATGAAGATATTTGAAATTCAAATCCTTAGCCATAACAAGATCTTCTAAAAGAGCACAAGCCTCAGGCATATTATTTGTGCCAGAAGAAATTGGCATAGCTTTTAATGCCAATAAAGAACCCAAATGATCATGAAAAACTATCCCTATTCCTGAATCACCAAGATTTCCACGGGAGGATCCATCAAAATTCAATTTACAAAAAGGGGCATTAGGAGGATGTCACTTTATGGAATTTATGTCTACAGGTGTTTTTTGAATCCTTGGAAAGGAAGGTGATACAAGAATAATGATATTTTTCCAAGAAGAAATCATAAAATTGTCCCAGGAAGAGAACTTTGAATTCATATTAAAATATTTCTAAACATGAGCATTAACTTGCTCAATAATACTTCTTTCCAAAATCCCAAGAACAAAAGATAAATCCGATGAGTCACATCTAAAAATGTGCTTGTTTCTTTCCCACCAAATGGCCCATATGACTGAAGAGGAAATTATAAACCACAAACAAACAAATAGAGAAGATGAATACAAAACTGGCCAAGACTGAAACATGTCCCATAAAGATAAAGGCAAAGGGAATGAAAGAGATAACTTTTGGAGGATAAAATGCCAACAACTACTTGTAAACTCACAATGAAGAAAAAGATGATTGACATCTTCAAGAGCTTTACCACATAAGACACAAAAAAAGGAGGTTGCAATATTAAATTTGACTAAACGATCACTAGTCAAAATTCTATTTTGCAGCACGAGACAGGAAAAAACACCAACTTTAGTAATACTTAATTATTCCTGTAGACACCTAAAAATGTCATGTCTAATTAAATAAATATTTTATTTATTTAATTATTTTAGCCTAACTCTTCTATTAATTGAATAAATCTTTATTTATTTAATTAATTCATTTATCCTCTTCTAGCCTTATTTCTCATTTAAATAAATATATTTATTTATTTAAATTATCCTTTTCTCTTAAATTAAATAAATACTTTTATTTATTTAATTGATCCCACTTCTTCTATTAATTAAATAAATCTTTATTTATTTAATTAATTCATTAACCTTTTCTACCTATGACACATGTCATTCATCTCTTAATTCTTACACTACCTACCCTCTCATTTTCTTATTTCCTCTATCTACCCTTTAATCCTAGCCGACCATTTATCTTTTACACCTCTCAATCTTATCCTTCCATTTCTTATGGTGTCTTCTATATAAGGAGATGCTTCCTTCATTATTAACCCTAATCAAGCGAATCATTCTAATCATCTATTTAACCCAACTACGCTTTCAAATTTTTATATGCGATCAAGCCTACTTACAACCATATTTTCGTTATTTGTTGAGCTCTTGTGCACACATAAAATTTGAGAGCAAATATATCAAGCAAGATCAATGGAGATAGGAAGAATGGAGATTCAAACCCTATTGGACATGTGATGGTATAATCTTTGTGATTACATTTGATTTGCATTGTCTTAGGTAATCTTCATATGTTATGGTGGATCTTTGTTGTTGTTAGGCTAGGGTTTTTGTGGTTGAATTCATTTAGTCTTTCAATATTGTTGTTTCCACTTTTCACCATATACATTTTGGCACACCCGGTGGGACTCTTGTCCCTTTTGCATTTAACATCTTTTGTTACAGATTTTGTGTTTTTAAAGTTGCAGATCTGACATTTTTGACAACATTTTGACATTTTTGCGTTTGTGCATTTTGAGATCGTGTTTTTTATTTTCTCCCACGTCTGTGACATTTGGGATCACGTCTACGTCTTTGACAATATTTTTTCTTTTTTTTTGTAGATTATAGTGCCATGTCTGTGTTCCCTAATAGCGTTTGTGAAGCATTCAGACACGTCTGCGTTCCCTAGTCGCGTCTGTGTCGAATATAGGCATGTTTGTGTATTTCTGTAGCGTAGCATTTGTGTTAGTGTTAACCACATTTGTGATTCAAATTTTGCATTTTGGTTTCTTGTGATTTAGTTTTTGGTCATTTAGATTTCAGATCTAGTTTATATTGAGCTAACATCTTGTGATCTAGCTAACGAAATTCATGCAGCTTGTCTTGAAAGCAAAATCATTTTGTTGAAGACCCCTATTTCACAAAGTCTTTTGGATCTAAAATTTACCTAACTTGTGTGCTTACAGGAAGGGGTGATCAATTGAAACAATCAAAACTACTAATAAATCTTTGTTGCAGGACCTTGACAAGGTTTTTTCTTTTGATCTTTACTGTGTGCCTTGTTTTCATAGATTATCAAACACTTCAATTGGTGCACTAAAATTGAACCAGTGTATTTTGTGTCTTGGGCAATAGGATCTTTTTGTTTCATCTTTAGAGGGCCTGTCTCCTCATGTGGTCATTAGGAATACTTGTGAGGAGAGAACGACCCAAGTGGTAGCGAGGAAAAGCCATCCTCTTCCGAACCACTATAAACAACTGTATTCATGGTGAAAACCATGGATAACGTGTGTTGATTAGTTCATACCGACACTACATCTCCCCATAAACCTATTTGATCAAATTTATTTGATCATTTATAGGGCGTAACCCCTACCGATTGGGAGCCTTCTATATTTACAGAGCTGAAAGTGCCGCATGTATGGCCACACGAGCAGATGCCCTTACTAGCACCTTTTTGTTTTAGAAGTCAAAATTCTTCTAGTTGTTGGGTCAGGAGGTTGGACCTCTGGAGTGACCCACACACATACAGTTCTTAGTAGAGATACAAAGTTCTCCACGGGGATTTTTCATGGGGACTGATGCTTGGCTGCCCCAAGAAGTGAGTGCCTAATAGTTCTGATACTTAATATAAGTACAGATCTAATAGCCAACAAGATGAGAGGGGGGGGTGAATCATACAAACTTAATCATCCATAAAAACATCAGATTCAACCTCGGTAACATATATATCAGTCATATAACCAAAAACTGCCAAACATGCAAACTCAAAAACATATGAACAATATAAACCTCATAACACCAGATTTAACGTGGAAACCCAAATAGGGAAAAACCACTGTGGGATTTTGGACCCACTAAGAAATATAATCTTCTAGAGTATGCTCGGTTAAAAGCAAATCCTGTTAAACTTTACAAACATATTGCTAGATGTGACCCGGTTAAGGGATTTCCCTCAGATCTGTTAGGATCTTCACTTTGTTAGAAGTGACCTTGTCAAAGGATTTCAAACACTCAATCAGAATGTCACCTTGTTAGAGGATTTACATATAAGACTGTTAAGTCCACTCGGTTAAGAGATTTCCTATCACTTTCACAAAATAACAGTAATACAATCTATCTGCAACTTCACATCTAAAATGCTAAAGCAGATTCCTATTTGTTCAATACAATCTAGACATAGAACTAATCTTGTCTATATGCTGGGCATCAATACTCTGTTATTCTAACAGGTTTTCAAGCTTCTGTGCTCGGTAATCACTATGTAGCATCCCTGTGCATACACTTGCTCGCATACATTGTTTATCAAGAATTTCCTATTTATAAACAATCTTCTAACCACTTAATCTCCTTGATCACATTTCCCATGATCAATCATAGCCATTAGATCTTCAATCTTGTCTAGGTTCATTGTATCTTTCGATCTGAAAACATTTTACCTCACCTTGGAACTTGCACATTCACATTGGAACTTGTGTTAGGGTAATATGGTTCAATTTGAGCTGTAGATCTTCTTGCCGACTTTCCATTTCCTTAGATTGGTTTAACAAACTTCTTCCACGGCTTGCTAATCATTGATCCGCTCTAGCTCATCTGCTTCTTTCATTAAATATCACATGTAAACATTTAATGCATTCTATTATAGCTTGGTTACAACTTGGTGAATACTAAACTTCACTCGGTAGACATTCTGTCTTCATTAACCGACTGCGATAACCTTAGGGTTTACCGACTAGGTTCTTTGCTTGATAACATAGTATAGTATTAACCTTTACATTTTACAACATATGTATGATGTTAAAATAGTCTAAAACATCAAGATCTCATCATTGTATGACTCGATAGAGTTGTCCATTGAATAACTTATCCCCTTATTCATCATATTCTTTCCTGTGTCTTTACCGACTCCTTTATAATCTTCATATCATATTTCTCAAGATATGGCAACATCATACTGAATTAGAAAATCAATTTCTTGACATCAATGACAAAATAATAATATCAAGATAGTAAAACATCTTTAATCAGTTATGTCCATAATCATCAACAACCTTCTCAATATCCTTATAATGTAATATTGCCAATAGTGCCGAGGGTGGAGCCAGTGGGGTCAAGAATCTAAGTATCCTCTCTAAATAGCGTAGCCTTGGGGGAAACCCCATGTGGGATCAACAACTATTGTCTTGGCCAACTATAAGAATTGTGCTTGTCTTATTTTGAACTATCAAAAATTCAAGACCAAACATCAAAACATTGTGTCTTTTGTGTCTTCAAGTGTATGCAAAACAATTTTACATCAAACAACACACTTTTCTTTGAGTCATTTTTGAGTCTAAACACTTGAAAACATTGATTCCTCATCAATATTGTGTCCTCTTGTCATGAAAAAATAGTCAAAAAGCTAGAGTGGGTCACAACAAAACAACTTCACGAATTGGAAAAATTGCACTCAATTTTCAGAAACGCGTCTGTGTTTGACAAAGTTGCGGCTGTGTCATATAAACACATTTGTGAAGGGCAGAAATGCGTCTGTGTTCTCTTGAGCAACATTCATTTACAAAATCCTAGAAACGCATCTGTGTCATTTAAGCACATTTGTGAAGTATACAGGCATGTCTATGTTCAGAACTGGAAAAATTTATAGTCCAACAAACAAGAACAATCAAGTTTCAGACTTATTGAGCTTCCTAGGTTATCTCTCCGGGTTTTCATCTAGCATTCAACCTGTCTTTGGGTCTCACAAAGTCCATCATTTCTTTACACCTTACATTACATTCACATTTGTCTAAACTTGAGTCAAAAGGTCACTTGTCCTCATCATACTTTGTCAACACATTACATGTAACAACATTTTGCTAAATGGTCCCTCATCAAGGTCTATCACCTTTGGGTCTCATTTGGTCTTACTTAGAGTCAAGGTCAACTTACCTCATCAAGAGAAACTATCATCTCTTTGGAAGCCACACCTACTCTACTACATACATACTTGGTCTTACACTTTGGACATTGCAAGTACACCTCAGATTCATTTACATTCCATCCAACTCTTGGTCTTCCATACTCTTTCCATTTTCATCTAGTCTCACACATCTTGGTCAAGACCTAGTTCATGGTTGAAACCCATTCCCAAAAATCTAGGAGAGAAGCTAAAGAGGCTCAAGAGTCCACAAACATGAGTTCCTATGAGTATGACAATGATGTCTTTTTCAATTCTGATCATACTACATTACCTGACATGGATGCTTATAGAAACATTCCAAATGTTGAGAACATGGACACTATAAACAACAATGATATACACAATGACAATATGGACAACATTTCAGTACATTCAATAGAAGTGGAAGACTCCATTATGGGTCCCCATTTCAATCGATTGGTTGAAGAAATAATGAGGAGAGATAGACAATACTTCTTACAAGTGATGGTACAAAGTGGAGCCAAGATCCCCCATGATTTTGGCATGTCTCAAATAATGGAAAATCGACCTTTGCAACAACCTTGCCTCAACATGGATCAAAGGAGGCCTAATAATGTAGGCAATAGTGGACCACATCTTGTGCCTAAATCACCATCATCTTTGTATCAAAAACCAGGGGTCCCATACACACATGGTCAAGCATATGATATTCATCTTCGCAGACCATTATGGAAGTCTTATGTAGAAAAATATACTCAATCACATACCAATGCTAAGGACCAACCACCAAAGCAATTGGATATTCAAAGGCATGATCAAAATTTGGACACAAGAAAACCCCGCGTCAAATTTGGGGGCAACACATTACAACAAAATCATGACATGCTTGTAGAGTATGGTATACATGGACAAAGCAGATATTCCATTCCTCACCATGACTCTATACCAAGTGGTCCATATACACAACATCATTATAGATCTCCTCCACATGAACATGTGTATGATCAATATCATCCATATATGCAACATGATACTCCTCCACCTGGTGCCTCAGGTATGGGATATGGTTCAAGAAGTTGATCTCCACCTAAGAACAATTTGGAATAGAAAATCAAGGACTTACAAAAGAAAATGGAGGACATAAATACACTGAAGCCAACTTACACAATGAGAGACATATGTCCCTATCCATTTGACAAAAGTATTCCAATGCCTCCATTTCCTACACATTTCATGACACCTAAGTTCGATAAGTACAAAGGAAAAGGGGATCCTAAGGCACATATAAGATAGTTTTTCATAGCTTGCATTGAGGGAGCAGTAGAAGAGACATATTTGATGAGATTATTCCCACAAAGCTTAGGTGATCAAGCTATGGAAGGGTTCTCCCAACTCCCACCTAAATTAAGTCATGGGGTGACTTAGCAGAGGCATTTATCCAACATTTCTCATACAACATAGAGACAGACATATCAATCACTACCTTGTGCAATACCAAGCAAAAGGATGGAGAATATTTTTCATCATTTTTACAAAGATGGAGAAATCTAGCTAGCAGATGCTCTTGTGAAATTCCACAAAAACAAATGGTAGAGATGTTCACCCAGAATGTCAACAAAGACATTGGTTATGAATTAATAAAAGCTTGTTTGTCCACCTTCAAGGATGTCATTGAAAAAGGATTAGCAATAGAGAAGGTCCTAATTGAACAAGGAGTCATTAAAATATTCAAGGAAAACAAAGAGGACTATAAAGGAAAAGACAAGCCAAGATTTTGGAATAAAAACAAGAACGCGTTCAATGATGGTGTTGTGGATGCCAATACTGCGACCCAAAATCATTTTTTCTGGATCAAGCTCTACAAACAATCAATTGAATACTCAAAGAACTTCCAAGTCATGAAGGAAGTACACTCCATTGGGAGAACCACTTGAGTTAGTTTTCAAAAAGCTAGTGGCAAACAAAATAATAATAATATTAGATTTGCCTCCATATGAGCCAAAGGGTAAACCAAATTGGTGGAATGATGAGTATTGTGAATTTCATAAGAGAAAAGGTCATAAAACATGAAATTGTCATCGACTGAAGAACATCATACAAGATCTCATTGATAAAGGCGACGTTGAGATTGAGGGACACTCATCTAACCAAGAACATGAAATGTTTCAGGAACCATTCCCAAAACATTACAAGGGAAAAGATAAAGCCACAAATGACCAAACCAACTATACCAGAGCATCTTATAACTATGATTCAACCATCAATCACATTTCAATGGACAATTATGTCTCTACCATTATCATCAAGGACAAAACGCCTGAGAATTATACACAAAGGCCCAAGATCATCCTGAAAGGAATTGGATCTTCTTCCAAACCTACCTCTGAATGTAATGTTACAACTCATCGAGGTAAATTCACTTTGCAAGGTGCTCCAGTTAAAAATACCACTTCCTCATCAACCAAACCTGAGTATGACCTTGTAGAACAGTTAGGGAAAATACCCACGCTCATTTCAATCCTCGAGCTCTTATGCATATCCCCTACACGTAAAGCCATTCTCGACAAAATATTGAGAGACACTTCTATTCCTACTGATCTGAACGTGGACCAGTTTCAAGCCATGGTGGGATACCTTTCCGTTCTACACTCCCTCACATTTACATAAGTTGATGACGCCTCTGTGAGCCAACCACATAATGCACCATTGCACATTGAACCCTTCCTACACAAACATCGAATAAAATGAGTCCTGATAGATGGAGGAGCAGGTCTAAACATTTATACATTGAGCACTATTAAACAATTGGGATATTCGAGTAAAGCTGTGAATTCTACAAACAAAATTACCATCAAGGCATATGATGATGAAGAGCGTTCATCCAAAGGCACAATCACCTCGCCTCTCAGAGTTGGACTGGTCACAAAGGATGTGGTTTGCCAAGTTCTTGACCTAGATCTCACATACAATATATTGCTAGGACGTCCTTGGATTCATGAGATGAGGGCAGCCCCATCTACATACCACCAATGCATTAAGTTTCCTCACAATGGAGTTGAAATAACAGTTAATGGTGATCCTAATCCATTTATATACTGCAATAACTTGAGACCAAAAACTGAGACGATCATTCCAAGTAATAGAGAATTTGTCCCTTCTTCTGCATACATTGATCTTGAATCATTAAAACCTTCAACATCAAAACAAGGTGAGCTTAAAGGGAAACATCAGGACAAAGGCATGGGTGAGTACACTTTGAATCAAACCATGTGCTTACAACAAGCTATGAGTTCACCAAAAGAATATGGACGACCACATCCTACTAAATAGGTATCTATCATAACAATCAAATGGGATCCTACTATCTTCCAAAGATGGGGTGAAATGGAAGAAGAAGACTTATACAAAATGCTTTACAAAGACCCTAAAAATGGTACACAAGATCACATCAGCATACCATGTGAGAAATATGGTAAAGGATTCAAGATCCTACAAAAATTTAGATATGATGGTAAAAGTCCTCTTAGCTTAAGAAAGGAAGGTATCATTGAACCTTTGCAACCAGAATTGACATTTAAAAAGGAGCATGTGAAAGGACTCGGCTTCATGTCTTCCAAGATAAATACTTGAATGACAGAAGAAGCATTACAAATCAAGGCTTCCAAAAATAAACAAGAGAACCGTTACTCCACTGACTCCAATGAATGGGAATGGGATTTAGACAAATCCCTCAGTGACTATGAGCTCACCGAGACATTTAGAGAACCAATTGAATCCACAGAAGAAGAACAATTTTATAAAAAAATCAAAGCTGGTCAAGAAACAACCCCTAAGGATCCCACATAGTCCTTGCCTCTAGGTTCTAGGTCGAGATCACGAAGAATGAGGACACCCATCCCGGAATACGCTACTAGTGATGACAATTTGGATTCATTCACGATCAAGATAGATGAGGAGAGTGCCAACAATGACCTCAACAACTACCTCGACATACCTAAATATAACTGCATCTTCACCCTTAGTCCTACTGACTTTGAAAACAATGAAGGTCTTCCCCTTGTCCACCACCAGCTTATTGATTGGGGCCATGAATGACCTGTACAATTTGACATATTCAAAAATGATGAAGCCTTTATTGACTATCTAGGCATACAATATGATCTTTCCCCTGGGGACCATAAGGTAGGATACACTATAGAGCTCAACAACGTGGCATATTTTGGTGAGGGTATTGGGCCTTCCAATCACAAAAATATAAAAATAAAAACAAATCAAGGGTCTTATGGTGAAAACCATGTTGTGGTGTTGTTTGACCCCAAAAAAGTAAAAAGAAAGGATGTATCTGACGGCGAAAACCTCTCTGAGGCACCCAAAGATGGAAGGCTCGACATTCTCCCGACATCATATGAAGAAAAAACATCTATGTTGGTAGAGGAGACCATCAAAACAAACATTGGTATAGAAGAAATTCAACATAACATATTCCTAGCACATTCTTTGACAGAGACAAAAAGATCAAAGTTCATAAGTTTATTCACAAAGTGACAAATCAATTTTGCATGGTCATACGCTGATATGCCTAGACTGGATCCGGATTTTGTGATGCATCATTTGACAGTCAAATTGGGGGCAAAACTTCTGAAACAGAAATTAAGAAATATGCATCCACAAGTGGCATTATTAGTCAAAGCAGAGCTTGAAAAATTATTGTATGTCGGATTCATTAGTCCAATTGACTATCCTGAATGGATCTCCAACTTAGTGCCTGTCAACAAGCCAGATTGTAGCATCAGAATATGCATAGATTTCAGAGACATCAACAAAGATTGTCTTAAGGATGATTTTTCATTGCCAAATATTGACCTGATCATAGATCTCACAACAAGTCATGCGATGTTATCTTTGATGGATGGATTCTCTGGCTATAATCAAATAAAAATCGCATTTGAGGATCAACACAAAACTACATTTACTTGTCCTTGGGGAACTTTCTGCTGGAATATCATGCCCTTTGGGCTCAAGAATGCAGGCACTACATATCAAAGAGCCATGACTACTATCTTTCATGATCTCATGCACGTTACTATGGACTATTACGTTGATGACCTCTTGAGAAAATCAATAGACAGAGACACATTTGGACATACTTTAAGTCATTTTTGATCAGTTGGAAAAATAAAAAGTAAGATTAAACCCTAAGAAATGTGTCTTTGGAGTAACCTCTGGGAAGCTCCTGGGCCATCCTAGAGATGCAACCACCAAGAAATATTAGTCAAGTTAAATCTTTGCAAGGGAGACTCTAGTCCATACAAAGATTCATAGCACAACTTGCAAATAAATGTCATCCTTTTTAGCACTTGCTACACAAAAACATCAAATTCAAATGGGATGATAACTGTCAACAGGCTTTCCAGATACTCAAAGATTATCTTCTGAATCCGCCAGTCTTGATGCCACCGGTTCCGGATCAACCCCTATTACTATACATATCCACTACAATGACACTGGGGGCACTCTTAGCACAACAAGATGCTGAGGGCAAAGAGAAGACAGTCTACTACACCAGTCGCACTTTGGTGGGATACGAGCTAAACTACACACCAATTGAGCATGCATGTCTCGCTGTGGTCTTTGCTTCACAAAAATTATGACACTACATGCCAACTCATAAAACTAAGTTGGTTGCAAGGATCAATCCATTGAAATACCTTCTCAATAAAGCAATGCTTATTGGCTGACTAGCCAAATGGGTGATGCTCCTGAGTGAATTCGACATTGAATATGTGGACAAAAAGGCAATAAAAGGACAAGCTATCACAGATCAATTAGCAAATGCTCCCATGATAGATGATGCTCCTCTAACTTCAATATTTCCAGATGAATCCATCTTGACAGTATCACACTCAAAGCCTTGGCAGCTATACTTTTACGACTCATACACACAGCATGGTGTAGGAACTGGTATCCTCTTCATCACACCTCAAGGGGATTCCATACCAAAATCATATCAATTATCATTTCCTTGCACTAATAACATAGCAGAATACGAGGCATTAACAACTTGATTATGGATTGCAGTTCAGTGGAAGATCCAGGAACTTCATATTTTTGGGAACTCTCAACTTGTAATTCGTCAAGCAACTGATGACTACCAAACTAAGGATGAAAAATTAATGCCTTACAAAAGAATGGTAGCTGACCTGAAATAATGTTTCATGAAATTAGACTTTGATGAGATACCAAGAGAGCAGAATCGAGCCACGGATGCTATGGCTACTATTGCTTCATTGATCGATCTACCATAGAATGAAACCCACTATGAGTTCTTAGTGGATAACCTTTTGGTTCCCTCGTATGAGATCACTACTACTGAGATGATATGTGTCGTTGGTCCCGATTCCCAATTATATGGTCCCATTTTCACATATCTTCGTAATAATACCCTTCCCCCTAACTTATCCAACAACCAACGTCGCACTTTCATTCGCCAATCTTCTCGATACATCATTTTAGCCAATATCATATACCATCAAGGTCTAGATGGAACTCTTCTTAGATGTTTAGAAAGGAACGAAGCTCAAATTGTGTTACGCAAAGTTCATGAAGGGATATGTGGTCCACATTCTAGTGGTCCTACCTTAGCCAAGAAGCTCATCAGGACTGGATATTACTGGCCCAATATGGAAAAAGATTCATATTAGTTTGTCAAGAAATGTAAGTAGTGTCAACTTCATGGAGATCTCATTCATGCGCTAGTACAAGAACTTCAACCAATTGCGACTCCTTGGCCCTTTTGTCAATGGAGACTCAATCTCATAAGCAAGATTTACCCTCCTTTCTCCAATGGCCACAAATTCATCGTCACCAACACAAAATATTTCACAAAATGGATTGAAGTCATGCCTCTTATACAAGTCATTGGGAAACAGATTGCTACATTCATTCTCAACTACATCATTGGTCGATACGGTATTCCTGTCTCCATCATCATCGATAATGAGTGTCCCTTAAAAAATTAGGATGTTTGTGAACTTTGTGACCTCTTCCATATCACCCATCATTTCTCCACACCTTATTACCCCCAAGGCAATGGTCAAGCTGAGGCATCTAATAAAACCATTCTTAAAATCCTAAAAAAGATAGTTGATGATGCTGGCCGAAATTGGCATATCCAACTTAATCCCGCACTTTGGGCTTACCACACAAGCGTCTGCACACCTACAGGAGCTACACCATATTCACTTGTCTATGGCATTGAAGCTATCTTACCTATTGAGGTCGAGTTACCCTCTTTACGAGTCTCTTTGCAAAACATTATCAGTGATAAAGACTATAGGGTCTCTCGCTTATAAGAACTTGAACAATTGGATGAATGAAGACAAACTAATTTTAATCATCTCAAGTCTTATCAACAACGAATGAGTCACAGCTACAATCATAAAGTCAAGCCTCGCATATTTGAGGTAGGTGACTTAGTTCTTAGAGAAAATCCTAAAAATCAGCAAGACGGAGAGAGGAAGGGCAAGTTCAAACCAAATTGGCTTGGTCCTTACATCATCACAGTGGCTTGTGGATCCGGTGCATATCAAATCTCAACCATAGAGGGTCAACCTTTGGACAATCCTATCAACAACATGCACCTTCATAGGTTTTACATAGCTCTTCAGAGTATCCTAATTCAAAAATACAAAAAAATCATAAAAATAAAAAAATCGTTACTTGGTGAAAACCTAGCAAACAGGCGCCTTGTAATACAAAAAATAAAAAATAAAAAATAAAAAAGTAAAGAAAAAAACATTTTGTCCAAAGCTGAAAACCACTTTGGTGGCGCCTTGGGCAAGTACCATGGTGAAAACTGGGTCACCAGCGCCATGCGTAGAGACATTTCTCCTCCCTCCTTCAAGAGTCACTTTCATCCTCTCACATTGCACACACTCACAACCTATCCATCCATAATAAACTTACCCAATCTCATCATGGCTTGTTATTGATCTACCTAAGATTGGTTAGCCATTTCATAATAATCCCTCCTTTTCACCCTTTCCATCCACAATAAATCAGCTCCTATCTGTGGCTAAGGCAAATCCTAAGTCTAGTGATGGTTGTGGAATTGAGAGCATCACATGTTTAGAGGAGTACAGTTTCTTCCAGTTTTCTTCAGTCTATCCGCGCACAATCCACAATAAAGTAGTATTTGGATCACAATCCGCAATAAAGTTCCATCTTCTCCACAATAAAGTATTAGTTTTATGGATTCAGTCAGTTTCAAATGAGACACAACAACAACAATGGGCTTCAATAAATAAAATCTTTCAATAGACTTGGACAACATTATGGTTCAATGCTATCTATCCTTTTGTGAATGAAAACATTGTGACCACAATCAGATAGACTTATACAAGTGACAAGAGACACTAAACTTGAGGACTACAGTGGATGTTGGTGTCGAGTCTTGGTTTTCTTTTGATTTTATTTTTCTGGTGACATGTCTTTTAGCTTTTCTGAGATGTCTTTGACTATAGATTTTATCTCCATGATGTCTTTGACTAGAAAGGCGAGGATGGGGTATCGTTACCTATTTTTCTTTTGTTGTCTGTGGATTGTTTCTTAGTAATGCTATGACTTGTTCAAGGATATGAGGACACCGTGAGTCTAGTATGAACTGGGGCATTCCTTATTTGCGACTCGCTTATCTCCATGCAAACAGGTACAATGACTTTCTAGGTCAAACATATATCTGGATTTTCATAACCTATTTGCCATAATAAATCTCAATGATGATAACGCACAAGAAGCTCTTTCACTTCCATATCTTCTATCTTCCATCCCCCTTTCTTGATTGACTTCCATTGTCCTTCTTGAGTTCGTGTAGCCTGCTATCACATGACTGAGTATAATGACATGCCAAAAATATCTGCATTTCATGTAGTTTGCATGTGCATTACCACATATAAGCATTTCATACATACATATAGATATCACAATTGCATCACATCCTTCACACAACACATGTTAACACATTTTACATTTTTATCATGTAAATAGTTATTTGCATTATCATATTCATCTGCATTTCATACATTCACATTTGTATTGGCATAACGTATAAAACATAAAGAATAAAAAATATTGCATTTAATTATGTACATATTTGCATCCATATCATAACCATCACATAGAAATATACATCATGAAACATCTGATCACATAGAAACATACATCATGAAACATCTCATCACATAGGTACACATGCATATAGCTACCACAAGGATGAATCTCATATATATATATATATACATATATATATATATATATATATATAGATATACATATATATACATATATATATATATATATATATGTATATATATATATATATGTATATATATATATATATATGTATATATATATATATATATATGAGATTCATCCTTGTGGCAGCTATATGCATGTGTACAATGATAAGTGTCATGATATATATATATACAATCATAAGTGTCATGATACAATGATGTCAAAATCATAATCATATGGCTACAATCACCCAAAGGTGTCATCATACAAAATGGTACAAAATTGATACATAGGGAGCCCTCTAAGGCTATGATGAACTCCCTCCCTTAGAGCCGCCTAGCCTCGATGGAGTTTGAGCCCTGGAAGGACCCACCCTAGGATCATCTCTCTTGTCCCCTCTATCTAGTGGTGGTGGAGGACCCATGACCCCACCGCTCGATGCCTGTCTCTTGTCCCTCCCTCTAGTGGTCATCGTTGTCCATGATGGTCTATGAAAGATCCTAGCCCACTGATCTAGTGGCACTACTCCATATTATAGGTCTCTCCAGTAGCCTATCTCCTCCCCGGCTCACGGAACATAGGCGTATCCGACCCCTGTGTCCTCTACTGCCTACCTCCCTGCCCTTAGTGCTATCTCAGCCTCTGTATAGCACTGAATAGTCTGATCCCTATCTTGCTCAGTATCCATTAGTTGTCTCTTGAGTCTAGTTGTATCCCTCTCTAAAGTCCTCCCCCATCCCACAACCAATCCTTGTGTCGCCCTATCTGGATAGAGGAACCCACTGATCACTCCTGCCAGTACTACTGGTAGTGCTAATCTTGTCCATGTCATGGTATCCCAAGCCACGTGTCCAACCCTCATCTCTAGTCCTGGATCCTGGAACACTCATCTTAGTACATCCCTATCTCCGTCTCAATTGTAGGGTACTAACTCCCCATCGATTGGTATCCTCAGAATCTTGTAAACATCCTCCAAGGTGACTGTCATCTCACCCATCGGTAAATGAAAACTACAAGTCTTTGAGTGCCATCTCTCAGCCAATGCAGTCAACAACCCCATGTTCACCCGAAACTCAGGCACATACAGAATATGTTGCAAGCCCATAGCCTGAACCATTACTCTCTCCTCAACTATTAGCTCTTCTCGCAAACTCAGAGTCGACGAGAATCTCTCTCATGACTTTAGCATAGGTAGATCCTCCTGTAGTCAAGCAAATCAATTATGTCAATCATAGTGGCATTCCATGTTCATCACAAAATGTTGCTTTTTATCCTAGTGCTTATGGCATTTTATCCTAGTAACACTCCCTGTTCATCACAAAGTGTTGCTTTTTATCCTAGTGGCACTCCCTAATCATCACAAAGTGTTGCTGATTATCCTAGTGGTACTCCCTGTTCATCACAAAGTGCCTCGATCTATCCTATCCTAGGGCCCCTGCTTGAGTGTATCCTCTTGAGTAGTTTCCTAATTGGCAACGCATGTTCTATCACATAATTTTCAATCCTAGCCCTATCTACTATTCTAGTCTTCCCTAGAGGACCTTCTTTAGTGTATCCTCTTAACAGCTTATCCAATCGACAGTGTATGTTCATCATAGAACTGCTGATTTGGCCTAGAAGACATAAATGCACCTTTATCACATAAATGCGCTTGCATACTGCACATACACCTCTTCTATGCATAGACGCGCCCATATAGTATAAAAATGTCTAACACAAACACAAACACACCTAGCCTACCCAGACGTGCCTGGCAACAGCACAAACGTGCCTTAGCATTTTTTTACCCCTACTTGACATATCTAAAATGCATTAAATGCACTATCTAACATGCATTTATGACAACATTTATTGTGACAAAGTACAAGGAGGTTTTGCGGTACTCACCGGCTCTCCTGCATCTGTTGGCCTCTGAAATCGGCGAACGTGATCGAATGTATGAACCAAAGCCATCGTTGCTGACTGTTGCTGCTCTATTCTCTCTCTGCACTCTGATCTCTTGGATGTGTGGATGAAAATGATGATGTTTTCCCCTCGTGGTCTATCTTATAGTCTATTGTAGCCCTAGCCTAGCCCTAGCCCTTGTCTCTCGTGTTAGTCTTCATTATCCCGTGATTTTGTCACTCTATCCTATCCGGTCAGTCCATTCTACCCTTTATTTCTTATCGAGAGATTGTCTATTATATTTTTAGACATTTTCATCCAATCTCTCGAGGGGGCATATCATTCCCATCTTGGGACAACTTTGTATCGGTTCATATTATCTTCTTTGAAATGACACGACAAGCTGCATTGTCTCAAAGAAGGGCAAAATGTAGATACCTAAAATTGTCATGTTTAATTAAATAAATATTTTATTTATTTAATTATTTTAGCCTAACTCTTCTATTAATTGAATAAATATTTATTTATGTAATTAATTCATTTATCCTCTTCTAGCCTTATTTCTCATTTAAATAAATACATTTATTTATTTAAATTATCCTTTTCTCTTAAATTAAATAAATACTTTTATTTATTTAATTGATCCCACTTCTTCTATTAATTAAATAAATCTTTATTTATTTAATTAATTCATTAACCTTTTCTACCTATGCCACATGTCATTCATCTCTTAATTCCTACACTACCTACTCTCTCATTATTTTCTTATTTCCTCTACCTACCCTTTAATCCTAGCCAACCATTTATCTTTTACACCTCTCAATCTTATCCCTCTATTTCTTATGGTGTCTTCTATATAAGGAGATGCTTCTTTCATTATTAACCCTAATCAATCAAATCATTCTAATCATCTATTTAACCCAACTATGCTTTCAAAATTTTATATGCGATCAAGCCTACTTACAACCACATTTTTGTTCTTTGTTGAGCTCTTGTGCACACATAAAATCTGAGAGCAAATATATCAAGCAAGATCAATGGAGATAGGAAGAATGAAGATTCAAACCTTATTGGACATGTGATGGTATAATCTTTGTGATTTCATTTGATTTGCATTGTCTTAGGTAATCTTCATATGTTATGGTGGATCTTTGTTGTTGTTGGGCTAGGGTTTTTGTGGTTGAATTATTTTAGTCTTTCAATATTGTTGTTTCCACTTTTCACCATATAAAATTCCAACATAACAAAAAGGCACGATAAGGAGAATTTTGATTGGCCATTTGTTGAACATCAAAATATCCTTCTTTAATAGAGTAGTTTCCTGATTTAGAAGGGCACAAAATAAGTTGATCTTTGATGTTAAAAAGGAAAGCCACTTGGTCTTGCAAAACAGATTTAAAATTTTGAATTTCCTACAAGGACAATGGAAGAGTAGAGGGATCCTTCCATGAGACCTTGTGAGAAAACAGATCAACACTATCTACATAATCAACCAATCTAACTCCCCATGATTGAGAAAGAACAACTAAAACATAAGCAAGAGAATCATGTTGCAAAAGAGGGGGAAAGCCATTCCAGGAGTCTTTCCAAAAAAGAATATCCTCCCCCGAATGGACCTACCAGGAGAGGAAATTAGAGACCACTTCCCTACATGAGATCATAAAGTTCCAAATAGCAAACCCCTGTGGAGGATTAGAAATTGTGAAGATCCTAGTAGGATTCTGGGAATCCAAATACTTATCTTGCATAATTTGGCACCACAAAGATTGGGGCTTAGTACACATAGACCAAACTAGTTTTCCCCCAAAAGCCTTATTTCTTTTAGATAAGTCTTGAATCCCAGCAGCACCAACTTGCTTGGAAAGAGACATCTTGGTCAAAGAAATCAGTGGAATTTTTTTATCTTCTGTCATGTTATTTTTCCAAAGAAAAGATCGAATAATCTTTTCAATTTGGGAGATGACTGATCTAGGAGCTTGAAGAACTAAGATATAGTAATTAGGAATGGTAGATAGGACCATTTTAATGAGAAGTATCCTACCTAAAAGAGACAGCCACCTAGCCTTCCAAGCAGAAATATGAGATTTAAGTCTCTCAATAAATAACTCCAAAAAGAAGACTTGGTAGATCCCATAAAGAAAGGAATCCCCAAATAGGTAGAAGGAAGAGAGTCTACTGGGAAACCTAAGATATTCACAAGTCCATGAGCCACCAACTAAGGAGTATTAAAAATGAAGATCTTGGATTTATGGGGGCTAATCTATTGGCCAGATCTAGTAGTATAAGTATCCAGAATAAATTTAATATGAGTAGCCTTTTGAATATAAGAAGACCCAAATAAAAGTGTATCATCAACAAAAAGGTTATGAGTGACTCAAATATCAGAATTAGGAATTAACACCCCTTGCCAAAATCCCAAATCCCTTTGCTTAATAACCAATCGACTAAAAGCTTCGGCCATAATGATAAATAAGAAAGGAGATAAAGGATCTCCTTGTCTAACACCCTTGGTTGAAGAAAAGTATCCAGAGGGAGGTCCATTAATGATGACAAAAAATGAAGCAGTAGAAATACAACTCTTGATCCATTGACACCAGCTTTCAGAGAAACCAATTTTTTTCAAAACTTTGAGCAAAAAAGCCCAACAAACTTTATCATAAGCCTTCATCATATCAAGTTTGACCACAAAAGTTGGGATATTGGACAAATTTATGGAATATAAAGTTTCATGAGCAACAGTTGCTCCCTCATGAGTTTCCTAACCCAGAACAAAACCTCCTTATTGAGGAGAGATGATATGAGGAAGGATACTTTTAAGTCTTAAATAAATAGTCTTGGTGAAGATTTTGTAAATAGAGTTGCACAAAGAAATGGGTCTAAATTTAGCAAAAGTTTAGGGATTCTTAGATTTCGGGATAAGGGCAATATAACTGATGTTAAATTTTTTAAGGATATACCCACCCCTCCTAGACTCTTCCAAAGCCATTAATAAGTCAAAACCAATAAAATCCCAACATTTCTGAAAGAACAAGATAGTAAACCCATTAGGACCCAAGGCTTTGTCAGTGGCCATGGAAAAAACAATAGAATGAAGCTCATCTAAAGAAAAAGGCCTCATAAGAAAGTCATTATCCTCATGAGAAACAAGGGAGGGGATAGAATCTAAAAGAAAATCCACATGATGATCCATAGAGGAAGAAGAAAAAGAAGGAGATAACAATTCCTTAAAAAAAGACACCCCCTCCTCTCTAATCTTCTGATTTGGATTAAGGACATAACCAGACTTAGAATCCTTAATACTAAAAATTGTAGAAGAAACTTGTTTAAGCTTGGCTGCAGCTTGAAAGAAGGCAGTATTCCTGTCACCTTCTTTAAGCCAAACCTCACGAGACTTTTGCTGCCAATAGATTTCAACCCGGGAGCAAAGGATCTCCCAGTAAGCTTGCAATTTCTTTTGAGCATCATTAGTGGAGGAATTAGTGCAATGTATAATAATATTCTCATTAACAACCTTCAAATCATTGGCAACTGCCTCTTTTTCATGAAAAATATTCTTAAAGACCAATTTATTCCAAGCCATAATTTGAGATTTCACAAATTTTAGTTTGGAATAAAATTGAAACATCTTAGTACCTTTGCAAAATGGAGCACTTATCCACCATTGCTTTAATAAAGAAAGAAAATGAGGATGAGTGAACCACACTTTCTCAAACTCAAAAGAAGGTCTAACAGAGGAAACATGATCCAATTTATCAAAATTGAGCAAAATTGGGAAATGGTCAGAATCTAAGGAGGTAAGAATCTCAGAAGAAAAGGAAAAGTTGCTCAAACGTAGGTTTAGGGAAATAAGGAATTTGTCAAGGTGAGAGGCAATCTAGCATTTAGATCTACTATTAATCCAAGTGAAAGAACCATTAGAAGGGAAAATATCAAATAATGCATTGTCTTTTACAAAGGAAGAAAAGTCATCAATAACCTTCTCAGTTGTAGGATTACCCCCTCTTTTTTCATCCGGGGAAAGGAGAGAATTAAAATCACCCCCAAGCACATTAGAAAAATTATCATATCGTAAAAACAATTCAGATAAGGAATCCCATAAGTCGGTTTTATCTGAAGGAGAAGTCGGACCATAAATATTAAACAGAACAAAAGAGACTTCAAACCAGTCAACCTTTAACAACTCTCAATGAGGAGCAAAAGATAACATCTCGACTTTGACTGATTTAGGATTCCATAAAGTTATAAGACCACTAGAAGCACCCAAAGAAGGAACATGAACAACTTTCCAAAGGGACCATTTGGAAATTATGTTATCAAAAGAATCCTGAGAAAGTTTAGATTCTTGCAATAAGATGATATCCACTTTTGAAGAATCAAGAAATTTCTTGATCCTTCCCCTTTTGTCAGGAGAATTTAAGCCCTTGACATTCCAAGATAAAATCCTCATTTATCACAAGGAGAGCAACATGCCCTCCTTGTTTTGACTTGGGTGGAAAATTTCTCTACAATAGTGGGACACGAGTTTGTTATTGCTTTGGTCTTTAATATTATTGGTTGGTGGTGAGGTATTTTCCAAGCTAGGTGTAGTGGTAACTATTTGATTTTTAGAAGAGCATTTTTATTTTGTGGTGCATACAATTGCCACAATATCGTTGTTGGCATTACTTATATTGACAAAACTGGTTAATCCAGTGAACCGATATATTAGCTAAGATTTGTCATTGATGACTAACACTGATTGGTGGAGTGGTGTATCTTAGTAGAAAAGGTGATGGCTCACAAACAACATGGAAGAAACATCTGACACACTTGATCAAAGTTCAATCGGTTCAAGGGAAGACAGAGTAAACCAACTGGTCTATCATTTAAGAAGATCGGTGTTAAGATCAGATCTTCAAGTTGGCTATTCTGATGATGATGTAGTCACAAAAGGTGACTTAGGCAAGAAGGCTTGAGGTCCTATGAAAACCGGAACCTCATTGATAAATAGGAAAAGAGGCTTGATGGAAATACTACAAACCAATAGCAAAGGTTGGACCGGTAGTGAAGAGCGTAGTGGTATACTGGTAGGCCGGTGAAGCAGAAGGAAGATGGGTGGTCACCATAAATCTAGTAGCGGTGATCGGTTACAATGTTGCGATGGAAAAAGGTGAGTTGGTTAGTTTGTGATAATGCCAAACTAAAGGTGGTGAAGTCAACCTTAGTCATCATCCAGTTAAGTCATGATTTCTTGTGGATTTTTTGGTTTGCATTTAAAAGAATAAACTCGACCCATAAGTCACTATTTTTGGGGGATACAGTGGAAGATTTGGATGAGTAGTTGGTGGAATTGTTGCAAGGTGTGCAGAGAAAGAGTGAGAAGATTTGAATTTGAAATCTACCAAGATCTCTGATTGCATTGATTAAGGAAACACCTGAAGCTGATGACAGAAGGAGTATAAAGTGTTTTGAGTTCATGCAAAACAGTTTGATCAAAAAAATTGCAAAGAGAAAATCCTGTGAGAGGTGATCCAAAGTGTAGAGTGGAGAGTGAGGAAGTGCTAAGTGATTTAACAGAGTAGAGTGTGTGTGAAGTAGACCGGAAGGGTGCAAATCCGAGGGTATGAGTAGAGGATTGGTAGAGTGCAGAACCAAGGGTATGAGAAGAGAACCTATGTAGTGCAGAGAAGACACAATTGGTGCAAACAGAGTATGAGTTTCATTATGATCTGATCAAGATAACAGTAGCTATTCCAACAGATCAAAGTCTTGTTTCTTTCTAACCATTGTAACTCAAAATCCCTTAATTGGGTGGACTTTAATAGGTCCCTTTGTAAAATCCCTTAACCAGATGACATCTTAATTGATGATCCCAAGTCCTTTAACAAGGCTACCTCTAATAGGGTAAAGGCACTAATAGGCCTTAAAGAAAATCCCTTAACCAGGTGACACCTAATAGTGTCTTTGTAATCTCTAACAGGGATGGCTCCTTATAGAGTGTGCTCCAGAAGGGTACAAATTTTGTGAGCATCAACTGACACCATGGTTTTCTCCCATTTGGGTTTCCATGAGATAATTCTTGGTGTTATTGTGTATCTTTTCATGCATGCATGTTCTCCTGCAATAATTGTTTGTATTGATGAATATTAAGTTAGTGCAGACTTGAGTAAAAGACTTTAATTATATATAACTGGTTGGTAACTAATTCACCCCCCCCCCCTCTCAATCACTGGTAGGGACCAATAATTGGTATTAGAGCTTTGGTCCTTATATTTAGAAGAGCTTAACAGCTAAAGGAAAGATCCAAGATGATGCAAAAGGAGGGCCCTAAGTTTTCTAAGGAGAGTTACACCTTATGGTTTAGTATAATGAAGATCTATCTAAGAACCCTAGGAGATCAATATTGGAATCATGTAATCATAGAGTATAATGAACCTACAAGGGTTCTCACTGCAGATGGGATCAAAGAAAGGCAAGACAACACTACAACTATGGATCTGATTGCTAACACTCTATTTGATAATGAGTATGATGAGTTTCAATATCTGAAAATAGGCTATGAGATGTGGAATAAGATTAAGATTGTTTATGGAGGAGATCCTCATGTTCAAAAGGCTAAGGTGGACAACTTAAGAGGAAAATTTGATGAGATGAGGATGCAAGAAGGATAAAATATGGAACAATATAACAAAATAATAAAGGATGTAGTAAATTCCATCAGAAGTGCTGGAAGGAAGCTTGAATAAGATGATGTGGTCAGAAAAATCTTGAGAACCTTGCTACCACAATATGCCATAAGGGTTTCTGCAATTCAGGAACTCAGATCCTTGGGAACAGTTAATGTTTCACTTGACTCACTGATCGGTAAGTTGACTGCCTTTGAACTGAGCAACTATGATAATAGTGTACCAAATATTGATGATGCCTTCAGAGCTTCCATGATACCTGTACCAACAAGGAGAAGAAAAGAAACCAGAAACAGTTATACTACAAGAACCGGTCATTCTCATGAATGTGACAACCTGTTATCTGAAGAATAGGAACAAGATGAGATTGAAGCTCTATTAGCAAGAAGGATTCCAAGAGGAAAAGGAAAGTATAAAGGTAAAATTCCCTTGAAGTGTTTCTCTTGCAATAGAATAGGTCATATTGTATCTAGATATCCTAACAATGATAGGAAGGATAATTTTAGAAGTTACAAAGGCAAGAGCAAGAAGTGCTATCTTGCAAAAGGAGTTACCGATGAAGAATCAGAAGGATCTGATGGAGATGGAAATGCATTTGTAGTGGTAAAGGAAGATAACATAGAGGAAAGTGATATGGAACTGATCTCTAGTTCAAACTAGTGTGGAGATTGGGTAATTGACAGTGGTTGCACTCACCACATGACCGGTGACAGAAAAAAAATTCCTCAACATGGAGGACCGTAATGGAGGAACGGTGAGATTCGACAATGATGCTCCTTATGCAGTAAAAGGTAAGGGATATATAGCCCTAAATGATAAAACAAATTGTGAAGATGTTTATTAGGTAGAAGGGCTAAAATATAGTCTTTTAAGTGTTGCACAACTTAACAATAAGGGTTAGTGGTTAGAATTCAATGAAGGAATATGCAAAATAAATGACAAATCAAGAAGTCTGATTGCTACCGGTAAACAAAGTAGAGGAAATATGTTATGCCTAGACTCCACTGTAGGAAGTTGCCTAGTAGCAAAGGTAGAAGATAGTTGTTTGTGGCACAAATGATTGTGTCATGTAAATTTTGATAGTATAGAAAAGGTTAGTAAAATGAAGTCTGTCAGAGGTATGCTTGACATTATGAAACTTGAGAATGATATGTGTAAAGAATGTCAACTAGGAAAGTTGACCGGATCAAGTTTCAACAACAAATCTTATTCATCTGAGAATGTGATAGACTTAGTGCATACAGATTTGTGTGGTCCTATGAGAACTAAGAGTTTCTATGGGGATTGACACTTCATGTTGTTTGTAGATGATTTCTCAAGAATGATGTGGGTTGTATTCTTGAAAGAAAAATATGAAGCCTTTTACATGTTTAAGGTCTTCAAGGCCCAAGTGGAGAGAGGAACCAATAAGAGTCTGAAATGTTTGAGATCAGATAGAGGAGGAGGTTTCACCTCTCAAGGGTTCATAAATTACTGTGAAGAACAAGGGATTATGAGACATATGTCTGCCCCCAGGACACCTCACCAGAATGGGGTTGTTGAAAGAAGAAACAAAACTTTGATTGACTGTGCATGGACTCTGATGATACAAAAGGATATTCCACATATCTTCTAGAGAGAAGCAATAAAAATTGTTGTGTATACCTTGAACCTGATACAAGTGAAGAAAGAGACAAATAAAACTCCCTATGAATTATGGTGTCGATACTCATCCAATGTAAGCTATTTCAAAGTATTTGGAGGCAAGTGCTATATCAAGAGGGATGAATACTCTGGAAAGTTTGATCCCAAGAGTGATGAAGGAACCTTCTTAGGTTACTCCACAAAGAGTAAATCATATTGATGTTTGAACAAAAGAACCGATAAGATTGTGGAGAGTGCCAATGTTAGAGTAGATGAGTTCTCTGAGAAAAATGAACATGACAACAAGAGTGAACCAAAGGATTATAAAGGATTCAAGTACATTATACCAGTCGAACTTGCTGAAGAGAATCCTATTGTAGAGGAAAATGAGGAAGCATGTGAAGTAGAACCTGCACAACCGGTAGAAGAATCTCCAAGAAATGAACCGGTACTAGCAAGGTATGTCAGAAATGATCACTCTGCTGACAATATCATTGGTGACAAAGATGCAGGAGTATTGACTAGAAGAAGAGCAAGAGAGAATACCTGCCTGCTCTCCAAAATTGAGCCCAAAACAACAAAGGAGGCTCTAAGAGATGAAGATTGGATCAAAGACATGGAGGAAGAACTGGAGCAGATTGAGAAAAATGAAACGTGGACTCTTGTGCCTAGATCGGAGATAAAAAATGTGATAGGCACCAAATGGGTGTTTAGAAACAAAATGGATGAAACCAATCAAGTAGTAAGAAACAAAGGAAGGTTAATCTACAAAGGGTATTCTCAAGAAGAAGGTTTGGATTATGGAGAAACCTTTGCACCAGTGACCAAGCTGGAAGGGGTCATAATATCGCTTGCTTATGTTGTTTACAATGAGTTCAAAGTTTACCAAATGGATGTCAAATCGACATTCTGTTGGTATTCTACACTCTTATGAGAATAGTTGGTATTGTCATTGATGGAAACCATCTGACAACCTTTTGGCACTCATCTGGTAAGCCACTGACAGTTACCGGCACCAGAAATAGACATATACATACATCGGCAGACACTTCACTGGTAGCGGCTACAATGCATACCGACACCACAACCAACAAGGAATAAACTTTTGTTTATTATATTTAAATGTAATTATCTTTTGTAAAGCCAACATGGCATATTGTAAAAGACTCATATATATGTATGAGATCTTATAGGTCATTAGATAGTGAAGTAAGAAAGAGATAGAGGATGATATTATGATATAATTGACAACGAAGGTTTTGGTAATGGAATGAGCTTAAACCGGTACTGAACCTGGCATAGTTGATGCTATTTTGAAGCTGTACAGTGTATTGGCTTTCATAATCCACTCTTGTAGTCAGTGTGACTCTTATTGAGTAGTGTGCTCTAGGCTGTTGGCCTTCCTGCATGTGCAGGCCCCTCATTGTAAGTAATATTTATTCTTTGGCTAGTGAGTGAATATTGTGGGTCACAAATCCCACTGAGGTTTTTCCCACACCAGATTTCCTCGTTAAATATCTTATGTTATGGTATGTTTTCTATGTTGTCTTTATTGTTCCTATTTATTGCATTAATTCTTATTTATCGGTACACTATTTTGGGATGCAAAGTTCTTAATAAGTTTAAATATTTTGTTAACCGATTAGATACTGATTCACCTCCCTCTCAGTATCTTTGGGACTATCATTAATCCTAACACATTCCTGAATGCTATTTTAGAGGAAGAAGTGTACATTGAGAAAATAGAAGGATTTGTCTTAGAAGATTGAAGAGACATGGTATGCAAATTGAAGAAGGCTTTGTATGGGCTAAAACAAGCAGCAAGAGCTTGGTATGAGAAGTTGCACTCATATCTTAGGAGTATAGGGTTCATGAGAACCAGTGATAATAACAACTTGTACTTGAAGACTGAAGAAGAAGGAAAACATCTGATTACATAATTTTTTATAGATGACATCATCTTTGAGGGAGATGATGAGATGAGAAAAGGTTTTGTAGATGAAATCAAGCAAGAATTTGAAATGTCCATGATCGGTGAAATAAACTCTTCATTGGTTTGCAAGTATCTCAGCTAAAGAATGGTATATTTATTAGCCAGACCAAGTACATAAGGGAGATATTAAAGACTTTTGGAATGAAAGATTCCAAACCTGTTGGAACTCCAATGGTTACAGGTTGCAATCTCTCTAAAAATTATGAGGCCAATGAAGTGAATGAGACACTCTACTGATCCATGATCGGTAAGTTGTAGTATGTAGTACATATTAGACCGAATATAGAACAAGCAATTGGCTTGGTTGCTAGATTTGTTGCAAATCCAAAAGAGACTCATATGGTGGCGGTCAAGATAATATTTAGATACCTTAAGGGGATTGATGAGTATGGTCTCTGGTATCCACATAAGGGAGATTCCAACTTAAGTGACTTCATTGATGCAGATTGGGCAGGGAACATCGATGATAAAAAGAGAACTAGTGGAGGTGCATTCTTTCTTGGAGACATGATTGTGTCATGGATAAGAAAGAAACAAAATTGTATCTCTCAATCCACAACTGAGGCAGAGTATGTGGTTGTTGCAATCAACTGTATATAGGTAGTATGGATCAAGCAAATATTGGAAGGTATCCAAGAAAAGGTGATTGAACCTGTGGTGATTCATTATTACAACACCAGTGCTATCAACATATCCAAGAATCCGGTGATACATTCTAGGACAAAGCATATAGCTATCAAATATCACTACCTCAGAGAACAAGTTCAAGACAAGGAAGTAAGATTGGAGTATATACCAACAAAAGAATAGGTGGCTGATATCTTTACCAAGCCACTATAGAAGGACACCTCTAAATATCTCAGAGGTAAGCTAGGGGTGTGTTTCCCCATATTTGACATACCTAAAATTTCAACTTCAAATTGGTCTCAATGTTGAATGAAGACTCAAATATGTGTCTATGCGTAGTGAGTGAGCATGTGACCCAAGGTCATTATTAGTCAAAATATGAAAAATGGATGAGTTTTGAAAATCACAAATAATTGAGGGAAATTGTTTAGTAGACATGTCCCAAGCATCATTTTGTGTCATATACCCAATTTTTGCTTGAACCCAATTCACAGTTTGCCATATTTTAAACTTTCAAATTTTGATGTCCCTCGCCCAAAAATAATTAAAATATCTCATCCTAGGTATCATAATATGGAATAAATGATTATGTTATCTCATTTCCCTACCATAAATATGTGTTTCAAATTTCAGAGCCTAACTCCTTAACATTTGAAAGTTATGGTCGTTTTCCCTAAGTTTGGGCATTAAATTGAAAATATTTAAATTATTTTTCAAAAATAATTTATTATTTTAAATTGGTTTTAATATTGTGATAATTTGAGGAAAATTTTTATCTAAAAACATAATTATTTTTATTTCCCCTTTGTTCCCCTTCGTGGTAAATGGTTTCTAGAGGTCAAAATCGTAGTCCTTGAGAGAAAATGGTTAAGAATGCTCGGTTTTAGAGCATTCTTAACCCAAATTTATAACCTCAAAAAGAAAAGGTTAGGAATGCTCCAAAATAGAGCATCTCTAACCTTATTTCCTAACCCTATGTGGACCTTCTTTTGCATAAAAAGGTTATAAATGCTTTGTTTTGGAGCATTTTTTAACCTTTTTCACAAGATGAATATAAAAAATGCCTCAAATGAAAAGCAGTCTCATGGAATTACATAGTTATAAAATATGCACAAAATTCATTTCTTGAAAACACTATAGAAATTATCAGGTGGATGCCATTGGCAGATGTAAGGCAAAATTCCACAATCTTCACAAGTATCCTTTTAGTTTGTGTAAAATGGGAGTCTCTATAACATGTTATGGGATTGGGTCAAAACAAATTGGTTGTGCACCAAATGAAGATATTGAAAATGTTTTAGGAATTCTCAATGTGAATGCAGGCTACTAACTTATAAACAACTTCCACAACCTTTACTAGCCACCTACCTACCTGTTCAAAGTGAAAGCTTAAGAATAGTGGGATGAACATTCATCAGAGCATAAAAGAATAGAGGAGGTTAGTCGGATGTTGTATTTGCATCTACTCTGGTGACATGAATGCAAATCATGGAAGCATGGTGAAGGTGAGAACTGCTCTGGTAGACATGACTGCAAATCATGAAGCATAGAAAAAGCTGCAACTACTTTGGTAAACATAAATGCAAATCATGGAAGCATAGAAAATTATGAGACATGTTTAATGTAGAAGTCGTGAGCTGACAAAGGAGAAACCAAAGACAATAACATTTCAAAGGGGGTATCATCTCATGGAATGTTTAATATGGTAGCCTATGCATATAGTCCAAATCATAATGTGAATGCATAGAGAGAGCATGTGAGTTGTTTGACAAAGTGTCTCGAAGCAAATGGCAGATGCAAAGTTAAGTTCCGCAACCTTTGCTCATATCCTTCTCATTGTGTTAAAACATGAGTTTTGGGGCAGTGAATGGATATCCATCAATGCATAATAGTAAGGTGTGCATTGTCAAGTTCGCAGATCTGCATCAACACCAAAAGATTTGGTGCAAATTATAAATGTCCATCAAAGCTTTCCATGTCAATATTTTTATCAATTGTTGTGATTTCAATCGTCTAGTAGAGTCTGCATGCAAAATAGGAAATTATAAATAGTAGCATATGAACCATTTGACAACCTCCCTCAAAGAGATATGGGCTCATATACAATAGTTGAAAGCACCATCATGTGTACATAGTGAATGGATACCTTGAAATAAGTTATAAACATCTATAAGCATAAAGTGTGATCAACTATTGTGGAAAGATATGACATGTGTCATTTTGACGATGTAAAGTAGTTGCAAGCATACATTAAAATAGGGTTGAGTGAGTGATAGTTTTATTGTCATAATGAGGTATAAGTTTCATAGCCTCGATTACACACCCATTCTCAAATGCACGCTTCCAGATATTGGTGATACTAAATTGGGAAATATGAGTCTTTCAGATTTTTGGAAATCAATGGAAAAGAAAGACAAGACTTCGACAACTTGGAGGTTACTAGATAGTGGATTGGCACATGCAGCAGGGTACCCCACATTAGTCCAATGCCCGAAATTAGTTTTGGAATGCATGAAAGAATTTAATCCAGATACAAAAGAAATTAGGACAATAAAAGGTAATGTTTTCACTAAACTTGATCCACTCTCTATTTCCATATTATTCAGATTGCCTTTTAAAGATCAATTCACAGAGGTAGACAAAGAGTATGCATATAGTTATTTTATCAATAATGAAGCCCAATGTTTGAATAATGTGGCTAGAAAATGGTTGGTAAATCCAAGGAAAGGAAAAAACACAGCTTCCTAAAATAATTCATAGGTCTATGTTGATGGAGGATATAGCTAATATGGTTATTTTCTTGAACTGGGTCACAGGAAACGAGGACTCGAATGACTTGGAGGGGTGGATGTTTTTGTTTATCAATATCATCTATGAAGGCATGCAGTTTATTAATTGGGCTGAAATTAGTAATAATCTTTGTGATCAACTACTCAAATTGAAGAAAAACTATAATTTCTATATGACATCATATCTCTTCTATGCCATTGTTGGGATGAAGAAATGGCCAGGACTGAATGCTAGAGGAATTTATGATGATGCAACTCAGATTTATAATTATCATCCATAGTTGTAGCTAGAGGAAAGATATCATCACTTCAGGTATGTTAATGATGCCTTCACTATGTTGACAGTAAGAGAGCTATAAGGTAATATTGGACTCGGAATATCTCCAGAAGCAACAACATTGGTTTAGAAGTATGGTAGTTACTTCATACAATTTTTGAAGTTCACATACATTTAGATAGGAGGTTATGATGGCTGCCCTCTCATGTTGCCAAGGTTTGTTGAAGATAAGTTGATCTTCATTGAGGTATGCAGGCAGATTGCACAAGTCAACAAAACGTCGAAATAAAAGAAAAAGTATTTTCTTTTCCCATTGGACTCGGTTTTTACATCTGTGAGAGCTACTTAGATGCTCAAAGTATTGAGAGGTCTATAGAAAAGATTCACCTATATCCTAATGATATGAGGTTTCCTTTCGATGGAAAAAGGGTATGCTATAGGAGAGTTGGAGCTTGGTGCCAGATTTGAGTAGTTTCCTGATATAGAAGATTTTTGGCAAGACTGTGAAGATGATTTTGAGGTACGAAAAAGGGATTGGATGAGGTTTTCTATTAAGCAGACAATTCACTATAGAATTGAAATAAATGTGAATGGCATTGAGGATGATGAATTTGATTTGATCAATTGTTTTTACTTTGAGAGGATTCAACTTCTTCCACTTTCACCCATTAATTGGTCACTTTTAAAGATAAGAAGTATTTAGGAAAGATCAGCCTATGTGGTTGAAAGGACTCTTTAATGGGTTAAAGTTAAGAGGATTGAGGCTACGGAAACTAGACCTTCATATAAAGCTAATTCCTCAAAAGATAGAAGTGGAGCACAAGGAAGTTCCTCTATTCCAGCTAATTCACAAAGGTCAAACCCAGTGGTGAGTCTACACCAAAATATATCCAAGGGAGGTGATGATGGAGAAGATCCAGAAAAAGGGAAGGATCTTGCAAAGGCATGTGAAGTTAGCTCTGTCACTAAGAAAAAGAGAACAACTACAAAAGGAAAGACAATGAGTCCTGCCTAGGAGCTTGAAGCTGAGTTAGAAAGTATTTCACCTCAACATCCTCTCAATGTTGGTAATCAACAAATTCCTTCTATCTCACCTTCTATCATTATTTCATCACCTCAGCATGATGATTTTTCCATTCATGAGGAAGTTGAAATGAACGATGTCCATACTAAAGTTCAATCTCCACTCTTCCCAAATAACCTAACATCTTTAACCTCGACATTTGTGAATAATCAAGAATCATTGCCATCATCTTCATCATTCTGGTTACAATAGAGTTTGGAAAATAAGAAGAGAACTATTCAACTAATAGCTCCTAGTTTTGATGCAGTTGCAAATGTGCTTCATAGGACAACCATACCCAAGAAAACAAAAGTTGCATCCAGATTGGGAATTAATTCTTTATTAGGAAATTTATGTGTTGAGGTAGCCCAACCTATTGTTGAAAAAGATGTAAGTGAAGCTAATGAGGCAAATTTTAATATGACACAGGTAGATTTAGGTCCTACAACACATGAGGCAGTTGTTCATAATTTTCAAATTTCAGCAACTATTCTTGTTGACAAAGAAAATAAAGATAAGGAAACAAAGGATCAACTAAATAAACAAATACAGGTTCTTTCATCCTATATCAAATCTATTGTAGATTCTTTAGATACACAATTGGAGGTAGCATCAACTTCAACATTGGTACATACCGAAGGAATTATTAAAAATAAGGTGATGGAAGATATACATAAATGTAGGAAACAAAGTAGGATGTTAGAGGAGTGGATTAATCAAACAAAGTCAGAATGGTTAGACTTCATTGAAAAGGCCAAGGATGTTCATACGAAACTTGATGCACAAGAATAGGAAATTGTTACGGAATTGAAGAACGCCAAAGAACAAGAAATCTCTTGGTAGGATACTTTGAAATAATTTCAAAGGATAGCAAAAACATATATGGATGTACTCATTGCTGAAAAAGTCTTCTCTCATAAAGAAAAAAAACAATCCAGTACATAGTGCAAGAGTATAAGTTGGAAATTGGAGAATATCAAGCAATGCTTGGGTGAGTATCAAAAACTCTTGATAACTTGTGAACAAACAAAAATGAAGGTACTAGAGGACATAATGAATATTATTGGTGATATATCAGTAAAGGAGAAACTTCAGCAAATGGACAGTCAAGTGCTCTTAAGCAAGTTTCATGACAAAGTCAATGCCGAATTAGCAGATGTACAGGTCTTAGATGAAGATAGAATGAAGAGAATCAATGTTATTTTAGTTGCCTTAGATGATTGTGACATGCCTTCATACAATGATGATTTGATTAACATTCAGGATGGCCAAGCTATTACCAAATTAAAAATGGACAATGTGATCATTCCAAGGTACAAGTTCATGGTAGATACTCTCAAAGAATATAGGTTGTTCAAGACTAGAACACCAATTCAGCAGAATCAAAAAATCGGCTAGCATGCTTCTCCATGATATCAAGAATTAACGTGATGCTTTTATCTTTGTATAATCTCCTTAGTCATGTTTTGATTATTAAGTCTCAAGTATTATTTTCGGTTCATTGTATAAATTGAGATCTCCTGTAATGCCCTGTCAGGAAACCCCGAAGGGATAAGCTAAAACACATGAATAGAGTGCTAATAAATTTTTTTAAAAAGATAAACACAACATTAAGATACAACGAGATATCAAAATTCAGATTACATAGCGAAAGACATCAACTAACACCTAAAGGATTTCCCAACATGATTACTTAATTCCACATTTCACTTAACTCGCACTAATAAATCCAATAAGTTGATTATCTTATAACGAGATAATTCTTAAACAACGATAATTTCTTTTAGAAGATGAAAATATAAATCACAAGATAAGGTTCATCCATTAAGATTTATCTATACCCTTCATTCATAATTTTCATTAAAATTTAAGTCATGCATCTAATTTAACAACGCACTTGAATTTTATCATAATCTAATGAGATCTTTCCATGCATACTTAATTTCCTTAACAATAACTGAATATATTCCATTATTCTAATCTACATTCTTTCATGATCCAATTTACTGCATTTAAAAGATGACTACATACATGCATTTATAATTAATTTCATCTAATCCACTTCATACATTCTAACATAATGCCATTCATACATGCTAAAACTAAAAAAAGAAACATAAGAGCATAAGCATCACATAACACCAAATTGATATCGGAGTTCACCCCTAGAGGGCTACGTCTCCGGGTCTGCTCAATTGCAAGACCCCTCTGATAATTAAATAAGTTAAGAATACATAAGGTTCTCATCATTTACAATCCTCCCATCAAGGTGAAACATAACCAATATGCATACGACCACGTCGGTCAATAAATACATAAATGATCCCTGAATAGGAAAGGATCCATCTAAACATAATAGAAGCAAATACAATGGTCCACTAGAGCATCCATAAAACTAAGTCATTGCAACCCAAGGTATAGCATTAAATCAGGTACTCACAATGGCATAAGAAATAGGTCGACTCCACAAAAGTGTTCCTATCAAGACAACACGACATCACACTAGTGAACATAGGGACAAGTGTCATCACACAACTTGGTATGGTTACCATGGCAGGTTTTCATAGGTTCCGACCCCATATACTGGGTTAATCTGGCAACCTAATCCGAACCTCCGGCCAGCCAAGCCTCATGTGGACCCACACATCCTTTTGTGAAGACAAGGATGATGGTTTGCCATTTCAGGCCTTCTCAGTGCATGTCGAGTCTGTACTAGCACTCATCCCATGTGTGAGGCACAATTATCTTACTTAGTGACTCATTAACTAACACTCTAATATGCTATTAGGTTATCACTTATTAGACACACTTTTGATGGGTTACCCAAGCAGCTACTTTGGGCGCGGCCCCCAATTGAAAGCCACTTTCCCATACGACACTAGACTATACTCAAACAAACTCAAAAACCAAGGAATACACATGGTCAAGCAAACAGAGTTCAAAATGGAGGGAACAAGCATTTGGTCAAACACGACTTCATATGAGGTGCACTGACATATGGTACTCTAACTAGAGACTTGACCAGCTATAGTCAACCACCAAACATCATTCAACACCCGCATGAAGGATATGACCAATTACAACACCTCAACAAAACAACAGTCAACTCAAGACTGAGGAGAGAAACAGGTACCCCAAATCAATCCATATGACAGGGTCCAATCAAACAAATCAAGGCTTGCCAAAAGCGAATACGGAAATGAAACTTGCATAGGCAACAATTGGTAGATACAATCTCTTTCCAAATTGGTTTAAACATAAAATTTTGATCAAGTTTTCTAAATGATCTAAGTTAGATTGTAGTTATCTATCTCAACTAGGTACAAATTGTTCTTGGTTTTCAAACTCTCTAAGGTTCATTAGCTACGAACATACATAAATACACCATTATGAGTTCTTAAACCAAGTTCACATGAATATAATTAATTAACCATTAACCAACTAAATATGATATTACTCTACAAATAAAACATCATTATCATGTTGGTTCGAAAATAATTGCCCAAGTTCATCTTTCCAGAACCAAGTTAAACTTTTCTGATTTGTTAATGTTTGTAGCTTCAGTCGAATGATCATTTAGAATACATATAATATATGTTGATTAATAATAATATATTATTATGTTATATTATTATATTATTATTAATCATATAAAATTTAATATTCAATATTAATCTATTATATTATTCTAAATTAATAATTGATTGATGAAACATTATAATATTGATTAAATTATTATAATTAAAGGAGAGACATGTCTGTTCAAGGACATGCCTCTCCAAAGGAATATATATAGTATAATGTTATTCAATTTGAGAATACATAGAATTCCAAGAATGCAAGTATCAGATTGAATCAGATATATACATTAAAATACATCCAATAAAACTTGGGAAAATCAACATGGTATCAGAGCTTAGGCCTGTGAAGTTTAATTTGGAGGTTGGAGAGGGTTGGAGAATTCAGTTTTTTCTAGAATTTTCAGTTTGAAATATGCCATTGTACGGCCCTTGGTTGGCCTCAAAATGAGAACTATAATATATGGATGGAAATATCTGTGTTTCTAGTTTTCAAATATGTTTATCTCATCGAATTTGATTCAATTTTGTGCAAGATATGACGACTTTGGTGCAGGTCACTTGAAACCCTACCTAGGGTTAGCAGTTTTGGGGAAAATATCATAACTTTTGTTTTAACTGTTGGATCTGGCTATAACTTGGAGGAATTGTTTGTAATTGGATTTTCTAACATTTCACTAAAGAGATTGGATAAATTTGGTAAATTACAAAAGTTATTAACGACTGTGTGTGGTAGATCATAATGAAAGTGTTGATCAAAATTATGAAAATGTTCTACATCATTCAAAGGGAATTATGATGAGAGATGATTCATGCGTGATATTTCTTATATGGGCTCACCTTATGGAAGGAAATGTCTTAAACTTAAGATAAGTATTCCATGTTTTATTAAGGTACATGAATTATTGAGTTTGTAATTTATGCTATAATATTGGTTAGTAAAATCTTGTATGCTTCTATCATTGGTATTTCTGTTCGAGATGATTTAGTTTATGAGCTATTTGTAATCTCTCTCTGACATACCTTCAGGACAAAAGCACAATAAAATTGAATTAAAGGGAGAAATAAATTGATGCTTATACGAATTGATGATTGAGACCAGATGCAGAGGGAGTCTGACATTTCAAAAGAGGACAAGAGGTTGATACAAGAACTTGAGCTTCAGAGGGAGCAGATGGTTCAGTCAACTTGTGACAATTTCGATCATAATGATTGAGAGGGATTTTCACTATTGAAGGTGAAACACTTATGAGGTAAAACTTGATTCAATTGATTATTATACTAATGAAATCATTTAATGCCTTATGGGCCCAGTGTAAATCATAAGGAAGTGACGACTTCCAAATGATTTCCACTTGTATTTTTGAGGTTATTGGAAGGTGACGATCTTACAATAACTTGATCTTGTGGATAGAATCGCCAATAGAGGCAATCCACATGAGAGCTCGTGGATAGAATCACCGACTGAGGCAATCCATGTAAGAGCTTGTGGATAGAATCGTCGACTGAGGCAATCCATGTGAGAGCTCATGGATAGAATTGCTGACCGAGACAATCCACTTAAGAGCTTGTGGATAGAATCGCCGACTTAGGCAATCCATGTGAGAGCTCATGGATAGAATCGCCAACTGAGGTAATCCACGTGAGAGCTCATGGATAGAATCGCCGAGGCAATCCACGTGAGAGCTCATGGATAGAATCGCTGACTGGGGTAATCCACACAAGAGCTTATGGATAGAATCACCAACAGAGGCAATCCATGCAAGAGCTTGTGAATAGAATCATTGACGGAGGCAAATTCACACCTTGAGACTATGGTCCCCTGTGATGAGCATCATATGGTTGATGCAAATACTCCCAATATCATGAGATGATATTTTTGAGTTATGGTGAATATCGCGTGCCTTGATATTCTTGTTTATACCATACTTCCTGACATCATAGTGAGATAATATTTTCTCTATTCCATAATTAATCTAGACTTAATGCATTTGCATTGATTTTATCTTCCCTAGCTAAGAGGGATTGTTAATTATGTTTTGTGTAGCTATGGTGAGGGCTATAAGTGTTGACATGGGAGATCACTACACATTCCATCTGATCATCCTCCCTAGCTAAGAGGGAGTGTTAATGTTTGTAGCTTCAGTCGAATGATTATTTAGAATACATATAATATATGTTGATTAATAATAATATATTATTATGTTATATTATTATATTATTATTAATCATATAAAATTTAATATTCAATATTAATCTATTATATTATTCTAAATTAATAATTGATTGATTAAACATTATAATATTGATTAAAGTATTATAATTAAAGGAGAGACATGTTCGTTCAAGGACATGCCTCTCCAAAGGAATATATATAGTATAATGTTATTCAATTTGAGAATACATAGAATTCCAAGAATGCAAGTATCAGATTGAATCAGATATATACATTAAAATGCATCCAATAAAACCTGGGAAAATCAACACGATGAAGGAAATATACATTTAAAAGAACCAAAAATAGGCAAGCTTTTCCCAAATCCACAAAATTACTTCCTTACGTACATATAGAAAAATACCAAAATTAACTATAAAATAATGTATATATCTATTAATCCACGATTAATTAAATATAACAAATCAATAATTAATAACAAAATTAACAACTCAAGAATTTAATTAGAAAAATATTCATTAATAATAAAATAGGATTTGAATATTAATTAATGTATGTTTGCATTATACAAATAATTAATAACAAAATAATCATAATTTATTACTTAATGAACAAATTAATCATAATAAAAAAAACTTTATAAAAAGACACATTATTTAAAATATTGAATTATTATATTTATATATATTTTTTTGATAAAAAAAAATATTAAAAAAAACAACATCAAAAAGAAAATAAAAGTGGGGGGGGGGATACCCATGTGGACCTCCACGTGGGTCCCCCTTGGTAGCTCACGCTACCTATGGTAGTGCTGCTACCAAAAGGTAGCAATCTGCTACCATTGGTAGCGCTGCTACCAATAGGTAGCAGTCGCTACCTTTAGTAGTGAGCTACCTCCTGCATGGTGGCGGTTATTCCCCGCCACGTGGGTTGGTATTTTTTTGATTTTTGATTTTTTAAATTAATTACTGGCAAAACTGTGAACTCATAGCCAAACCTAGTCTCACAGAGACTAAAAATAATAATTATCATTTTTCAGAAAACTATGAGTTTTCTAAAATTTACATTATTAGAAGACCCAGATCTAGGAAAGGGAAGATTTCTTCCAAAACCAACACCATATTGGAAAAATAAGATTTATTTACACATATTTAAACCACAAATCTGCCAAACCCCAATCTAAATTTCAAATTAAAACTTAATTAGGGAACCTTTAATGGAGATTTTAACAAAGTTTATCAAGAACAACCAAACCCCCAAAATTTGGTTTAAGAAAAATAATCTGAACAACCAAATTTAAAATTTGAGAGTTGGGGAAGAAGCAATGTGGGTTCGAGTTTGTGATTTCATTACAACTCTACCATTTTCCACAAAATAAGAGATTATTTACAATCACAACCAAATTTCTACAAAAGCACCAAAAATAATCTTTTTAAAACAAAGAAACCAATGAAATTAACTAGAGGCCTACCTGGTTCAGCAATCCTGGCAAGATTGAAGAAGAGCCCAATCCTCCAGCTCAAGAAATTCCTTCTCCTCCCAAAACCCCCAAATTTTTCCATGCAAAAATATTTTCCAAAAATATTTTTTTTCCAAAAATATTTTTTTTCCAAAAAAATATCCTCCTCTATTTTCCAAAAATCTAGGTTAAATGAGAGAGGTTTGACCAAAATTCCATTTTTGGATTTAAAATATTTTATTTAAAATAAATCCCAAAAATCAATCTTTTAAACTATATCAATACATTAAACTTGCTTTTCAATTTAAAATTGATTTTCTCAAATAACCGAAATTAACCTTTCTATTTCAAAAACCCAACAAGATTAAATTAATTCTATTTCAATTAAATTTAAATATTTCTTTTCCAACATCAAAACATAATAAATTTAACATTAAAATTAACCATTTAATTGAATTTGCTACCAACCTGAATTGAGCAATTCAATTAACGATTAATCAAATAAAATAGGAGCCTATTTAATTTAGTCCCCAAATATACTAATGCGAAAACACACATTTAATCAAATTAAAGATTAAGGATTAATTACTCGATTAACCACACACAAAACACGCAACCCAAGAAAGCCAAACAGACAGACGACCCGCATACCCAACCAAAGGGAACATCGACGATGACTGATGACACTCACTTGAGCATGACTATGGTCAAATGATGATATTATGACCACCTAATCCAAATTCTAAAGACCAAAGAGGTACACTCAAACCTGCGAATCCAGGTGAAGACGAACCTCGCACCCATGCGACACTGTACCTGAAATCTCCTGCAACCAAGAGTCATATATGCATACATATATAAACTTAATGAAAGCATTAGCCCGAGATGATAACACAAAATAGGAGAACTAATAACTTGCATATGAATTGGTGTGAAAACCACATTAATAGGTATGCACTAAAAATAAAACATCCGACTATAATCATTATATTATGATAAACTAACTAAGGTCAAACCGAGATTATAAATTGATTAGGGCAGGGGTACTACATTCTTCCCCCTAGGTTCCGACTTACTCCTGGAAGTCGCAAGACTAGATGGAGAACATGTCGCACACATTAGCCCTGAAACTCATTCAACAAATATTAAATTGCACATAGGAATCTTTGCATAAATAAATGAAACATTATTGCTAAATTCTTTATGAATGCCATTATCCATTGGCAAGATACATCTTAAAACCATACACTTCTTAAAATATTCTAGGAATCATCAATAATCATAGTAGAGATACAAGAGCTTTCTTCCTTTCATTACACCAAATTAAAGCATTAAAAGAGGTAAGCAACAATTACCATACTCATCTATCAAACATGACAAGAAAACATGCCATCATGATCAATTTCTTTTACCAATACATCTTTTTCACAAAATTTTATCCCATAGAACTAGCTTCAAAATTCAATTTCTACAACCAAGTTAACTTCCATGAAATAAGAGCAACATAGATAACTCAATTGTTTACACTTACCAGGCATATGAAAACCTTTCCAAAGACTATGTCCCATAACATAGTGACAAGTTAACACAATTTACTCCATTATTACACATAATAGCCATCCACATAACTAGAATGCATAACTCAAAAGGCCACATTTGAGCATGTCTAATGCTCGATTAGAGATAACATGCACGATCAACATCTCTATGCCTAATCTCAGAACAATAATATGATCATAAATATATAATATCTCACTTAAGACTCGATGGTGCTAAGGCACACCATAGCGGTGCTACCTTCCATACAAGACCTTTGTGAACATGCCTTGTTGAGTAAGGTGGTTATCCTCCAAGAGATAGTCACCACACATAGGTAGGTAGTGGATCCTAGCTGCATCACAGCCTCACATACCCCCATCCTCAAGGGTCCTTACGTCTACTTCCTCGTACACACTCAACCAAGACCATCTCATATGTCCTTGGAGAGGAATTTCACATTTCAACACAAGACCAACATACGAAAACAATAAGGATAAACCAGTTTAGCTGCCAAAGTACAGATGAATAAAGATAATAAATCATCAATTCCAATAGTAAGGCAATAAAATAATCTGAAATTTGCAATACCAAATCAAGAATGCAAAAGATCACAAGATTGTGGCTAAACCTTCAAAGTCAAAATAAAATAAATTGCTGGTCCCCAAAGAAATAAATAAGAATATCACAACTGCACATAACATCACTATGTGACTAGCATCTAGCCACCAATGAGGAAGGAAGGAACAATCGAAAAACCGTCGTAGTAGATCATCATGTGGTGCAGCCAAGTCACACATCCACACGTCATGGCAGTGTACACCTCGACATCACCCTGCATCACATCGTCACGCGGCATGGCAATACCCCAAGTGGAGAAGACACACAATGGATGTATCCCGCATGGCAGTGTACCTCACGGCAACAAGCAAGCGCAGGTCACATCCCGCATAGCAACGTATCTATAAGGATACTTATACATGACTAAGGTCCACCCACATGCCCACCAACACATACTAACTGGAAGCTCATGTGAATAAACCTACCTTTCATGAAGACAAGGCAAAGGATCCTCCAAAATATACCACCACTATGCTCAAGAGTCACTATCAATATGCTCAAATAAAGGAAAGGAATAGGTTGTCACACATAAACCTACAAATAGATTCATCAAAAGGGAAAGTATTGAGTACACCTTTGATATAGTTTTATTGTATAACCATATCATTCCTCAAAATAGAGAATCTAAAGTCGCTTCACGCCAACATTACTCGTACGTCGATCCTTACTATTCAAGGAATGGTGACTTTGAATACTACCCCTTAACATACTGAATTACCTGCAATCCGAGGTTTGGTACTCAGTAGGGAGACAAATAAGCAACATCACATAAACAGTATGGTTTCCCATACTCATAAGCAACATATCCTCCATGGTTGATTACTTCACCAACCCATGGGCACATATAATAAGCACTGGTTTCTTACAATACACACGAATACACCAGTACTGGTTTAGGCACATTTACAGGGAGTACTTTTTAGTATGCTATCATCTACTCAAGGAAGATTTTAATTATGATTTCCACATGAATAACTGAATCAAGTTTACTCTAGATACAAGTACTGAAATTATTAACAATTCACAATTACATAGGGAATAACATCATTCCTATATCTTTCTCGAATTTCACTAAGCATCCATATTCACATTACTAACTATGCAAATTTCTTTTCCAAAGAGGAATTTCATCTTTCAATATGAAGCCAAAATGCAACAATATAATTTCACATGTTTTTATAAACATTCTATTTAAATCAATGCATTATTCATAGCATTTCTAAAAATCTTATAATCTAGGCAAAGAGAAGGAAAAGAGAGTTGATAACTAAACTATTTCCTACATAGACACAAGATCAACAAGGTCACACTACAATATAAAATTTCTCACTATAAGTCTATCATTTTAATTGCATGGTTTTCATTTCGCTACTATTTTAGAAGGATGCCAAACAACCTAACATGACGTTTCCAATTATTATGGTTGCAACAGAATGTTCTAGTTTTCCAAACAATCAAGATCAAAATAGGCAATCTTTTCAATAATACCAGACCTCTTGCGAACACTCACTACTTTAATACAATATAGACACATATCATAATTTGCAACCTATCATTGAAAATCAAATTACGATTAGAAGGTAAGCGAGGAGCTATCAACAAAATAATACATATTAATGCATGCACATCAAACAAGCTTTTCATTTGCACTTTCTAAACATAATAATGTAATTACATATATCCAAAAGCAAGTTCAATGGAGCATTTGCTAAATAGATCCTCAATCAAACTGGTTTGATGGAGTACATAAAACAATATTTCGTGGAACACATTATTACACTCTCGAAGCTACTTTAACATGTTCCCTTTAATACTTCTTTTACAAACAAATCAGTTTCACATAACAACTATTCACATATTAATGCACCTTACTTAAGATAGAATTTAATTATGTTACTCCTACAAAACACATGGAGAATTCTTAAATATAAACATACAATTTTCTCCCAACAACAACTATGAACCTTCAACCCAAAGCCCTTTTTATTATCTAAAAACACATAAGCATCATAGGGTTCACACAAGGGTTCAAGACATCACACCTTTCTCTTGCAAAAAGAAAACTCTCATAAGAGATAATTACACACATCACAAACATTTAATTTCTAGAGAGAGAGAGGAGGAAATATTATAATCATTCAATTTGCTAAAAAATAAGCATTCAACATTTACCATTCTAGTCCTTCAAGTGGACAACACTAAGCTAAATCATAATCTTAAACAAGCACATTTCATACTTTCAGATTCCAGACAAGCACTGACCAACCCAAATGGATTAGTCTAAAGAGTACAACAATCAATAAGGAAGGTACATACAAATCTCTTTTAGAATATGAGTAATCATAGACCAAGACATCAATAAGCAAACAAAGAACAATCAATCACTCAAAACACCAACATCAAGAAGGTGAAAACAAGTTGTGAACACGCGCTACACACAAGTTAAGGTCTGCTCAATCACTCACATACAAAAAGGAGGACAAACACACACATAAGGTCGATACACCTCACACCAACTAAGGGCACACGCAACACCAAAGTTCCCAGTGTTTGCAACATGGGTTCTGATACCAAATGTAATGCCCCACCAGGAAACCCCGAAGGGATAAGCTAAAACACATTAATAGAGTGCAAATAATTTTTTTTAAAAAGATAAACACAACATTAAGATACAACAAGATATCAAAATTCAGATTACATAGTGGAAGACATCAACTAACACCTAAAGGGTTTCCCAACGTGATTACTTAATTCGACATTTCACTTAACTCACACTAATAAATCCAATAAGCTGATTATCTTATAACGAGGCAATTCTTAAACAAGGATAATTTATTTTAGAAGATGAAAATATAAAACACAAGATAAGGTTCATCCATTGAGATTTATCTATATCCTTCATTCGTACTTTTCATTAAAATTTAAGTCATGCATCTAATTTAACAACACACTTGAATTTTATCATAACCTAATGAGATCTTTCCATGCATACTTAATTTCCTTAACAATAACTGAATATATTCCATTATTCTAATCTACATTCTTTCATGATCCAATTTATTGCATTTAAAAGATGACTGCATACATGCATTTATAATTAATTTCATCTAATCCACTTCATATATTATAAAATAATGCCATTCATACATGCTAAAACTAAAAAAAGAAACATAAGAGCATAAGCATCACATAATACCAAATTGGTATCAAAGTTCACCCCTAGAGGGCTACATCTCCAGGTCTGCTCAACTGCAAGACCCCTCTGATAATTAAATAAGTTAAGAATAAATAAGGTTCTCATCATTTACAATCCTCCCATCAAGGTGAAAATAACCAATATACATATGACCACGTCGGTCAATAAATACATAAATGATCCATGAATAGGAAAGGATCCATCTGAACATAATAGAAGCAAATACAACAGTCCACTGGAGCATCCGTAAAACTAAGTCATCGCAACCCAAGGTATAGCATGAAATCAGGTACTCACAATGGCATAAGCAATAGTTCGACTCCACAAAAGTGTTCCTATCAAGACAACATGACATCACATTAGCGAACATAGGGACAAGTGTCATCACACAACCTGGTATGGTTACCATGGCAGGTATTCATAGGGTCTAACCCCATATACTAGGTTACTCTAGCAACCTAATCCGAACCGCCAGGCCATCCAAGCCTCATGTGGACCCACACATCCTTTCGTGAAGACAAGGATGAGGGTTTGCCATTTCAGGCCTTCTCAGTGCATGTCGAGTCTGTACTAGCACTCATCCCATGTGTGAGGCACAATTACCTTAGTGAGTGATTCATTAACTAACACTCTAATATGCTATTAGGTTATCACTTATTAGACACACTTTCGATGGGTTACCCAAGCAGCCACTTTGGGCGCGGTCCCCAATCGAAAGCCACTTTCCCATATGACACTAGACTATACTCAAACAAACTCAAAAACCAAGGAATACACATGGTCAAGCAAATAGAGTTCAAAATGGAGGGAACAACCATTTGGTCAAACACGACTTCATATGAGGTGCACTGATAGACGGTACTCTAACTAGAGACCTGACCAGCTATAGTCAACCACCTAACATCATTCAACACTCGCATAAATGATATGACCAATTACAACACCTCAACAAAACAACAACCAACTTGAGACTGAGGACAGAAACAGGTACCCCAAATCAATCCATACAACAAGGTCCAATCAAACAAATCAAGGCTTGCCATTACTTAAGCAAAAGCGAATACAGAAATGAAACTTGCATAGGCAACAATTGGTAGATACAATCTCTTTCCAAATTGGTTTAAACATAGAATGTCAATCAAGTTTTCTAAATGATCTAAGTTAGATTGTAGTTATCTACCTCAACGAGGTACAAATCGTTCTTGGTTTTCTAACTCTCTAAGGTTCATTAGCATCGAACATACATAAATATGCCATTATAAGTTCTTAAACCAAGCTCACATGAATATAATTAAATAACCATTAACCAACTAAATATGATATTACTCTACAAATAAAACATCATTGTCATGTTGGTTCAAAAATAATTGCCCAAGTTCATCTTTCCAGAACCAAGTTAAACTTTTTCGATTAAGGAAATATACATTTAAAAGAACCAAAAATAGGCAAGGTTTTCCCAAATCCACAAAATTACTTCCTTACGTACATATAGAAAAACACCAAAATTAACTATAAAATAATGTATATATCTATTAATCCACGATTAATTAAATATAACAAATCAAAAATTAATAACGAAATTAACAACTCAAGAATTTAATTAGAAAAATATTCATTAACAATAAAATAGGATTTGAATATTAATTAATGTATGTTTGTATTATACAAATAATTAATAACAAATTAATCATAATTAAAAAAACTTTATAATAAGACACATAATTTAAAATATTGAATTATTATATTTATATATATGTTTTTTGATAAAAAAAAATATTAAAAAAAAACAACATCAAAAAGAAAACTAAAAGGGGGGGAGGGGGGGTCCCACATGGGTCCCCCTTGGTAGCTCTGCTACCAAAAGGTAGCAGTTCACTACCATTGGTGGCATTGCTACCTTTTGGTAGCAGTCCGCTACCATTGGTAGCACTGCTACCAATAGGTAGCAGTTGCTACCTCCCGCGTGGTGGGGGTTATTCCCCGCCACGTGGGTTGGTATTTATTTATTTTAAATTTTTTTTTAAAAATTAATTACTGGCAAAACAGTGAATTCACAACGAAACCCAGTCTCACAGAGACTAAAAAAAATAATTATCATTTTCCAGAAAACTATGAGTTTTCTAAAATTTACATTATTAGAAGACCCAAATCTAGGAAAGGGAAGCATATAGAAAATCACCAAAATTAACTATAAAATAATGTATATATCTATTAATCCATGATTAATTAAATATAACAAATCAAAAATTAATAACGAAATTAACAACTCAAGAATTTAATTAGAAAAATATTCATTAACAATAAAATAGGATTTGAATATTAATTAATGTATGTTTGTATTATACAAATAATTAATAACAAATTAATCATAATTAAAAAAACTTTATAATAAGACACATTATTTAAAATATTGAATTATTATATTTATATATATGTTTTTTGATAAAAAAAAATATTAAAAAAAAACAACATCAAAAAGAAAACTAAAAGGGGGGGAGGGGGGGTACCCACGTGGGTCCCCCTTGGTAGCTCTGCTACCAAAAGGTAGCAGTTCACTACCATTGGTAGCGTTGCTACCTTTTGGTAGCAGTCCGCTACCATTGGTAGCACTGCTACCAATAGGTAGCAGCTGCTACCTCCTGCGTGGTGGGGGTTATTCCCCGCCACGTGGGTTGGTATTTATTTATTTTAAATTTTTTTAAAAAAATTAATTACTGGCAAAACAGTGAATTCACAGCGAAACCCAGTCTCACAGAGACTAAAAAAAATAATTATCATTTTCCAGAAAACTATGAGTTTTCTAAAATTTACATTATTAGAAGACCCAAATCTAGGAAAGGGAAGATTTCTTCCAAAACCAACACCATATTGACAAAATAAGATTTATTTACACATATTTAAACCACAAATCTGCCAAACCCCAATCTAAATTTCAAACTAAAACTTAATCAGGAAACCTTTAATGGAGATTTTAACAAAGTTTATCAAGAACAACCAAACCCCCAAAATTTGGTTTTAGAAAAATAATCTGAACAACCAAATTTAAAATCTGAGAGTTGGGGAAGAAGCAAGGTGGGTTTGAGTTTGTGATTTTATTACAACTCTACCATTTTCCACAAAATAAGAGATTATTTACAATCACAACTAGATTTCTACAAAAACACCAAAAACAATCTTTTTAAAAAAGAAACCAATGAAATTAACTAGAGGCCTACCTGGTTCAGCAATCCTAGCAAGATTGAAGAAGAGCCCAATCCTCCAGCTAAAGAAATTCCTTCTCCTCCCAAAACCCCCAAATTTTTCCATTTCCAAAAAAATATCCTCCTCCATTTTTCCAAAAATCTAGGTTAAATAGGAGAGGTTTGACCAAAATTCCATTTTTGGATTTAAAATATTTTATTTAAAATAAATCCCAAAAACCATTCTTTTAAACTATATTAATACATTAAACATGCTTTTCAATTTAAAATTGATTTTCTCAAATAACTGAAATTAACCTTTCTATTTCAAAAAGCCAACAAGATTAAATTAATTCTATTTCAATTAAATTTAAATCTTTCTTTTCCAACATCAAAACATAATAAATTTAACATTAAAATTAACCATTTAATTGAACTTGCTACCAACTTGAATTGAGCAATTCAATTAATGATTAATCACATAAAACAAGAGCCTATTTAATTTAGTCCCCAAATATACTAATGCGAAAACACACATTTAATCAAATTAAAGATTAAAGATTAATTACTCGATTAATCACACACAAAACATGCAACCCAAGAAAGCCAAACAGACAAATGACCCATAGACCCAACCCAAGGGAACACCGACGATGACTGACAATGCTCACTTGAGCATGACTATGGTCAAATGAGAATATTACGACCACCTAATCCAAATTCTAAAGACCAAAGAGGTACACTCAAACCTATGAATCGAGGTGAAGATGAACCTCGCACCCATGCGGCACTGTACCTGAAATCTCCTGCAACCAAGAGTCATACATGCATATATATATAAACTTAATGAAAGCGTTAGCCCGAGATGATAACATGAAATAGGAGAACTAATAACTTGCATATGAATTGGTGTGAAAACCATATTAACAGGTATGCACTAAAATCAAAACATCTGATTATAATTATTATATTATGATAAACTAACTAAGGTCAAACCAAGATTAGAAATTGATTAGGGCAGGGGTACTACATCTCCTATCTCATAGAGTCAAGGTTAGTAGGTTGACTTTTTCTGCACATAAATATGCTAGTTATTAACTCGGAATCAAAGTTGGTTATGAGGTAGTTATTTGGAGAGGCTATAAATGTTAGAAAGATAGATGGTAGAAGGACTTTTTGGAATTTATGAGTTTTGGGATAGCTAAATTTTTGGATTGTATAACTCCATCTTTTGAATACAAGATTGGGAGTGTTTCCATGGTTGTTAAGTATTCATTTGCTCAATGTTATGTAGCTATTATGTAATATTGAAATAACAAGCTTCCGAATTACTTTCCCAGTTTCATGAAGACAATGGTCATATGACATTATAGACTTCTTCTGTGTCTTTGGAGTATACAGGTGTTTTTGATTAAGAAAAAATAGGTTTTAAGGGACCCGAAACTTGATTACATTACAAAAGATGAGCATGAAAGAGACAAAACAAAACAGCTACAAAAGACCAGCACAAATACCAGCAGCTAGGACAAAAAGACAGCAAGGAGCCAATAAGAAGTTGGCCTCCCAAACCCAGCATTACAAATCAATTGAAAACTTTAATAGACTCCTCAGCATTCTGAACCAAGAGAATCATCGCCTTGGCTGCTTCCCTCAGATCATTTCTCTCCTGTTTCAGCTGGCTATCTTTCGTTTTGGTCTCCATCCTGGTAGTGTTCTGCCTAGTTCTACGCCTGGAAATCTGATGGGTGGAGTTGGAAGTTGGTACATCTTCAATGATTACCAAGTTCTTATCCTAATTTTTCCTCTCCAAATGATCCACTAGTGCATTCATGTTCTGTGATGAAACTTTTAGGACCTGAAGACTGTGGTTCATGAATCTTTTCAGAGCCTTCTCAGTGGAGGCAACCCGGTGTTGATATTGTCTTTATCCTCCTCAACCCGTTCTTTCAAAATTCTGATAACATCCTCCAGGTGTTTCAAGTCCACTTTAATCAGGACTTTTTCTAGCCAATCCTATATCTTGACTTCCTCCTCAGCTTCACTGGTTTCCATCTCATCATTCTTTTTCCCTGAATTTATATCCTTAATCAGCTTATTTATCTTGGTTTCCAGATCCCTCTGTTTACTTTGCATACTATTTATGTTGTCTACAACCCATTTTTGGAAGTTGAAGGACTCCAGAGTATAGTTACGAGCAGTGTTCAAAATGGTATTCGCAGAGTTCCTACCCTGTTCAGTGCCCACAGAGTTAGGATTGTCTTCCTCCTTAGAATTCAGAGTGACATTCTGACTGTCTGAGCCCATAGGGTTAGAGTGAGGGTTTTTCAGAGTTACCCCCGTCTTCCTCTTCATCAACGTTCTCATCCTTCTCATTCTCCATTTCTATTTCAATATCCTTCCCCTTTTCCTCCTCCACATCACAGTGCACCTCCGTTTCCACATTATCTATATCACCTCTCCTTTTTTTGTGGGTAGGGGCATTAGGCTGATCCTCATTTGAATCAAAATCTTTGCAAATCTCAGAGATATGAGCATTGGTGATCAGGGGATCATCTTTGGTTTCCCTAGCCTTATCCTTCAGATATTCATAAATGAGCAATATGAGCCCCTGATGGGGTATAGGGTAAGAGTTAGGCTTTTTAGCATGATTAGCTAGACTCTCATTCAGAGAGGACACTAAATAAAAAGGCAGGCATATTTTAGCCCCATGACAGAAGTGGTTAAGAATTGCAAAGTGATAGTTATAGATTTTAGTAAATCTACCATCAACAGTGAAATACTCCATTAAAACCCTTAAACTTTTTGCCAAAAGGGCTTTACCTGCTGGGGAATGTAGTAGGAGATGTTGTCTTTCTTCACAAGCTTGCCCTTCTCATCCTCTACTTTCGGGAAGTTTTTGAACGCTTCAGTTGCATACTTCCGATCTCTATAGAATTTAGTACCCTCCTTCTGAAGACCTATGACCTCTACAACTAGGTTCTCATCAATTTTCCATATCTCCCCGAACAAGGTGACTCTGTTGTTATTCCAGCCTCTGGCAAAACCATATGACACAAAATTTCTGCTTCCGTGAAGCTTTTCCATATAGTCAGTAAAGCCATATCTGTGAAGCCTTCTCCAGAATTTTCATTCACTCTTCCATTTTTCGCATCCTGGGGGCTCGTTCCTATTTAAATTACCACCCATTTTGAGCACCAAGTAGGAGTACCCAAAGCTATAATTCACAATCCACAGGTGATACCCCAAATGCTTGTTAATCTTGGAGTTACAGAACAGAGACTCTTTCGTTGTTTTGAAGCTTATGTTTATGGCCGCACAAACCCAACATTTATTATTATAATCTTCCTCACACATATGATCATAGAAATGATGCCAAAAAGCACTCATTAACTGACAGTTAATCCACCCCCAAAATCTATCTTTGGAATCCGTTCCCTAGAAAATAATCATTATTTTAACTTGACCCATTGATGCAATCAAAAAATAATTGCTCTTTAACATCCCTTTTACAATGAGTTTCTCCAATATATTTAGCATCATTCTCTAAATTGACCCCTTCATTAGCTAAGAAATCCACTACCTTATTGCCTTCTCTTAGAGTATGAGTTATGCTAATACTAAGATAGTTTTTTAACAAATTTTTAGCACTTTCAACTAAGTTAGTAATATTCCAAGAGACAGAGCTTGTACCTTTGAGGGCTTGGATGATGTTTAGGGACTCCCCTTCCAGCCATATTTTTTTAAATTTGAATCCCTGAGCAAGCTGGAGGCTTTTTAGCATGGCCATAGCTTCGGTCACATGATTATTTTGGACCCCAAAAGGAGAAGCAAAAGCTGCAATGCAGACTCCTTGAGCATTTTTGATAACTCCTCTACCACCAGACTTCCTAGGGTTGCCCTTAGCCGCCACATCGAAATTCACCTTTATCCAATCATGATCAAGAAAGCGCCAGACAATATTATCTCTTCTATTCTTATTGTCAGATCTACAGACTTTGTGTATTAGGTTCCATTCAATGAGGATATCTTTTTCCATTTCATTCATATCAATAACAAACCATTGCTTATTATTCTTATGAAGAATATTGATGTTCTCTTTTATAGCCCTGCAAATTTTTTCAAAGACCACCTGAGAGTTACACTTAGCTTCCCTAAATATTCTATTATTTCTTTCTTTCCAAATACCCCAGCAAATCATGGCGAGGGTCAAGGACCAAAGGTTCTTGATAAGTTGGCATTTGGTGGGGAAATTCCATTGCCAGATAATACCCTTGATACTCTTGTTCATAACCCAATCTACTTTCCATTTCTCCCACATCTTACTCCAAATTTCCCAAGTAAATGAGTAGTGAAAAAAAAGATGATCAACTGATTCTTCCTCTTTCTGGCATAGCTCGCACCTATTAGGGAATTTAAAACCTTTTCGGACCAAATTGTCAATAGTTAGGGTACTATTATGAGAAGCAAGCCAAAAGAACATATTGACTTTAGGGATCAGAATGTTGTTCCAAACTTTACTTGCAATGGGATCACTGGTCTGAGAAAAAATGTTTTTGTAGGCAGAAGCAACCGTAAATTCACCTCTAGGATTACTTTTCCAGAGAAAAACATCATCATAGTCTTTGTTAAGGGAAAAGGACAAGAACTCCTTCTGGAGTAAGGAAAATCCAGAATGTATAACATCAAGCCTCACCCATTTGTCCTCCTTCTAGTAGTCACATACCATAAGCCCAAACCTCCTTTTACATTCCTCAATAAATCGACTGTTGCCTTGATAAAAAAGAGCTTCATTCTTCATCCAAGGGTCCTCCCAAAACCTTATTTTGTCACCTTTTCCAAGGACCCATCTAGCTCCAGCTTTGGCCACTTTTATGGATTTGATAATACTATTCCAAATGAAGGATCCAACAGGGATGTCTTCAGAATTAAGGACCCCCTAGATTGGCTGATTCTGAATATATTTATCAAACCATATTTGATTCCAATCTTTCTTGGTATCATAAGCTCTCCATAATTGTTTTGCTAGAAGAGCTTTATTAAAGGTTTTTAGAGTTTTAATCCCCAACCCTCCTTTGTTCTTTGGTTTACAAACTTTGTCCCAAGCAACCAAGGATATTCTCTTTTTTTCTTCAACTCCTGACCATAGAAATCTCTTCTGGATTCTTTCCAATGCTTCAGCAAATTTAGCCAGGATACCAAATAAGTCGAGGGCATAAACAGGAAGGTTCTGGAGTGTAGCTTGAAGGAGCTGCAATTTCCCAGCCTGAGATAAAATGGAGCCTTTCCACCAACAAGTTTTTTGTTGAGTTTATCAATAAGCATGTTCCAAAAGGAATTTGGGGGAGTTGAACCCAAGGGAAGACCCAGATAGGTGGAAGGGAGCATGTCCACCTTGCAACCAATAATTTTAGCAATTCTCTGTTGTCTTATGACCGGAGTATTCATGAAGTATATAGCCGATTTAACCCAATTAACTTGTTGACTAGTAGCCAAAGCATATGAATTAAGAGCAGTTTTGAAGGCCTCAACCTCCCTAACAGATGAATATCCCATGAGGATAGTATCATCAACAAACTATTGATGAGAACAAAAAACATTAGCAGAGGAAGGTTGAAGACCTTTGATGGTTTTATTCAATTTCAAATTGTGTATCAATCTGCTCATGCTCTCAGCCAATATGGTGAAAAGAATAGGAGATATGGGATCTCCTTTTTTGAGCCCCCTTGATGATTTAAAGAATTTTGTAGAAGATCCATTAATCAAAATAGAAAACATAGGAATGGAGATCAACTCTCTGATAATTTTAGTTATCTTCTCATCAAATCCAAAAGCCTCCATAATTCTGAAAAGAACATGCCAATCCACTCTATCATAAGCCTTCGCCAGATCCAACTTTATCAGGAAGCCTTCTTTTTTAGTAGCATTGAGGGAATGAATATTCTCATGCACAAGAATGGTAGAGTCCAATATCTGTCTGCTAGGAACAAAACCTTTCTGCTCCTCAGAGATGATGAAGGGGGAGGACAGCCAAAATTCTAGTGGTCAAAACTTTGGATATGATCTTATAGAAAGAGTTACATAGACTTATTGGCCTAAATTTTCCCATTGAGTCCACCCCAGCAACTTTAGGAATTAAGGCTATAAATGTGGAGTTGAGTTCCTTAAGGATTCTTCTAGATCCAAAAAATTATTTAACCGCATTAACCGTGTCTTCTCCCACAATATACCATAATTCCTGGAAGAAAAACATAGGGAAGCCATCAGGACCCAGAGCTTTATCCCCTTGAAATGAAAAGATAGCTTTTTTAATTTCCCCAGCTGACAGGATAGTAGAGAGGGCCTTATTCTGAATAGGATTAATGATCTTGGGAATGATATTAACCAAATTATGTTGTTGGGTATAATCAATGTCCTTGTTACTAGTGAGGAGCTGATTGAAGAAACTGACAGCTTCATCCCTGATTTCATTCTTATTAAGAAGAGTTTTGTCCTCTACAATAAGTCTAGAAATTTTGTTCACAGCTTTATGTTTTAAAGAAGTCATGTGGAAAAATTTAGTATTTTTGTCCCCAGCCTCTAGCCAAATCGCCTTGGATCTCTGCCTCCAATAGATTTCCTCACTAGAAATAATGTTGTGGAGTTTGACAAGAACATCATCTTCCATGGCTTTGGAATACTTTTTATAGCCATCTTTCTATATTGAATTTTGGATCTGATCAAGATCCTCCTTTATCTTTTTCTTTGAATAAAAAATATCACCAAAGACCTTCTTATTCCATATCTTAATGTTGACTTTGATATTTTTAAGTTTTTTGGCAACTTTATACATGGCAGTTCTATTCACATCAATATTCCACCAGTTGGCAATAGAATTTTCAAGATTAGGGTGGGAAATCCACATCTTTTCAAACCGAAAAGGGAAACTCTGATTATTCTTAAAATTCTCAGCAACAAAAGTAATGGGATAATGATCCAAACCAATTCTATTAATAATAGAAAGAGAGCACCTATGAGAAAGAATCCAATCATTAGTGACAAGTGATCTATCAAGTCTTACCTGAATGAGGTCTTCGCCATCCCTTCGGTTAGACCATGTGTAGGATGCCCCATTGAGATCCATATCAATGAGAGCATTGAAATTGATAAAGTCCATCAAGTCAGATCTGCTGTCCGGTTGAGCTTGAGTTCCCCCATATTTATCAATGCCTTGTAGAGGAGTATTGAAATCTCCCATCACAACCCAGTTGTTCATAGGGAAAGATTTTATTTTTTGCTGGATTTTATCCCAGAATTTGCTTCTAGCAGATTTGGAGTTAGGAGCATAGATATTAGTAATAACACATTCCTTTCCTTCATAGATGCTTTTAACTTTCAGGGATAATATATTGCGATCTTCATCAATCATTTCTCCAGAGATGGTTTTCTTGTTCCAAAAAATTGCTACCCCCCAGATGCTCCATTCGAGCTGCTACGACATACTCCTCCATTTTTAAAGAAGTTTAAATTCTCCACTTTCTCTTTACTCATTTTGGTTTCCTGAACCAGGATAATATCTAGATTTTGAACTCAAATGACATTCTATAATATATCTTGTTTATTGAGACCATTTAGACCTCTGATATTCCATGATATTACCTTCATTTGGAAGCCTGAGGGTAGGATTCCTTTATAGTTCGCTGCCTTCCATCAGCTATTTTTTTCTTGCTCTCCTGGTCCCTATGCCATTTCATAGTTTTATGTCCCAGTGGGGATTTTGAAGCACCAAAATCAGCCTTGGATCTGGTTCTGGTTTTCACCCCATTAAGGCCTCCTACCTTCTTAGTTTTTATTTTCTTTCCATTTCCTGTTATGTTTTCTTCTTGTTCCTCTCTAGGCTCGACTTGCATATTACTTCATAGTTCTCCTCTTTTCTGGGATGATGTGGGTGTATCAACTCCAATATTCTAGAATAACGCATTTAAATTTACTTGAGGCGATCCAAACTTGTTGTTCATTCCAAGTTTAATTTCATGTTCTTCAAATTCATCTAGGCACTGTTCATCTATTTTTGATATAGAAGCTTGAAAGACCTCATGATGAGAATCGGTGATATTCTCAATCTCAGCATCTTCAAGTGTCTCTTCACTGATTTCATTCTCCTTCTCCTGTGTCTGTAGAGCCTCAAAGGTATTGACTGTTTTGATCTCAAACTCCCTGATTTCATTCTTTTTGTTCTCCTTCAAAGGGGGATTCTTAGGAAGGTCATTTCTATCTCCTCCTGATGGTTATGATATATTAATAGAGTTTCCGCTTTTTCCTTCCAACTTGTTACCTTCTTTATTATTATTCTTTTCTTTCCAAACATGTTTGTGGATGTTTATCATCATAGGTTTTTTAGGGTTGTTGGGGCAAGCCTTAGCCCAGTGACCAGCTTTTTTGCAAGAAAAGAACACAAAGGGGAGTGATTCAAACTCTATTTTTTGTTCCCATAATCCAAGTTTGGAGCTTATATCAGTAGTGCTAGGAAGGTCCATATTCTATGAAATATTGACATAGATACGCGCATAAACCAATCTTTTGCGAGCTACTGTCATTGGATCTATCATAACAAGCTCCCCAAAGGAATTAGCAATTCTTGAGAAAACATCCTCCACCCAATATTCCATCGGCAATCCTGTTAGCCTTACCCAAACTGGAGTAGATTCAAAGAAAGAGTCATTGCGTTCTATGTTAGGAGACCATTTTCTAATAGATAAAGAAGATTTACCAAACATCCAGGGGCCACCACTTAATACAGCTTCCATATCTTCCCCACAAGAGAATGAGAAAACAAAAAAACCTCTGGACAGGGCCCTGACATCAACCTGACCTTTCATTCTCCATTTTCTCTTAAAAAAAGACCTAACATCCTCAATATTAGGTCGAGGTCCAACAAACTTCCCCACCAAAGAAAATGCCATTAAAGAGATACTATGATCGATAACCAAATAAAAAATCTCAATAGCAAGTTTACCCATTTTATTATCAGAAATATCTTTCACAAAGGGGAAAGATGATTTACCAGTCGGTTTTCTAGATGCTTTCCTTGCAAAAAGACTACTCCAGGGTTTGGAAGCTTGCCCCTCCTTGATATTTTCTAAGTCAACTTTCATCACCTCGTGGCTCAATTCTTGGGAATCTTTCATCTTTTTGCGGTCAGGAGGAGGGTCCCATAGCCGTGGGTTCCCATCTTGTCTCCCATCCTCATCATCCATTGCTTGTCCTTGAGCTATAGTGGATTTAGAATAAGAGGATACAGCCTCGTTGTTCCCTCCATTTCCTATTTTCAAATTTCCCACTATATGCGTTGTTCCCTCCATTTCACACACTATCTGTAGTATATAGGTGCTATGCAAACTTTAATGTTTTATTTCACTACCTTCTTATGTGTAGTCAAAAGTTGATAGTGATAGGGTTACAAGTCAATGAAATCTGAATAGCAATCATAGGTTTGTTGTGTATATTTCTTTAAATTACATTTATAGTTATTTTCCCCTTTCCCTTTTCGAGTTAAATATATTTAAAAATACAAATACCCCTATCATATGAGGGAGCTACCCCTCTCAAACGCAGAGGAAGATCATGTCAAAAGAATGATCTATCCAACTGTTCGGAACCTTTTGTCACTCCTCCATTGGGCACATAGTAGAATATTTTGAAGTGACAGATTTGTTTACCAATAGGGAAATACCCCTACCTACATTAAATTAAGTGAAGAAGGGCTCTATATCAATCTGGTATGCTTTCTTTATGAAGAATTTATAAGACTAGATTGATAAGTGTCGACTACTCTGGTTAGGGGGAGAAATCTTGTCAGTGTATTGAGGTACATCTTTGGCATTGTTGTCAAAGGGGGAGATTGTTATAGTGTTTGAATATTGCTGAAGTATAGAGTTTCTAGAAGTGGTTAGAGTGGTCTGATGGAAACAGAGTATTGCCAGTGTTAGGGGGAGATACTCATTACTTGGAGAAGAAGTAATGACCGGTATAGAAATAAATAAAGAAATGAAGTAAGTAAATGTAGGAGCAACTGATAAGACAGAATCTGAAGTGTTGCCATTAATGCCAAAGGGGGAGATTGTTGGCATTACTAATATTGACAAAACCGGTTAATCTAGTGAACTAGTTTATTAGCTGAGATTTGTCGTTGATGACTAACACTTACTGGTAGAGTGGTGTATCTCAGTAGCAAAGGTGATGGCTCTAAAACAACATGGAAGCAACATCTGAGATAGATGATCAAGGTTCAATTAGTTCAAGGGAAGACATAATAAACCAACCGGTATGTCATTCAAGAAGATTGGTGTTAAGATCAGATCTTCAAGTTGGCTATTCTAATGATGATGTAGTCACATAAGGTGACTTAGGCAAGAAGGCTTGAGGTCCTATGCAAAATGGAACCTCATTAGTAAACAGGAAAAGAGGCTTGATGGAAATACTACAAACCGGTAGCAAAGGATGGACTGGTAGTGAAGAGTGTAGTGGTATACCAATAGGCCACTGAAGCAGAAGGAAGATAGGTGGTCACCGTAAATCTAGGAGCAATGATCAGTTACAAAGTTGCGATGGCAAAAGGTGAGTTGGTTAGTTTGTGATAACACCAAACTAAAGGTTGGTGAAGTCAACCTCAGTCATCATGCAATTAATTTATGATTTCTTGCAGATTTTCTGGTTTGCAGTTAAAAGATTGAACTCGACCTAGAAGTCACTATTTTGGGGGGATGCAATGGCAGATTTGGATGAGTAGTTGGTGGAATTATTGCAAGGCACACAAAGAAAGAGCGAGAATATTTGAATTTGAAATCTACTGAGATTTGTGATTGCATTGATTAAGGAAACACCTGAAGGTGACGACAGAAGGAGTATAAAGTGTTTTGAGTTCATGCAAAATATTTTGATCAAAAAATTTGTAAAGTGCAAATCCTATGAAAGGTGATCCAAAGTGCAGAGTGAAGAGTGAGGAAGTACTAAGTGATTTATAAGAGCAGAGTGTGTGTGAAGTAGACCAGCAGAGTGCAAAGCCGAGGGTATGAGCAGAGGACCTACAGAGTGTAGAGCCAAGGGTATGTGTTGGTATTTTGGATATGTTGATATGGTTTTTTTCTTGATGTCAACACTTGTCAACACTTATCAGCACTTGGAGATCTTTGGTTATGTTCACCGCCAAGTCAGTGACTTATGCACAGTCACCGATATTTGGTTCACCGACAAGTTATATTGTTCACCGACACTTGGAATGACTTGGAGACTACCTAGTTATGTCAAAGCCATTATTTGATCACTTGGTTTTGGCAATTTGGTTATTGATCTATTCGGGTTTGCATATTTGTTGTTACCAAGAAATAGGTAATTATTGATCTATTCAGGTTTGCATATTTGTTGTTAACTTGATGTATCGCTTATTGATTTATTTGTAATTATTGTAATATCTTTTAGTGAGCCGACCTATTCATTTGGTCTTAGCTTTCAGTATAAATGTAAGATCTCATTTGTGAGATTGATATACGATTGGAAAAATAATTGTAATAAGATATATATGAAAATAAGGAGAGCTATACACGCAAACATCATTTGAAGGTTGAAGGAAGGTTTTGAGGAAGATAATCAGAACTAAACCAGTACTAAATCCAGCATATAGAGATGCTATTTTGAGCAGTACATTATCATTGGATTTAACCATCCAATTGTAGTCAGCGTGACTCTCATTTTGTGATTGAGCAGTGAGCTCTAGGCAGCTGGCCTTTCTGCATGTGCAGACTCCAAATTGTATACACATACTATCTGCAATAGTATCATTTGATTGTGGGTAAGGCTTCCCACTATTGTTTTTCCCCTTACAAGGTTTCCACGTACAAATATTTGTGTTATGTGTTATGTGTTATGGATGTTATTGTCTTTCTGTTTCATGCATTAATCTTTACCGGTACTACAACTAACTGATAAAACTATCTACCAGCATAAAGTTTGGTTTATTGTCATTAAGCATTAAGTTTTGATTAAATTAATTTTGGTTGAATTTATTGGACAACTGATTCACCCCCCCCCCCCTCTCAGTTGTCTCTGGGACCTAACAATTGGTATCAGAGCTTAGTCCACTTTTTGTAGAAGTTTAACAGCTTGAGGAGATCCAATGTCTTCTAACTATTTCAGGAAGGATAGTCTGAAACTTGATGGAACTAACTATGGCATATGGAAGATTAGGATGGAGACACATTTGAATTGCATTGGAAAGGACATATGGGATGTTAAAAAGAATGGCTATACTGCTCCTACTCAAGGTCAACCTAATCCACCAAAATTGGCTAAAGATGAGGAAAATGATTGCAAAGCAAGAGAAGCACTTTTGAGCACATTGTCAAATCAGCAAGTCATGGGATTGTCAGATAGATCTACTGCTAAAGCTATTTGGGACAAATTGGAAACATTGAATGAAGGAGATTCCACAGTCAAAATTGCAAAACTTGAATGCTTCTGGGTCAGGTATGAAAATCTGAAAATGGAAGAAGATGAAAGAATTTTTGCTTTTATGGAAATAGTAAATGAAATTGTTTTGGGTATACATTGTTGTGGAGGAACCTTAAGTGAAGATGAGATTATTTCTAAAGTTTTAAGAGCTTTGCCACCAGCATATAAAATGAAATTTACTGCTATAAATGAATCAAGAACAATGCCTAATGCATCAGTATCTAGAGACACCTTGGTTGGAAAACTCTCAGCTTTTGAACTTGAGGAATTTGGTCTTGTTGCCACTATTAAGATAGATCTAGATTTCAAGGCATTATCATAATCTGTAGCATCATCATCATCATCTGAGAAATCTGATTGGAAAGATTTTTATGCAAGAGAACTTGAAGATATCAGGAAGGAGAATGAAGAACTTGAAGCACTATTTGCAAGGAAAATGCCTAAAGGTCCAGTTGGAAGTAAGTATGAAGGTAAAGCACCCTTTAAATGTTTTAACTGTAATAAGATTGTTCATATGGCTTCTAGATGTCCTGATAGACATGCAATATTAAGAGAAGAAGCTAAGAGAACATATAAGCCCAACCCTGATTATCAGAGATACAAATTTAAGAAGAATAGAGACAAATCTTGTTATTATGTTGATGAAGGAGTCATTGATGATTCTGATGAGAATCGGATAAACAATGGATGGGATTTTGTTGCTATAATAGAAGATCAACCAGCACCTACTGTTCAATTGGTAGAATGGGCCCTAGTAGCTAAAGTTGAAGATAAGGATGAATGGATTATTGATTCAGGATGTTCACATCACATGACTGGTGATAAGAGTAAATTATTAACCTTTCAGGATTACAATGGAGGTCTAGTGAGATTTGGAGATGATAAAACTTGTATGATCAAAGGAAAAGGAACTATATCTTTTGATGGTAATCACAAAAGTAATAATGTTTACTATGTTGAAGGTTTGAAGCATTATCTTTTGAGTGTTGGTCAATTAGTTGAGAAAGGATTTCAGTTACAATTCAAGAATGGTAAATACAAAATCTTAAACAAAACTGGTTTGGAAATTGCAACCGCTAATCAGACTAGAGGTAATATCTTTCATTTGAACAACAATGAGAAAGCATGTTTGATTGCACATATTGATGAAAGTTGGCTATGGAATAAGAGACTTTGTCATGTAAATTTTGATTGCATTGTGAAAATCAGTACAACTAAGGCAGTAAGAGATTTACCTAAGATTGTTAAACCTCATAATCCGATATGTAAGGAATGTCAATTTGGAAAGCAAGTTAGAGAAACTTTCAAGAGTATTCCAAAGAAATCTAACAATGTTCTTGATTTACTTCACATGAATTTATGTGGTCCAGCAAGAACTAGAAGTATACAAGGAGATAGGTATTTTATGCTAATCATTGATGACTATTCTAGAATGTGTTGGGTTACTTTTCTCAGGGAGAAATCTAAAGCATTTGGGAAATTCAAACTATTCAAGGTGATGGTAGAGAATGAAACTGGAAAGAAAATCAAATGTTTGAGATCAGATCAAGGAGGTGAATTCACATCTAAGGAATTTAATACATTTCGTGAATTTAATGGGATCAAAAGATAGTTATCAGCACCCCAAACACCCCAGCAGAATGGAGTTGTTGAAAGGAAAAACATAACTATCTTGGATGCAACCAGAAGTATGATATCAAAATCAAATCTAACTCATATATATTGGAGAGAAGCGGTCAATATAGTAGTTTATACATTCAACAAATTTCACATCAAAGGTGAAACCGGTAAGACCCCTCATGAACTATGGTTTGGTAATACTCCTACTCTTAAATATTTTAGAATATTTGGAAGTAAATGCTATATTATAAGAGATGAGTATATTGGAAAATTTGATCCTAGAAGTGATGAAGGAATATTTCTTGGTTTTTCATCTAAGAGCAAGGCATATAGATGTTTTAACAAGAGATTGTAGAAAATTGATGAGAGTGCAAATGTGAAGATTGATGAACAATTTAGAGGAAATTCAAGGTACATGGACTCTGAAATGGCAATAGAGATAATCACAAACGAACCTATTATGAGTACACCGATACAAAATGGTGATCTAGTTACATCGACATCATCTAAGGATTCAATAGTCACTCAAGAATATCAACAAGTAAAAACACCCCGGTTTGTAAGATTGAACCACTCTGAAGATCAGATAATTGGAAACAAATTTCAAGGAGTTATGACTAGAGGAGGATTGACAAATGAAGAGGTATGTCTTATTTCTCAAATTGAACCTACATCAATTAATGAGCCATGTGAAGATAAATATTGGATTAAAGCAATGGAAGATGAACTGGAACAAATTGAAAGGAATAACAATTGGTCATTAGTTCCCCGACCTAAAGACAAAAATGTAATTGGAACTAAATGGGTTTTCAGAAATAAACTTAATGAATATGGAAAGGTAATCAGAAACAAAGCAATAATAGTGTGTAAGGGATATTCACAGAAACAAGGAATTGATTAAAATGAAACCTTTGCAACGGTAGCCAGAATTGAGGCAGTGAGACTTTTATTGGCTTTTGTAGCACACAAGAACTATAAATTATATCAAATGAATGTTAAATGTGCATTTCTGAATGGAGATCTTGAAGAAGAAGTTTACATTGAACAACCTGATGGATTTTATTTGACAGATAACAAAGATATGGTTTGCAGGTTAAGGAAAGCTTTATATGGACTAAAACAAGGTCCTAGAGCTTAGTATGCTAGATTGGACAAATATCTTTTGAAGCTTGGATACACTAAAAGTAATGTTGACAACAATCTATACTACAAAGTTACTAATGATGAAATCTTGGTTATTGAAGTTTTTGTTAATGATATAATGTTTGGAGGAGAAGATGGATTGTGTAAAGAATTTTCTAACAAAATGCAACAAGAATTTGAAATGTCTATAATTGGGGAGATAAAATTATTTTTAGGATTGTAGATTTCATAGACAAATAAAGGCATATTCCTATGTCAATCTAAGTACTTGGAGGAACTACTAAAGAAATTTGGCATGGAAAACTCTAAACCGGTAAGCACACCTATGACTACAACTGATAAATTATCTTTGAAGGATGAATCAACACCTGTTAATCCGACTAGATACAAGTCTATGATGGGAGGTTTATTGTATTTGACACAAACAAGACCTGATATTATGAATGCAATATGTATTGTCTCAAGATTTTAGAGTAATCCTAAAGAAAATCATGAATCAACAGTGAAAAGGATTTTCTGGTACCTACAAGGCACTACAAATATTGGTTTGTGGTATCCTAGAGATGCAAATTTTGATTTATGTGCATACAAAGATGCTAATTGGGCAGGATATGTAGATGACAGAAAAAAGAACCATCGACGGAGCATTTTTTCTTGGTAGCAGATTAATTTCATCGTTGGGCAAGAAACAAAGTTATACATCACTATCAACAATAGAATCAAAATATGTTGCAGCAGCAACTAATTGCACACAGGTACTATGGATTAAACAAATGTTGAAGGACATAAAGGTAAAATGCAAGGAACCTATAACTATTTATTGTGATAATATGGCAGAAATTGATATATCAAAGAACCCATTATTTCACTCAAAAACTAAACATGTTTCTATCAAATTCAACTTTCTGAAAGAGAATGTTGAAGCAAAAGAAGTGAAATTGGTTTATGTGAATACTAAAGAGTAGATTGCAAATATTTTTTACAAAGCCTTTGACTAAGGAGACTTTTGAATATCTCAGAGAGAATCTTGGAGTCCTACCCCCACCGGTAGAGACTTAGATAGTTGATGTTTGTCATCAACCGATAGAATTATCATAGAAAGATTTTTTTTCGGCTTTGATGAGGAGAGCTACTTCTCAGGGGGAGTAGTTGGTATTTTATACTTGAATTTGGTTTTGTATTGCTTTGGAATTTGATGACAAAGGGGGAGAGATATTATGAAAAAACATTTTGGGGAGAGATATTTTTGGGAGAGATTATTCCTAGGGGAGAGACATTATGTATTTTGATTTCTGGTTAATAATCTCTTTGGGAGATTGTTGGTTTTTGGAATTTCTGTTTTGGCACTTTGATGGTTTTTCTATCTTGTGTTGCCATCAATGCCAAAGGGGAATATTTTTGTTATTTTGGATATGTTGATATGGTTTTGTCATTGATGTCAACTCTTGTCAACACTTATCAACACTTGGAGATCTTTGGTTATGTTCGTTGGCAAGTCAGTGACTTATGCACAGTCACCGCTATTTGGTTCACCTGCAGGTTATATTGTTCATCGGCACTTGGAATGACTTGGCGACTACCTGGTTATGTCAAAGACATTATTTGATCACTTGGTTTTGGAAATTTGGTTATTGATCTATTTGGGTTTGCATATTTTCTCTTATTGGCAAATAGGTCCAGGTTATGCACTGGCAAGCATATCTATTCCAGATCAACACGACACATTATGAAGATGATTTATTATTATTGAAAATGCATTTAGACAACTTGATGTATCACTTATTGATTTATTTGTAATTATTATAATATATTTTAGTGAGCCGACCTATTCATTTGGTCTTATCTTTCGGTATAAATATAAGATCTCATTTGTGAGATTGATATGCTATTGGAAAAAGGATTGTAATAGGATATATGTGAAAATAAGTAGAGCTATAAACGCAGACATCATTTGAAGGTTGAAGGAAGATTTTGAGGAAGATAATCAAAACTAAATGGGTACTAAATCCAGCATATGAAGATGCTATTTTGAGCAGTACATTATCATTGGATTTAACCATCCAATTGTAGTCAGTGTGACTCCCATTTTGTGATTGAGCAGTGAACTCTAGGCAGCTGGCCTTTCTGCATGTGCAGACTCCATATTGTATACACATACTATCTACAGTAGTATCATTTGATTGTGGGTAAGGCTTCCCACCGGGGTTTTTCCCCTCACAGGGTTTCCATGTACAAATATTTCTGTTATGTGTTGTGGACGTTATTGTCTTTCTGTTTCATGCATTAATCTTTACTGGTACTGCAATTAACTAAAAAAACTGTCTACTGGCATGAACTTTGGTTTACCGATATTAAGCATTAAGTTTTGGTTAAATTAATTTTGGTTGAATTTATTGGACAACTGATTCACCCCCCCTCTCAGTTATCTTCGGGGCCTAACAGTATGAGCAAAGAACCAGTGTAGTGCAGAGCATACACAACCAGTGCAGACAGAGTATGAGTTTCATTGTGATCTGATCAAGCTATCAATAGCTATTCCACAGATCAACTTCTTGTTGCTTTCTAACCATTGCAACTCAAAATCCCTTAACCGAGTGGACTTTAATAGGTCCCTTTGTAAAATCCCTTAATCGGGTGACATCTTAATTGATAATCCTAAGTCCTTTAACAAGGCTACCTCTAATGGGGTAAAGGCATTAATAGGCCGTAAATAAAATCCCTTAACTGGGTGGCACCTAACAGTGTCTTTGTAATCTCCTAACAGGGATGGCTCCTTACAAAGTGTGCTCCATAAGAGCACAAATTTTGTGAGCATCAACTCGCACCATGGTTTTCTCCCATTTGGGTTTACACAAGATAATTCTTGGTGTTGTTGTGTATCTTTTCATGCATGCATGTTCTCCTGCAATAACTGTTTGTATTGATGATTATTAAGTTAGTGCAGACTTGAGTAAAAGATTTTAATTTTGTATAACCGCTCGGTAACTAATTCAACCCCACCCCCTCTCAGTCAGCGGTAGGGACCAACAATCAACACCTTCATCAATAAATCAATTTTTTGCTTGGTTTTTAGTCTCATTGGCTATATTTGATCATTTTGGAAGTTTCTATCATAGTTATATCTTAATTAATTGACATTTTAGGCATCAATGCCTAAAATGCCTAATTAATTGACATTCTAGGCATCAATATTTATTATTCGGGTGACATCTTAGTTATATTTTTGGCATCAATATCTTAATTAATTGACATTTTAGGCATCAATATTTATTATTTAGTTGTTAGGCGAACATTATTTAATGTTTCATAAGTACATTAATATTTGCATCATGGTAGTTGTAGCTACTCTTGCATCCTATTGAGATAGATGTACACATCCTGATCTTGACTATTTAAACAAGGATACTGTACATTTGTAAATCATCTCAACAATATATCATTTCCTTTCCCGGTGAAATGTTTATCTCTCTCTCTTTATGTGAAGTTTTTTTTGTAGTCGTGATCTTAGCTTGGGAGCATCACTCTAAGAATTATCAAGTATCATTTAAGCTCAACCATGGATTTTTACAAACATTGAAGTTATAAAAAATCCAACCATACCAAAATGTCGGGAGCAAAGCTCAACCAACAGAGGTGAAAATGTTCTATCATTCAATGTAGAGGGGAACAAGAGTCAACCCACAAAGTTTTACATACAACAAGACATATAGACAACAAAGGAGAAATACAAAAATATTTTTACATCTCCACAAATTTGGAAAATGGATCAAGTGACTATGCCCAATCCAAGAGGTTTTTATCCACTTTTTCCTCTTTTACTTTGATTTGAGTAGTAGTAGAGTCACTTTTGTTTCTATTTGACCCAAGCATCCTGGAGGAGAACAAGTATGCTTATGATGACCCACTAAGTTTATAGGTTGAAAAGCCTTCATTATGAGAATGTGATCTATTTTTTGAGTGGTTTACAAGATGATCCATTGCCCAATATTTATTTTGAATCATCTCCACTTTTGCAGGATCTAGACAATCTAAGAATGTGAACAGGGCCCTACCCAAGATGCTTACATTTATAATTGAAATTTTAAAATTATATAATATTGATAATTATATATTTTAAGTTTATAAAACTAATAAATTGGTTATAATTTTACAATCATTATATTCTTATAATTTTAAATATAATACTTTTAAATATTGCACCAAATATTGATAAGATTAATTACTCTAATAATTTTTTTTCTATTAGTTTGAAAAAATTGTTCTCTTAAATTATAATTTGACTTTTCCTATATTGGTATGTCATGTATATAATCTTTCAACTAGCCAACAAATACTATAATTCCAATACCAAAAATTTAATTACTTGTTGTTAGGATAAGATTACATTAACCTTGCAATCCTAACTCATTTATAAGTCTCTATGTTCCATGGAAAGTGTTCCCTAGGACATGTGAGAAAAATATAAAATATTTGTACTTTATGGCTATATGTAATTGCATTTTCAAGAGGTGAACATGAAGGTGTAATAAATATAAATAAAAATGAACTAAATGCACTCCTTACCATGTCCATATTGAGACATGAAGGTCATGCATAAGAAGACCAAGTTTTGGAGGATGAAAGGTATATGTTTGGGGATCTGAACAGTCACCACAAGCTATAGAGTACTCAAAATGTGTAAAGGGGTGCCCATGAGGAGTCACTTGAAGAGTTACTTGTTATTTCATTATGTCTATTGGCTATTCATTTTCAAAGGAATGGATTTTTTTTAGGTGGTTTTGGCCCCTTATTTTGGGAAAATAACAGTGGTTTTTTCTCTCCCATTTGGTAATAAATTGGAGCCAAGTGGTGCAGGAGCACCTAGTTGGTCATATGAACCTATTTGGCCATATGCTTCTATAAGGCCATTATGAGTTATTTAAAATTACATGTCTTGTTTAGATAGGAATAAGGTCATGAAAGACAATTTTTTATGTAATAAGGGTCCTTGAAACCATTATATAGTGTTTTGAGTTCTATAGGGCTATGTTGGCAACAACATTGTCAAAATTGTCAATATACTAAAACTAAGTAGATCAAGGGAAAAAATTAAGTGTTCAATCATGTAGGAGGGTCTAGTGGACCTCCTTAATCCTATTTGTGATAATATAGAGACATAGTGGTCTTATTTTAAGTCCTAGATCATTTATGGTTAAAATTATCATTGTTGACAAAACTTGCCAATGCAACATTAGTCTTTGATCCATTTTGTTAACTGGAAGTTTAAAATACAGTTATGGGAATTGTGATAGGATTTGAGATCATTCAAATATCCCTATCCTCGACCAAGTTAGGGTTTTATGGTGTTTGAAGGCATAAAACAAGAAGATTAATTTAAAAACTATGATATTCTTGCATTTCCCTTGTTTTATTAGATGTTACAGTTTGCTCTTGTGTGTTTTTCAACACGAAATCTTATTAATTAGCCTTGGAATCCTATTTGACATGTTAGGGGGGGGATGAATCCTTTGCATTTTTTATTCTATTTCATTTGCAAACCCTAAACAAGAGGAAGAGTACTTACTATAAATAATGCACTAAGTGGGACATTATGTTTTTTTGGCAAAATCATATTTTTTGTGAAAATTGTCACAAACCCTTGCTAGGGTATCCAATGACATTTAAATAATGTATTCTTGGTCATCCCATCATTTAAAAATAATGACATTGGATGGGGTGATCCTTGTAAATATACACTTTCATTGTACTTTTCTTGTAGGGCTCTATGATGTTCATGGCACGTGTTTGAAGTGATACAAAGCCTGATTTTTGTGTCTCGGATTGGTCAAGGGCAGAAAGTTGATTTTGTATGGAGGGGAGTAAGCACAAGATAGACCCCTAAAGGTTAAGAGAAGGAATAGAGGGGTGGGTAGTGATATTCTAAATGTGTTCCAATGGTGGTTTAACTTTTGAGAAAAACAAATATCAAATACCTTGGTTGTCCTCATAACATGCATATGACTGTCATAGTATGACAGTGAATTAAGACCTTGTACCTTGCAATGCCATGAGGTAGTTTGATGTTGAGTTTGGTGATAGAGTGAGGAGTGGAGAGGTCCACTACCATCATTGTTAATTATTGGAATACCATGAAGAAAGAATGATCCATGAATATATGCATGTCCTCAACAAAGTTTATGATTGCCACAGTGAACTAGTGTTACAATAGTAGGTTCTATCTACGGCCTTTTGGGTGGATGGGGGGTGAAGGATGGTAAATTTTCCATGTTGATAATTCTCTACAAGGGTGTCAAGAAATACCTTTTTTTGGTGGTTATCTACTTGACATTGTGAGTTGAGCCCTATTGCAAATTAGGAGTCCTAATAGGAGATAGACTTGTGTGAGTGGGGTTTCAAGGGTTTGGTGTGGTCTAGATGTTAGAGGGTCTCAAATTGTCCTTGAGCAAGTTAGTTTAACATATTATAATGAGTTCCAATGTTTAGACAGGGGTTGTGAAGCACGAATTCACTTTTGAGGTATTGAATCCTTATGAGCACCTATTGAGTAGGTGAGTTGGGAGAAAGATATCCCTATTTAAAGTTTGTTTCAAATGAAGGAGGATTGGAGGAGTGATTGTGTTTATTGGTTTTCTCTACATCACCAAGGAATACTTGTTTAATTATCAATTGATTATAGTTTCTTTGAGGTTTCCAAGTAGTTCTATGATCATTTGGAGAAGTGTATTATTATGTTGTTCTCTCTTTCAAAGCATAATAATATACTTGCCCTTGTTCTCTAGTGGAGTTTTTTCCTGAAAGGGTTTCTCCATGTAAATTTTATGTCTCTTTTTCTATTATTGATTTTATATTTATATTGAATGGTGCAATCGCATGTCTATTTGATATTTAGTAATGTTTTTATACTTTTAATCACATAAGAAAGTTAATATTGGAAGCTTTCTTCAACTTGTTTCTCAACATTTGGTATCAGAACTATATAAGGGAATTCCTCTAATCCACTTAATCATCACAAGTACTCATTATCAAGCAATATCATCATTAAGTATTCATTGAGCATCAAGGCCACATTTGATCCCACCATATCCTTCAAGCATTCTTCAAGATCTAGACATCATGGAGCAACAAATTACATCAATCTTCATGCAAGCATTGTGTTTATGATTAGGTCATTCATGTCTTGTCATGTCATGTCATGTTATTGCATCAATACTTGTGATCACATTAAAAGATAATTGTATCATCAACCTACAATAATCTACAACAAATCTAAGGTGTATTATTTAGCATTTTACTTCGGTATTTCAACTCAATTTCAAGGTTAATTCCAAACCTAGGTTTGACCTAGGCAAACCCTTAATCCTAACATCTTTCTCTCTTTTGTAGGTATAGGTTATAGGATTAGAAGTTGTAAATTTGGAATTAGCCATAATAGATACAGACAATCACATCTGGCTTTTGCATGCTTGAAAAATGAGGACGAGGTTTCCCTACACACCTATGTATAACGAATTTCCAACAAAACTTTTGAGGTAGATTCTGAGCAACATTTTGGTTCTGAAAAGGTTAATTTTATCTGCATCCAGCATTTTGAGGATAGGGTCTTCCAAAGCATCATTGTCTTTCTCTTTTGAGCTCAAATTCTAGTCATAGATTCCATTCATCTTCCTCACTCCACATCTATGTTTAGAGCTTCATATCAAATCTATAACTTCTTGTTTATGTCAATATATGTCAATTTTCCATATTTAGCCGTAGATCTAGCATTTAATTTTCATCTTTATAGTATTCAATTCAACTCATATAAAGGGACCACCTGAAATAATTAAGATTCATCCCTAAGGAGTAAATCTATTTATTTTGTCTCCCTTTAATGTAATCGTTGTGTGAAATAGTTCCATTCCTTGTTTATAATAGGTAAACTAATGAATCCCTATTTCACCACCCTACATTTTGGTGAACTTGATGCTTTCAACATCTTGCATATTTCTAGTTTGGTGTTTTTAGAACTAATTTTTTATAATAGAATTCATAAAATCTAATTGGTTTTCTAGTTCACATGTGATTACATTACTTATTAGTTATTTTTAATAAAATCATGTGTCGGATAATAGCTTCTTTCATTTCATATTTCTTGCATTCATTCGTACAACTTTAATGTATTTCATTATGAGAGTTTTAAACATTTTTCCTACATTTAAGTCACTTCTCAAAGATTTTATACACATTTCATGTTTCTATATGATGATATTATCAAAGAAATTAATGGAATATCTACATTTCATAAAAGCTTTAGTATTTTTTAAATGAAATCCTAGCTAATCTTAGAGATGATATGAATCGTAACTATACCTCTCCTAGAGTATCTTTTATTCATGAATAAAGAATCAATATTCATATCAATGATCTCTCCAATGGAGATATGACATTGAAGGGTAACATTCAACCATCCTCTTCTTAGAAGGATAGTTTGGTGCAAGAGGAACAAGGTAAACATGTTAGTTTTAGTACATCTATGACTCTAGATCCTCCTTATTCTCCTAAAGCTTATCTTAATCACCAACATATTTTTAGGCAAGATAATGTTACCCATCTTATTCATGACTGTAGTGTCCCAAATTGTACTCCCTTACAATTTTGACCGGGTTTAGGGCTCTCACCTTAGCGCCCACATCTTTGTTAGGACCCGGAGGAAACTAAGAGGGGGGGGGGGGTGAATTAGTTATCTATTAATTTCAACCCAAATATAACTTAATCAAACTTGATGCATAATACCGGTAAACCAAACTTAATGTTGGTTGACAGTTTAACAATTAATACAAATACTGGTAAAGTTTAATGCATGAAACAGAAAGACAAATAACATCCACAACACATAACACAAATATTTGTACGTGGAAATCCTGTAAGGGGAAAATACATGGTGGGAAACCTTACCCACAATCAGATGATACTACTATAGATAGTATGTGTGTACAAATGGGGTCTGCACATGAAGAAAGGCCAACTGCCTAGAGCTCACTTCTCAATCACAAAATGAGAGTCTCACTGACTACAATTGGATGGTTAAATCCAATGATAATGTACTACTCAAAGTAGAATCTTCATATGTTGGATTCAGTACTGGTTAAGCTCTGATTGTCTTCTTCATACCTTCCTTGAATCTTCAAATGATGTTTGTGTGAGTAGCTCTGCTTATATTTGCATATACCTTATTACATTCCTCTTCTCTTTATTATGTTAATCTCACAAATGAGATCTTACATATATACCAAAACCTAAGACCAAATGTGTAGGTCGGCTCACCAAGAATATTATAATTAAATCAATTACAAATGAATCAATATGTGATGCATCATGTCAGCTTAATGCATTTATAATAATAACCAATCAATAAATCATCTCCATAATGTGTCGTACTGATCTAGAATAGATAACGCTTACCAGTCCATAACCTAGACCAATTTGACGGTAACAACAAATATGCAAACTCGATTAGACCAATAACCAAATCACCAAAACCAACTGTCCAAACCATGTCTTTGACATAACCAAGTAATCTCCAGATGATAACAGATCATCGTCAGTGTCGATGAACAATATAACCTGTCAATGAACCAAATACCGGTGATTGTGCATAAGTCACTGAACATGCTAGTGAACATAACCAAAGATCTCCAGTGCTGATAAGTGTTGACATCAATGATAAAAACAATGCAAAACATCCATAGTACCAACAATCTCCCCCTTTGGCATTGATAGCAACACAAGATGGAAAAACCATCTAAGTGCCAAAGCAGAAATGCCAAAAACCAAAAACCAACAATCTCCCAAAGAGATCAATTACCAGAAATCAAAATACACAATATCTTCTCCCCCAATGAATAATCTCTCCTCAAAAGACAATGTGTTTTTCCATAGATATCTCTCCCCATTTGACATCAAATGCCAAAGCAATACAAAAACCAGATACAACCAATTCATATAACTAATTACAAATACCAACTTATAACCATCTACTCCCCCTAAGAAATAGCTCTACTTCATCAAAGTTGGAAACATGTTTCTTTGTTAATTCCCATCGGTTTGATGTCAATCTCCAACTGTCTAAGTTTCTATCGGTGAGGGTATTACCCCAAGCTGCTCTCTGAGATATTCAAAAGTTTCCTTAGGCAAAGGCTTAGTAAAAATATCTGCAATCTACTCTTTAGTATTCACATAAACCAATTTCACTTCTTTTGCTTCAACATTCTCTTTCAGAAATTTGAATTTGATAGAAACATGTTTAGTTTTAGAGTGAAATACCAGATTCTTGGATATATCAATTGTTGCCATATTATCATAGTAAATGATTATATATTCTTTGAATTTTACCTTTATGTCCTTTAACATTTTCTTAATCCATAATACCTGAGTACAATTAGTTGTTGCTGCAACATATTCTGATTCTGCTGTTGATAATGATGTACAACTCTATTTCTTGCTCAACCGTGAAATCAATCTGCTACTAAGAAAGAATGCTCTGTCGGTGGTTCTCTTTCTTTCATCTACATCTCATGCCCAATTAGCATCTATGTATGCACATAAATCAAAATTCTCATCTTTAGGATACCATAAACCAAGATTTGTTGTGCCTTGTAGATATCAGAAAATCCTTTTCATTGCTGACTCATGATTTTCCTTGGGATTACTCTGAAATCTTAAAACAATACATACTGCATTCATAATATCAGGTCTTGTTTGTGTCAAATACAGGTTTAAATACAGTAAACCTCCAATCATAGATTTATATCTTGTCGAATTAATAGGTGTTGTATCATCCTTAAATGATAGTTTGTCAGTTGTAGTCATAGGAGTACTTACCGGTTTAGAGTTTACCATACCAAATTTATTTAGTAGTTCCTTCAAGTACTTTGATTGACATATAAATATACCTTTATCAGTCTATGAAATCTACAATCCTAAAAAGAATTTTATCTCCCCAATCATAGAGATTTCAAATTCTTCTTGCATCTTATTAGAAAAGTCTTTACACAATCCATCTTCTCCTCCAAAAATTATGTCATCAACAAAAACTTCAATAACTAAGATGTCATCATTAGTCACTTTCAAATATAAGTTGTTGTCAGCATTACCTTTAGTGTAACCAAGCTTCAAAAGAAATTTGTCCAATCTAGCATACCAAGCTCTAGGAGCTTGCTTTAATCCATATAAAACTTTCCTTAACCTGCAAACCATATCTTTGTCATTTGTCAAAGAAAATCCATCAGGTTGTTCGATGTAAAATTCCTCTTCAAGATCACCATTTAGAAATGCACATTTGACATCCATTTGATATACTTTATAGTTCTTGTGTGCTGCAAATGCTAGAAATAGTCCGACTGCCTCAATTCTAGCTACCGGTGCAAAGGTTTCATTGTAATCAATTCCCTCTTTTTGTGAATATCCCTTACACACTAATCTTGGTTTGTTTCTGATTACCTTACCATCTTCATTAAGTTTATTTCTAAATACCCATTTAGTTCCAATTACATTTTCATTTTTAGGCTAGAGAACCAATGTCCATGTGTTATTCTTTTCAATTTGTTCCAATTCATCTTCCATAGCTTTAATCCAATGTTTATCTTCACATGCCTCATTAACTGATGCTAGTTCAATTTGAGAAATTAGACATACCTCTTCATTTTCTAGTCTTCCTCTTGTCATAACTCCTTGATACTTATTCCCAATTATCTGACTTTCAGAGTGATCCAATCTTACATACCTGGGTGTATTCACTTGTTGTTGTTCTTCAGTCACTGTGGAATTCCCAGATGATGTCGGTGTGACTGGATCAACAATCTGTATCAGTGTATTCAGTGTAGGTTCATTTGTGATAATCTCAACTGCCAGTTCAAAGTCCATAGACCTTGAATTACCTCTAAATTGTTCATCAATCTTCACATTTGCACTCTCAATGATTTTCTGCAATCTTTTATTAAAACATCTATATGCCTTGCTCTTAGATGAATAACCAAGAAATATTCCTTCATCACTTCTAGGATCAAATTCACCAATATAATCATCTCTCCTAATGTAACATTTGCTTCCAAATATTTCAAAATATTTAAGAGTAGGAGAATTACCAAACCATAGTTTATGACGGGTCTTATCGGTTTCACCTTTGATGTGAACTCTATTGAATGTTTAAACCGTTGTATTCACTACTTCTCTCCAATATACATGAGGTAGGCTTGCTTCTGATATCATGCTTCTAGCTGCATCCAGAATAGTTCCATTCTTCCTTTCCACAACTCCATTTTGCTGGGGTGTCCAAGGTCCTGATATCTCTCTTCTGATTCCATTCACTTCATAGAATGTATTAAATTCCTTAGATGTGAATTCACTTCCTTGATCTGATCTTAAACATTTGATTTTCTTACCAGTTTCATTCTCTACCATTATCTTGAATAGTTTGAATTTCCCAAAGGCTTCTAATTTCTCCCTGAGAAAAGTAACCCAACACATTCTAGAATAATCATCAATGATTAGCATAAAATATATATCTCCTTGTAAACTTCTAGTTCTTGCCAGACCACATAGGTCAGTATGAATTAAATCAAGAACATTATTGGATTTCTCTGGAATACTTTTAAAAGTTGTTCTAACTTGCTTTCCAAATTGACATTCCTTACATACCGGATTGTGAGCTTTTACAATCTTAGGTAAATCCCTTACTATCTTAGTTGTACTGATCTTTGCAATGCATGCAAAATTCACATGACAAAGTCTCTTATGCCATAACCAACTTTTATCAATATGTGTAATCAAGCATGTCTTCTTATTATTATTCAAGTGAAAGATATTACCTCTAGTCCGATTACCGGTTGCAATTTCTAAACCAGTTCTATTCATGATTTTGCATTTACCATTCTTGAATTGTAACTGAAATCCCTTTTCAACTAATTGACCAACACTCAAAAGATTATGCTTCAAACCTTCAACATAATAAATGTTGTCAGTATTGTGCTTACCATCAAAAGATATAGTGCCTTTTCCTCTGATCAAACAAGCTTTATCATCCCCAAATCTTACTAGACATCCATTGTATTCCTGAAAGGTTAAGAATTTACTTTTATCACCAGGCATATGATGTGAACATATAGAATCAATGATCCATTCATCCTTTTCTTCAATTTTAGCTACCAGGGCCTGCTCTATCGATTGTACAGTAGGTGTCGATTGATCTTCTGTTATTGCAACAAAATCTCATCCATTGTTTGTCGGTTCCTCATCAGAATCATCATTAACTCCTTCATCAACATAGTAACATGATTTGTCTCTATTCTTCTTAAATTTGTATCTCTGATATTCAGAGTTAAACTTATATGTTCTTTTAGCTTCTTCTTTCAATCTTGACTGTCTATCAGGACACCTAGATGCCATATGACCAATTTCTCTCTTCTATTGTCTTCAAGTTCTCTTGCGCTTTCCAACTAGATTTCTTAGATGATGATGATGATGCTTTAAAATCTAAATTTGTTTTAATTGTATCAACAAGACCAAATTCCTCAAGTTCAAAAGTTGAAAGTTTTCCAACCAAGGTATCTCTAGATACTGATGTATTAGGCATTGTTCTTAATTCATTAATAGCAGTTAATTTCATTTTGTATGTCGGTGGCAATTCTCTTAAAACTTTAGAAACAATCTCATCTTCACTTAAGGATTATCCACAACATTGTATACTCAAAACAATTTCATTGACGCTTTCCATAAAAGCAGAAATTCTTTCATCTTCTTCCATTTTCAGATTTTCATACCTGACCCGGAAGCATTCTAGTTTTGCAATTTTGACAGTGGTATCACCTTCATTCAATGTCTCTAATCTATCCCAAATAGCTTTAGCAATAGATTGGTCTGATAATCCCATGATTTGTTGATTTGACAATACGCTCAAAAGAGCTTCTCTTGCTTTGCAATCATTCTCCTGATCTTTAGCCAAGTTTGGTGGATTAGGTTGACTCTGTGTAGGACCAACATACCCATTCTTTGTAATATCCCATATGTCTCTTCCAATGCAATTCAGATGTGTCTCCATTCTGATCTTCCATATACCATAGTTAGTTCCATCAAGCTTCAGACTATCCTTTCCGAAATAGTTAGTTGCCATAGAATCTCCCCAAGTTGTTAAACTTCTACAAAAAGAGGACTTAGCTCTAATACCAATTGTTAGGACCCAGAGGCAACTGAGAGGGGGGAGGTGAATCAGTTGTCTATTGATTTTTGTTGGTGTAAATAATTATTCATCATAGATATTATTACACTTTACTTAAGTTTACTTAGGAAATGCATTTCATAGTAGTTTGGGTATGAGACACTTGGGTGTTTGTGCCACATTGGGATAGTGTGTGTAGGAGAATTTCCACCTTTTATGGTGTTGATCTTGTTGTTACACTCAACATTCAGTGGGGACTATTATATTGTTTCTCCTACCTACCCACACCTATTTCCTACCTACCCTTGTTTCTTATTGAGCCACATGTCATGTTTGTGTGCTCACATATCCATATAGCCTTGCCTATATAAGCAAGCTCATATTCATTGTATGTAATGCTTACTGATCCAGTTGATCATATTTTTCATCTTGATAGAATACAGTTTATTTTTATCATCTATTTGTTCTCTCTTATTTGTGTTTTCCATTGCCTCTTGATCTTGGCAAAATCTCACATGGTATCAGAGCCATTGGGGCTTCATTGATGGGTTTTTTGGAGACATTGTGGAAGGCTTCTATTTTCGGATCTAAGGGACTACATTTTTTGGAGGCATCTTAGAGCATTTTCGACCTCACCATTGCATCTGGGAGGCCATTTCCATAAAAATAGAGTATAAATTCGACCTATTTTGGCGAAAATCAATTTTTGGGTGTGGAGGAAATTTTCTGCCCAATTTGGGCAGGTACGGAATTTTCGGATTTATTTTTCAAAAAAAAAAAATTTTTTTTTGAAAATTATTTTCCAGTTTGAAATTTTTTTTTTAAAAAAATAAAAAAATAAATAAAATTTGGAAATTATTTTTTGGGATCCGTACCTTCTGCCCAGTCAGCGCCACATCAACAGTCCAATTGGCTGCCAAATCACCCTGCCACATCAGTAGCCCAGTTGGCTGCCACATCACCTGCCAAATCACTTGCACAGTCAGCACCCAGTCAGCGCCCAGTCAGCCATGAAGTTTGGGCGATGGTCATACGGCTGTCAAATTTAACCCCGCAGTCCGCTAACATCATCATTTTTTCAAAAAATTTGCAGGCCCCTCTCATTGAGCTTTTTGATTTTGCAGTTCAACTTCAAATGGCCATATCTTGCTCATATTTGCTCCTTTTTTGGTCCAATTTTTTTTTAAATGGGCTAGAATTTCGTGTGCTTTCATGTGGTGGAATTAGTTTCTGATTTTAATGGATAAATTTTTCAGAATTCTCAGTTTTTGGTGACTGTACCTGTCCAATCCCTGTTTCTACAACTTCCAGGTCTCCGTTCGGGCTCATACGAACTTCTTTTCAGGTGTCATTTTTTTTTTGAAAGTGCATTATTTTTTTTCTACTCTCAGAATATGCTATCAGTTTGCAGCAATTGTGGGTAGAAATTGTACTTTCATCATATGGTCTTATTTGGCCAATTTAGCATTTGTCTTGCATAGATCTATCTTTTTGATCTTTTGCTTTATAGTTCTCAGCCTATTGGGGTAGTTGTAAAACAAAATCAGAAGTCCACCTTGCCATTGTTTGCAAGTGGCCTATTATACACGCACTACATATAAAGTGCCAAAATCATCATTTTTTGGGGGGTACTTTGATTGAGTGAATTTGGGGGGGTGTCTCTTGTGCTTTTGTGCTCTTGTGTTCCTTCCTTTTTGCTGCTATGGGTTCTTCTAAGTTTCCTCTCTTAACTCCTCATAATTATGCTACTTGGAAAATTGATGCATGGAGTAAACTTATGGAAAAAGGACTAACTCATTACATTGATGGAACTATTGTTGCTTCCGCTGATCCTAAGGTTGATCTAGTTGGTCACTTGGATTGGCTTACTAAAAATATCATGGCAATTGGTACCTTAAGAAAGTATGTATCAAAGGATCTCATTTTTCATATTGAGAAGTGTACTCTAATCAAGGATGCTTGGCAAAAGTTTCAAGACTTATATGGTCAAGTTGATGAGATTAGGGGATATCAAATTGATAGTGATCTCACCATGTTAGATCCCAAGAAATTTGATACTATACAAGATTATGTCACTAACGCAAATGAGTTGAGGGCACAACTCAAAGATTGTGGCATTGATAAGAAGGATACTCAATTGATATTCAACTTGTTAGGCAAGCTTCCACAAGAATATGTAATATTTGTTTCTAGTTTCCAAACCCATAGGATGACAATGGGTTCAAGCTACACAATGCCTACATTTGATGCTTTCAATGAAATGTTGATGATGGAACAAACTAAGTTGATAAGCATGGGCATTCTTAAGGCTTCCAAGTCTCAAGCATTAGTGGCAAATCAAGGGAACAAATGAAATCAAGGAAAGGACAACTCAAACAAGAAGAAATGGCAATCAAAGCCTAAGGACAAAGCACCATCTTCTCCACAATAAGAAGATTCATCCTTTTCCAAGAGGGATAACTCACCAAAGAGGGAGAGATCTACTTGTGCCTATTGTAAAAAGTTTGGTCATGAGGAGCGTCGTTGCCATTCTAAGAAGATTGATGAGCTCACACATATCATCAAAAAGCATAACATTGATTTGCCTAATGACTACAAGAAGGATGATTCATCAACTTCCACTTCCTCAAATTCAAAAGGATAAGGCCAAGCATTCATGGCTTCTACAAGTGGGAAGACTCACTCTTTTGGAACAAGAAAAGGAAAAGCTCTATGTGCTACTATTAGTCATGATTCAGAGAGATGGCTTCGAGATTCAGGGGCTTCTCATCATATGGCATCTTCGCAGTCTATGTTCTCTACATTTGAGCCTTGCACCATGCTGCAGATTTTGATGGGCAATCATACATACATAGATGTGATTGGGAAGGATCTATTGACATTGGGGATAACTCCTTCAATGATGTGTTGTGTGTACCCCACTTGACAAACAATCTCCTTTCTATCTATCAAATCACACATGGCGCAACTAAAAGAGTTGTGGAGTTCACACCTGAGTCAGTTTTCATTCGAGACTTGGAGACTAGAGCTATCATTGCGACTGGGGTGGTTGATCATGCATCTCGGTTATACTCCTTTTCAGATTTTGTTGATGATGATGATTTCACATTTGATGATTCTACACATGATGATCACACTTCTTGTGATGGTTCAGTTTTTTAGGAGAACTTTGGACACTTGAACATGGGGGTTCTCACATGTGACCCCATTCTTGAGCCTTGTATTTCATCTCCTCATATTGATATCACATCAACTATTGCACCTGATGATGCAGATAGTGCGACCTTTTTGCCTTAATGTGATTCAGTGCAGTAGGATATTCATTGTCTTCCAGCTTCAGATTCATGGGATGATTACTTGACAGACATTGTAGGTTTGTTTGTGGAATCCTACATTGTAGATTTGGGAGACATCATTGATGACATTCATCTTCTCTTTGATGAAGATGATCCTTCTTTGATTGTTGTGATGGAACACTCTAACCCTCTTGTTCATTCTCTACATGATCATTCTTTCGAGGTTGACATGATTGTGGATACTTATGTACAACAGTTGGAGGAGGTCTCTTTATTTTTTGAGGAGACATGTGAGTCTTTGTGACATGTTCTACATCCATCTCCAATAGATCTTGGAGTGCCTTTTTCAACAGTGTGGCATAGTTTACCACTTTGGAGGGGGTATCTTTCAGCATTGACATGGGGACACTTGAGCAATTTTTCAGAGATTCCTTTCATCATTTGTTTTTTTCATACATCTTCCCTTCATGATTGGGGAGACTTCATGGATACACCTTTGGTTTTGTTTCTTCCTAAGGGGAGGAATGTTGTTCAACTTTCATGGATCAGTTTCTTCATACATCGAGCTTCTATCATTGGTGCAGAATCCACATTGAGGGGGGGCTTCCTAGCTTTTCTTCTTCTCTCATATGGGGGGGTCTTTTTCCTCACATGGGGTTTTGTTCCTCACATTCTTCTATGAGAGTTCTCTTGTATGTTTTCATCTCTCTTTTCGGGGAGGGTTTTTTCCCATTGGGTTTTTCTCTCTTTCCCCACTTTGTGAGAGATTTCATTGCATTGGTTTGCATGCATTTGCATTTGTACATGGGTACCTAACATGGCCTAGTAGTCGGGACCCATCTTACATTGCTTAGTTGCATTGTAGACTTAAGTGCATTCCCCTAAGTTGCACTTAAGGGGGGGTGTTGGTGTAAATAATTATTCATCATAGATATTATTACACTTTACTTAAGTTTACTTAGGAAATGCATTTCATAGTAGTTTGGGTATGAGACACTTGGGTGTTTGTGCTATATTGGGATAGTGTGTGTAGGAGAATTTCCACCTTTTATGGTGTTGATCTTGTTGTTACACTCCACATTCAATGGGTGATCCACCTCATGTGGACTATTATATTGTTTCTCCTACCTACCCTTGTTTCTTATTGAGCCACATGTCATGTTTGTGTGCTCACATATCAATATAGCCTTGCCTATATAAGCAGACTCATATTCATTGTATGTAATACTTAATGATCTAGTTGATCATATTTTTCATCTTGATAGAATACAGTTTATTTCTATCATCTATTTGTTCTCTCTTATTTGTGCTTTCCATTGCCTCTTGATCTTGGCAAAATCTCACAATTTCAACTCAAATATAACTTAATCAAACTTGATGCATAATACCAGTAAACCAAACTTAATGTCGATTGACAGTTTAACAATTAATAACAGTACCGGTAAAGTTTAATGCATGAAACAGAAAGACAAATAACATCCACAACACATAACACAGATATTTGTACGTGGAAACCCTGTAAGGGGAAAAACCATGGTGGGAAACTTTACCCACAATCAAATGATACTACTACAGATATTATGTGTGTACAAATGGGGTCTACACATGCAGAAAGGCCAAATACCTAGAGCTCACTGCTCAATCACAAAATGAGAGTCACACTGACTACAATTGGATGGTTAAATCCAATGATAATGTACTGCTCAAAGTAGCATCTTCATATACTGGATTTAGTACCGGTTAAGCTCTGATTGTCTTCTTCATACCTTCCTTGAATCTTCAAATGATGTCTACTTGAGTAGCTCTGCATATACCTTATTACATTCCTCTTCTATTACCTTTATTGTTAATCTCACAAATGAGATCTTACATATATACCAAAACCTAAGACCAATTGTGTAGGTCAGCTCACTAAGAATATTACAATTAAATCAATTACAAATAAATCAATATGTGATGCATCATGTCGGCTTAATGCATTTACAATAATAGCCAATCAATAAATCATCTCCATAACGCGTTGTGTTGATCTGGAATAGATAACGCATGCCGGTCCATAACCTAGACCAATAATCAAATCACCAAAACCAAGTGTCCAAACCATGTCTTTGACATAACCAAGTAATCTCCAGATGATAACAAGTCATCCTCTGTGTCGATGAACAATATAATCTACTGGTGAACCAAATACTGGTGATTGTGCATAAGTCACTGAACATGCTGGTGAACATAACCAAAGATCTCCAGTGATGATAAGTGTTGACAAGTGTTGAAATCAATGACAAAACTAATGCAACACATCCATAATACCAATAATCTCCCCCTTTGGCATTGATGACAACACAAGATGGAAAATTCATCTAAGTGCCAAAGCAGACATGCCAAAAACAAAAAAACCAACAATCTCCCAAAGAAATCAATTACTAGAAATCAAAATACATAATATCTCTCCCCCAATGAATAATCTCTCCCTAAAAGATAATATGTTTTTCCATAGATATCTCTCCCCCATTAACATCAAATGCCAAAGCAATATAAAAACCAAATATAGCCAATTCATAGAACTAATTACAAATACCAATTGTTATAACCAACTACTCCCCCTGAGAAGTAGCTCTCCATCAAAGCTGAAAAAAGGTTTCTTTGTTAATTCCTACCGGTTTGATGCCATGATTTGCAAGGAAAATGCCTAAAGGTCTAGTTGGAAGTAAGTATGAAGGTAAAGCACCCTTGAAATGTTTTAACTACAATAAAATTGGTCATATGACATCTAGGTGTCCTGATAGAGATGCAAGATTGAGAGAAGAAGCTAAAAGAACATATAAGCCTAACCCTGAATATCAGAGATACAGATTTAAGAAGAATGGAGACAAATCATGTTACTATGTTGATGAAGGAGTTACTGATGATTCTGATGAGGAACTAGCAGACAATGGATGGGATTTTGTTGCAATAACAGAAGATCAATCAGCACCTACTATACAACCGGTAGAACAGGCCTTGGTAGCTAAAATTGAAGAAAAGGATGAATGGATTATTGATTCCAGATGTTCACATCATATGACTGGTGATAAAAGTAAATTCTTAACCTTTCAGGAATACAATGGAGGTCTAGTAAGACTTGGGGATGATAAAGCTTGTTTGATCAGAGGAAAAGGCACTATTTCTTTTGATGGTAAGTACAACACTGACAATGTTTATTATGTTGAAGGTTTGAAGCATAATATTTTGAGTGTTGGTTAATCTACACTCTTATGAGAATAGTTGGTGTTGTCATTGATGGAAACCATCTGGAAACCTTCTGGAACTCATCTGGTAAAGCCACCAATAGGCACCAACACCGAAAGAGACATCTACATACACCGCCAGACACTTCACTGGCAGTGGCAACAATGCATACCGACACCCCAGCCGACAAGGATTAAACTTTTGTTTATTGTATTTAAATGTAATTATCTTTTTTAAAGCCGACATGGTGTATTGTAAAAGACTCATATATATGTATGAGATCTTATAGGTCATTTTGTGAATTAAGGTAGTATGCATCGAGAGAATGTATGGATGATATTTTGTATAAGGTGATATAGTTGACAACAAAGGTTTTGGTTATAGAATGAGCTTAAACCGGTACTGAACCTGGCATAATTGATGTTGATTTAAAGCAGTACATTGTATTAGATTTCATAATCCACTTTTGTAGTCAGTGTGACTCTTATTGAGCAGTGAGCTCTAGGCAATTGGCCATCCTGCATGTGCAGGCCCCTCATTGTAAGTAATATTTATTCATTGGCCAGTGAGAATATTGTGGGTCACAAATCCCACTGAGGTTTTTCCCACACTAGGTTTCCTCGTTAAACATCTTGTGTTATGGTGTGCTTTCTATGTTGTCTTTATTGTTCTTGTTTATTGCATTGATTCTTATTTACAGGTACACTGTTTTGGGATGCAAACTTTTTAATAAGGTTAAATATTTTTCTAACCGGTTAGATACTGATTTACCCCCCCCCCCCCCCTCAGTATCTTTGGGACTGTCATTAATCCTAACAATTGGTATCAAAGCCTGGTCTTCTATTATCAGAAGCCTAATAGCTTGAGGAAGATTCTGACACCGATACAGATGGAAAACTTAAGAAAATAATTGGAAGGAACTCTTGTAGACTATGATGCAGAGAAGTTGAAGAATATCAAACTTGAAGATGATCTAAAGACTGCACAGGAATCCATTCAAGGACTTCAGGAGAATCTTACTATAGCTCGAAATAAAATAAAAGAACTTCATGAGAAGATGCAGAATGATAATGATGAAAAGGAAACTCTTAATGAACTTGTGAACAAGTTGAGACAAGAAAACAATACTATGAAGAATGAAATGCAAGATATGACTATGAGGTTTTGTAAAAACATTGAAGATAGAAAGAAGAATGAAGATGACTTGACTAGGAGACTCAATGATGCTGGAAATGAAAATCTAAGACTCAGCCATGAAAATGATATGTTAAAGACAGATCTGATTCACATGCAACATGATAAAATTGAACTCGTGAGACAAAAAGGAATTCTAGAAAATGAGTTGGCTACTGCAAATCAACACAAAGATAAATTCAAGAAAAGCTTAGAAGAATTTGATAACATGCTGAAAAGTCAGAAACCCAATGGAGATACTAATGGACTTGGATTTGAAGTTGGAGAAAGTTTTGGTACTGCAAACAATCATGATCATAGTAAAATGGTACGACGATGTAGTGCTTATAAATTTAATGGGAAATACTTTAACTATAACAAGTATGGTCATAGAGAAAATCAGTGTAGATTCAAAAACAATCAGAACATTAATGCACCCACCGGTCAATGTTCCAAATGCAACAAAGTTGGTCATAATTCAGAAAAATGCAGAATGAATGTGAGATGTTATGTTTGTGGAAGATATGGGCACTTATCTAATCAATGCAGAATACAAACTGACATAGGATATGGTAAAGCTATTCAGAAGAATAATGTGACTTGTTATGTTGGACATATTGCAAAATTTTGTAGAAGCAAGACTTCGCTGGCAAATAATAAAGGACCCAATTTTAAAGGTAGATGAGGTAAAGCAAGAATTTTCAAAACAATGGATTAGAAAGATAGATCAGAATGTTGATAAGACTATTTCTTCACCAGTAGAACAGAGTATTACTCCACTGACAGGAGATTCTTCATCCAACTGAGAAGTAACCCTTTGGGGGTATTGCAACAAATTGAATATGCAGTACCCCTGCCCTAATCAAATTCTAATCTTGGTTTGACCTTGGTTAGTTATCATGTAATCATGTTATAGTCAGATGTTTTAATTAAAGTGCACCCCTGTTAATGTGGTTGTCACATCAATTCATATGTAAGTTTATTATTCTCCTAAATTGTGCTATCAATCTCGGGTTAACACTCTTATTAAATATATATATATACATATATGTATGTGTGATTCATGGTTGCAAGAGATTTCAGGTACAATACCGCATGGGTGCGAGGTTCGTCTCCACCTGGATTCACAAGTTTGAGTGTATCTCTTTGGCCCTTAGAGTTTGGATTAGGTGGTCATAAGACCCTCGTTTGACCCTAGTCGTGCTCAAGTGAGCGTCATCAGTCATCGGTCTTCCCTTTGGTTGGGTATGCAGGTCGTCTGTTTGTTTGTCCTTCTTGGGTTGTGTGTTTGTGTGTGGTTAAATTGAGTAATTAATCCTTAATATTTAATTTGATTTAATGTGTGTTTTTGCATCAGTAATTAAGGGACTAAATTAAATAGGTTCCCTTTATGCGATTAATCGTTAATTAGAATTGCTCAATTCAAGTTGATAGCTAGTTTGATTAAGTGGTTAATTCTAATTGATTAATTTATTTTGTTTATGCTTTTGGAAAGGAAAGATTTAAATTTAATTGAAATAGAATTAATTTAATCTCTTTGCCTTTTAAAAAAAAATAGAAAGGTTGATTTTAGTTATTTAAAGAAAATCAATTTTAATTAGAAAAGCAAGTTTTATATTTATATTTGATATAGTTTTGAAAGAATGAATTTGGAGATTTTATTTAATCAAAAATATTTTATCCTCTTTATATAATTTGAAATATAAATGATAGTTTTCTTAAAATTAAGAAAATTAGAAATTAATTGAGGAAGAGGCATTTTGATTTTTTCTAAATTAGAAATAAATTGTGTAAAAGTATTTTAAATTCAAAAATAAGAATTTTGGGATGGTACTTGAAATAAAAATATTTTAATTACAAAAAGGGTATTTTTTGGGTCAAAACTTTCCCATTTAACCTAGGTTTGGAAAATGTTTTGGGGGAGAATAGTTTTTGGAAAAATAATTCTCGGAGAGACATTTTGAAAAAAGTTCTAGAGGAATTTTGGGGAAAAATATTTCTAGAAGAGAAGAATTGATCTGGAGCTTGGAGGTTGGGCTCTGCAACAAATCTCATCTACGATTGCGAAATGAGGTAGGAATCTGTGTATCATTTTAGTTCTTTGCTTAATCAAATATTGGGTTTAATATTCTCCCTGTATTTGTTTTGGTTTGAATCTCCATTGAAAAGTTCTTAAGATTATTTTTGATTGAGAAATTAGTCTAGAGTTTGGCTGAATGGTGGAATCATGTGTGAGCAATGATTCTTGTTGCGTAAAATTGATTTTTTCGGTTGAAGAAATCTAGGGTTTCATTTTGTTTGTTTTTTTAAAAAGTTTGTACAAAAAGATATATTTTAGTCTCTGCATGAGACTGTGAATTTATGAAGTTTGAGATTTCATTTCTTTTTTTAAGTTGTATAGAAAAATTTATTGTTTTTAGTCTCTGTATGAGACTGTGAATTCTAAAGAATTCTGGGGTTTTCAATTTTGTTTTAAAATAATAATAAAACTATTATTTAAAACGAATTTTATTTTATTTTATTTTATTTATTTTAATTTTTTTTTTAAATTTTGGGGTGGATTTTGGGTTGGAGGACGGAGGAGCCGAGGCTCAACTCGCACCCTCCTCTCTGTAGATCCGCAGCCGAGGGTCTGCGTCCACATAAGTGGCCGCAGAGACCCCTGCACCCACAGTGTGGAGACAGAGGGTCTGCGTCAACGTAAGTGGCCGCAGAGACCCCTGCTCCACTGTGTGGAGGCCGAGGTCTGCGTCCACCGTGGTGGCCGCAGGCTCGGTGGCTAGGGCATGACCGCCCCCACTCCCGTGGATGGGAGGTGGGCTCGTGACTGCCCTTTGATGGGTATTTATTAATTATTTTTTTTAGTTAAAAATAAAAAATAAATATAATATGTTAAATTTAAATTTTATTTTTAAAATGTTTTAATATTATTAAATTTTAATTAATATATTTGATTAATTATATATTAATTATTAATTATTAATTAATGTATATTTTAAATATATATTAATTATGATAATTTTTATATTAATATATATTATTAATTATATATTAATTGTTGATTCCTAATTAGCGTATATTTTCAAATATATAATAATGATTGTTCAGTCATTAATTTATTAATTTAGGCATATATATAGAGAAAGATATATATACTAATTAATATCTTTGGATTGTGCATTTGTTTTAATAAATGCAAGGGAATTATATTTCATTAGGAAATGTTTATCTATTCCTATATTTCTTTTAATGTATATTTCCATTTTTGGAAAGTGTATATTTGTGTTGCTAGAGATGAGATTAGATTATTGCATTCAACTCAGGATGAAATGATGTTTTATTTGGAAAAATGAATATCATATGTTAGTTGATTAATCTAAATATTTGATTTTATATCATTGGGTGTTCTGCGTATAGAATATTTATGTTAATGTGAATTTGCTTTAAAAATCATGATGTAGTAATTATGTTATGTTATGATGCATATGAACTTAGTGAGTTAGAAAACCAAGAACGACCTGTACCGAGATGAGGTAGATAACTGCAATTAAATTTAGATCATTTAGAAAACTTGATTGACTTTTAATGTTTAAATCAATATGGAAAAAGATTGTCTCTACCGATTATTGCCTATGCAAGTTTAAATTTTTGTATTCGCTTTTGCTTAAGTAATGACAAGACCTTGATTGTTTGATTGGACCCTGTCGTTTGGTTGATTTGGGATACCTATTCTATCCTTGATCTTGAGTTTGACTATTGTCTTGTGATGGTGTTAAAACTGGTCATGTTCATTATGCGGGCATCGAACGATGATTTGCAGTTGACCATAGTTGGTCAGGTCTCTAGTTAGAGTACCGTCAGTTAGTGCACCTCATATGAAGTCATGTTTGACCAAATGGTTGTTTCCTCCATTTTGAACTCTAGTTGCTTGACCTTGTGTATGTCTGGGTTTAGGAGTTCGTTGAGTATGGTCTAGTGTCGTATGGGAAAGTGGCTTTCGATTGGGGGTCGCGCCCAAAGTGGTTGCTGGGTAACCCATCGGAAGTGTGTCTAATAAGTGAAAACCTAATAGCATATTAGAGAGTTAGTTAATGAATCACTAAGTAAGATAGTTGTGCCTCACACATGGGATGAGTTCTAACACAAACTCGACATGCTACGAGAAGGCTTGAAATGGCAAACCATCATCCTTGTCTTCACGAAAGGATGTGTGGGTCCACATGAGGCTTGGATGGGCTATAGGTTCGAAATAGGTTGCTAGGGTAGCCCAGTGGATGGGGCCGGAACCTATGAAGACCTTCCATGGTAACCATACCAGGTTGTGTGATGACACTTGTCCCCTATGTTCACTAGTGTGTGGTTGTGTTGTCTTGATAGGAGCACTTTTGTGGAGTCGTCATATTGCTTATGCCCTTGTGAGAACCTAATGTCATGCTAGACCTTGGTTTGTGATGACTGAGTTTTGTGGATGCTCCAATGGACCTTTGTATTTGCTTCTATTATGTTTAGTTGGATCCTTTCCTATTCAGGGATCATTTATGTATTTATTTGACCAATGTGGTCGTTGTATATTGGTTATGTTCGCCTTGATGGCATGATTGTAAATAATGTGAACCTTATGTATTCTTAACTTATTTAATGATCAGAGGGGTCTTGTAGTTGAGCAGATCTGGAGATGTAGCCCTCTAGGGGTGAACTCTGATATCAATTTGGTGTTATGTGGTGCTTATGTTCTTATGTTCCTTTTTAGTTTTTTAACCTGTATGGATGGCATTATGTTAGAATGTATCAAGTGGATTAGATGAAATTAATTTTAAATGCATGTGTCTAGTCATCATATTAAATGCAAAAATTAGATCACGAAAGAATGTAGATTAGAATAATGGAATATATTCAGTTATTGATAATGAAGTTAAGTGTGCATGGAAAGAACTCATTAATTTATAATGAAATTAAAGTGTGTTATAAAACTAGATGCATGACTTAAGTTTTAATGAAAGTTTGAACGTAAGGGTTGGTTAAATCATAATGGATAAACTCATTAAGTTATCTATCTTTTAACTTTAATGGATGAACACCCACATGTTATCTATGTTTTAACTTTAATCAGTGAATTTCCTCATGTTAGCTACATCTTCAACCATAATGCATGAATGCATCCTATTATCTATAATTTTAATTTACTGAACACATTATATCCTTGTTTAAAGTAACAACATGAAATTAAGTTAACCTGCTTAATTGGATCAAATGTCATGAGTTGAGTTAGATGTTAGATTAAGTAATTACGTTGGGAAACTCCTTAGGTATTGTTTAGTCTTCCATTGTGTTATCTGATCTTTTGATAACTCATTGTATCATTATTTTATGTTTAATTTTAAAAAAAAAAATTGCACTCTATTCGTGTGTTTTAGCTTTATCCCTTTGGGGTTTCCTGGCGAGATATTATAGAATATCATGCAGATTACCCTCAGTTGATGGTGAGAAGATAGATTTCCTCTTTACCGACAGATGTATTAAGTTTTCACTTAACTGACAAGCATTTAATGTAGTTGTTGAGAGAAATTTCATTATAAATCATCAGTTTCCCTCATTTTTGATTCACTGAGAATTCAAACTAGTAGAGAGCACGGAATATGAGCAAAGGCATTCAAGGTGAAGGTGTGAAGTGATTTCTTTCAAGCATTCAGACATTATCAGGTAGCTAAAGGTATTTTTCAAATGGCTTCTTCTTCTGCTCCTGAATTTATTGTGAACCCTACTATTGTGGAAAACATAAAATGCCCTAGGCCCATGTTTAAAATTATTCCTAAAGTAGCTAAGCAAGATGATTCCATAGGAGCATTTTTGAAGATTCCTAAAGGTGTAGCTTATGCTGAAGACCCTAGGATATATATTCATTGCAACATTGAAGAACTAGGTTCTAAGGAATTGTTGAAAATGGTTAGAACTATAATTTGTGATGAAAATGGCACTGTTAAACTTGACCACAATATTGTGGAGATTTTAGGTTTTGTTGAGATATTGAATATCCCTGAATTTTGGGAAGAAGTAGTGAGAATTGTTCTATTTACCCGACAAGCAATTAGAGCAGTAATAGGTTTACCCTCAACCAACAACAGACCAAATAAGACAAAGAAAGTTCCTAACAACAAAGTAATGGCCCTAACTGGAGAAACATCAAACAATAGATCACTAAGAGTAAATGACATCAAGGACATCAATGTGAGATTCATAAGTATGGTTTTAGGTTACAAGACTACTCATGCAAATAGACTTAATTTAGTTTCTAGTCTTTGTATTAATAGTGCTTATGAAATGGTGAACAACAATGCAAAAATCGATGTGTGTGAATGGCTGAAAGATGAACTCATAGATAATTTGAAAAAGATTAAAGGTGTTAAGAAAGGGACATTTCATTTTGGTAATCTCTTAGTATGCTTAATGTTGTCTTTCACCAAGGAAATCCCTAATATAGGACATAAAGACTTTGAATATGACATACTGGTAGGAAAACAATTACAGGAAGCTTTCACCAGCATGGGAACTGCTAAGGATAGTGTGAGATTTTGCCAAGATCAAGAGCTCAATGAAAAATACAATAGAGACAAATTATAGGATAAGAATAAACTGTATTCTCATCAATAGATAAATGATCAATTGTTCCATTACATACAATGTCGATGAGCTTGCTTATATAGGCAAGGCTAGGGATATGTGAGCACACAAACATGACATGTGGCTCAATAAGAAACAAGGGTAGATAGGAAATAGGTGTGTGTAGGTAGGAGAAACAATATAATAGTCCACATGAGGTGGATCACCCACTGAATGTGGAGTGTAACAACAAGATCAACACCATAAAAGGTGGAAATTCTCCTATACACACTATCCCAATGTGGCACAAACACCCAAGTGTCTCATACCCAAACAACTATGAAATGCATTTCCTAAGTAAACTTAAGTAAAGTGTAATAATCTCCATGATGAATAATTATTTACACCAACAGATAGCAACATAAATGAATACTTTAAAGCTTTTCAAGTCAAAATGAAAACTAGAGAAAGACTACCGCATAGTGTAGTGGATAAATATGACAAAGAATTTTGTTTTGTAATCAAGAAGGATGAAACATGGATGGAAGTTATACTTCCTAGGACTATATGGGTAACTGAAATGGGTTATGAGGTAGATCTCAATATAATTGAGACTTATACAAAAGCTTTGTTAGATGCACCAAGAGAACCAACAGAAGAAGTTTTTGGTAGTGCTGAAACAATTGAAAGTAATATGAAAACAATGAAGCAAAGGAAGAAAAGAGAGAAATATATAAGAGATGCATCAAAATAGGTAAAGGAAATGAAAGAAAATGTTATGAACATTACTAGAATAATGGCTAGGGAGTTGGAAGGACTGCAACCGGAGGCACACATTTCACCTGTTGGCACATCTTCTGACAGTGAGATACCAGTTGAATTCAAGAGAGTTGAAAGGAAGAGAAAACCTTCACCAGTACCCTCTCCTCCACCCAAAAGGACAAGGACCTTAAGGAAGAAACAACAGACAGTAAGCCAACTGACTAAGAAACTAACTCCCAAGAAGAAACAAAAACTAGTCATACCCTCATTGGATAATTTGTTAAATGAAATAATTGATGATGGTAATTTGGATAATGTGAGCAAATTGTATAACACATTCAAAGATTCAGAAAAGGAAAGTATTGAAAACAGTATAATTTTACATCTGGATATATATATATATATAAGAAAGTTTTAATTGAAGTAGTGGATGACTTGCCCAATGAACTATATAGAAGGTTAGATGCCAAGAGGATTGCAGTGATGAAATTGGACAAGAAACTAAAAGTTGAAAAGCTTCTAGCTATACATCTGGTTAACTCAAAAGAGGAGATCGATGACCTGATTTGTGAGGCTAACAGATCCATTTTTTCTAGTGGTCACTAGCAAGTAAGTTCGATGGTAGGTAGAGTAAATGAGATTGCAAAGGAGACTGCTGATAAATGGGATATCTTTTTTGTGGAAAAAGAAAAACAAGAGGAATTGAACCGATCGAAGAAAACATTCAAAGTTTATCAGAAGGATAAGGACAAAGGGAAAGGTAAATTTGGTGGAATACCGAACATCAAGATAACAGACAATTTCCCACCATCCTTGGATACTGCACCGGTACATACTGATGTTCCACCGATAGGGAAAACTTTAAGAAATCCCTCCCTTGGACAAGGTGTAAAAACCTAGCGAAAGTTGTCTAATTCAGAGGAAAATTTTAATTTTACTGGTGAATTTTTGTGGTTTACGGAGAAAAATAATAATCTCCATTGGCAAATTAGCCATGATTACTCAAAGTTTGTGAAAAATCCTAGCGAATTGTAATGTTTTTAAAACCCAAAAAGTATTTGCATGGGCGAATTGTAATGTTTTTAAAACCAGAAAAATATTTGCATTAGCGATTTCAACCTATTTTCAAACCATTAAAAAAAAATATTGGCAATTTCAAGCTATTTTCAAACCATAAAAAAAAAATTGGTGATTTCAAGATATTAACTTTAAGTCATTAAAACACTTGGCACACAGTCATCAACTCTCTACCTGGAAAACTGTCCTTTAGAAAATATCACGACCTAGCGACAAGCCCTTACAACTCTCTCTATATCTCCAACTCACAAGCTAAAAATTCTAAGCCTTCGTAACCTTGAGATCTAGCGACTGAGGAAAACTAAACTGGCACTCACCAATTCTCGACCATAAATGTTAATTCCTCGTCACCGCAGTGACTTCGAGATAGTGGTAACTTTAACCCTTATCGCATACTCACCAACATAAAACTATTTATCTCTTAACTGTTAGCACTTCACTCGCAAGCTCGCGACTTGATTAGGTCTTCAAACATTTAACTTCATGAGCTGGCGATAACCATTAAACCTAACCACAAACTATCTAGTCGCTAGCTTGTGACCTAAAAATGCTAACATTAAACAAACATGAGAGCTAGTGACAACTGTATGAAATGAGTTACTTGCTAACTCTCACAGCTATAATGTATGACATCAGACCAACTCGAGACCTCGCAACTAAAGCAATTTCACTAACAATCTCTAGCTCGATAACAAAAAATGCTAACACCCAAAAAGCTAGAGACCTCGCGATGTATACCCAAACCAACTTGTCGCCAGCTCGTGGCTTGATCATGTCTTCAGACATTTTACCTCATGAGTTGACGATAACCATAAAACTTAACCACAAACTATCTAGTCGCTAGCTCGCAACCTAAAATTTTTAAGGCTTGGATGCTGACTCATTCTTGAGGGACTAGTTTGAAGGTTTCCCTTGAGTTGAGGTTGATTAGACAAGCAAGGATGACAGTTTCAGAGGCATAAAAGGATTTGATAGCTTCTGAGTTAGAGATGGGAGATCATGGATTTCTCTAAGAAATAAGAGCTCAGGTTTCTTGTTGTCAGGGATTCTGAAGCAGAATTTGTCCAATCAAGGAGGAATAAAATCAGAACAAAATCGTTCACAATAGATGAGCCTTAGCAAGATGCAGTGGATTTGATAGGCATGACTTCTAGAGTTTACAGTCATGTTGAAAAACTCCAAAATGATGATTTTTCACATGAATGAGCATCACCAAATGAAGTGTGAAAATTTTATAAATACAATGGAGTGGTGACTTAATTGGTAGAAGAGAAACCCAGAAAAGAAACCTTTTTCATTTTTTGAGAGTGGTTTTTTCCTCAGAAAGGAAGATCAAGTTTGAGCAGGATCGTGCATGGAGTTGTTGTGTGCTCTGTGATACCGGATGGGTGTTTTTTTGTTTTCTTCTGTGTGAGTTTGTTTATTATCAGAGGGGTTGTGAAAGTGAGAAAGATTGCCAGAGGGGGTGTGAAATCCTTTTCTTGTCAAGAAAGGCCAAGCATGGCACATCCTCTACTTCTACTTTGCCATAGGATGGCAAGGGGTTTGAAGAAGGAACCCGCAGAGGAATTAAAGAAGGATTTGTTTGGGTGGGGAGTGGTAGCCAGTCATCTTTGTGATGACATGGAAGCTACAACCCCTCCCCAGCATATTACATTTACCCTAAAGCTCCTATTTCCACTTTCCCTGATCGTGGGCATGAAGGCTCCAGCTCCTCTTTCCATTGTCTCTGTTCCTGGGCATGAAAGCTTCCTCCTCTATTTGGAAATGATCCATTGCACAGAACGTAACATCTCACATTCCATCTGAAGGTATCAGGGTGATAATGGCATGGCTCAAGCAGTTTTGCAAGTTGTATAGTCATTGGGGTTCCTTTTCTGGTTCAGGTAGTGATTCTAGACTCTAGGTGAAGGGAGAAAATTGTATATTGCATAGTGATTTACAGAGCAAATGAAAAGAATTTAGTGTCAAGCTTTATGCAAGTTCTTGAAGGAGTTATATACAAATTTATTTTGTGTATAATTCACCTCATTGTAATTAGTGGGCAGATTATAGACATAGTTATAGAACACCTCTATATATATTACATAAACATCCATAGCATATAAAATCATAAGAGTATTAAGAATGAAAGTATTAAACACCACAATAGATATGAATACAACATAATTAGTGAAACATCAAGACAATAGACCAGTGCCTTATCCTAGGGCATAAAGTCACTTACAATTCAAAGACAACCTGATAATAAACTTCAATAAGATTCATTTGCAGATAAACAGGAATGCCGAATGAAATTATGAATAATGCCATTACATACATAACCTAGATTCATATGTAAACTAAAAAACCCTTGACCATTCAATTCATAGTGAAAACATAAATTCAACACAAAGACAATTATGTGAAGATCTCAAATTGCAAATGATATTGATATTATATTCATAATGATATCAGAAAGTAAATTCACAATGCAATTCAACTATGCACTTATCAAATTATTGAATAGTTGAGCTATTATAACTATATAAGGGTTTTCAAGTTCAACATCATTGATCAATAAAAGTGGCAACCTCAACCTGAGGATTCAACAAGCTTAGGATTACTGTGAGGAATCTTGGGTAGCAACCTCAACCTGAGATTTCTTCTTTGGCTTTAGCATGGCTTGCCACCTGTCCACCTCTTTGTCTGTTGGCCAACTGAATGCCTTTACCTCTTCCAACTTTGCAAATTAATTTGTCCATCTGGCATCTGTAATTGCCCTGGACTCAACAATAAACTTTGCATGGTCAACCTCAACCTTGAACAGTGAATCAAGCAGACCGTTAAGGAAATCAGCATCAACTTGTTATTTTACATGCTTGATTATTTCTTCTTTCTCCAGAATCAAATCAAATTCGATGGTCCAATCATAAACTAATTTCAAATCTCCATTACTACCATATATTGAAGGCACCAATTTACTATAACCTTCCCCAAATGTTTGCAATTTTTCATTTATAAGCACATCCTTCCCTGTGAAAAATGCATAAGTTGCATTCATTACCTCCACCATGTCTTTAGTGCCACTGATCTTGGGAGGGAACTCATCACTATACATCATTGCAGTATCTAGCTTATCCATTAATCTGCTTCTTCCTGACCAAACATTGAACAAAGGTCCAAGAAAAGCGACAGCCTCAGAGGATGTTTTGCTTGCCTCTTTCAAAGAAATGTGCAAATCATGCACTACCATCAATTTGCCTTTCAATACATTAATCTTGTGTTTTAGAATTCCTGACACAATAGAGATAGCCTTGACATTTTGTTCCTTTTCAAGCTTTTCAATTTTCCCTGTGTATTCCTCTATTTTTGTTGTCATATCAGCTAGTATTTCTTGTACTTGTTTTGTAATTCATATTGGAGGGGGCTCATTTGCAATTTTTTCTTTCAACTCCACTAACTCTTCCTCCAGAGCACCCTTCTTCATCAGTGTCTCTTCATATTTTTTAGACAATGCAATCAATTGGGTATATGTTTATGTGTATCTTCTTGACAAATCCTCTTTCTTTGATAAATTCATGAAAGAAACTTGAGTAAAAAATGAGGCAATCTTCGTGTCAGTTGTGTTCTGTAAGTTCTAGATCATTCTATCAGCTTTCTTTTCTACTTGGATATTTAGAAGGTGAGGCTTTTGAGTGGAAGAGGCCAAAGACCAAGAAGCAAGTGTCTTTGACTTAGGATTAAATCTCGATCCTCTTATTACATGTTCAATTTCAAATTCAGTTTTAAACATTGGGTCCTCTTGCTTCCTAATCTGATCAATAATAAAATAGACTGGATATCCTAGTCAGGCATCATAATCATACCAGTACTCTTTATCAATTGTCTTGCCCATTCCACAAATATTTCCTCCCTGTCAGGATCATATTCCTACAGTGCCTTGATGATCTCCTCTTTCTTTTCTTCATTTGCTTCCTCAATGATCAGATTTTGTTTTAATTGATTTTGTTTCAACCTTGTCAAAAAACTTTTAAATTCATCTGACTTAATAAAGTCATCATCTTTCATGAACTCATTTGACAACATCTCACGCTCATCAAAGCCTTGAGCAAGGGCTTCATTTGTTTCTCCATGTTCTTCATTCTGCCCTGCTTCTCTAAGATGTGTCCTTATTTGATGAAAGTAGTGTCCTTTTTCTATAACAATTGCTCTAGCAGGGTCTCTCCTCACAATTGTACCGACCTCAGTGGTTTTTTGTTTCTTTGTAGCTAGAACTCAGGTAGATTGAACTTCATCCCCACTCTCTACATCATCAACATACACACTAAGTGGCCTCTTGCCATGTGAAGAATGTCCATCTTGGGGGTCTTGCTATTTAGCAGCCACTTCTGAAATTTGAGGCATTTGTTCCATCAGAGTTTCATACCAGGTAGGGGCTATCAAGGCAAAAACTTGAGAAACTAGGGTTAGAAACCTTCAATTCTACTTCAACTCTCATCAAATTTTTCCATTTTCTTCTCCTTTCTTTTACTTCATCTTTTCTCAGCAAATTTCTAACCACATCTTCATCATCCAATGGTTCATGGTCCTTTATGTTGGCCCAAGGTGTCATTTTTGGCAATGCAAGTTTAATAAATTGTTCAAGATCACATAATCTAGACACAACATTAACCAACCTATATTGTTTAAGGAAATTGTCTACTACATGAAAGGAACTCTTACTAATGGTAAAATCAGATGCAACCCAAAGCCTAGGAAGAAGAGAACCCTTCCTGTGTTTGTCAAGGTATTCTTTTTCAACTAGGGTCAATTACCAGATAAACTCCATAAAAGCAATCCTAATTGGAACAAATTTTGGTAAGAGGCTGAGGACACCCATAGACTCTGATCACAGTAAAGTTATCAAAAAAATAAAAGTCCCCCCAGTTATGTGAAATAGGCCAGTTTGGAACATACTGGTAAGGTATCAAAACTCTCCTAACATTAATTGACAATCGTTCCCTATTTATTCCTAGTATTTCCATAATTGGTGAAACAATCCAATTTTCAAAGAAAAGGAAAGAAGAATGGGGAGAACTACTGTCCCAAACCTGGGTCCATCTTTGTATTGGCATTAAGACACCCAATTCTTCTTTGAAAAGCTCCAATTCTTTATCCATGAACTCAACATTATAGAACAAGATTAAATGCATCAGCAATGAATAATGCTTGAATGTAGGGCTGGGTGCACCACCACTCTGAATTTCAACTAGAGCATTATGAATGTGTTCAACCACATAGCCCACATAATTGTAATCTTTGTTAACATCTAGGTGTTGAATGTCCATGGTCATAATCAGTAATTCAACTGACACTATTGAATCTCCATCAAAACCCAACACTTTGCATAATCCATAGATTGTACAATGCATATAATGGTGGAAAGGTGTGATGTCAAATGGTGGTTCAATACTCTCTAGAATTATAACCGACTTCTTATTCACCCTAGGCATGTATCTGGGCATTGCATGCTTCTTGATAACACCTTTGTATTTGTCATAATCCTCTACAATCTGCTCCAAATCTATATCTATACATGTAGCACCAGTAATCTAGAAAGCTTCAACAAAGCTAGCTCTATTAATTGAAACTAGGGCAGACTGATTCTTTCTTCTAATTACCCTAGATAATGGGCAATAGCATTTGGCCAACTCTTTGATCAAATCTGCATCAACATACACATCTGGCACAATTAATTTTACCATATTTAAATCCTAAGGGTTTGACGTCGGGACACCCTTAACCCTATTTTTCCAGAAATAATGAAAAAAAGCACAACCAGTCATATTAAGTGTGGTAGGGATTTTGCATTGGCTCCATAAATCTCTCCATGCCAAATGATTTTTATTCAAAGCAATGAAAGTCCCTGGCATCAAATCTACAAATTCTTCTTTGTATTTCTTAACCATCGTTTCCTCAGTGGCAATGGCCTTGGAACCTCTAGGTCCTCCTGCTCCACTTGTCATGGCCTTGGGCTTGGGCTTGGGCTTGGAACCTCCAGTACCACTCGTCGCCTAGCTCATTTTAGTTGTAGGAGAAAAACTTAACCAATTTTCTAAAATTTTCTCACACCCAACACTCTGAATTCTCCAATGTTGTTGCAGAGCTCAATTCACTGGATTACCTCGAAGATAGAATGCATTAATGCAATTATACAAAACCTTGGCTCGATCATGCAATTTATGGTATTTACTATTTGGGCATCATCACTTCTCTCAAGTCTCAAGTCTCATTAATTGCCACACTTGAATGAACTAGCTACTGTGGCATTAATTCAAAATTCAAACTAAAGTACTCGAGTGAAATTTGAATTCATGCCCTTCTATTTGATTGGCGATTGGCATTCAAAACTTTTACAGAACCTGGCAAACAAGTCCACGTGTTAGCGAGTTAGCGACAATGCTACCAAATCCTCTTAATCACAAGCTCGCAACCCCTTTTATGAATCCTCAAAGAATCTTGCAAGTGAGCGACAGTCGTTGATCTAACAAAATAACTTATTTCATCGCAAGCTCGCAACTAGAAACTTAACTTGACTTAAACCCTTGTGATCCCGTGATAACAAGACACTTAACCGCCCTCGCATGCTCGCAACACTTAACCGCCGTCACATCGCATGATTGCAAATTAAAATGACTTAACCACAAATACCTCGTGACCTTGAGATAACATAAAATCACACCTAGTCGCAACCTCACAACATAAAATGGTATTTGGGCGTCGTCACTTCTCTCAAGTCTCATTAACTGCCACACTTGCATGAACTAGCTAGTGTGGCATTAATTCAATTAAACTGATAGAATGCATTAATGCAATTGTACAAATGTCAAAATCTCGGCTCGATCATGCAATTTATGGTATTTTGGCGTAGTCACTTCTCTCAAACTATCTCATTAATTGCCACACTTGCATGAACTAGCTACTGTGGCATTTGATTAGCGATTGCCATTCAAAACTTTTATAGAACCCGACAAACAAGTCCACATGTCAATCCCCATCTTTAATCGCACACTCTTGACCGGTTATAACAATTAGGAAAGGAACCGGCGAGTTAGCGACAATTCTACCAAATCCTCTTAATCGCAAGCTCGCAACCCCTTTTACCAATCCTCAAAGAATCTCGCGAGTGAGCGACAGCCATTGATCTTCATCAAGCCCTTCAGTCGCAACCTCGCAACAACATTTGTAATATTATTTCGTTTATTCTTTCTTTACCTACGAGCTGGCGACCACTGCAAATCTAATAAAATAACTTATTTCATCGTAACTCAAAACTTAACTTGACTTAAACCCTTGTGATCCCGCGACAACAAGGCACTTAACCACCATCGCATGCTTGCAACACTTTTTGACTTAAGACTTACAAACCCGCGAGCATGCAATGACCACAAAATCAGACCAAAACTTACCTGTTGCCAAGTCACAACTTAAAATGCTAAACAACTTCAAAACCTACGAGCGAGAAAGCGACGAAACCAACTAAGCTGCGATACCAACTACATCACATGATCACAAATTAAAATGACTTAACCACGAACACCTCGCGACCATGCGACAACATAAAATCACACCCAGTCGCAACCTCGCAACATAAAATGGTCAAGTGCAAAACATCTTGCGAGGTAGCGACAACTAAAATCTCCCAGTACTCGCAAGCTCATGACTTAAACTGACTTGATGATAAAGGACCTGCGAGCTAGCGATAACCATAAAATCTAAAAACTATTTATCAATGTCTTATGTTAATTACCGTCATAAACAGGCACGAGCAGTGGCACACAGACCATTAATGACTTAGTACTTACTCACTAACTCTTGCAGCTATAATGCATGGCATCAAACCAATTCGAGACCTCACGACCAAAGTGATTTCATTAACAATCTTCACCTCGCTAACATAAAATGCTAACACTCAAAAAATAGAGACCTCGCGATTTAAACCCAAACCAACACTCGCTAACTTGCCACTTAAATTGTTAAACATGAAATTTATTTGTGAGTTAGAGATGAAACATTAAACATGTTTGACCAACCACTTGACCACACTTGATGTTGACATGGACAAATAGAGGACAACTCAGATTTTCAATGCATGATAACTTCAGTTTACTAGCCAACTAAGACAAAAAACAAACACAAAACCCTAATCGCCATGAACATCATTTTAAGCATTTAATGTAGAACAGTAGAAAGGTTCTAGCAGTAACAGTTATGCAATATGAATAGTTTTATAGATCTTGTGACACAAATTGTTGCATTTCATGTTCAATATAATGTGGAACCAAATACCAATTTACTAATAATTCAAATTCAGAATTAAAAATATGAAATAAGTATCCGTTCTACTTCTGATTGACGAATTCAAGGAATACAATATCAAAAATCATCAATGACGACTATAGTATTGCAATTTTGTGAATTGAAATTGTAATATGACTCAAGAACTGTAGTATAATTATAAATACCTATTAATTGATAGCTAATTCACTTCAGTGACTCAGTCTGACTGTCCGAGGCTTCTATATCCCAAATGGACTCAAGATCTGGAAACTGACTAGTACTAACAGGTTCATCTTCATTCTGAGTTAGGTATTCAAAAATGTCTTCATCTTCATGCTGACTCTAAGTCTGCGATCCATCATATCCATTTGTCTTAGCACTAGTACTAGCAGTAGCACCACCAACTTTTAAAGTGTTGCACACCCCTCATCTTTCACGCATGGAATTCCAGATTGCCAATGCCCTATCATATGGAAAATCTCTAACATTATACTGGGTTACAAATAACCTCAAGCAAGTTTCCAAATTCTTGTCTAATTTGTTTCTGATCTTTAATTTCAAAAACCCTAATGCACTGAAAACTCTCTCATCTTCCACCGACCCTAATATCATTGTTTGACATAAATCAACAAGTTTCAAATATTCTGGTATTGTAATACACAATGCTTCACTTTGATCTATCCTTTTCCAAGGCCTTGTGATTGATCCAGGTTCAAATGGATTATCCAAGTTAACCAACTGTTGTTTCATAACCAATGCAAATTGTTTACATTGTTTTCTAACATGATCTGAATTTAAAATTCCTTCTATTGGTTGTCCATTGCAATATGCATCTTTTGAAAATGTCAATATCAATTCCTCTAGCTTTTTATGAAACATCTTTGCATCATTTGTATTATCTCCAATTGAATGCCAAAATTGAGGATACACACAACCCATGGCTTCAATTATTTCTTCTCGAGAGAATCTTTCACGAATCTTAGTTGAAAGTTCATATGCAATAGACTTCAAATTATCACTAATAGATTTAACAATCCTGTCAAAATCTTCCTTTTCAACTGGTAGTGTTCTACCTCGCTTGCCCGTCTTAGATTGGTGCATTGGTATATTGAAACCCTTTTACAAAGACACATATCTCATTTTTTGTATTGAAATGTAAAAAAATTTCAGCATGATTCAAATCTGTAATTATCTGCCACCTAAAAAAATTTGGGCTTCGCCCTGTTAGATCTGAATATAGACCATCCAGGCTCAAGCATGTCATTTTACATAGAGTGTTGTACTCATTGATATACATAGTTATGTCTTGGGATTTCTTAACAAGTTTGTTCATTGAATCCAGCATGGGGAGAAGACTAGCTAAAGTTAATAGAGTCTCTATATCACTTAACTTATGTAAGAGATCAGGAGCTTTGTCTACTATGAGGCATTTCTCATACATTAGTCCAATCAAGGATTGATATTTTGTTAGAAATCATTCCGCTGGTCCATGCAAGGAGATCCATTTGGTCTCAACATCCCTGAGAAGCTTGTTTCCTCCTGTTACTCCCTTAGCAAAAATCTGAAATTTTGCAAAATGTTTAGGACTTCGGCATAAGTATGAGTGGAGCTCATGGACAAAATCTTCAACTTTTGACACTGTAGGGAGATTGCTTACAATTATATATGCTAAATTCATTCGATGGGCCATGTAGTGAATGTCAACCATGTATGGTGCAATACTAGTTTGTAATCTTGCACAAAGACCGGTCATTTGACCTTACATTACTGCAGCTCCATCAGCTCCAACACACACCAACTTCTTGGCAATTGTCAAGTCATCCATACCAGCAATTTCATTCAAAGCTTTCTTAACTTCCAAATATAAATTTTCTACTGTTGAATTTGCCCTCATTTTATGAATAGGGAGTAGATGAGCTTGGCAGACATGTTCTTTTATGGTATACACATGCATACAAACCCAAGCAGTGTTATCTACCATAGTAACTTCATCTATGGATAATGAAATGAAATTTGACTCTTTTACACTCTCTTGTAAATTTTTCTTTTCTACCTCAGCGAGATAGTTTGCCATTTCCCATCCAATGTTTATTGACCAATGTGACATAGGATAGTGAGGAACATTCAAAAAAGATAATAAACTACTAAATTATGGGAAATCTTTCATATGATTCCCTCTCAACATAATATGAAAAACAACACTCATCTAAATAGTCTTTGCCAAGTTTGCATCTTTCGCTGCATGTTCAAGCCCAACCTTGATTGTATTTCCAAATCCACTATTATGAATCAATGTCATTTTGTGGTTATTCTCTTCATATTCTACCACATACTTAACATGAAGACATTCTTCCTTTGATTTCCATCTTACTACTCGTGTTTCCTTTCCCTCCATGATTTGTTTTTCATAAACCTTACCAATATGCTTTTCTATGGTATCAAGCTTTAGCTACATCTTCTTCTCTCTTTTAGTTTTCCAGCTACAAATCTTACACCTACATTCTGTTGGTTGTTCATCATTGTTTGGGACCGGTTCAATGAATGGGTACTTTTCTACCCAATCAATCTTAAAACTCCTTGTCATCTCCCACTCTCGCCCCAGTTTTACTTTCCTTTTTCTTTTCTTCCTATCAACATCATCTTCAGTACTAGCATTTGCATTCGAGTGAATTATCTCATTGTGTGTATCCCTTAGAACATCTTCTGTCGTGTCGGTATTTTCATCCTCATTTGATGCATTTAAATCAATGATAATCACACCTTGTGGTGGTGGTGAGCTATTGTGAATGGGTTCTGCAACTGCAGAAGTTGATGGACTAGAAACTTTGCCAATTCCAAAAAAAGACTTTATGGTACTATCTTTAAGTTTAAGTTTTGGGCATTTTGATGGCCTCCCAATCCCTTCAGTTTCACCACCCTGAGGAGTCTTACCCTTTTCTGACATCCCAATCCCTTCACCACCCTGAGGAGTCTCACCCATGTCTGACTATGACATCTTGAGTCTTGACCTCTCACTACGAATTAAAAGTTAAAACTAATACTATCAAGTATGAAGAAATGATTACTCGCCTTTATGCCTTCTCAATTCTTTGAATCAGGAATTAGGAATGAATGCATGGGCCTGTGTTGCAGGATTGTAACTCTGGCCCTCTGCCCTACAATGAACTTCGACTTTCCAACTCAATTTGTAGAATATGAATCAAGACTCGAGAGCTCCCAATTTACTAATCAGACATGAAACAATTGTAAGAAATAGAGTATTTATAGCAATCCATGATTGCATTTTTGGTGAATTGTGTGGGGCCTAGGCATCGCAATTGCCAATAAACATTTAATTTAATTGCATTTTTGGTGAATTGTGCGGGCATGCAATGAATATTTAATTCAAGCGGGGTGAAATGGGTCCTCAAATGCTTATAATATTTTAATTGATATTGGCGAATTTGGTCGACGCGTGCAATTAACATTTAATTTACCATTGGTGAATTAGGTCCTGGGTATGTGGTTGTTTTACTATTGCTGGCGAATAGTGGAGGTGATCTAATACCCACGTTTGAGTGATTCCAGGTGAATATTACGGGCATGCACTTCAATGGTGTGTGGTCAATGGCGAAACCAGATTACAAATATTTGCATTGTTCTTCAAAATTCTGGGCGATTTGACCATGATTGTGCCCCTCACTATTCGCGCGGAATTTGTCAATTGGCAAAGATTCACCACTAAAAAACTCTCTGTCCACTGGTTACTGAAAGTGAAGGTATCACACATGATAACACCAATCCTGAATTTGAAATAGTATTCACCATGAATGTAGACACTCAGGATGTAAATATTGTTGTGGATAAGGACGGTACAGAGGCTAAGGATGGTAATGTTGATAGTGGCAACATTGCTGATAAACCAATAGAGACTATTGAGGTTGAGATCCAAACTGAGCAAACATCACAAACAGAGCAACCATTGGACACTGGGAAGAATACTGAAAGTATAGATATTTGCATAGAGAAACCTACTGAGACTAAGATATCGACAGTTGAGCACACAGAGAAACTGACAGAAGCAGAGGTACATATTGAGAAACCGGTAATCACTAAGATACCTAAGCAATTAGACAAACCTTTACTGGTTGAAATGCAAACTCAGACTAATCCACCAAAGGATAACATGGGAAAAATGGTTACAAATGCTGGAAGCACGGAGGTAATTAAGGTAGTTGGTCAGACATCCAGTACTTCATCAAGTGAGTTTAGACCTACTAATGTAACAGAGGTACTCTTGGACTCTATCAAGAAGATAACTGACTATAATGCATTGGCTTACAAGGAAATTGATGATACCATACCAATTCTTAAATCGATTGCACCGAAATGTAACATAGATCATGTAAAGGATTCTTTAGGTAAATTGGACACATTGTCCAAATTTATTACTGACAATGTAATAATGGTCGATAAGGTGAATGAGGACACCTTCAAAGAGAAAGTTGAAAAGGAGAAGGATAAATTCTTTGAGGATACAATAAAGAAGTGCATAGAACACTTGAATACACTATTACCGGCACTGAATACTACAATTTTGGAATACAAAGAGTTGTATAGAGAAACATGCAAACCACATCTTTTGACAAAGGACATAGAAAAGGAAATAAGCAGAGTACAAAAGGAAATAGATAACATAGCTGATAACATTATTGGTTCATCTGAACCTATATTAGTTATTGATCAGGAAATAGCAGGTTTTGAGGAGAAATTGGAGAAATTTGAGAAAGAGAAGGCAAGGATTAAGGCTAATGCCAGAGAACTTAAGTATAAACTTGGTCCTAAGTTGCACAACCTTATCTCTCTGAGAAATGAAATCTCTAAGGCATTACTTCAAGGAGAAAGATCACCATAAGAGCACATGCATCATCTCACCAGCATGATCCAATGGACTGAGGCAACCCTGAATGACAACAACAGATTCATGCAGAGTCTAAATTTGGTTTTGGCAGACATATTTCAAATTGTAACCAACTGGTTACAAACTTTAAGGTGAAATTTTTGCACTCGTTTGACAAATTTTGACAACCTTTGTCATTGATGTCAAAGGGGGAGTAGTGGACAGATAAAAATGATTAATCAGAGGAGATCATCTGCTCAGGGGGGGCACATCTTTTTGGTAACTTTTTGGACTTCAGTTTTTGGAACAGTTTTTTTTGGATTTTTCTCATGAGTGTTGCCATCAATGCCAAAGGGGGAGATTTTTGGAATTCTACACTCTTATGAGAATAGTTGGTGTTTTCATTGATGGAAACCATCTAGAAATATTCTGGCACTCATATGGTAAAGCCACTAGCAGGCACCGGCACCGGCAGACACTTCACCGACAGCGGCAACAATGCATACTGACACCCTAGCCGACAGGGAATAAACTTTTGTTTATTGTATTTAAATGTAATTATCTTTTGTAAATCCAACATGGCATATTGTAAAAGACTCATATATATGTATGAGATCTTATAGGTCATTTTGTGTATTAAGGTAGTATGTATGGATGATATTTTGTATAAGGTGATATAGTTGACAACAAAGGTTCTGGTTATAGAATGAGCTTAAACTGATACTGAAACTGGCATAGTTGATGCTTATTTAAAGTAGTACATTGTATTGGATTTCATAATCCACTTTTGTAGTCAATGTGACTCTTATTGAGCAATGAGCTCTAGGCAGTTGGCCTTCTTGCATGTGCAGGCCCCTCATTGTAAGGTAATATTTATTCATTGGCCGGTGAGTGAATATTGTGGGTCACAAATCCCACCAAGGTTTTTCTCACACCGGGTTTCCTCATTAAGCATCTTGTGTTGTGGTGTGCTTTCTATGATGTCTTTATTGTTCCTGTTTATTGCATTGATTTTTATTTACTAGTAAACTATTTTGGGATGAAAAGTTCTTAATAAGGTTAAATATTCTGCTAACCAGTTAGATATTGATTCACCCCCCCTCTCTTAGTATATTTGGGACTGTCATTAATCCTAACAATTGGTATCAAAGCCTGGTCCTCTATTTTCAAAAGCCTAACAGCTTGAGGAAGATTCTTATTATGTTGAAGGTTTGAAGCATAACCTTTTGACTATAGTGTCCCAAATTGTACTCCCTTACAATTTGGACCGTGTTTAGGGCTCTCACCTTAGCGCCCACATCTCCATGCTTGAAAGAGACCTATTTATGCCCCCACCATGCAATAATGACCATATTATATAATTTTACCTTGCATTGCCCGTTAACCCTGGCCCAATTATGGGGTAGGACTAGGGCATGGCACCTTGGTCCTCCCTAATTGGGGCCCATTTTGAACCCTTTGCCCTATCCAAATTTTGGGTAGGAATCCCCCCCCCCTATGTCGGCCTATGTCTAAAAATTAACATAATTAACGATGAGAAAGTGCATAAGGAGCTCTTCCCCTCTCATTTGGATACAAGAGGCATAAGCGGATAATTGGGAGCATCATTTTAAATTCCCTTTAAGCATCTAAATTCTTATTTTATCATTCCACACATCATAAAATTTTGCCCTTTACCCTAAGTCTGCCCCTTGTTATTCCTTCAATTAATTAATTCATCAAAATCCCTAATTATGTCCTATTTCGACCTTCAAGGCCCGATTTCACATATCTAAACATATTTAATCATCACACCCACTTGGGAATCACCTTATAATCACAATACCTTGCATCCCTAAAAATTTGGAAAAAAGTTTGTCGGACCGATGTGATTCACATTGGTCCCTACTTTTTCTCATCGAATTTTGTGATCATGTTTGGGTGGTATTATAATGTTTAAACTTGAATTAGGGTGAAAATATATCATTTCTAGGTCGACCTATGATCAAAAACAATGGTAGGATGTCCTACATATAGCCTTTACTTTCCTCATTTGAGGGATCTAAGAACAGACAATTGAAAGGATCCTCTTGTGAAGTGAAAGTGCAAATTATGTGAAATCTTCTCAAGCATTCATCAAGTCTACATCATGAGTAATTTTACATCATTCATTTTCAAGAATGTGTATGTAGGGTTTTGTCATTTCATACAACATATGTGATTACATTCAAGAAGCAAAGCATCATAATCATTCATTGCAGATCTGAGGTATACCTTTCCATGAGTTATTTCAAGCATTTTCAATATTTCATTCAAGGTTGATTCCAAACTGGGGTTTGACTTAGGAAAATCCCTTTTCTCTTCTTTCTATGTGTAGGAAATAGGTATGGAGTTGTGCTCTTCATATTAAACTTTATTCACAAAGACGAATCATCTCCCTTTGGCGTGCAAAAAGTTCAGAGGATTGATGTGATGCACCATGGTCCTAATACTTTTTGGGTAATTTTGGTGAGCAGGTCTGATTCAACTTACATTACTCAGATCCAAGTGCATGCAAAAATCTCACATCCGTAGCTCGTTGTTTTCATGCTTTTACCTCCATTTTTCAACATTTTACCTAATTTCAGCACTTCAACTTACAAAAGAGGAACACACATTCAACCCAAATTCACTTAGCATTCAGTCTTCATCTGATTTATGACTGGATCTAGTTAATTCCTCATCTTCTTTTGAATGTAATGTCCCTAAGCGAAAAATGAGTGGTTTTCATTCTTTTGGGTGGAAACCCTAAATTTTTCCACATTACATTTTGGTGAACCCGAATCCTTATGCCTTTAATTTTGATTTTTTTTCTCAGATTTGAGTGTTATGCAATTTAAAATTCAATTTTTCATTTGCAAGTTTGATTTTCTTGCAAATTTTAAAAATTTAAAGGTTAATCTCACTAAAACCCTAATTTTTAAATTCAAAATTAAACTTGTGTTTTTCTTAATTTGGAATAACTATTTCAGATCTAAGTGCCTTTCATATTTCACAATTCAAAATTTCATTTGAAATTTTAATTTTCCAATTAAATTTTAAAATTAAGTGGTTTATTTCAAAAACCCTAGTTTTCAAATTTAAGATTAAGCTTGTGGGATGTTTAAATTTTGAATTAATTATTTTAGATTTGGTACTAATTCGAATTCAAAATTTTAATCTTAGATCTCATTGCAAATTAAATTTTAAAATTAAGTGGTTAATTAAAAAGACCCTAATTTTTAAATTTAAATTAATCTTGTGCATTTCTCAATTTTACAATTTTCAAAATTTCAACCTTAGATTCAATTTTAATTTTTAATTTTAAAATTAAGAGGTTATTTCACAATACCCTAATTTTAAATTTAAATTTCCTAAGAGGTTGCATAATTTTTCACTATTATTCTCTAATTTTTCAAAAAGAAATTACAAATCAATTTGCTTATTTTAATTGAATATTCATTTTCTAAAATTTTGCATTATTCAAGTTTCAACATTCAAATTTCAAACTTCAAATTCTCATTTTCAATTTTTTTTTTACATTTTTCCAAAATTGAAAAAAAATAAAAATAAAAAATTAATTACATAAATTAAGAGGTTTTATTTACAAAACCCTAATTTATTTTCATCAATTTGCTTGGATCTAAATTTAAATATTTATCATGGAAATTAATAGATTTGATTTAATTTCTATTTCACATATGATTACGTTGTTTTTTGTGTACATTTATTATAATCATGTGTCGGATAATGGATTCTTGCACTTCATGTTACTTCTTTTAATTCATAAAACTTGGACAAATTATGTTTTTAGACTTTCAAAATTCCTTCCTTTCAATCTATTTAATCTCAAATCTTTCATGTATCATGTATGTTGTGTTATAATGATGTTTTGGGTGAAATGCATTTCATGCGTAGATCATCTAAAAGATTTTGTAGATCCCAATCTTAGAGATGGTAATAGAACATTCAATACTTATAACTCTCCTAGGGTATCTAACGTGAATGAAGATCAAGTTAATACTCCTATAAATGATCTCTCTAAGGGAGAGCAATCATTGAAGAGCAACATGGTCTCACCTTCTTCTCATACACATACCCTAGTGCAAGGGGGGGAAAATCAAGACATTGGTGTTTCCATCTCTTTAGATCCTCCTTATTCTCCTAGAGCCTATCTTAATCATCAAAACATTTGTATAGAAGATTATGTTATGTATTTTATTCATGATCTCTCTCCCCAAATAACATTAATCAAAGATGAGGCCTTATATGATAAGAATATTCCTTCCCAAAAGGACATGCATGATGATAGAAAGGAAAAATCTCCTTTACAAGATATTCCTTCTTTATTTACTAATCCTTTCATTCCTTTTATAAAACTTTACACTACAAAATTCAAAGATATTTATCACAATGTTCCCCTACCTTCTCAATTAACAAATTTCTATAGGAGTAGCTATAACATAATATCAAAACAAGGTTTTAGAGTACAAGGACTTGGGAAATTTGAACAAGGAACTAGAGTCCCTATAAACTCTCCTATACAAATTAGTATAGAAGGCCTAGGACATCATCATTATTCTCCTATAGATGATCTCCTTAGGATTCAAGACTTCAAAGATCATCTTGCAAGACAAAGGATGCGTCTAGAGGCTAAAAGGGCTTCTTCTTCAAAGATTCCTTTTTGTTAATTACATCAAACTCATGATCATGATGCTAGTAATTGTTTGGATTTTCAAGAAGGTATAAAAAAATTAATTGATAATCAAACTCCTAAATCTCAAAAGTATAAATCTGCATCTATTGATGATCAAGAACAATTAGCAACTAGAATCTTTTGGAATTTGAAGTATGACAAGAATATTATTTTTTCCTTTTGTGAAGTTTATCACTAAAAATAAGGAAGGTAGTGGACATTGTCTTTTTCAACAATGTGGTTCTCATTCTCTTGGAAAGTGTAAATAATTTAAAGAATTTGTTCAAGTACAATATGATTGTGCTCGTATATGTCTTTCAATTGATCTTTCTCTCTTCATAGGTGAAAAGGTAACGTGTTAACACTCATTTCACCTTCATGTTTCTCCTCACCCTATGACACAAGTAGTTAACATAATTGGGGGATCTTTTTCATTACTAGTGGTGCTATTTTAATTTCAAACATCTTGGGGTAGCAACATGGTTCACTTTCACATCAATCTTATCTCTCATCTTTAAGGTTTCACCATTTCCTTTATAGATTACATTCTTCATAACTTGATGCCATTTCTTGCATTGAATTATCCTTCATGCTAGTACATGTGTGTCCCTTGTTAGGACTTATTCTTTGTTTGAAATGGTATGTCTCTTATGGATAATCTCTCCTAAGGAAATGTGTGAATATTCTTCCCCCTAATCTATCCTAGTATTCTTTCTTGGGGGGCACAGATGTTTTCCCCCTTTCTCTCTCCCTCTCTAAAGTTTCATTATTCCCTTTAGGGGTTTCATTTCTCACATTATGATATCCTTTCTCACATGACATGATATATCTCTTATGACTAATCTCTCCTTAAGTGGAATATGTAAGCTTTTTCTTCCCCTTTCTCCCTTTAAATATTTTCTCTTCTATGGAGATGCATTTTACATATATTAATGTCTTTCTTACATGGGATATTTGTCTATGTGAGTATATTGCGCATCTATTCATGTCTAATCTCTTATTATAAGGGTTTATCATTCTTTTTCTCAATTCCCCTCTTCGAAGATTACCTCTTCCTTTGAAGTTCCATCATTCATAACTTGATATCATGTCTTGCATGGGATTATCCTTCATGCGAGCACATGTTTGTGCCTTGGTTAGGATCAATTATTTGTTTGAGATGATACGTCTCTTATGTATAATATTTCTTTGGAAGTTGTGTAATTCTTTTCATTGTCCTTGCACTTGGGGGGCAATGATTTCTCTCTCTTACCTTCTCTAAGGATCTAGTTTTCCTTTGTTGAGTGGTGTTTTCTTATAATTTGGTATCATTCCTTGTGTGAAGTTATTATTTGCTCAAGGATTATCTCTTATACAAGAGGTGTAACTCCTTGGCTACAACCTCTTTTTCACTAGTCAATGTATACCTATCATAAAATTACCCCTCACATTGGGTCAAAAGTGTGTCATCCTTCGTCAAGAATCCCTTTCACCTAGCAATAGGAGGAAGGTGTGCATTCTTGTTCTCCTTCCTTTCTTTTCGTAGAAGATTTTATGTTTATTCAAAGAAACTCCTCTTGGAGGTAGATGTCTTTTCATCAAAGATCTCTTCTCCTCTAAGGATCCTCCTTACACTTGTGGCAAGATATCTCTTTTTCAACTATCTTACCCTTGCTTGAAGAGTATTCCCTCTCTAGCTTGGATTTATGACATTGTTGCTTAAAGGATATCTCTTTGGTTTTGAAGGTTGGTATCCTTGTTTCTAGCTTCCTTAAGACATCAACATAGGACTTGTAGCGTCATAAAATTGCGACCTTGCAATTTTTGACCGCATTTGGGTCTTCGCATTGGTGGACGAATCTGTTGGCATTGCATGGAGATTGTATTGATGAAGTATAGTTGTGTCATTGATATCAATAGTAACTGGTAATGGAGTTGTATTATAACCAGTAGTGATGTAGTAATGCAACTAGTAGTGAAGCAGTGTTGGAAACCGGTATTGGTATTTCAAGAAGAGTGATCAACTGGTAACCCTAACTGATGGAACTTGGTGATTTGGTTATGATGATCTATGATCAAATGGTGATCAAAGATGATTATGTCATGTATGCATGATGCATGTGATGAGTTTCAAAGTAATTTTAGTGAGTGAAGATAATTGTTTATCTTGGGAATGAGCAAGTGCATAGCATGAAGTGTATACCACATGATGAGTTACAAGATTTGATGTGTGGTGATCTAGGAGCGGTCGAGGTTGTCTAGAACAATGTGTAGATGATTACTATGTAATCTAACAGTCATGTTTGAACCAATATGTTTGTAATCTCAATGATATCTTAGGCTTTGTGATGTGTTACCGACCTACTATATTTTCTTATAAGTCAATGAGTTGTTTTGTAATAGTGTTGGCATTTTTGGTTAAGTGTGATAGTGTGATTGTTGTCAAACCAGAAAGAGTATCGACAGAATGTTGTGAAGGAAAATAGGAGCATAAAAGGATCTGATTGAGCATAGTAGTGCTATTACTAGATCAACAGACCATGTTGTTCTATAACAATTGCAACAGTTAAATCCCCTAACTGGGTAAGCTTTAACAAGCTTGGTGCTATCTAAATCATCTAACTAGGTGATCCATTAGCTTGGATTTGAAATCCTCTACCCAGGTTACTCCTAACAGGGTATTGCCTTTAACAGGGCATTTTAGTCAATCCCTTAACCGGGTGGTCCTTAACCAAACCTGTTCCTAACAAGACATTTTTGTAAAGCTTCTAACAAGGCTTGGCTCCTAACAGGGTGAACTTCAGAAGAGTTCAAAATAATTGTGGGTATTCATCCCCGCCATGGTTTTACCCATTTGGGTTTCCACTTCAAAAATTATTGTGTCAAGTGGTGAATGATTTTGTGTGTGTTTTTTATATGGTTAATATGTTTAACTGGTAAAACCATTAAGACATGTTTAGATGACCAGAAGTGATCTGAAATGAGCTATTACTAATGTTACTAAAGTGTTTTGATTTTTTGGATAAAGGGTATCTAAGTTACAGATCTATTTCATTGTTATATTGGTATTTTAGTCAACCAGTAAACTTGACAGTGTAGTTACAGTTTATGGTACAGTATCTAAATCGATTAGTCTAACAGGTTGTTTATGAGTTGGGATAAAGTTGGTGAAATTTTAGTTTATTTTCTATCTACTGATTCACCCCTCCCCTCTTAGTAGTTGATTGGATCATTATTGATTCATCATATCATCAATTTCAATCAGAGCATTTCAGGCCCTCTTGTGTTTAAGCCTAATAGCTTGAGGTAAAGATCTAGGAGAACATGATGAAGAAAGAAGGTCTGAAATTCAATAGGGAAAATTAGAGAATCTAAAGTGATAGGATGAATATCTATATCAAGAGATTAGGAAGTCAATATTGGAAACATGTTGTTACTAAATATAAATTGCCTAGTGGTATTTTGTCAGATGATCAAAAGAAGGAGCAACGGGAGAATAATCAAGCGTTGGAGGCCATTGTTAGTTCCTTGTCCAATTCATAATATGTTGATGTCCATGGATTGGAGACTACTTTTTAAGTGTGGAAGAAACTTGAGGATATCCATAGCAGTGATAAGCATGTGAATATTTCCAAAGGGGAGAGTCTGAGAGGTAAATTTGATGATATGCGGATGGCTGAAGGTGAAAAAATTCAACAGTATGGTCAGAGGATCAAGGAGATAGTCAGTGAGATCAAAAGTGTTGGTGGTACAGTGGAGGATACCATAGTAGTTAGCAAGGTGTTGAGAACCCTTTTGCCGATCTATGCTATCTGATTTGCAACCATTCAGGAACTCAAGTCTATTGATAAAACAAAGGTAACTCTTGACTCCATCATTGGTAAATTAACTACATTTGAATTAAATGGTTTTGATGGAAGTGTTCAGAGATTGGAATCTGCATTTAGAGCTTCAGTTTCAAACCGACTGGTAAGGAAAAGCAGAGAAGCTAGTTATAGTCACGAGTCCAGATCTAGTAGAGAGGTTGATGGTGAAGACAGTCTGATTGAGCTTGAAGCATTGTTGGCCAAGCAGTTACCCAGAGGTACCGGTATGTATAGAGGTAAATTACCATTGAAATGTTTTGCATGTAACTGGATTGGACATATTGCAGCTAACTGTCCTAATGGAGATAATGAGCAAAAATGAGAGAAGTATAAGAAGTACAAAGGCAAAGGTAAAAGAGATTGTCTCATTACAGTGGATGGAGGAATTAAAGATGAGGAGTCTGAAGAAGATGCAAATGAGGGCATTGTCTTTGTTGCTATTAAATAAGAGACATCAGATCAAAGGCATTAGTCTCTCGCATGGATAGTTTTAATGATTAGATTATAGACAGTGGTTGTTCACACCACATGACCAGTGACTGGAGTAAGTTTCTTACTTTGAAGGAATTTGATGGAGATGTTGTGAGATTTAGAAATGATTCACCATGCATGGTAAAAGGAAAGGTAACCATCTCTTTGAATGGAAAGAGCAGTCCAAATGATGTCTACTAGGTTGAAGGATTGAAACATAATCTTTTGAGTGTTTCTCAACTCAATGACAGAGGTTATCCAGTGGAATTCAAGAATCGAATGTGCAAAATCTATGGAAGTAAAGGTGAACTAATTACAATCGACAAGAAGACTAGAGGTAACTTGTTTCACCTAAATTCTAAAGTCAATAGCTACTTAATTGAAAAAGTAGATGATAGTTGGCTTTGGCATTAGATATTTTGTCATGTAAATTTTGATAACATTGTAAAAGTTAGTAAGTCCAAATCGGTAAGAGGTTTGCCTTAGTTGGACAAACTGGTTAATTCTCTATGTAAGGAATGTCAGTTAGGGCAGGTGACATCCTCAACCTTTAAGAGAAAATATTTCTCAATAGAACATTTGCTATATTTGGTTCATACCAACCTCAATGGACCAATAAGGACTAGGAGTATTCAAGGTGATCGGTATTTTATGATCTTCATTGATGATTGCTCAAGAATGATGTGGGTCACATTCTTGAAGGACAAAATAGAAGCCTTTAGCAAGTTTAAGGCATTCAGAGCCTTACTTGAAAAAGAAAGTGGAAGAAAGATTAAGTGCTAAAGAACTGATCAAGGTGATGAATTTACTTCAAAGGAATTCACTAGATACTGTGAAGACAATGGAATTAAGAGGCAACTTTCTACACCTAGGAAACCACAACAAAATGGTATTGCAAAGAAGAACAACCAATTAGTTGTTGAAGCTACTAGGACTATGCTAATATAAGGAGGCATAGCTAAGACATTCTAGAGAGAAGCTATCAGCACAACTATTTACACAATAAACTGGATATTAGTTAAAAGAGGTAAGGATAAAACTCCTTATGAATACTGGTATGGTAGATCACCTAATGTTAGTTACTTTAATATTTTTTGTAGCAAATGTTTTATCAAGAGAGGTGACTATGTTGGTAAGTTTGATGCTAAGAGTGATGAAGGCATATTTCTTGGTTACTCCACAAAGAGCACAACCTACAAATGTTAACAACCGGATAAATAAGATCATTGAAAGTGCAAATGTCTGAGTGGTTGAATTTCCTAAAGATTCAGGAGAAATCGGCAAGGAGGAGGAAGATGAATCTTACATTCTGATTTTGGAACCAGAACCGGTGATGCCAAAAGTTGGTGAAATGAATACTGCAACACTAGTTCAACCTGAATAGGTAGATTTTGCAAAGGATGAAGAAAGTGAATAAGAAGAAGAGATTGAAGACCATGATCATGTTATTCCAAGGTATGTTAGACTCAATCATAAACCTGATCAGATTATTGGAGATAAAGATGGTGGTGTGTTAACCAAAAGAAGAATAAAAGAGAATCCTTGTATGATCTCCACTATTGAGCCTATAACAGCAAAGAAAGCTTTTGGAGATAATCACTGGATCAAGGCTATGGAATAAGAACTTGTTGGCATTTGCACGGAGATTGTATTAATGATATATTATGTTGTCATTGATGTCAATTAACTGGTAATGATATTGTTGATATTGTTGTAATATTATTACTCTAACTGATAGGAAGAATTTGTGGAGTGAACCGATAACAAGTGTAAACCTTATCTATTGATATAACTGGTAAACTCTACCTATTGTTTTTGGTAAACCCTAACCGATTAAGTTTGGTGAGTTGGTTATATTGGTTTATGATCTAATGATGAGCGGTAATGATTGACATGTATGATTATTGTATGGAGACAATTCTAAAGAGATTTTGGTGAGTTGTTGTAACGGTTTTTATCTAGGGAATGAGCAAATGTATTGCATCTAATGCAAAGCGTGTGATGAGTTACTAAGTTCGATGAAGAGGTGATCAAAGAGCGATCAAAGTTTGCTTGATTGATGTGTAGAGATTGCTATGTAATCCAAAGGTCATACTTGAACTGATTTGTTTGTAATCTCTATGAGAATTAGGTTTTTGTTGTGTTACCAACCTGATTGAATTGTATTTAAGGTCAATGAAGTTATTTAGTTTAATGAGTTGGAAAAGAGTGAGCACAAATCAGTTGAATGTGTGGTTGCCAAACTAGATGATGTATCTGCAGTTTGGGTAAAGGCAGATAAGAGCATGAAATTGATCTGATCAAGCAAGTGTAGTGCTATTCAAATAGATAAGAAAACTCCTATTGTTTTCTAATAATTACAGCAAAATTGAAATCCCCTAAACAGGTAAGCTCTAACAAGCTTGGTACTATTCAAATCCTTTAACAAGGTGATCCATTAGATTGGATTTTCAAATCCTCTACCGAGGTTACTCCTTACAGGGTATTGCTTCTAACAAGGCATTATAGTCAACCCCTTAACCGGGTGATTCCGAACAGGATCACTTCTAAATAGGACTTTTTGTAAAGCTTTAATAGGCTAGGATCCTAATAGGGCGAACTTCAGAAGAGTTCAGATAGTTATCTTGTGAGTCTCATCTCATCATGGTTTTTACCTATTTGGGTTTCCACATCAAAAATATTTGTGTCAAGTGGTGAATGTTTTTGTGGTTATGTTTTCATGGTTGATTTACTTAACTACAAAAGTACTTTGAAAAGTCATGATAACTAGAAGCATTGAGAAATAAAGTAGTTTTTTACTATTAATTTGTTGTAACAATCAACCGGTTTATCTTATGAGTTTTTATCTTGATAGTGGTATTACATTGATAGTTCTAAGTTTACTTTGAGAGATTGATTTTTGAGACTATCGAAGTTTGTATCAGTTTTTCCATCTACTGATTCACCCCCCCTCTCTCACTAGTTGACTGGATACTTATTCATTCATCATACCATCAATTGGTATCAAAGCTTATCAGGTCCTCTAAGGTCTAAGCCTAACAACTTTAGGTAAAGATCTTGCAAATCATGATGAAGAAGGAAGGTCTGAATTTTAATAGAGAGAACTACAGGATATTGAGTGACATAATGAAAATTTATATCAAGAGTTTGGGAAGTCAGTATTGGGAACATGTCGATACTAAGTATGTTGCACCTACTGGGATATTGACTGATTATTAGAAGAAAGACCAACAAGAAAACCATCAAGCATTGGAGGCCATTATCATTTCTTTGTCTGATGCAGAGTATGTAGATGTTCATGGTCTTGAAACTGTATATGAGGTATAGAAAAAACTTGAAGGGATTTATAGCGGTGATGAACATGTTAAGATTGCTAAAGAAGAGAGTCTAAGAGGAAATTTTGATGACATGTGGATGGCTGAAGGTGAGAATATCTAGTAGTATGGTCAAAGAATAAAGGAGATAGTCGGTGAAATTAAGAGTGCAGGAGGTAAAGTGGAAGATTTCATAGTGATCAATAAGGTACTGAGAACCCTGCTACCAGTCTACGCTATCCAAGTTGCACTTATTCAGGAGCTGAAGTCCATTGACAAAACTAAGGTAACTCTTGACTCCATCATTGGCAAGCTTACTGCTTTTGAATTAAATGGTTATGATGGTAGTGTACAGAAATCTGAGCCTGCATTTAGAGCTTTTGTTTCTAACTCATCTGTGAGAAAAAGTAGAGATGCCAGTAACAGTTATGAATCCAGATCCAGGAGAGAAGCTGATGATGAAGACAGTTTAGTTGAACTTGAAGCATTGTTGGCCAAGTGGTTGCCTAGAGGTACAGGTAAATCTAGACGCAAATTACCTTTGAAATGTTTTGCATGTAACAAGATTGGACACATTGTTGCTAACTATCCTAATGGTGATAATGAGCACAAATGAGAGAAATTCAAGAAGTACAAGGGTAAAGGAAAAAGAGACCGTCTTATTGTTATTGATGGTGGTATCATTGATGAAGAATTTGATGGTGATGCTAATGAAGACATTGTATTTGTAGCCATTAAAGAAGAGATATCAGACCATAATGCATTAGTATCTAGGATGGATAACTATGATGATTGGATCATTGATAGTGGTTGTTCACATCACATGATCGGTGATCGGAGCAAATTTATTTCTCTAAAGGAATTTGATGGCGTAGTTGTAAGATTTGGTAATGACTCGCCCTGTATGGTTAAAGGTAAGGGAACTATTTCTCTTAATGGAAAGAGCAGTGTAGATGATGTTTATTGGGTTTAAGGTCTAAAGAACAATCTTTTGAGTGTGGCATAACTCAATGACAGAGGACACCCATTGGAGTTTAAAAATGGTATGTGCAAAATCTACGACAACAAAGGTGAATTGATTGCAACCGAGAAGAAAACTAAAGGTAACCTGTTTCACCTTAATCCTAAAGTCGGCAACTGTTTAATTGCAAAGATAGATGATAGTTGGCTTTGACATAGGAGATTTTGTCATATATACTTTGATAACATTGTTAAAGTGAGTAAGTCCAAGACAGTGAGAGTTTTGCCTTAGTTGGATAAACCAGTTAATGCTTTGTGCAAAGAATGTCAGTTGGGAAAGATGACATCCTCAACTTTCAAGAGCAAATCTTTTTTCAGTGGAAAATTTGTTATATTTGGTTCATACAAATCTTTGTGGACCAAAAAGAACAAAAAGTATTCAAGGTGATAGATATTTTATGATCTTCAATGATGATTGCTCAAGGATGATGTGGGTCACATTCTTGAAGGACAAGATTGAATCTTTTGGTAAGTTCAAGGCATTCAGGGCCCTAGCTAAGAAGGAGAGTGGTAAGAAGATAAAGTGTCTGAGGATAGATCAAGGCAGTGAATTTACTTCTGAGGAATTCACTAGGTATTGTGAAGAAAATGGTACCAAACAATAGCTTTCTGCACCGAGGACACCACAACAAAATAGTATCGCAGAGAGAAACAACCGGTCAGTTGTTGAAGAAACTAGGATGATGTTGATATAAGGAGGTGTAGCGAAAACTTTTTGGAGAGAAGCTATCAGCACAACTATCTACACTATGAACCGGATTTTGGTAAAGAGAGGTAAGGACAAGACTCCTTATAAATACTGGTATGGTAGATCACCTGATGTTAGTTATTTCAAAATATTTGGAAGAAAATGTTTTATTAAGAGAGGTGATTATATTAGCAAATTTGAGGCTAAAAGTGATGAAGGTATATTTTTTGGCTATTCCACCAAAAGTAAGGCCTACAAGTGTTTTAACAACCGAACGTAGAGAATTATTGAGAGTGTTGATGTTCAAGTGGATGAATATCCTAAAGTCTCAGAGGAAACCAGTTTGGAGAAAAAGGATGAAGATCTTTGCATTTTGTTTTTGGAACCAGAAACTGTGAAATCTGAAATCGATAGAGCAAATACTGATGTACCAGTTCAATCAAAATAGATAAATTCAAAAGAAGATGATGATAATGAAGAAGTTGAACCTAAAGATAATGATCATGTTATTCCAAGATATGTGAGACTAAATCACAATCTTGAACACATTATTGGAGATAAGGATGTTGGAGTACTAACTAGAAGAAGAATCAGAGAGAATTCTTGCATGATCTCCACTATTGAACCAAGAACTGCTAAGGAAGCATTTGGTGATGATCATTGGGTTAAAGCTATAGAGGAGGAACTTGATCAAATTAAGAAGAACAACACATGGACCCTAGTACCCTGGCTGGTAAATAAAAATGTAATAGGTACTAAGTGGGTATTCAGGAACAAGTTTAATGAAGATGGTGTTGTAGTTCGCAATAAAGATAGGTTGGTTTGCAAAGGTTATGCACAAGAGGAAGGAGAAGACTATGGTGATAATTTTGCACCACTAGTAAGACTGGAAGGTGTCAGAACTTTACTTGCATTTTTAGTACACAAGAAATTCAAGGTATACCAGATGGATGTTAAGTTAGCATTTTTGAATGGGATACTAGAAGACGAAGTATACATTGAGCAACCAGATGGTTATGCTCTAACTGATAAGAAAGACATGGTATGCAGATTGCATAAGGATTTATATGGATTAAAGCAGGTACCAAGAGCATGGTATGAAAGGCTTCATACACATCTAATGAAGATAGGATTTTTGAGAATGAGTGATGATAGTAATATATATCTCAAATCTGAAGGAGATAAAATACTAGTCAGTGAAGTATTTGTTGATGATATCATATCTGGAGGTAATGATGACATGAACAATAGTTTTGCAGATGAGATTAAAAATGAGTTTGAAATGTCTTTAGTGGGAGAAATAAAAAATTTCATAGGTTTGCAAATATAGAAAATGAAGAATGGTAATTTCATCACACAATCTAAGTATGTGAAAGAGGTCTTGAAGACATTTGGCATGAGTGACTTTAAACTAGTTGGGATACTTATGATTATAGGTTGTAAGTTGTCTAAGGAAGATGAGTCCAAATCTGCTGATGAGAAGGAATACAGGTCAATGATTGGAAAATTGCACTATGTTGTTCATAGCAGACTGGACATAGCTCATGTAGTTGGAATAGTTGCTAGATTCCAGAAGAATCCTAAGGAAACACATCTGATAGCAACCAAAAGATTTTTTGGATATCTAAAAGGTATTGTTGATTATGGGTTATGGTATCTATATTGAGGAAACTTTGACTTGAAGGTGTACACAGATGCAGATTGGGCAGGAAATGTTGATGACCAAAAAAGCACAACCGGTGGGGAATTTTTTCTTGGAGGAAGACTTGTTTCATGGAGTAGTAAGAAGCAGAGTTGTACATCACAATCTACTACTGAAGCTGAGTATGTTATAGCTTACATGAATTGTACTTAGGCTATCTGGATGAGGCACATTTTGGAAGGTTTTAAGATGAAGATTTTAGAACCTATAAAGATCTTATGTGATAATACAAGTGCCATAAATATTTCCAAGAACCCTGTTTTGCACACACGAACCAAGCATATTAAATTGAAGTATCATTTCTTGAGGGAAAAAGTACAGAGTAAAGATGTGATCTTAGAGCATGTTTCTACCAAGGAGTAGCTTGAAGATATTTTTACTAAACCTCTACCTAAGACTACTTTTGAGTATCTTAAAAGTCAGCTAGGGGTTATCCCTCTTCATGAAGTCAGTTAAGCATGATGTATATTACATCAGTCCCAGAGCTACTTGTAGAATTTTACAGAAGGATTGGTGGAAAAGTGGATTTACTCCATAGGGGGAGCATCAAGTTGTATATTGTTGATGATGCACAGTGAAATTTAACTTTACATGTTTTACTTTCAATTTGGCATTGTTGTCAAAGGGGGAGAAGAATTATGTGATTATGGGAAGGAGAACCAATGACAAGATGAAGACATAGAGAGCATGGTGAATACTTGGTAATATAAACTAGGATTCTTATTCTCAATCACACAACAATCAATGCTATTGATATTTGTATTGCCATCAATGCCAAAGGGGGAGATTGTTGGCATTTGCATGAAGATTGCATTAATGATATGTTATGTTGTCATTGATGTCAACTAACTGGTAATGATATTGTTGATATTGTTGTAATATTGTTACCATATCTAGTAGGAAGAATTTATGGAGTGAACCGGTAACCGGTGTAAACCTTATCTATTGATATAACCGATAAACCCTACTTGTTGTTTTTGATAAACCCTAACCGATTAAGTTTGATGAATTGGTTATATTGGTTTATGATTTGATGATGAGTGGTAATGATTATGACAAGTATGATTATTGTATGGAGACAATTCTAAAGAGATTTTGGTGAGTTATTGTAACGATTTTTGTCTAGGGAATGAGAAAATGTATTGCATCTAGTGCAAAGCGCGTGATGAGTTACTAAGTTTGATTAAGCGGTGATCAAGGAGCGATCAAGGTTTTCTTGATTGATGTTCAGAGATTGCTATGTAATCCGATGGTCATACTTGAACCTATTTGTTTGTAATCTCTATGAGAATAAGGTTTTTGTTGTGTTACCAACCTGATTGATCTGTATTTAAGGTCAATGAAGTTATTTAGTTTAATGAGTTGGCAAAGAGTGAGCACAAATCAGTTCAATGTGTGGTTGTCAAACCGGATGATGTATTTGCAGTTTGAGTAAAGGCAGATAGGAGCATGAAATGGATCTGATCAAGCAAGTGTAGTGCTATTCAGACAGATCAACAAACTCCTATTGTTTTCTAACAATTACAGCAGAATTGAAATCCCCTAACCAGGTAAGCTCTAACAAGCTTGGTACTATTCAAATCCTCTAACAAGGTGATCCATTAGATTGGATTTTCAAATCCTCTATTGAGGTTACTCCTTATAGGGTATTGCTTCTAACAAGGAATTATAGTCAATCCATTAACCAGGTGATGCCTAACGGGATCAATTCTTAACAGGACTTTTTGTAAAGCTTTAATAGGCTAGGCTCCTAACAGGGAGAACTTCAGAAGAGTTCAGATAGGTATCTTGTGAGTCTCATCTCATCGTGGTTTTTACCTATTTAGGTTTCCACATCAAAAATATTTGTGTCGTAGTTATGTTTTCATGGTTGATTTACTTAACTACTTAACTACTTTGATAAGTCATGATAACCGGAGGCATTGAGAAATGAAGAAGTTGTTTACTGTTAATTTGTTGTAACAGTCAACCGGTTTATCTTATGAGTTTTTATCTTGACAGAGGTATTACATTGATAGTTCTAAGTTTACTTTGAGATTGATTTTTGAGATTGGTGAAGTTTGTATCATTTTTTCCATCTACTGATTCACCCCCCCTCTTAGTAGTTGACCAGATACTTATTCTTTCATCATACCATCAGAACTTTACCAGATTGAGAAGAAAAACACATCAACACTAGTACCCAGACCGATGAACAAGAATGTAATAGGTACTAAATGGGTATTCAAAAATAAACTGAATGAATATGGAGTAGTAGTCATAAATAAAGCTAGATGGGTATGAAAAGGTTATGCACAAGAAGAAGGTGAAGACTATGGTGAGAAATTTGCACTAGTTGCAAGATTGGAAGGTGTTAGGACTCTACTTGCATTTGCAGCATATAGAGGATTCAAAGTATATCAGATGGATGTAAAGTCAACATTTCTAAATGGAATATTGGAAGAGGAAGTCTACATTGAACAAGCCGATGGTTATGCTTTGACTGAAGCAAAGGATATGGTGTGCAAACTACACAAGGCACTATATGGTTTGAAGCAAGCACCTAGGGCATGGTATGAAAGACTACATTCTCACTTGGTGAAGATAGGTTTTTAGAGAACCAATGAAGACAAAAATATATCTCAAGACTGAAAGAGATAAGATACTGGCTAGTGAGGTATTTGTGGATGATATTATTTTTGGAGGCAATGATGACATGTGTGATGGCATTGCTAATGAGATGAAAAGTGAATTTGAGATGTCTCTGGTAGGAGAGATAAAATTATTTATAGGTTTGCAAATTCAACAAATGAAGAATGGTATTTTTATCACACAGTCCAAATATGTGAAAGAGATATTAAAGACATTTGGAATGGGAGACTATAAACTAGTTGGGACACCAATGTTTATAGGTTGTAAACTGTCTAAGGAAGATGATTCTACATCAATGGATGAAAAGGAGTATAGGTCAATGATAGGTAAACTACATTATGTTGTTCACAGCAGACTGGATATTTCTCATGCAGTTGGATTAGTTGCTAGATTTCAGAAAACTCCTAAGGAGACACACATGGTAACAACTAAAAGAATATTTAGATATTTGAAAGACACAATTGATTATGGGTTGTGGTATCCATATGTTGGAGACTTTGATTTAAAAGTCTATATAGATGCAAACTGGGCACAAAATGTTGATGATAGGAAGAGTACAACCGGAGGAGCTTTCTTTCTTGGATGAAGGCTAGTATCTTGGAGAAATAAGAAGCAGAGTTGTATATAACAATCAACCTCAGAAGATGAATATGTTGCAGCATACATGAATTGCACTAAAGCAATCTAGATGAAACACATTTTGGAAGGTTTTAAGTTGAAGATTTCAGGATCAGTAAAGATTTTTTGTGATAACACCAGTGCAATAAATATTTCAAAGAGCCCAATGTTGCATGCAAGAACCAAGCATATTGAGCTGAAGTATCATTTTCAGAGAGAGAAAGTGCAGAGTAAAGATGTGTCACTGGAGCATGTTTCTTCTAAACAACAACTTGTAGATATCTTTACTAAACCTCTTCCTAAGGCTACTTTTGAGTATCTTAGATGTTAGCTAGGGGTTGTACCCCTATATGAAGTTCATTGAGAAGATGTGGAAGACATAAGTCGTGGAGCCTATTTGAAATCTTGAAGAAGGATTGGTGTTGATTGGAGCTACTCCATAGGGGGAGCAGCTAGTTGTAGAACAGTGAAGTATGACTCTATATGTTTTACTTTCACTTTGGTATTGTTGTCAAAGGGGGAGAAGAACTGAATGATTGAAAGGAGAGAAGAACTATAGCTAGTTACTAGTTGAAGACATCAAGATACAGTTGAAGGAGAGTACATGAAAAATATAAACCAAGATTCCTATACCTATGTATGTGCATTACACTCAATTATCACAATCAAGTGGTATTGATATTTGTATTTCCATCAATGCCAAAGGGGGAGATTGTTGGCATTGCATGAAGATTGCATTGATGAAGTATAGTTTTTTCATTGATGTCAATAGTAACCGGTAATGGAGTTGTATTACAACTGGTAGTGATGCAGTAATACAACCGGTAGTGAAGTAGTGTTGGAAACCGGTATTGGTATTTCAAGTAGAGTGATCAACCGGTAACCCTAACCTGTTGATAAGCAAAATCCTAACCGATGGAGCTTGGTGAATCGGCTATGATGATCCATGATCGAATGGTGATTGGAGATGATTATGCCATGTATGTATGATGCACGTGATGAGTTTCAAAGTGATTTTAGTGCATGAAGATAACTATTTATCTTGGGAATGAGCAAGTGCATAGCATGAAGTGAATACCGCATGATGAGTTATAGGATTCGATGTGTGGTGATCCAAGAGTAGTTGAGGTTGTCTAGAACAATGTGTATATGATTACTATGTAATCTAACGGTCATGTTTGAACTGATATGTTTGTAATCTCAATGAGATCTTAGGTTTTGTGATGTGTTATCGACCTATTGTATTTTCTTATATGGTCGATGAGTTGTTTTGTAATAGTGTTGGCAATTTCGGCTAAGTGTGGTAGTGTGATTGTTGCCAAACCAGAAGGAGTATCTACAGAATGTCATGAAGGTAGATATGAGCATAAAAGGATCTGATTAAGTAGAGCAGTGCTATTAGCATATCAACAAGACCCTATTGTTCTCTAACAATTACAACAGTTAAATCCCCTAACTGGTTAAGCTTTAACAAGCTTGGTGCTATCTAAATCCTCTAACTAGGTGATCCATTAGATTGTATTTTAAATCCTCTACTGAGGTTACTCCTAATAGGTTATTGCCTTTAACAGGGTACTTTAGTCAATCCCTTAACCAGGTGGTCCTTAACCAGATTTGTTCCTGACATGACATTTTTGTAAAGCTTCTAACAAGGCTTGGCTCCTAACAGGGTGAACTTCAGAAGAGTTTAGAATACTTGTAGGTATTCATCCCCACCATGGTTTTTTCCATTTGGGTTTCCACATCAAAAATCATTGTGTCAAGTGGTGAATGATTTTGTGTGTGTTTTTTTATATGGTTAATATGTTTAACTGGTAAAACCACTAAGACATGTTTAGATGACCGGAAGTGATATGAAATGAGCTATTAATAATGTTAGTAAAGTATTTCTATGTTTTGGATTAAGGGTATCTAAGTTATAGATCTGTTTCATTTTTATATTGGTATTTTAGTCAATAGATAAACTTGATAGTGTAGTTACAGTTTATGGTACAATATCTAAACCGGTTCATCTAACAAGTTGTTTATGAGTTGGGGTTAAGTTTGGTGAAAGTTTAGTTTAGTTTATATGTACTGATTCATCCCCCCTCTCAATAGTTGACCAGATCATTATTGATCCATCATATTATCAGAATCCCTAAGCTTTACTATAGACCCGAGACGTACTCATACCATTAGAAACTTGCATTTTCTTGCACCCCGCACTACTTGCTCTCACTTCTTGTCCTGAATTAGGGCAAGATAGGGGTGTGGTTCCCCTTTCCTCTTAGGATACAGGTGTGGTTCCCCTTTCCCTGCCCAATTTTGGGTCTCCCTTGACTTATTCCTGCATTGGGCTTGTCAATTGTGAGCGGGAAATTTTTTTCCAATGTCAGTCTAAGACGGAAAATCAGTAAAAAAACCCTAATTGGCAAGTATATAAGGAGTGTTTTCCCCTCTTATTTTCATAAGTTCAATCAAGTAAGATCAAGCAAAAATAAATTCAAGAAGCGAAATCAAGTGCAAGCATTCAAGCATTCAAGCATTCATTGAGCATCTCAAGTCTCCTTTCAAGGCTAGGTGTTTCATTCAAGTCAAGGATTGAACCATTGAAGAGGAGATCCTTACCAACATTCAAGACATTCAATTCTACATATCCTTTCAAACAACTCTATCTACATTTCAATTGCATCCTCTCTTGGGGTTAATTCTACTTCAGACATTTCCTTTCATTTACTTGCAAGTATTTTTCATCATTTGGTTAATTCCAAAACGAGGTTTGACTTGAAGGCAAACCCCCAATCCTAACAAAATTTCCTCTCTTTTATGTGTGTAGGTTGCAGGTGCACAACTTCATCCTAGGTGTACAACATCATCCCGCATTTCTATCTCAAGTTATAATCATTTTTTGTCATCTTCATGCTTAGTTTCAATTCACTTAATTCAACTTGTCTATTTTAAAAGAGGGTTACTTTACTTTCAAAAGCATTGTCAATTCATTTAGCATTCAATATCTTTCCATTGAGATAAGATTTAATGAATTCAACACCCCTTTTTTAAATTTAATATCCATGAGAAGTCAAAGAGAATCATTTTTGAAACTTTCACTCCTTTCTTGAGGAGGGTAAAGCTTTCCACTTGATCTCCTCTCATCACTTTTCACCACATTACATTTTGGTGAACTCAACATTATTGGTATTTTGGATATGTTGATATGGTTTTGTCATTGATGTCAACACCTATTAACACTTGTCAACTCTGGCACTTTGGAGAATTGGCAAATGTTCACCGGCAAGCAAGTGACTTTATGCACAGTCACTGGTATCTGGTTCACCGATAGGATATATTGTTCACCGACACTTGGAATGACATGGAAAACACTTGGTTATGTTGAAGACATCGTTTGGACACTTTGTCTTGGAGATTTTTTCATTGGTATATTTGTGTTTGCATATTTGTTGTTACCGGCAAATAGGTCCAGAATAAGCACCGATGGGCTTATCTATTCCAGAGCAACACGACATGCTTTGGAGATGATTTATTATTGTTGTAAATGCATTAAGCCGACATGTTGTATTGGTTATTGCATCGGTTATTGATTTACTTGTAAATTGTTTTTATTGTAATATCTTTTAGAGCCGACCTACTAAAATTGGTCTTAGGTTATGGTATATATGTAAGATCTTATTTGTAAGATCAATATGTGATTGAAGAAAGGAATTGTAAGAAGGTATATGCGAGAATAAGAAGAGCTATACACACAGACATCATTTGAAGGTTGAAGGAAGGTTTTTGTGAAGGCAATCAGAACTAAACCGGTACTAAATCCAGCATATGAAGATGTTATTTTGAGCAGTGCATCATTATTGGATGTAACCATCCAATTGTAGTCAGTGTGACTCCTATTTGTGTTTGAGTAGTGAGCTCTAGGCGCTTGGCCTTTCTACATGTGCAGACCCCATTTGTATACACATACTATCTGCAATAGTATCATCTAATTGTGGGTAAGGTTTTCCATCATGGTTTTTCCCCTTACAGGGTTTCCACATACAAATATTGGTGTTATGTGTTGTGGATGTTATTGTCTCTCTATTTCATGCATTAATTTTTATGGGTACTACAATTAACTAATAAATTGTTTACCGGCATAAAGTTTGGTTTACCGGCATAAAGTTTGGTTTACCGATATTAAGCATTAAGTTTGGATAAGTTGTTTTTGGTTTAAATTTATTAGACAACTGATTAACCCCCCCCTCTTAGTTGTCTTTGGGACCTAATAATTGGTATCAAAGCCTAGTCCTCTTTTTGCAGAAGCTTAACAACTTGAGGAGATCCAATGTCTTCTAACTATTTCAAGAAGGACAGTCCTAAACTTGATGGAACCAACTATGGGATATGCAAGGTCAGGATGGGGACACATCTGAATTGCATTGGGAAATACATCTAGGAAGTTACAAAGAATGCTTATACTGCTCCTACTCAAAATTAGCCTAATCCACCTAACTTGGCTAAAGATGAGGAAAATGATTGTAAAGCAAGAGAAGAACTTTTGAGTGCATTATCAGATCAGCAAATCATGGGATTATCAGATAGATCTACTACTAAATTTATTTGGGACCATTTGGAAACACTAAATGGAGGAGATTCCACAGTCAAAATTGCAAAACTTGAAAGCTTCTGAGTCAGGTATGAAAATCTGAAAATGGAAGAAGATGAAAGGATTTCTGCTTTTATGGAAAGAGTTAATGAAATTGTTTTGGGTATTAAATGTTGTGGAGGAACCTTAAGTGAAGATTAATTGTTTCAAAATTTTTAAGAGGATTCCCACTGACATACAAAATGAAAGTTACTGCTATAAATGAGTTAAGAACAATGCCTAATACATCAGTAACTAGGGACACATTGATTGGAAAACTTTCAGATATTGAAATTGAGGAATTTGGTCTTGTTGCTACTATAAAGACAGATTTATCTTTTAAGGAATCAACGTCATCTACACCATCATTTGACAAATCTGATTGGAAAGTCTTTTATGCAAGAGAACTTGAAGAAAGCAAGAGAGAAAATGAAGAACTTGAAGCACTATTTGCAAGAAAAATGCCTAAAGGTCCAGTTGGAAGTAAGTATGAAGCTAAATCACCCTTTAAATGTTTTAACTGTAATAAGATTGGTCATATGGCTTCAAGATGCCCTCATAGACATGCTAGATTAAGAGAAGAAGCTAGAAGAACATACAAGCCTAACCTTGAATATCAGAGATACAAATTTAAGAAGAATAAAGACAAATCTTGTTATCTTGCTGATGAAGGAGTCACTAATGATTCTGATGAGGATCCGATAGACAATGAATGGGTTTTTGTTTCTATAATAGAAGATCAACCGGCACCTACTATTCAACCGGTAGAGCAAGCCCTGGCAGCTAAAGTTGAAGTCAAGGATGAATGGATCATTGATTCGGGATGTTCACATCATATGACTGGTGATAAAGGTAAATTCTTGAACTTTCAGGAATATAATGGAGGTCTATTAAGATTTGGAGATGATAAAGCTTGTTTGATAAAAGGAAAAGGTACTATATCTCTTGATGGTAAGCATAATACCGACAATGTTTACTATGTTGAAGGTTTAAAGCATAATCTTTTGAGTGTTGGTCAATTAGTTGAAAAAGGATTTCGGTTACAATTTAAGAATGGAAAATGCAAAATTATGAACAAAACTGGTTTCGAAATTGCAACCGGTAATCAAACTAGAGGTAACATATTTCATTTGAATAATAGTGAAAAGACATGCTTGATTGCACATATTGATGAAAGTTAGCTATGGCATAAGAGACTCTGTCATGTAAATTTTGATTGCATTGTGAAAATCAATACAACTAAGGCAATTAGAGATTTACATACTATTGTTAAACCTCACAATACAATCTGGTATGTAAGGAATGTCAATTTGGAAAACAAGTTAGAGCATCTTTTAAAAGTTTTCTAGAAAAATCCAATAATGCTCTTGACTTAATTCATACTAATTTATGTGGTCCAGAACTAAAAGCTTACAAGGTGATAGATATTTCATTCTAATCATTGATGACTATTCTAGAATGTGTTGGGTTACTTTTCTTAGAGAAAAATCAGAAGCACTTGGGAAATTCAAACTATTCAAAGAAATGGTAGAAATGAAACCAATAAGAAAATTAAATGTTTGAGATCAGATCAAGGAGGTGAATTTACATCTAAGGAATTTAATACATTCTGTGAAGTAAATAGAATCAGAAGACAGTTATCAGCACCTCAGATACCACAGTAGAATGGAATTGTAGAAAGGAAAAATAGAACTATCTTGGATGCAACTAGAAGTATGTTATCTGAAGCAAATCTACCACATGTATATTGGAGAGAAGCAGTAAGTACAACGGTCTATACATTCAACAAAGTTCACATCAAAGGTGAAACTGGTAAGACCCCTCATGAACTATGGTTTGGCATTACTCCTACTCTTAAATATTTTAGAATAATTGGAAGTAAATGCTATATTAGAAGAAATGAGTATATTGGCAAATTTGATCCTAGAAGTGATGAAGGAATATTTCTTGGTTATTCTTCTAAGAGTAAGGCACATAGATGTTTTAACAAAAGATTACAGAAAATTGTTGAGAGTACAAATGTGAAAATTGATGAACAATTTAGAGGAACTTCAAGGTATATAGACTCTGAACCGGCAATAGAGATACTGACAAATGAACCTACATTGAACCCACCGGTACAAAATGAAGATCCAGTTACACTGGTATCATCTAAAAATTCCACTATAACCGAGGAATTGTAGCAAACGAAGACACCCCGGTATGTAAGATTGAACCACTCTAAAAATTAGATAATTGGGAACAAGTATCAAGGAGTTATGACAAGAGGAAGACTGGCAAATGAAGAGGTATGTCTTATTTCTCAAATTGAACCATCATCAATTAATGAGGCATGTGAAGATAAACACTAGATTAAAGCTATGGAAGAAGAATTAAAACAAATTGAAAAGAATAATGCATGGACATTAGTTCCCCGACCTAAAGACAAAAATGTAATTGGAACAAAATGGGTATTCAGAAACAATCTTAATGAAGATGGTAAGGTAATCAGAAATAAAGCAAGACTAGTGTGTAAGGGATATTCTCATAAAGAAGGAATTGATTACAATGAAACCTTTGCACCGGTAGCTAGAATTGAGGTAGATAGATTATTCTTGGCTTTTGCAACACACAAGAACTACAAAGTATATCAAATGGATATTAAATGAGCATTTCTGAATGGAGATCTTGAAGAAGAAGTTTACATTGAGCAACCTGATGGATTTTCTTTGACAGATAATAAAGATATGGTTTACAGGTTAAGGAAAGCGTTGTATGGATTGAAGCAAGCTCCAAAAGCTTGGTATGCTAGATTGGATAAATATCTTTTGAAGATTGTTTTTTAGAAAGGTAATGCTGATAGTAACTTATACTATAAAGTGATTAATGATGACATCTTGGTTATAGAAGTTTTTGTTGATGATAAAATTTTTGGAGGAGAAGATGGTTTATGTAAAGACTTTTCTATTGAAATGCAACAAGAATTTGAAATGTCTATGATTGGAGAGATAAAATTCTTTTTAGAATTGTAGATTTCATAAACTGATAAAGGTATATTCTTGAGTCAATCTAAGTACTTAAAGGAGTTACTAAAGAAATTTGGGATGGAAAACTCTAAACCGGTAAGCACACCTACGACTACAAATGACAAATTATCACTAAGGGATGGATCTACACCTATTAATCCGACTAGGTACAAATCTATGATAGGAGGTTTACTGTATTTGACACAAAAAAGACCTGATATTATGAATGTAGTAAGTATTGTTTCAATATTTCAGAGTAATCTTAGCGAAAATCATGAATCAGCTGTAAAAAGGATTTTCTAGTACCTACAAGGCACTATAAATCTTGGCCTATGGTATCCTAGAGATGAAAACTTTTAATTATGTGCATACACAGATGCAAATTGGGCAAGAGATGTGGATGACAGAAAAAGCACCACTGGCGGAGCATTTTTTCTTGGAAGTAGGCTAATTTCTTGGTTGAGTAAGAAACAAAGTTGCACATCTTTATCAACAACAGAATCAGAATATGTTGCAGCAGCAACTAACTGTACACAAGTATTATGGCTTAAGCAAATGTTGAAGGACATAAAGGTAAAATGCAAGGAACCTATAACTATCTATTGTGATAACATTACAACAATTGATATATCTAGGAATCCAGTACTACATTCTAAAACTAAACATGTTTCTATCAAACTAAATTTTCTAAAGGAGAATGTTGAAGAAAAAGAAGTAAAACTAGTTTATGCGAATACTAAAGAGCAAATTGCAGATATTTTCACTAAGCCTTTGCCTAAAGAAACTTTTGAGTATCTTAGAGATCAGCTTGGGGTCATACCCCCACCAGTAGAGACTTAGATAGTTGATGTTTGTCATCAACTGACAGAATTAATAGAGAAATATTTTACTCTATCTTTGATGAGGAGAGATACTTCTCAGGGGGAGTAGTTGGAATACTAAATTGATTGGTATTTTGTACTTAAACCTAGTTTTTGTATTGGCTTTAGTATTTGATGTCAAAGGGGGAGAGATTGATATGGAAAAACACAAGGATAACACATGTTACCCCTAGGAGGAGAGACTTGGGGAGTGATTGTTATTTTGGGAGAGATTGATTACTCTCTGTATCTGAATTTTGATTTCTGGTTATAAGCTCTTTTGGGAGATTGTTGGTTTTTGGTATTTGGCATTTCTATTTTGGCACTTTGATGGTTTTTCCATCTTATATTGTCATCAATGCAAAAGGGGGAGATTGTTGGTATTTTGGATATGTTGATATGTTTTTGTCATTGATGTCAACACCTATTAACACTTTATCAACTTTGACACTTTGGAGAATTGGCAAATGTTCACCAACAAGCAAGTGACTTTATGCATTGTCACCAGCATCTGGTTCACCAGCAAGATATATTATTCACCGGCACTTGGAATGACATGGAAAACACTTGGTTATGTTGAAGACATCATTTGGACACTTTGCCTTAGAGATTTGTTCATTGGTATATTTGTGTTTGCATATTTGTTGTTATCGGCAAATAGGTCCAGAATAAGCACCAACATGATTATCTATTCCAAATCAGTACGGCACACTAGAGATGATTTATTATTATTGTAAGTGCATTAAGCCGACATGTTGTATCGGTTATTGCATTGGTTATTGGTTTAATTGTAAAGTATTTTTATTGTAATATCTTTTAGAGTCGACCTACTAAAATTGGTCTTAGGTTATGGTATATATGTAAGATCTTATTTGTAAGATCGATATGCGATTGAAGAAAGGAATTGTAAGAAGGTATATGCGAGAATAAGCAGAGCTATACATGCAGACATCATTTGAAGGTTGAAGGAAAGTGTTTGTGAAGGCAATCAGAACTAAATTGGTACTGAATCCAGCATATGAAGATGCTATTTTGAGTAGTACATCATTATTAGATTTAACCATCCAATTGTAGTCAGTGTGACTCCTATTTGTGTTTGAGTAGTGAGCTCTAGGTGCTTGGCCTTTCTGCATGTGTAGACCCCATTTGTATACACATACTATTTGTAGTAGTATCATCTCATTGTGGGTAAGGTTTCCCACAGTGGTTTTTCCCCTTACAGGGTTTCCACTTACAAATATTGGTGTTATGTGTTGTGGATGTTATTGTCTCTCTGTTTCATGCATTAATCTTTACCGATACTGCAATTAACTGATAAACTGTCTACTGGCATAAAGTTTGGTTTACTGGTATTAAGCATTAAGTTTGGATAAGTTGTTTTTGGTTTAAATTTATTAGACAACCAATTCACCCCCCTCCTCTCAGTTGTCTTCGAGACCTAACAGACGTCTTACATGCTTCACATTAAAAATTATTGCATATTTTTCATTCACAACTCTAATTTCCTTACAAAACTTAGTGGTTAATCTATTCAAAACCCTAGTTGTCAAAATTGAACTTGTGTTTTGCAAAAAATTGCTATCTATTGTATTAGATCTGAAAATTACTTTACTTGTCAAATTCAACTCTTTCATTGTCATGTTCAAATTACAAATAAAATTTATAAAATTAAGTGGTTAATTATCAAAACCCTAATTTTTAAAAATCAACTTGAATTTGTGCAAACATTGGATTCACATTTAATTTTCAGATTTAGGACTATTTTTAGACTTGTCTTCTTGCCTAAAATTCAAAATTTTCAGTTTCCCTCCTTTTTCTAAAATTCAAAAATTCAAAATTTAGTGGTTAGGCCCTAAAACCCTAATTTTCAAATTTACTTGGATTTTGTGCAAAATTTCAATCAATTTCAATCAATTTCAGTTTTCTAAAGTGGCCCGATCCATTAGGTTTGACCTTTTTCAAATTTGCAATTCAATTTCTCATCTTTTTCAAAACCCTAATAGGGTCCTATTTTGACATTCAAAACTTAATTTTGCCAGCTAAAATTCATAAAATTAACCAATTTTGGGGGTTAGCTCTAAAATCATTGTACCTTTCATCCCTAAATTGTTTTTGAAAAAGTTGGGCGGACTAGGTGCACTTTCAACCTGGTCCTCGTCTTTTTCCCAAAATTTCGGGAGACTATTATGACTGTATTTAATTGCTTAAATCCATAAAATTGGTTGATTTTGTCAAATTTTGATCCCTCTAAAATAAAAAATACTTCCCACTTTCAACATCACAACTTTCAAGAAATTTTTTTAAATTAAGTGGTTAATTATAATCTGATAGATTTTAAAACCTTAATTTTGTCAATTTTAATTAAGTGGTATCCCATTGGCCCTAATTTTAAATTTTAATTTATTTTCATTCATCATAAATTATCTTGGAAATTGTGTCATTTCCTCTTTCCACAAAAGTTCAAATTGTCTAATCATCATATTGCATTATTCAATTTTGTAAATTTTGTTCCTCAAATTCAAAATTCAAATTTTCCCTCTAATGCATGAGTTTTACAACTATTAGTCCTACCTATACTATCCCTGTTAGATGAAGCATTAGAATTAAGGCTTCCCAAGGTTTAATTCTCAAAGAGATGGAGCCTAATTTGGGTGACTTCTTTAATGATGATAATGCTAATTCTTCCCATCCTAATAACATCCCTATCTACCCAATTGATGATTCCAATGATGAAGAAGAAGCTTTAACTATATTTTCCATAGATCAACTTTCAAAATTGAAAAATGAATTTGACAACTCTCAACAATGGATATCCCAAGAATACACTAATAGTGAAGCTCTTCCATTAATTGAAGGTCTAAAACGCATGATTCAAAGTGATAAGAATGGAATTGATATATTGTGTAGCATTGCTCACATTGATGATTCTAATGTCATGCTTATAAAGAGTTGTGCTAAGAACTTAGGTTATTCACAACCTCATACACAAATAAACCATTCTATTCCTTTGAACACTTAAATGACTAGTATTCCTACTTTTACTTCAAGCATCATGGCTACATCAACTCAAAATATCATACCTACAACCATTAGTCATGGGGGTGATCCCTCTTCTTCATTCAATCCTCTATCTTTATCTATGCCTTCAATGAGGATTCCTATTGTCTCTCAACCAATCAATGTGACACAAGTGGGCAATTCATCCAATTATTCTATTCATCCTTTTAGTGTCCCATTTCCTACTCAATCATCACCTATGCCTACTTACCATAGTGTTCCACCATCCTATTCTCAATCAATTGCTTCTTTCAATAACATCACACCACCTTCTCAATAAAACATGTCTAACATAAATTCTTCAATCGAAGCAACCATTAATAGCCTTTCCCAAACCGTGTCATCATTACAACAATAAATTGCTTCTATGAGTCAATAATGTATCCACATTTGATGTTGTGAGCTCACTTTCTCTTGATATTGTTAGAGATGTTCCTCCTAAACATGTTGAAGTCCCTCAATTGGAACTCTACAATGGAAAAGGTGATCCTTTATCACATGTCAAAATATTTCAAACCTTGTGTACTAACTTTTCTTATGATCAAAGACTGCTTGCCAAATTGTTTACTAGAACATTAAGAGATGAGGCTTTACAATGGTGTTGCTTTTTGCCTTCCTAATCTATTACGTCTTTTCAACAATTAGAAAATTCTTTTATTCAACAATTTCAAAACAACATAGATCCTAAAATCACTTTAACTGATATAATGCATTGTAAACAAGGTGTTAAATAAAAAGTGACTGATTTCATTGGTAGATATAAGAATTTGTTTTCTAAAATTTCTTTTCCAATGCCTGATAATGATATTCAAAAAAATTTCATTTCTAATTTGCAAAAAAAATTAGGGAAAAACTTCTCTTTTCTGAGTTTACTTCTTTTCCGCAATTGTGTGCAACACTTCACAATTATCAACTGACTGTGAGTCAAATGAAGCAATCTACTCCTATGGCTTCGAGTGATAAGGGTGAAAGTACTCAACAACCGTTTGAGAAGTTCAAACTGAATAAAGACTTCATCAAATTCAATGACACCATCAACAACAACAATGTGAATGCTACAACAGGTGTGCCTCCTATTTTTAATTTTTTCAAAAGAGAAAGACAATTCACTCCTTTGAATGAATCTTTGCATAGCATCATGTCTCAATTGTTACAAAGAAATGTTATCAAACTCCCTCCAATAAAACCAGTTGACCCTTCTAAGGTAGCCTCACCTTACTTTGATAATAATTCTTTTTCTCAGTTTCATTATCAACCTGGTCATGATACTGAGAAAGTTTTTGCATTAAAAGTAAGTTTCAAGACCTAATTGATAATAATATTATATCGGTGACATGTGTGAATGATAAGGGAAATAAATTTGTAGCTCCTCCTAATCAAAATCTTAAGATTTTTACTGATCCTTTACCCTCTCATACCTCTAACGTGATTGAAACTAAACATACCTCTTTCTCTCCTTTTGATATCACTACAACGGCTCCAAATTTAGTGAATATGGTAGAGAAACAAGAAACACCTCAGGATCAATGTATCACATTTGACCCTAGTGAGACCATTAAAGCACCCAATGGCCCTTTATACATAGTTGCAAAAATCCAAGACAAACCTTGTCATGGTGTGCTTATTGATCCCTCTTGCATGGTTAATGCCATCAGTGAAGAATATATTTATACTTTACATTTTCATAAACCAATCTATGATGATACTAATGTGGTCGTTAAATTATTTGATGGATTTTCTTGTCCTACTATTGGTTCTATCACACTTCCTATTGAGGTTCACACTAAGTCTATAGATGTCAACTTTGTTTTTGATTAAGAAAAAATAGGTTTTGAGGGGACCCGAAACCCCTTACATCATAATCCAAAGATAGATCATTAAAGCAACTGGACCAAGATTAACAACAAAGAAACAGAACAGGTTGCAAGGGCGAAGGACAATAAAGACACAACAACCAGAGGAAAGAAAAACAAAAAACCAACAAGGTGCTAGTGAACACAACAATTGTTATCATTCCTTCATTTGAACAATTCCATGTGAAGTTAGGTTACCCTTGGCAATCTTCCATGAAGGCTATTGCCTCTCCAATCCATAAGTTTGAAATTTCCCCTCAATGGAGAAATTATAATTGTTAGCCTATTTCGATGAACCAAAAGAAACCCAGGTGTTCCTATTGATTACTTTTGGCCTCAACAATTTCAATCTCTTCCACCGAGAAGTGATGCTCTCTTTTAATCTTATCAAAAATGGAAGAAATATATGATCTTATCCTTAATTCAACCTAGAGCTCCAACACTTGATATTGTAAGATCCTTAGTCTACTGGGGGCTTGATGTATCTTACCTCAATCAAAGATTTAAGATCCTTAGTCCACTGGGGGCTTGGTGTATCTTACCTCCTTGACGTGGTGAAAGTATTTCAATCTTGTTTCCTTGTACTTTACTAGTACTATTGGCGTACGATTATACTCCCGCTAAAGTGGGGGTTAAATGTAGCGTCATAAAATTGCGACCATGTATTTTTTGACCTCATTTGGGTCTTCGCATTGGCGGACGAATCCCTAAGCTTGACTGGAGACCTGAGACATGCCCATACCATCATAAACTTGCATTTTCTTTCACCCTGCACTGTCTTCTCTCACTTCCTATCATGAATTAGGGAAGGACAGGGGCGTGGCACCCCTTTCCGTGCTCTGTTTTGGGGCTCCCTTGACCTATTTATGCATTGGGCTTGTCAATTGCGAGCGAGAAAAAGTTTTCCTATGTCGGCCTAAGATGGAAAATCAGTTAAAAACCCTAATTGGCAAGTATATAAGGAGCATTTTCCCCTCCTATTTGCATAAGTTCAATAAGAGAAATAAATTCAATCAAGTACAATCAAGCAAAAATAAGTTCAAGAAGAGAAATCAAGTGCAAGCATTCAAGCATCCAGTGAGCATCTCAAGTCTCCTTTCAAGGCTAGGTGTTGCATTCAAGTCAAGGATTCAACCGTTGAAAAGGATATCCCTACCAACATTCAAGACATGTAATTCCACATATCCTTTCAAACAACATTTCAATTGCATCCACTCTTGAGGTTAATTCTACTTCAGACATTTCCTTTCATTTACTTGGAATTATTTTTCATCATTTGGTTAATTCCAAAATGGGGTTTGATCTGAAGGCAAACCCCCAATTCCAACGACATTTCCTCTATTTTATGTATGTAGGTTGCAGGTGTGTAGCTGTAATTCCAGGTTTAGGCTTCATTTTTAGAGACAGAAAAACCCTTTTCGACGTGCGGATTTTTAGGAGGACCAAGTACACTTTCAACCCAGTCTCGACAACTTTTGCTCAAATTAGTAGGGGAGATTCATCTCGACATTTTACTACTAATTCCAAGTGGACAGCTTCATCCCACATTTCTATCTCAAGTTATAATCATTTCTTTGTCATTTTCATGCTTAGTTTCAATTCACTTAATTCAACTTGTATATTTTAAAAGAGGGTTACTTTACTTTCCAAATCATGTTGTCAATTCATTTAGCATTCAATCTCTTTCCATTGAGATTGGATCTAATGAATTAAACCTCCCTCTTTTAAATGTAATGTGTGTGAGAAGTCGAAGGGAATCCTTTGTGAAACTTTCACTCCTTTCTTGAGGAGGGTAAAGCTTTCCACTTGATCTCCTTTCATCACTTTTCAGCACATTACATTTTGGTGAACCCGATGTCTTACATACTTCACATTAAAAATTATTGCATATTTTTCATTTACAAATTTAATTTCCTTACAAAACCCTAGTTGTCAAAATTCATCTTGTGTTTTGGAAAAAATTGATATCTATTGTCTTAGATTTGAAAATTACTTTGCTTGTCAAATTCAATTCTTTCATTGTCTTGTTCAAATTGCAAATCAAATTTACAAAATTAAGTGGTTAATTGTCAAAACCCTAGTTTTTAAAAATCAACTTGAATGTGTGCAAACATTGGATACACATTTAATTGTCAGATTTAGGACTATTTTCAGACTTGTCTTCTTGCCTAAAATTCAAATTTTTAGTTTTCCTCCTTTTTCTAAAATTCAAAATTTCAAAATTCACTAGTTAGGCCCTAAAACCCTAATTTTTAAATTTACTTGGATTTTGTGCAAAATTTCAATCAAATTCAATCAATTTCAGTTTTCTAAAGTGGCCATATCCATTAGGTTTGACCTTTTTCAAATTTGCAATTCAATTTCTTATCTTTTTCAAAACTTAATTTTGCCTATCTAAACTTTGTAAAATTAACCAATTTTTTGGGATTAGCTCTAAAATCATCATACCTTTCATCCCTAAAAAAATTTCGAAAAAGTTGGGCGGACCAAGTGCACTTTCAACCTAGTCCTTGACTTTTTTCCCTGAAATTTTGGGAGACTATTATGATTGTATTTAATTGTTTAAATCCAGAAAATTGGCTGATTTTGTCCACTCTAAAATAAAAAATACTTCCCAATTTCAACATCACAACTTTCAAGGAAAATTTTAAAATTAAGTGGTTAATTATAATTTGTCTTGATTTTAAAACCTTAATTTTGTCAATTTTAATTAAGTGGTATCCCATTGGCCCTAATTTTAAATTTTAATTTGTTTTCATTCATCATAAATTATCTTGGAAATTGTCTAATCATTGTCTAATCATCATATTGTATTATTCAATTTTCCAAATTTTGTTTCTCAAATTCAAAATTCAAATTTTCCCTCTAATGTATGAGTTTTACAACTATTAGTCCTTCCTATACTATCCTTGTTAGACGAAGCTTTAGAATTAAGGCTTCCCAAGGTTTAATTCTCGAAGAGATGGAGCCTAATTTGGGTGACTTCTTTAATGAGGATAAAGCTAATTCTTCTCATCCTAATAACATCCCTATCTACCCAATTGATGATTCCCATGATGAAGAAGAAGCTTTAACTAGAGTTTACATATATCAACTTTCAAAATTGGATAATCAATTTGACAACTTTCAACAATGAATGTCCCAAGAATATCGAAATAGTGAAGCTCTTTCATTACTTGAAGATCTAAAACGCATGATTCAAAGTGATAAGAATGGAATTGATATATTGTGTGGCATTGCTCACATTGTTGATTCTAATATCATGCCTATAAAGAGTTGTGCTGAAAACTTGGGTTATTCACAACCTCCTACACAAATCAATCATTCTATTCCTTTGAACACTTCAATGACTAGTATTCCTACTTTCACTTCAAACATCATGGCTACATCAACTCAAAATTTCATACCTACAACCATTAGTCATGGGGGCAATCCCTCTTCTTCATTAAATCCTCTATGTTTATCTATGCCTTCAATGAGGATTCATATTGTCTCTCAACCAATCAATGTGACACAAGGGAGAAATTCATCTAATCATTCTATTCCTCCTTTTAGTGTACCATTTCCTACTCAATCACCACCTATGCCTACTTACCATAGTGATCCACCACCTTATTCTCAATCAATTCCTTCTTTCAATAACATCACACCACCTTCTCAATCAAACATGTCTAACATAAATTCTTCAACTGAAGCAACCATTAATATTCTTGCCCAAATTTTGTCATCACTGCAACAACAAATTGCTTCTATGAGTCAATCTAAGTTTAATGTACCCACATTTGATGTTGTGAGCCCAGTTTTTCTTGATATTGTTAGAATTGTCCCTCCTAAACATGTTCAAGTCCCTCAATTGGAACTCTATAATGGAAAAAGTGATCCTTTAACACATGTCAAAACTTTCCAAATCTTGTGTACTAACTTTGCTTATGTTCAAAGATTGTTTGCCAAATTGTTTACTAGAACATTAAGAGACAAGGATTTGCAATGGTATTTCTCTTTGCCTTCCTATTATATTACTTCTTTTCAACAATTAGAAAATGCTTTTATTCAACAATTTCAAAACAACATAGGTCCTAAAATCAATTTGACTAATTTAATGCATTATTTCATTGGTAGATATAAGAATTTGTGTTCTCAAATTTCTTTTCTAGTGCTTGATAATGATATTCAAAGAATTTTCATCTCTAATAAGCAAAAAGACATTAGGGAAAAACTTATTTTTCTGAGCTTACTTCCTTTCCGTAGTTGTGAGCAACACTTCATAATTATCAACTGATTGTGAGTTAAATGGAACAATATACTTCTATGGCTCCAAGTGATAAGGGTGAAAGTGCTCAACAACCGTTTGAGAATTTCAAACTGAATAAAGGCTTCATCAAATTCAATGACACCATCAACAACAACAATGTGAATGCTACAACAGGTGTGCCTCCTATTTTAAATTTTTTTAAAAGAGAAAGACATTTCACTCTTTTGAATGAATCTTTGCACAACATTATGTCTCATTTGTTACAAAGAAATGTTATCAAACTCCCTCTAATAAAACTAGTCGAACCTTCTAAGGTAGCCTCACCTTACTTTGATAATAATTCTTTTTCTCAGTTTCATCGTCAACTTGGTCATGATACTTTGAAATGTTTTACATTAAAAAAAAAATTCAAGACCTAATTGATAATAATACTATATTTGTGGCAGGTGTGAATGGTAAGGGAAACAATTTTGTAGCTCCTCCTAATCAAAATCTTAATATTTTTACTGGTCCTTTACCCTCTCATACCTATAACGTGATTGAAACTGAACATACCTCTTTCTCTCCTTCTGATCTCACTACAACGGCTCCAAATTTAGTGAATATGGTAGAGAAACAAGAAACACCCTAGGATCAACATATCACATTTGACCCTAGTGAGACTATTAGAGCACCCGAAGGCCCTTTATACATAGTTGTGAAAATCCAAGACAAACCTTGTCATGGTGTGCTTATTGATCCATCTTGCATGGTTAATGTCATCAGTGAAGAATATCTTTATACTTTACATTTGCATAAACTAATCTATGATGATACTAATGTGGTCGTTAAATTATTTGATGAATTTTCTTGTCCTACTATTGGTTCTATCACACTCCCTATTGAGGCTCACACTAAATCTATAGACATCAACATTTTTTTTTATTAAGCAAAATCAGGTTTTGAGGGGACCTAAAACCCCTTACATCATAATCCAAAGATAGATCATTAAAGCAACTGGACCAAGATTAACAACAAAGAAACAAAATAGGTTGCAAGAGAGACGAACAACAAAGACACAACAACCAAAGGAAAGATCAACAAAAACCCAACAAGGTGTTGGCAAACACAACAGTTGTTATCATTCCTTCATCTGAAAAAATTCCATGTGAAGTTAGGTTACCCTTGGCTATCTTCCATGAAGGCTATTGCCTCTCCAATCCATAAGTGTTTGAAATTTCCCCATAATGGAAAAATCATAACCGTTAACCAGAGCCTATTTCTACCAACCGAAAGAAGCCCAGGTGTTCCTATTGATTACTTTTGGCCTCAACAATTTCAATCTCTTTCATTGAAAAGAGATGCTCTATTTCAATCTTATCAAAAATGGAAGAAAGATATGATCTTATCCTTAAGCCAACCTAGAACTCCAACACTTGATATTCCCATCATTCTTGAAGCTGAAGTTCTTCCTCTAACGGATAGAGCTAATCTTCCTCCTAAGGAAGATTCCCAACCTATTCCTATGGATGAAACTATGCCTTCTCATAAGAAGAACAATAATATCCCTCCTAAGGTTGGACCTGTACCTCATCCTCATGATGGACCTGGTCTCCTTCCTACAATGAACATTCATCCTTTATATGGTGCAATTCTTCCTCCTTTCTCTTATAGAGAGAAGAGACCTACCTCTCCTCTTGTCCAACCTAAAAGACCTCAACTTAAACCTCCAACTACCAAAGATGAAAATATTCCTCTTTCAACAAATATTCCTCCTTCAACAAATATTCCTCATTCTTCTCAACCTTCCACTAAGACTCAATGAAATCGTTGTGCAAGAGATCATCGACAAAAATGTCATGCTAGAGCTCATGAAGTTGTTTCTCAAACTATTCAATCTCCCAAAACACTAATAGTTTACATGATTCCATTTTCTCCTAAACAAGATGTTGAACCTAAATCTCCAATTCATAAGTTGCAAAAAACATGTGATGGTTTTACTTCTATTTGTGTTAGAGCTTTGCTTTCTATAAATATTGATGAAGAAATAGGTGAAAATATTATCCATGATGATAATACAATGCCTAATGCTGCTAATAGTGAATATGAATATGTTGATGTTGACAAACATTTATCTGCAAAATTTTCAAAATCCTTAATCCTAGCTCCTAGAAACAAGCAAAGTGACTTAGCACTTGAGCATAGTCCTTGTTTGGATCTTGTGATATCTCCATCTATTGTGCTCAATGTCACTCCTCTGGTGTGTTTTTGGCCTTCCCGAAATAGTGATTAGCAAGACTGGGAGGTGGATGTCATGCTAGACTAGCTGCATTAGCATAGTAGATCCTCTACCTCTCTCTTTTCTCACTCTTTTATGCCCATTCTTCTTTGTGTATCCCTATTCTTATTATTTTTGTCCGTAGTGATGTCTACTTGAGGATGATACAAAGCATTGAGATCTCTTTTGGTCTCTTTCATGTTGACTCAAAAGACATATGTGTTCCCTTTCTTCTAAGGTGGGTTCCTTTCTTTGGGGAATGAGGACTATTATATGCGATATATATGATATACACGAGTTATCATACAACATAATGACCCCGAGGAAAGTGAAGCCACCTCTTTCTTTGTGTTTTGTGTTCATTATCCTTGGGTTTATTCCTCAATTGGGGGCTAAATACTTGTGATAATGTGCTCCCTTTCTTTCTCTATCTTTGGTGTATCCTACCTTAAAGTAATCTCTCTCGATAAGGCATGTGTGATTGCTTTAACATGGGGGGATACACTCTGCTTATATTTTCCTTCTTCATACTTTGACTTACTTAGTGAACTTGGATTTGCTTTGTAATTTTTGATATCCTTACTTTTCATGACTCGTAGTGAGGAGAACCTTACTACTTGTAGTCATGGTTCTCTCTCTCTTGATCTTCCCTTTTACTTTTTCAATCAAAGTTGTAAGATCTTTAGTCCACTGGGGGCTTGTTGTATCTTACATCCTTCATGTGGTGAAAGTCTTTCAATCTTGTTTCCTTGTATTTTACCTGTAGTATTGGCATATGCTTATACTCCCGCTAAAGTGGGGGCTAAATGTAGCATCATAAAATTGCAACCCTGCAATTTTTGACCGCATTTGGGTCTTTACAATGGCAGAGGAATCCCTAAGCTTGATTGGAGACCCAAGACATCCTCATACCATCAGAAACTTGCATTTTATTGCACCCCGCACTGCCTGCTCTCACTTCTTGTCCTAAATTAGGGCAGGAAAGGGGCATGGTACCCCTATCCTCCTATCCTCCTAGGATAGGGGTGTGGCACCCATTTCCCTGCCCCATTTTGGGCTCCCTTGACCTATTCTTACATTGGGCTTTTCAATTGTGAGAAGGAAAAAGTTTTCCTATGTCGGCCTAAAACAAAAAATTAGTTAAAAACCCTAATTGGCAAGTATATAAGGAATGTTTTCCCCTCGTATTTGCATAAGTTTATTAAGTGAAATAAGTTCAATCAAGTACGATCAAGCAAAATAAGTTCAAGAAGCGAAATCAAGTGCAAGCGTTCAAGCATTCAAGCATCCATTAAGCATCTCAAGTCTCCTTTCAAGGATAGGTGTTGCATTCAAGTCAAAGATTCAACCATTAAAGAGGATATCCCTACCAAAATTCAAGACATTCAATTCCACATATCCTTTCAAACAACTCTATGTACATTTCAATTGCATCCTCTCTTGAGGTTAATTCTACTTCAGACATTTCCTTTCATTTGATGGATAATGATGAGCAACTTAGGTCCTAACCAGTACTGGGGGGGGGGGGGTGAATCAATACAGACAAAAATTTCTACTTCAACACTTTGATAAATCAAAACACAAACAATCGGTTATCATCACTGCTCAACTTAACTAAAGCAATACCAGTTACACACAGATACTCTAAATAGATATGTCGGTTAACAGAAATGCTTCAGACATCAATCAATAGCTCTCAAATCATAAAGATTACTTCACAGATATAATCATGCATGAGTTGTATCAATAATATCATAGCCAAGTTAACATTGCATGCATATCGGACTTAATCATAACCACACAATCATCACATGAAAAACTCAAAGCCCATAACACACAGATTTTTCACGTGGAAACCCAACTGGGAAAAACCACAATGGAGATGAATACCCACAAACTTTTTTTAAACTCTTTTGAAGTCCGCTCTGTTAGGAAACTAGTCCAGTTAAAGACTTTACAATAAGATTTTGTTAGGAACCGATCCTATTAGGGATCACCCGGTTAAGGGATGGCTATAAAATCCGGTTAAGGATTGAAACCCTGTTAAGAGTTACCTTGCTAGAGGATTTAAATAAATCAATGAACTTGAGCCACATGGTTAAAGGAATTACAACAAAGCCTGCTAAAGCTTACCCAATCAAGGGATTTTCCATCTGTTGAAGTGGTTAGAAGACAACAGATAAAACAACGATATGAAGGTAGCACACCTTGCTAGGGAAGATCCTTTTCAATTCCTCACTTTTGCAATCACACTCTGCAGATTTCTCTCTCAGGCTTGGCAAGTATCCAATCTCCACTTATGCGAACACACATACAACTTTTGCCAATGCCTATAGAATCACAACTCATCGACCTTGTAGACAACGACATGGTCGATAGAATAAACCCTAAACCTAAATTTTACAAAAATGATTTGATCCTAACCATATTCTTACAAGCGGTCCAATCCTAACCATCCAAATCTGTTGCATAGAAAGAGATGATCTTAATCAAATCGTAAATCATTCTGCATTGTTCAATCTTTTCTGCATCTGCAAATTAATAACCCATCATGCACTCTTTACCTACCAGATCAAAGAAACGCACACTCCCGAGGTGGGAAATTAATGTGTTCAGTCTTTCACATAGCTGACATGGTGTTTTATTCCTTACTTAACAAGTCATGAAACATCTTCAGTTGCTATGGATAAGCCAAACTGGTAACCCTAGAACTGAACTGAGACTATTAACTGGTAGTCATACTTAGTGAGCCCTGATACCGGTCCACTCCATTCTGGTTGTCCATAACCACTGCCGATCTCCATACATACCGATTCATACCGGTTCCGTTGCTTGGTCATTAATGACAACATCTTCTGATCTTCATCCTTCTAGAGCACTTATTGACATCAATGACAATATACATTAACACCACTTCATTATATGCCAACAATCTCCCCCTTTGGCATTGATGGCAATATCCAGTGTATCATTGCACTGCACCTACACCACTCTTAGTGACATATACCAGTGCAACAATAACATACAACATAATATTCTCTAATCAATATATATCTTCTCCCCCTTTGACAACAATTCCAAAGTGGAGGCACAATGTTGCTCCCTTTTCCAATCTCCACTATGTTGCTCCCCCTATGGAGTAGCATCCTTCAACACATCAATCGTGTAAGGTCTGACAATGTAGTACCTGACTAGTGTGGAGTACACATCTTTAATTTACTTCATGAAGGGGCAGAACCCCTAATGCACCTCTCAAATAGGTGAATGTAGTCTTCAGTAAGGGCTTAGTGAATATGTCAGCTAGCTGCTCCTTACTGGAAACATGTTTTAACACAACTTCTTTATTCTGAACTCTTTCTCTGAAGAAATGATACTTGAGCTCAATGTGCTTGGTCCTAGCATGCAATATCAATTTTTTGGAAATAATTATTGCAATTGTATTATCACAAAATATACTCACTACTTTAGATATAATCACTTTGAAGCCATTCAATACATGCTTCATCCAGATTGCTTGAGTGTAGTTCATAAATGTTGCCACATACTCTGCTTCAACTATAGACTGGGAAATACAACTCTGGTTTTTGCTCGTCTATGAGACTAGTCTTCCACCAAGGAAGAATGCTCCACCGATTGTGTTCTTCCGATCATCCGCATTTCCTTCCCAATTTGCATCGGTAAATACTTTGAGATCAAATTCACCACTATATGGATATCACAATCCATAATCAATTGTCCCTTTTAGATATCTAAGAATCCTCTTGACTTCTACCAAGTGGGACTCTCTTGGACTTTTTTGAAAACAGGCCACAATGCCCACTGCATGAGCAATATCGGGTCTGTTGTGCACCTCATAGTGCAGCTTACCTATCATTGACTGGTCCTCCTTCTCATCTACTAACTCTGTATCATCCTCCTTTGTTAGTTTGCAACGAGTCACCATTGGTGTTCCAACCATTTTTCTCTCCTCCATGCCAAAGGTCTTCAATACCTCTTTGATATACTTGGACTGGGTAATGAAAATATCATCTTTCATCTGTTGAATTTGTAGACCAATGAAAAAAATTATCTCTCCAATCAAAGACATCTCAAACTCCTTTTTCATCTCATCTACAAATGCATGACTCATATCATCATTTCCACCAAAGATTATATCATCTACAAATACTTCACATATCATAATTTGATCACCTTTAGATTTTAGGTAGATGTTCTTGTCCTCACTTGTTCTCTGAAATACTATCTTCACAAGATGAGAGTGTAACCATTCATACCATGCTCTTGGTGCCTTTTTTAGTCCATACAGGGCTTTGTGTAATCTGCACACCATTTCACTGTCTCTTGACAAAGCAAACCCATCTGGTTTCTCAATATACACTTCTTCCTCCAGGATTCCATTCAAGAAGGTAGACTTCACATCCATCTAGTATACCTTAAATCCCTTAAATGTTGCAAATGCAAGTAGCATTCAGACACCTTCCAATCTAGCCACTGGGGCAAAGCTCTCTCCATAGTCTTCTCCTCCTTCCTGAGCATATCCTTTGCATACAAGTCTTGCCTTTTTCCTTATCAATGTTCCTTCTTCATTCAGCTTGTTCCTGAAGACCCATTTGGTACCTATGACATTCTTGTGTTCTAGTCTCGGTACCAAGGACCATGTTGCATTCTTCTCTATCTGGTCCAACTCCTCTTCCATTGCCTTTATCTAGTCTTCATTGGTAAGTGCCTCTTTAGAGGTCTTAAGCTCAAATTCTGAAATCATGCAAGAGTTTTCTTTCACCTTTCTCCTTATAAGTATTCCTGCATCTTTGTCTCCTATGATCTTCTTTGGTTCATGATGTAGTCTTACATACCTAGGGATGATTGTAGCAGGTTCTGCTTGCTTTTCCTCTTCATTTTTAGCTTCATCTTCTTCTTCACCAACTAAAGCTTCCACCGGTATAGAAACATTGAGATCTTTACTTGTTTCTTTCTTAACCAATTCCCAGAAGGTTAAACCCGGTTCATCTTCTGTTTGCTAACTGCCAGTTTCCTCAGGCTTCTCAGAAAATTCATCAACCCTGACATTGATTCTTTCAACAATTTTTTGAGTCCTGCTATTGTAGCACTTGAGAGCTTTTCTTTTTTTGGAATATCCCAAAAATATTCCTTCATCACACTTAGCATAAAACTTGCTCAGATACTCACCTCTCTTGATATAGCATTTACTCCCAAACACTTTGAAATAACTCACAGTGGGAGTCTTCCCGGTCCAGTACTCATAGGGGCTTTTGTTTTTACCTTTCTTGATGAGTACCCGATTCATGGTATAGACTGTAGTGCTCACCACTTCTCTCCAAAATGTGTGAGCAACATTTCCTTGGATTAACATAGTTCTTGCAGCTTCAACCACAATCCTATTGTTTCTTTCTGCTATGTCATTTTGTTGTGGTGTCCTAGAGGCAGACAATTTCCTCTTAATACCGTTCTCCTCGCAGTACTTGTTGAATTCATCAGAAGTGAATTCACCTCCCTGATCGGTTCTCAGGCATTTTATCCTTTGACCACTTTCCTTTTCCACCAATTCTCTAAAGGCTTTAAACTTTCCAAATGCCTTTAATTTGTCTTTCAAGAATGTGACCCACATCATTCTTGAGTAGTCATCGGTAAGAATCATGAAGTACTGATCTCCTTAAATGCTTCTAGTTTTCATCGGACCACACAGATCGGTGTGCACTAGATCAAGTAAGTTCTCTAAGGAAAAAGACTTACCTTTGAATCTCAAGGAAGGAATCTACCCAAGTTGACATTCTCTGCATAAAGCATTCTCTGGTTTGTTCAGCAAAGGCAATCCTCTTACTGCCTTGATCTTACTAACCTTAATAATATTGTCAAAATTTACATGACAAAGTCTCCTATGCCATATCCAACTTTCATCAAATTTTTCCATCAGGCATTGACTGATTTTGGCATTCAGCTAAAACAGGTTTCCTCTGGTCTACTTACTGGTGGCAATAAGTTCTCCATTCTTTCCAATTATTCTGCAGACTCCACCTTTGAATTCCAGTATAAGTCCTTTGTCGTTTAGCTGGGCCACACTCAAGAGATTATTCCTAAGGCCTTCCACCCAATAGACATCATCTGCATTGCTCTTTCCATTCAATGAGATGGATCCTTTTCCTTTCACCATGCATGGTGCATCATTGCCAAACTGGACAACCCCACCATCATATTCTTCAAGCGACATAAAATTTCCGGTCATCGGTCATGTGATGGGAACACCCGCTATAAATGATCCACTCATTAGAGTTGTCAATATGTGAGAAGGGATTTTTTATCAGAAAAATCCTCCTTGATAGCCACAAATACTATGTCCTCATTCTCTTCATCCTCAGACTCCTCATTAGTAGCCCCTTCATCCACTGCAACAAGGCAATTTCTTCTCCCTGCTCCTTTATACTTCCTAAACCTCTCAGGTTTATCCTTGTTGTCATTGTTAGGACAATTAACAACTATATGTCCTATCTTATTGCAGGAAAAACACTTCAAAGGAAGCTTGCCTCTGTATTTTCCGGTGCCTTTTGGAAGTCTCTTGGCAAGAAGATCTTAAAAATCCATCAGAATCTCCTCATCATCCATATCTCTGTTTGGCCTGGATTCATAACTGGTACTGACCTCTTTTCCTTTTCTAGTCGGTATGGTGGAAGCAGATGCTCTAAAGGTTGACTTGGTCTTCTAAACACTTCCATAATAGCTATTCAATTCATATGCAATCAATTTTGCAATAATAGAGTCTAAAGATACCTTAGTTTTGTCGATAGACCTTAGCTCCTGAATAGCGACAACCATGATTACATAGATCAGTAAGAGTGTTCTCAGGACTTTACTGACAACAGTAGCATCATCAACTATTCCACCAGTACTCTTGATTTCTCCAACCACTATCTTGATTCTAATTCCATACTGCTGAATGGTCTCTCCATCAACCATTCTCATATCTTCAAACTTTCCTCTAAGGCTCTCTTCCTTAGCCTAATTGACATGTTCATCACCACCATAAATAGATTTCAGTTTTTCCCACACCTCTTTTGGATTGTCCTTGTCTTGTACATCAATGTACTCTACATCGAACAAGCTGCTAATAAGGGCTTCTATGACTTGCCCATTTTCTTTTATTTCTCTTTTCTGATCATCAGTTAGAGTGCCAGTAGGAATGACATAGGCATTTTCAACATAACTCTAGTGTTGGGCACCCAGACTCTTGATATATATCTTCATTCTGTCCTTCCATATTTTAAATTTGTCCCTATTAAACTTAGAACCTTCCCTCTTCATCATTAAAACATGATCTTTTACCTCAAGAGGTTAAGCTTATTCACTGAGGACCTGGATGGGCTCTGATACCAATTGATGGATAATGATGAGCAACTTAGGTCCTAACCGGTACTGAGAGGGGGGGGTGAATCAGTACAGGCAAAAAGTTCTACTTCAATACTTTGATAAATCAAAATATAGACAACCGATTATCATCACTGCTCAACATAACTAAAGCAATACTAGTTACACATAGATACTCTAAATAGATATGTTGGTTAACAGAAATGCTTCAGACAGCAATCGATTGCTCTCAAATCATAAAGATTACTTTGCAGATATTATCATGCATGAGTTGTATCAATAATATCATAACCAAGTCAACATTGCATGCATATCGGACTTAATCAAAATCACACAATCATCACATGAAAAACTCAAATCCCATAACACACAGATTTTTCACGTGGAAACCCAACTGGGAAAAACCGCGGTGGGGATGAATACCGACAAGCTTATTTTTAACTCTTTTGAAGTCCGCTATGTTAGGAGCCTAGTCCAGTTCTGTTAGGAACCGATCCTGTTAGGGATCACGTGGTTAAGGGATGGCTATAAAATTTGGTTAAGGATAGAAACTCTATTAAGAGTTACCTTGCTAGAGGATTTAAATAACTCAATGAACATGAGCCACACAGTTAAAGGAATTACAACAAAGCTTGCTAAAGCTTACCCAAACAAGGGATTTTCCATCTGTTGAAGTGGTTAGAAGACAATAGATAAAACACCTTGCTAGGGCAGATCCTTTTTAGTTCCTCTCTTCTACAATCACACTCTGCAGATTTTTCTCTCAAGTTTGGCAAGTATCCAATCTCCACTTATGTGAACACACATACAACTTTTGCCAACACCTACAGAATCACAACTCATTGACCTTATAGACAACAACTTGGTCGATATCATAAACCCTAAACCTAAATTTTACAAAAACGGTTCGATCCTAACCATCTTCTTACAAGCAGTCCAATCCTGACCATCCAAACCCATTGCACTCTTAATCAGATCGCAAATCATTCTGCATTGTTCAGGCTTTTCTGCATCTGCAAATTAATAACCCATCATGCGCTCTTCACCTACCGGATCAGAGAAACACACACTCCTAAGGTGGGAAATTAATGCGTTCATTCTTTCACACAGCTCATGTGGTGTTTTATTCCTTACTTAATAGGTCACGAAACATCTTCGGTTGCTCTGCATAAGCTAAACTAGTAACCGTAGAACTGAACTGAGACTATTAACCAGTAGTCACACTTAGTGAACCTGATACCGGTCCACTCCATTCTGGTTGTCCGTAACTATTGTCAATCTCCATACATACCGGTTCATACCAGTTCCTTTGCTTGGTCATTAATGACAACATCTTCTGATCTTCATCCTTCTAGAGAACTTATTGACATCAATGACAACATACATTAACACCGCTTCATCATATGCCAACATCATTTACTTGCAAGTATTTTTCATCATTTGGTTATTCAAAAATGGGGTTTGACCTGAAGGCAAACCCCCAATCCCAACAACATTTCCTTTCTTTTCTATGTGTAGGTTTCAGGTGCATAGCTATAATTGCAGGCTTAGGCTTCATTTTCAAAGATGGAAAAACCCTTTTTGGCATGCGGATTTTTCGGAGGACCAAGTACACTTTCAACTTGGTCCCAACAACTTTCACTCAAATTTGTAGGGGAGCTGCGTCTTGACATTTTATTGCTAATTCTAGGTGCATGGCTTCATCTTGCATTTCTATCTCAAGTTATAATCATTTCTTTGTCATCTTCATGCTTAGTTTCAATTCACTTAATTTAACTTGTCTATTTTAAAAGAGGGTTACTTTACTTTCCAAATTATTGTCAATTCATTTAGCATGCAATCTCTTTCCATTGAGATTGGATCTATTGAATTCAACCCCGCTCTTTTAAATGTAATGTGTGTGAGAAGTCGAAGGGAATCCTTTGTGAAACTTTCACTCCTTTCTTGAGGAGAGTAGCTTTCCACTTGATCTCCTATCATCACTTTTCACCACATTACAAGACTATGTTGACATCTTAAGGGGGTGCACCCATAACGCTCCCTTTGTACCATATTGTACTATATTTTTTCATATCATTTTTGCACATCTTAAACAAGGTGTTCATTCTCGATACTGGAGGACACACACTCTTACATGAAATTCTTCACGCTCAAAATCATACACAACATTTTATATATGTCTTAGATGAGGATACACATTATCGAAACTAGAGAAAAACTCTTACACGGTATGTCCTCAAAACCAAGCATGTATCTATCATTCACCACTTGGCATTTGCATTTACACATTCACCTCTCGGTATTTGCATTTACACATTCACCCCTACATAGTCACCTCTTGGCATTTTTATTTATATTACATGTCTTAAATAAGTCGATGCATGCTCAAAACCAGATGAAACAAACTCTTATATGAGGTGCTATATACTTGAAATCAGATATCACTTGCACACATGCATGAGGATAGGGCTAGACTATTCCTACTATCCTCCCCAACATGGATCACCTAGATTTTAATATCTAGGGGCAAGGCATCTATGTTCTCTCTCATCATTCTTCTCATGGATCACGTAGATAAACATATCTAGGGTGTATTCATTCCATCTCTCTCCTCTTCTTCTCATGAACTCATATCTTAGCTACTTGTAGTTCATGGATGATGCTTTCTTTTCTCTTTTATGTGACTGCTTGTGTTCATGAGATGACATTGTTCAAGAATGATATTAGTTGTTGAGACATTTTGATATCGAGGTCTCTTCGGCTAGTTGACTTGAGGTATTTTTTTTAGTTCTTAGCTTTTGTGTCTTGTGTGTCTTTTTGTCTTTTTCCTCTTTGTCTTTGTTTATATATTTTTTTTGGTCCTGTTTTTGTGTGCCATTGCATATGTTTGAGTGAGTTTAGATCCTAATATTGGGGGCTTGGTTCCTCGAAATTAGTGATGTCTTATACTCCTTGCGATCTTGCTCCACACTCCTCTTCTTCATCTCTCTTTCATCAATTTTACCGTGACTATTTGTATAAGCTCATACTCTTGCTAAAGTGGGGGCTAAATGTAGCATCCTAAATTGTACTCCCTTATAATTTGGATTGCATTTAGGGCTCTCACCTTAGTGCCTACATCTTTGCACTTGATAGAGACCTATTTATTCCCCCACCATGCAATAATGGCCATATTATATCATTTTACCTTGCATTTCCCCTTAACCCTTTCCCAATTATGGGGTAGGACCAGGGTGTGGCACCTTGGTCCTCACCACGACCATGGCGCCATGCCATGGTCCTCCTTAATCAAGGCCCATTTTGAACCCTTTGCTCTATCCAAATTTTGGGCAGGAATCCCCCCCCCTATGTCAGAAAATCAACACAATTGACGATGGGCAAGTGCATAAGGAGTTCTTCCCCTTGCATTTGGATACAAGAGGCATATGTGGATAATTGGGAGCATCATTTTAAATTGCCTTTAAGAATCTAAAGTCTTATTTTATCATTCCACACATCATAAAATTGGGCCCTTTACCCTAAGTGTGCCCCTTGTTATTCCTTCAATTAATTAATTCATCAAAAGCGCTAATTATGTCCTATTGCAACCTTCAAGGGCTGATTTCACATATCTAAACATCCTTAATCGTTGCACCCACTTGGGAATCACCTTATAATCACAATACCTTGCATCCCTATAAATTTGGAAAAAAATTGGTTGGGCCAATGTGATTCACATCGGTCCTACTTTTTCTCCCCAAATTTGGGGATCATGTTTTGGTGGTATTATAATGTTTAAACCTGACTCTATGTGATAATATATCATTTCTAGGTTGACCTATGATCAAAAAAATGTTAGGGTTTCCTACATATAGCCTTTCTTTTCCTCATTTGAGGGATCCAGGAACAAGCAATTGAAGAGAGCCTCTTGTGAAGTGAAAGTGCAGATTATGTGAAGCCTTCTCAAGCATTTACCAAGTCTACATCAACCATTGTGGAGCAATTTTGGGTGAACTCACAATATTGGTTCCCACTTTTTAGCCAACTTTGACACTTAGATGAACATGTTGGAAAAAACCTTCACTTTCAAACACCTATAACTTTTAAACCATTAAGAATTTGAAGATGATGTAAACTAGTGATTTGTAACATATTGTTTGTAGATTCTAAATATATATTTTTCAATTTTTTTAATAAAATATTATTGAAATTTCCATCTCCCTCGAAAAGTGGTTTTTTTTACAGCAAACAACATTTTTTAAGAGTGATGTGCATCCTGAAACACATAACTTTTTTTCTATAAATAATAAAAACTCAATTCTTTTGAATTTTGGTTTGTAACATCAATACCCAGGGCATGCAGTTGGTTTGATAGTGATATGTTGATTATTTTTCATTTTATTTAGTTTTGAAGTCTGATTAATTATAATTTAGATATAGGTGTACGTTTGAACACATAACTTGTTCTATATGTATCAAAATTCAATTTTAATTTTTTAGTTAGAAAGAAGAAATCAATACCTAGGGCATAGATATTTTTCAGAATTTTTTTGAATTAGTTTACATTCATAAGAAATCAAAACCTACTTTCATAATAAATAAAATAAAAATATATTAATGAAATTAAATATATTAAAAATTATACTATTTGGAAAGCTTATAATAAGGAATAAATACTTTAAAAAATAAAACTTTTAAATGAATTCATTTGACCCCCCAAAAGCTAATGTAAAATTGATTTTTTATCAGCATTTGATAGATGCAAACGAGACTCCATTGCAAGTATGATTTAGAAGTAGAGAGGTTCTATCCAAGAAATTTTGATCTAAGAGCCTTTTATCTAACTCTCTTCAATTAATTACTTCAAATGGGACTTCTTAAAGCTTAAATCATTATATTTTCTAAAAAATGTATGATTTCAGCAAAAAATAGGATGTACCAAAAAGTGGGAACCGGTATTGTGAGTTCACCCTTTTACATAATTCATTTGCAAGAATGTGCATGTTAGGGTTTTTTCATGTGCATGTCATTTCATACAACATATGTGATTACATTCAAGAAGCAAAGCATCATCATCATTCATTGTAGATTTAAGGTATACCTTTCCATTATTTATTTCAAGAGTGCGCAATAATTCATTCAAGGTTGATCCCAATCCAGGGTTTGACTAAGGAAAACCCATATTATGAACCCCTTTTCTCTTCTTTTTGTGTGCAACAAACAAGTATGGAGATGTGCTCTTCATATTAAGATTTATTCATAGAGACAAATCATCCCTCTTTGGCGTGCAAAAAGTTTGAAGGACCGATGTGATGTGCCACGGTCCTGACACTTTTGGGGAAATCTCAGGGAGCAGGTCTAATTCAACTTACATTACTTAGATCTAGGTGTGTGCAAAAATATTGCATCCGTAGCTCACTGTTTTCATGATTTTACCTCCATTTTTCAGCATTTTACCTAATTTCAGCACTTCAACTTACAAGAGAAGAACACACATTCAACCTGAATTCACTTAGAATTTAGTCTTCATCTGATTTATGATTGGATCTATTGAATTCCTCATGCTCTTTTGAATGTTATGTCCCTAAGTGAAAAGCTAGTGGTTTTTATTCTTTTGGGTGGAAACCCTAAATTTGTCCACATTACAATGACCTATCTCCTAACATAACATTGAGTAGAGATGAATCTTTAAATGATGAGAATACTTCTTCCCAACCTAAAAAAGTGGATATGAATAGTGGTGATAGAAATGAGAATCTTCTTGTAATGGATATTTCTTCCTCATCTATTCATCCCTTTGGCCCTTCAATGTGTCCTTACACAACAAATCTTAATTAAGATCATAATCTCTCCCCCCTCCTTTGTCAATTATTCCCCCCTCCTTTGTCAGTTATTTTACCAAAACCTTGTCCTTCTTTTCCTAAAGGAACAAGACCTATCCATATTACAATCACGAGAAAATAGGAAAACAAATATTTTGGAGACTTAAATATGATTAAAACATTACTTTTCCTTTTGTAAGACATATCAATGATTATAAGAACAAAGATAGTAGTGTGTATCGTCTCTTTCATCATAGTTATTCTCATTCTATTATAAACTGTAATTCTTTCAAAATATTTGTCCAAGACTTATGTGATAGAGCTTGCATCCATATTACACTAGATCTCTTGCTTCTTCTCAATCCAAATTTGAAAGTAGTGTATTAGCACTCCTTCATCTATTATGTTGCTCCTCATCATGTGACATTGCTAGCTTACCTTTTGGGGGCTCTTTGTCATTCATGGCAATACAATTTCATGTGATCATACTTGGATAACAACATAATAGTCTTTCTCATTTTTGTCTCCATGCTTGGGGGGCGAATAGTGTTTCAATCTTCTCTCTTTTAGGGATCTCTTTTTCCTTTTTTGAGTTGTATCTTTCATAAATTGATGTCCTTTCTTGCATAGAATAATCCTCCATGCATGTGCATGTGTGTCCCTTGGTTTGGACTTGTTCCATGCTTAAAATGGCATGTCTTTTATGATCTCCTTAGTGATTACGTGTAATCCTTCACTAAGAATCCACTTTCCAAGCAATGGGTAAGGCAAGTATCCTTAGTTTCCTTCCCCTTTTCAAAGATGTCATCTTTATTAAAGATCTCCCCTATTTTTGGGGGTAGATGTCTTTAGGTAAATATCTCTTCCTCCTTTCACTATACATCCCTCAAAAGGATCCCTTTACACTTGTTGCAAGATATTTCTTTTACAACTATCTTTTCCTCGCTTAAAAAGGGTTGTGCTTCTTTAGCTTGGGGTTATGTACATTGTTGCTTAAAGGTTATCTCCTTGGTGTTGAAGGTGTGTATCATTTTCATGTATTTCTACATTAACATGTCAACATAGGGCTATGTCGACATCTTAAGGGGGGCATACTTGCAGCATCCTTGTTGCTTATATTCAATCTATGTTGCAGGTTTCCTTGCATACAATTCTTTGATTGGATCTCATTTTTAAATTTATGTTACGGATTTCCTTACATATATTGCTTTGCTTGGTTATCCTTTTTCAATTTATGTGGCAGATTTCCTTGCATACCATGCTTTTCTTGGTTATCCTTTTGTAATTTATGTTGTAGATTTCCTTGCATACAATGCTTTGCTTGGTTATCCTTGTTCAATTGTGTCAGATTTCCTTGCATAAATGATTTTATTACTTATCTTTTTTTAATTTATTTTGTGATATTTCCTTACATACAATACTTTGTTTGGTTATCCTAGTTGTGGTGTCCTAGTAACACCTTTACAATTTCTTGCCTTTGTGATAAGAAAGTTTCGCTTGACAAAATATTTCTTTTTAATTTGCGTCAATTGATTGCCTTGCAATAAGAAAACTTTTTCTTGGCACCTCCTTTGCAAGATGAGTCGGACTAGCATAACATAGCTTGTTGAACTATTTCACCTCTTCCTTTATCATTCCACATGAATCACACAACATAACACAACTTGTTGTCTTGTGAGAATCCATGCTTCCATGGATCATCTAGCATAATACAACTTGCTAGCCCATGGAATCCATGTTCTCTATCTCTCTCTCTCACACACACACACTCACACACACACACACACACACACACACACATGGACCACCTAACACAACACAACTTGCTAGCTTATGGAATCCATGTTTCCTTTCTCCTCCCCATGAAGTCATATCATAACATACCTTGCTATTCATTGGATCATGGTTCATCATTCAATGCATGCTCTTGCTCTTTTCATGTGATCATTTGTGCTCTTGCAATAACATTCTGAGAATGATATTAGTGGTTGAGACATTCTTTGATTATCAAGGTCTCTCCACTAGTTGACTTGGAGCCTTTATTTTTAGTACTAACCTATGTTGTTTATTTTTTGTCTTTGCTTGTCTTTTTTTCCTTTTGTTCGTGTTTGTCTTGTTTTGTGTGTCCTTGTATATGATTGTGTGAGCTAAGATCTTAAGCTTGGGAACTTGTTCTCTCAAAATTAGTGATCTCTTATCTCCTTGTAATCTTACTCCCAATTGCTCTCTCTTCTACTTTACTGCATGTGCATAAGCTCATGCTCTCACTAAAGTGGGGGCTATATGTAGCATTGTAAAGTGTATTCATGTATAATTTACACCACTTTTTGTGCCCCTACCTTAATGTGACCCATTTTAGCTCTCGACCAAGCCTATTTCTAACTTTTCACCTCAAAATTGGTGTCATCTATTCACATGGTGGTCTGAACCTCTCTTGGGTTGTGCACACCCGATCTCTAGCTCGTTCACCTTGTTTTGGGTGGAAAATGGCACCTAGAGCGCAATTGTCCTAGACAGTGGCTCCCAAATCGCCATTGTCCCCCCAAATCAAACCCAAATTTGAATATCTCAGTGCACATTTCCTGCCAATTGGTTTCAGATCATGATGTCTCAATTTTACTGTTGGAGGTTAGCCTAATCAGGGAAATACCTTAAGAACCCTATACAAGAGAATTCCTCTAATTCATTTTATCATCATGAGCTTTCATTATCAAGCACTATCATCATCAAGCATTCATTGAGCATCAAGGTAACATTTCACCCCACCATATCCTTCAAGCATTCTTCAAGATCTAGACATCATGGAGCATCAAATTACATCAATCTTCATGCAAGCAATGCATTTATGATTAGGTCATTCATGTCTTGTCATGCCATGTCATGTTATTGCATCAACACTTGTGATCATATTCAAAGAGAATTGCATCATCAACCTACAATAATCTACAACAAATCTAAGGTTTATTATTCAACATTTTACTTCAGTATTTTAATTCAATTTCAAGGGTTAATTCCAAACTCAAAGTTTGACCTATTAAAATCCCTATTCTCAACATCTTTCTCTCTTTTGCAAGTACAATTTATAAGTTCAAGAGCTATAAATATGGAATTAGGAAGAATAGATAAGTACAATCAAATCCAACTGTTGTAGGTGTAAAAAGTGGAGGATAGGGTCACCCCACACGCCTATGTACAACAAATTTCTAATGAAACTTATGAGGTAGATTCTAAGTAGCATTCTAGTTCTAGAAATGTTAATTTCATCTTCATTTGACATTCTTAAGACAGGGTCGCTTGAAGCTCCACCTACATTCACAAGTTTTGTTCATCTTCCTCACTCTAGATTTATGCTTATAGCTCCACATCAATCTGCAACTGCCTCTTGATGTCAATTTTCCATCTTTACCGTATCTAATTCAACTCAACTAAAGGGACCACCTGAAATCAATCAACTTTCATCCTTAGGGGGTGAATCTATTAATTTTGTCTCCCTTTATGTAATTGTTGTATGAAATAGGTTCATTCCTTGTTTACAATAGCTGAACTCGTGAATCCCTATTTCACCACCTTATAATGAGTATCGATATTGATTTGGTGGGATATAAATGCATTGATTAGGTGGGTGATTCTTAATATTGCAAGTCCACTTCAAGTTACAACTTCTCACTTGGTTTAGGTCCTATATTTAGTTGAGTAAGTAGTTTGATATATCTCTATCTACCATTCAAGTTGAGCATTAGGGGTTATTTAATGTTGTCACTAAGGATATTCAACTTTAGCATATTCTCATTGAGTTTGACATCTTTTTAACTTTAGGTTAGATATAACATTTTGTGTCTGCCAGAGTATCATATAAATTTCGTGGATCTCAATCCACTATCAATAGACCAAGCACATAAAGGTCCACGTGCACTACATCTAGAAGCTTTTACATGGATAGGGCAATACTACTTGAGTTCTAATCAAATCTCACTTATTTTTGGTTAGTTGGAGCCACTTTATTCATTGATCAATTTTCCCTCCCCTGTTTCCTATATGTGTATCCACTCCTCTAGTTTGATACCAATTCATGTTATTGTGAGCTTTCTTAATGCTATTGTGCTTATTGCATATATTATCTCTTGGACATGTTTTGCATATCTCTCATATTATTAGAAATTAACTATGTTATACTATTTTGGTTTTACGATCATATGCATTAATAGTTTTATTGTATTTACTCCTTGCACTTAGTTTTAGGTTAATCTTTGCTTATAGATTCTAACTATTCACAAAGATGAGGTTTGTGTGCATGCATGTGAACTAGAGTGAAATATAGTCAATTGGTAGATTTTGAGACATTTCTCTAATCAATCCAAAAAAATAATGAATGGATACTCAATATCTTCAAGTTCACTTCTTTTCTATTCTCAAAATTTAACTAAATATTACAATTTATATTTTTAAATTTTTCTATCACTAGTAGCTCATCATTCTAAGTCAAATGTAGGTGGTACTTTTAGTCTTTACAATTATATGAATCCGATCAAACTCACTTCTATAATTCTGTCTGTTTCCTATGCAAGGTGATGATGAGTGGCCTATACAAGATGATGATGACTGATCCTAACTTCTCAACAAAATCCTCCCTGAATAAATTATTAAAAAAAGACACATAAATCCTAAGTTTTTATTCACTATCCCACATATTACAACAAAATAATACCAAATTAGTACCAAGGTGCTGGTGTCCTTAAGCGCTAGAGAAAATATCATGAGTGGGGGCCTTATCTAACTGCATCTGTAAGGGCATGGAAGATTGAAGGTCAGGCTGGTACCTGCCTTGGTATTACTATCACGAGAACCATAAATACTAGTCATGTGAGTCCCACCTCCTTCTCATCTGCACATGCTGCATTCAACTACAAGACAGCACAGAACTGTGACCCATAATAAATTCATGGTTAGACTACCAGTTGGGTTTTCAAAATACTACTTATTAGGTAATACCATAACTATATGTACTAGTTATTGGGTAATACCATAACTATATGGGAGCGATTGGGACTCAAGGTTAGATATATACCAAGTTTATGATTGGACTCTGTATTTAGTGCTTTTCCATCTCCTCATCACACAGCACTAGTGTAATCGAAATGCAATGGCCAACTGCAAGGACCTTAGATCGATTAGCAATGCACCTGTTCAATGCAAAAGTCCTGCGAAAATCAAGCCTCCAAGTTCTTCTGTAAGTGTTATTTTCTTCAATTTTTTAATCCATGGGTTTCTATGAATGAAAAAATTTGTTAGAACAGTCTAAGACACTGTAAGAAAACAACTGTAGATTGATAAGATGCTAAGAAAAGCAAAAATCTCTCATAATTGAATGTTGGTGTCTGTTAAAAGCTCTTATAATATTAAGATTGGTTCTAAATTCATCATATATAATTTTTTTTGATTTCAAAACAATCTTAATATTATACTTTATGTACTGTGGAAAATTCTTTTCTGTTCATCTAATGGGCTTTCCAAGAAAAATGGAGAAGACCCAGTGGGTGAGCAGATCCTACTACTAGTTCTATTGTCTGAACACTCGACAAGCAAAATATACATTACAATCTTCTTCAGTTCCTCTCTTATGAGATGTAATAAAATTTCTTAGTCCAAAGAGGTATGTGTGTAATTGTCTAGATGATTAGTAATGAGGGTTTTCTAGGGTTTTCAGGTTTCTGCTTGTGTTTTTAAGGTGTCAATTCTATCAGTAATCTAGCTATCTTTTCCATTCATATCTATATTTCTGTTACCTAGATTATGAAAAACTATTGAATATGATAGATGTGGACTAGATACTGCTATGGTTTGACACTTGGTGGATGTGATATTTAGCCATTGCAGACTTGTGAAGAGGTAAGCCCTCAGCCTCAGGGTGAAAAGATTCAACCAAAAAAAATGACAAGTGTGATGTGGGAGGAATTGGAGCAGGAGATTGAGAAAGAAAGTCCCACAATACCAACAAGAAGTCAACCTGGATTGCTTAGTAGAAGGGTTAACAGTGTCTCCTCAATGAGATCATCAATGGATCATTCTCCTTCCTGTAGTCAGAATCCATATCAGCATCACCATCAGCATACTCCTCTGCATCCTGGCAGGGGAAACCCAGTTCATCATGTGATGAGCTCTAACATAGGGGTCTCCTGCAACAGATGTAGGCCTGCATTTAAGAACAAAGAGAGTCCAGCTGTGATCCCTTTGCCCGAATTGCAAGACATGATTGGATTGCCCAGTAAAAACCCAAATAACAATGGCAATGGCCTTCTCAAATCTTGGTTCTTTTCTAGAACCAAAAAGATACCCCCCAAAAAGCTGATTTCTACAGACACAGACAAAGCAGAAGCCCATTCCTTGAGTCCTGCCATCATGAGCATTGAAGGTTTGAAGCAGAAATTAGTGCAGGCCAACATAGGGAGGGATGTTGCAATAAGTGAGGTTGCCCAGTTAAGGTCATCTATGGTAGAGTTGGAGAAGAAACTAAGGGAATTAGAGCTTCATTGTCATGACCTCAAGCATGCTTTTGATCAGACCGCGCAGGAAGGTGGTGTTGCTCGTCCTAAAAGGCCTGTACTTGAAAGTGGTACAAAGGCCTTAAATTCTGTGCATGTCTCATATGAAACAAAAGTAAAATGTTTTCTTCAAGTTGTATCTGAAGCAAGAGTTACTGTAAGACAGTTATCCAGAAACCTAATCATATCAATACATGACAATGATTGTAAAGGCCTAGAGAAGCTCACCTCCCTGTTGCAGCCATTTGATGTGCATGTGGGTCCAAGAATAACTAAAGTTGTTATGTACCACTTAGAAGCTCTATTGAATCAGGCCTTCTATGAGGATTTTGAGAGTTGCAATTTTCAGAAAAATGGTGCCCAGATGGTCCTAGACACCTATGAGAGTTGTGCCATGAATTATAGATCTTTTAATGAATTGAGAAATTTGAGTTGGGATGAAGTTCTTAACAAGGGGACCAGGTTCTTCAGTGAAGATTTTAGCAGGTTCTGTGACCAGAAGATGGGCTTGATTGTGTCTATGCTCAACTGGGCCAGTGCATGGCCTGAGCATTTGCTACAAGCATTTTTTACTGCAGCAAAATATGTGTGGCTTGTTCATCTAGCAGCATTTTCTTTTCAGCCGCCCCTTGTTATTTTCAGAGTTGAAAGATCCACAAAGTTTGATTCTGTTTACATGGAGGACATTGTTGCCGACAGACAAACAAAACAGGCTGCTGCAACTGTCAGAATTATGCTGATGCCAGGATTTTATGTCCACAATAGTGTAATAAAGTGTAAGGTCTTATGCAGGTATATATGATAAACCTCAGAATTATTGCTTCCTGCTTCCAGGAAGGCCTTACTTCTATTATCTAAGAAGCCATTCCATTCTATCCTTTAAACCTAGAACACTACACAGCTATAGATTAAGTTTAATAGATGTGTGAAACTCCTATTGCACTTTTTGGTTATATTATATATAATTTTTTTGGCCTTTATTTTTTGAAAATTAGTTATTTAAAAAAATTATCATAAAAATGCAATATATTTTGTCTAATAAGAAAATTTCAAGAAAAAAAAAAATCTATCAAGTATTGGGATTAGGATGGAAGGGGGAGATATATTGCCAATCTATAATCCAAGAACTTTTTGCATGAAGAAAAAACTGAAAGAAATAATTAAATGTCTTTAGTCAAGCATGCAAAAATCTTTTCCCAACAACTTTGTGCATGAAGAAAACATTGAAAGAAACACTTTCTTTTGTTAAGCATTAGCTACACGCTTATGATAAACACGCCTTCAATAGTGAAATCTTCTCCTAGTAGAAGTCCTCAATAAACTAGACACCATAGAGATTTGATCTAGGTTGGCTTGATTTTCACCTCCCAAAAGGTACTTGAGGGGATAAATTTAGGCCTCACTTGATGTTCAACTTGTTCAACTTGTCAAAGGTTAAGGAAAAAGGAATTAAAAGCTATTAATGACACTTAAAAGGGTAATTCTTGAATAAGATATCAAAATTCTAATGTCAATCATTCCATCAATAGAGAAGCAGTTTTAGTATCCATATTTTTAAAAAAAATTGTATTATTTAGTAATGATATTAACAATTTTTAAAAGAACTAATTAGATATTTTTTCTTGAACTAATGTAATTTATTAAAACTTGATTAACTATTGGCTAGTCTAATTTCAATAGTGATGATTAAAGAGTTTTCTATTTCTTTTTAAAATTAATTGAAGAATGTTGTGTGATGATTATTAAATCATGACTATTGCTAAATATAATATTTTCTTTATTGTTTTTGTGTTGGGGACACAACATGATAAAAGAGAAATGGTATCATGTTGGAGGTTGGTTTTAACACGAAAACAAATGGTTAAGAGATAATTGGTGGGAGCATTTAGACACACCATGGACAATCTACATCTTGATTGATTTAACATAGTGTGCTTATTATGCATTCTAGTTTCTCATGGTTAATTATAATGCTATGTATGACACTTTGAAAAATGCGTCACATCAAGTTTAGATTTTTCTAAAGCGGTAGATGTTGGCCATCTTGACATCAATGAGAAACAATGGACAAATCTATATGTTTCCTTATGTTATGTGAGGATACCTAATGGCACATGCCACCAAGACAAGCATTCTAATACCACACTAATAGTGTGTGTATACACATAAAAATGGCTATGAGCAATTAAATAAATATTTTATATTTATTTAATAATCATTCTTCTATTAAATAGTTAATTTGAAAAGATTAATTTATTTAATTCATTTCATGTCTTTCTATTAATTAATTTAATTGAAATATTTAATTAATTCATTCATTTATCCTTTTTCCTCTAATCAATTAATGAAATATCTAATATTTAATTATTCCTCTAATCAATCAATTAAGTATGTAATATTTAATGGTTATTTTACTATCTTATACTCTCATTAATTAAATAATTTCTTCATTATTTAATCCCTTTTCCAACTCATCTTCCATCTCCACTTCATCTTTCCTTTGCCAACTCATCCATCATGTGGCTAAATTAATTCAACAAAAATAAAATAAATAAAACATTTATTACCCACTTATCTCCAACTTCCAAAATAAATGAAATATTGTGTATGTACACATATTTCCTAACTTTCTTCTATGTTCTCTCCAACATCCCTATATTTTAGAAAGGACTTGAGTCCACTTGTTCTGTCATGCCTAAATCTTCTCCAACCATCCCTAGATTCCCTCAGTCTGCAACCTAGTCAAGGTAAGATGAGTGACACTTGTCTTCTCCTTCCCCCTTTCTCTCAACCTTCCCCCTTTCTCTCAACCTTCACCTTTGCTCACAACCTTCACCTTTGCTCACAACCATCCAAATTTGTAAATCTGATCATGACCGTTGATCTCAGACACATCATCTTATCCTCTCAAAGTCTTTAAAAGTAGGAGTTTGAGTTGAGAAAGAGTTAGTCTTCAGGTTAACAATTTGAGTAAACTTATGCATCTGTGAGTTTTTATCTTGAAACAATTTAGCAATTTAGCATACTCATTTAGCTTTAAATCATTTGAATTCCATATCATACTATTAGTTAACTATCAATTACCAGTCCATTCTTCATATGCCATCTTGGAAGCTACCAGTGCTTGTCTAAGAGCAAATCATCTCCAACCAGGAATAATGGAGTTAGGACACAATGAGACTTAAATCATGAAGGTAATAATAGTGTTTTTATTTTATATTCATTTCATGTAGTTTTATTGGTTGAGTTTGGATTTCCGTAGCATTTCCTTTGTATTTTGTGAAACTAATATGCTAGAGGTAGTATTCTGAAGATGAAATTCAAGTCGACACATTTTGGCACCACCGTGGGGTTGAAGCCTCGCATATATCTTTCAAATATCCTGTCTAGTTCTCATGAACATAAGTTTAATGCATTGTAATCCAAATTCATGCCTGTGTGAATTCTGACAATGCTTTCATTTAATAGATTAACGCTTTTGTCTCGCATGCTAGCGCATTTGACATTTAAGTTATCTCTTTTGTCTACAAATCAACGCATTTCATCCTCAGATTAGTAGTTTTATCTTGCAGGTTAACACGTGTTATTTAGGTTAGCGCTTTTGTCTGTGCATTCACGCATTTAGTCTGTAGAGAAGTGCTTTTGTATCGCAGGTTCGCTCTTTTGTCACCTAGGTCAGCGCTTTTGAGGTGGAAGACAACACATTTGCTAAGATAGAGCTTTTATTCTCAGCTAACAAAATTTTTTGCAGGTCCGAATGTCCAAAGAACTGAAAATTTCAAACTACTAACATATCTGTGTGCAAGGTTATTTTAAAGCAAATTTCATGTATTTCCTCACATAGTTAATTAGGAGTTTTATTTTGGAAAGTAACACATCATATCTTGCTCATTTAGCTTCACTAGGGGGACAAATCAACATCATGCAACTTACATTTTGAGTGACTTCTTTAAAGTAGTTGCACATAGATTGTAGAAGGCTAAAATAAACTTGTGTATTCCATCCTTGATGAAGTAGTAGGTAAGTATGCTCTCACCCTCATATGGTGCTCAGAAAACCAGACCTACTATCTTTTATGTGTAATCTTTAGAGGGCCTACCTTCCTGAGCTGCCTTGAGGGGGTCAGTGAGAGGGGAACGATCCAAATGGAAATGGGCTAATACCGAGTCCTTCCGATCCACTCTAAATAAACTGTGTTTGTGACAAAAGTCATAAACAACATGTGCTGATAAGTTCATACCAACACTATGTTTCCCCATAAACCCTATGGAGCATAACCTCTATAGGCTGGGAACCTTCTGTATTTACAGAGCTGAAAGTGTCGCATGTATGGCCACATGACCAAAAGACTTTACTAAAAAACCACTTGTACTAGTTGCCAAAATCCTTCTAATTGTTGGTGCAGGAGGTCGGACCTCTCAAGCGGCTCACACACATATGGTTCTTAGTAGAGATAAAGTTTTCCATGGGGAATTTTCATGGAAACTGATGCTTGGCTATACTAGAGAAGTGAGTGCTGAGGGTGGATCCAGTGGGGTCAAGCATCTAAATATCCACTCTGAATAGCATAGCCTCAGGGGAAACCCCATGTGAGATTCAACAATTATTGTCTCAGCCTGCCATAGGATTCGTGCTTGCTTGTGCATTTTCTTTTTCAAACATTGTGTCTTCTATGTCTATGACGTGCTCAGAATGGTCAAAAATTGAAGAAAATCATCATCTAAAAATGAGCAAAAATCTAACAACTTGCTAGAAAAATTGAAAAATCCTTGTAACACAGTCATAACAACGCTTTTGAGGCAAGGAACCATGCATTTATTATGCAAAATAACACATTTGAACAATAGTGCAACGCTTTTATGTCATATGTTCACACATTTGATCAGTGGATTAGAGCTTTTAAACATGAAACCATGCTTTTATAACATAGTTTTCCGCTTTTAATCTCACAGAGAAACACTTTCAAGCAACAAAGTAGCACATTTGTCTCATAAGTTAACGCTTTTGACCAAAACATTAGCGCAAATGTTTTCTCGCATCTAAGATAGAGCATATCAGACCAAAATTTCAAAGTCAGTATCAAAAACCCTTCTTGAGTAGAGTTGTCTTTAAACAATCACAAATCTTCAAACTAGTTCGATAATTGGGTTACCAATCCAACATGCTATTTCCAAAAGGTTTCCACAAGCATAAAACATTCAACAAGCTTGTGATTCAACCATCTTAAGTGCAAATATCAACATCATTATCAGTTTCTCATCAGGATATATCAAATCCTCTATCACGAAACTTGATCAATCCACCTTTTGTTCATTATCTTGGATATTGTAGACACCTAAAATTGTCCAGTTTAATTAAATAAATATTTTATTTATTTAATTATCTAAGCCTAATTCTTCTATTAATTAAATAAATCCTTATTTATTTAATTAATTCATTTATCCTCTTCTAGCCTTATTTCTCATTTAAATAAATACATTTATTTATTTAAATTATCCTTTTCCTAAATTAAATAAATATTCTTATTTATTTAATTATCCTACTTCTTCTATTAATTAAATAAATCTTTATTTATTTAATTAATTCATTAGCCTTTTCTACCTATGACACATGTCATTCATCTCTTAATTCATACACTACCTACCCCTTTCATTATTTTATTATTTCTTTTACCTACCCTCTAATCATAGCCGACCTCCTTTTACACCTTTCAATCTTATCCCTCCATTTCATATTGTGTCTTCTATATAAGGAGATGCTTCCTTCATTATCAAACCCTAATGAGCTAATGAGCTAACTACTTGATCAATTGACTACTTGGCATATACGATCCTACTCGCAACCACATTCCGTTCTTTGTTGAGCTCTTGTGCACATAAAATCTGAGAGCAAATATATCAAGCAAGATCAATGGAGATAGGAAGAATGGAGATCAAAATCCTATTGGACATGTGATGGTATAATTTTTGTGATTTCATGTGATTTGCATTGTCTTAGGTAATCTTCATATGTTATGGTGGATCTTTGTTGATTGTTAGGCTAGGGTTTTGTGGTTGAATTCATTTAGCCTTTCAATATTGTTATTATTGTTATCCATTTTCACCATATACATTTTGGCACGCCCGGTGGGACTCTTGTCCCTTTTGCATTTAACCTTTGGTTGCAGATTTTGTGTTTGAAGTTGCAGATCTGACATTTCTGACAACATTTTTGACATTTTCGCGTCTGCATACTTTCAGATCGCGTTTTTGATTTTCTGGCGCATCTGCGACATCTGGAATCGCGTCTGTGTTTTCGACAAAATCTTATTTTGTAGGTTTCCGAAAGGCGCGTCTATGTTACGAAAACGCGTCTGTGTCATTTTTATCCGCATCTATGTCTGGGACTCGTGTTTGTGTTTTTTATCCGTGTCTATGTCTCACAGATCCGCGTTTGTGTCGCAAAGTCACGTCTGCGTTGAGGGTAATTGCGTCTGTGTATCACCCATTTCAGAATTTTGAAGTTTGATTGATTCCGTTTTTGAATTTTGCATTTAGGGTTTCAGATCTAGTTTATTTTTGGACTAACATTTTCAGATCTAACTAACAAAATTGGTGCAGCTTGTCTTGGAAGCAGAATCGTTTGGTTGAAGGCCCCTATTTTCACAAAGTCTTTTGGGTTTTAAAATTTACCTAACTTGTGTGCTTGCAGGAAGGGGTGATCATTTGAAACAACCCAAACTACTAACAAATCTTTGTTGCAGGTCCTTGGCAAGGTTTTTTGGATTTTTATTGTGTGCCTTGTTTTCATAGACTAGCAAACACTTCCATTGGTGCACTAAAATTGAATCATTGTCTTTTGTGTCTTGAGCAATAGGCTCTTTTTGTTTAATCTTTAGAGGGCCTGTCTTCCCGTGTGATCATTAGGACTACTAGTGAGAAGAGAACGACCCAAGTGGTAGCAAAAGAAAAGCCATCTTCTTCCGAACCACTATAAATAAATGTATTCATGGTGAAAACTATGAATAACGTGTGCTGATTAGTTCATACCGACACTATGTCTCCCCATAAACCCGTTTGATCAAATTTATTTGATCAGTTGTAGGGCGTAACCCCTACCGGCTGGGAGCCTTCTGTATTTACAGAGCTGAAAGTGCCGCATGTATGGCCACATGAGCGGATGCCCTTACTAGCACCTTTTTGTTTTAGAAGCCCAAATCCTTCTAGTTGTTGGGGCAGGAGGTCGGACCTCTGGTAGCGGCCCACACACATACGGTTCTTAGTAGAGATACAAAGTTCACCATGGGGAGTTTTCATGGGGACTGATGCTTGGCTGACCCGAGAAGTGAGTGTCGAGGGTGGAGCCAGTGAGGTCAAGCATCTAAGTATCCGCTCTGAATAGCGTAGCCTCGGGGGTAAAACCCCATGTGGGATCAACAACTATTGTCTTGGCCAGCCATAAGAATTGTGCTTGACTTATGTTAAACATTCAAATCATTCAAGACCAAACAACAAAACATTGTGTCTTTTGTGTCTTCAAGTGTATGCAAAACATTTTTTACATCAAACAACACACTTTTCTTGGAGTCATTTTGAGTCTAGACACTTGCAAACATTGGGTCTTCATCAACACTATCTCCTCTTGTCACGAAAATCAGTCAAACAGTCAGATTTGGTCACAACAAAATAACTTCACAGATTGGAAAAATTGCACAAAATTTGCAGAAATGCGTCTGTGTCGGACATAATAGCGTCTGTGTTGTCTAGCCGCGTCTGTGAAGGACAAAATCGAGTCTGTGTTCCAACAGTCAACATTACACTTTGCAAAAATCTCAGAAACACGTCTACGTTAAACAGAGCAGCATCTGTGTCAGGAAACAGCGTCTGTGAAGTATACAGGCGCGTCTGTGTCCAGAATTGAAAAAAAAAAAAAAAACTGTTACAGTCCAGCAAACAAACACAGTCAGTTTCGGAATTCTTGAGCTTCCTAGGTCATTTCTCCAGGGTTTCATCTAGCATTCAACCTGTCCTTGGGTCTCACATAGTCCATCATTGCTTTACATCTCTCATTACATACACAATTGCCTAAACTTGAGTCAAAAGGTCACTTGCTTGTCCTCATCATACTTTGTCAACACACTACTGTAAAGCGGAAAATTGCGATTGAACCCTAGTTGCTCTCCCCTCTTCCAACTCCACGGAGAGAGAAGGGAGGTTCACTAGGGTTGATGGTTTTCACTTAAGGGAGAGACTTTACATTCAAAAGAGGGGTTGAAACCCACAAGATCCAATCCCACACAATGCAAGATTGGATGCTAAATGTGTTCCAAGGGTTAAGAAAGCAAGGCTACCCTCTTTTGTAAAGAATGTTGATAGAAGAATTAAGCTAGGAATGCATAGAAAGTGACAAAGATTCGCTTATAAACTGAGATAAGGATATAGGATGAAGCTACGGACCTGGAATTAGCAGTAAAATGTCGATACGGCGTTGTCCTGCAAATTTGAGCAAAAGTTGTCGGGATGATGGCGCCCGGCGCCACGGTCCTCCGAAAAATCCGCGAAACGAAGGGGGATCTGTTCGTCTCTGCACAAGGATTCCAGATCTTCAATTTCAGCCGCGTACCTACAACCTACACACAGAAAAGCGAAGACGATTGGGGGGTTAGGGATTAGGGGTTTGCCTTTAGGTCAAACCCCGGTTTTGGAATTAACCAAGAAATGAGAAATTGCTGTAAATGTCATGTAAAAAAAGTACTAATACCTTGTTATAAGGATGTTTATATCCTTATGTGCGAAGGTATAGATGTTGTTGTTTGTTGTATGTTGTATGTTGTAGCATGTAATGTGTTGTAAGTGATCTCCTCTTCAATGGTTAAATCCTTGTCTTGAATGCAACACTTAGCCTTGAATGGAGACTTGGAATGAATGCTTGAATGCTTGAATGCTTGAGTATAGCCACACTTTTTCCATCATGTATGTATCTATCCAAATGAGAGAGGAAAATGTAGTTTATATACTTGCCAATTAGGGCTGATAGACTGATTTTCCCAACCTTAGGCCGACCAGGAAAGTTAATTTTCCAATTTGCAAACATAAAGACCCGAAGTCCAAAAGAGACCGGGCCCAAAATAGGACCCAGGGACCAGGGCGCTGGGTGCTCTGGTCCCACCTCCCGGGACAGCAGGGTGCAAAGGAGGTTCAGGCCAGGGTGCAAGAAAATGCAGTTTTTGGTGTCGTAATCAGGTTTCGGGGTCTCCATTCAGGTTGTGTGTTGCGTCGCCATCGTGAAGACCGAAATGCAGTCGAAATTGCAAGTGTCGCAATTTTAGGACGCTACATTTAGCCCCCACTTTAGCGGGAGTATAAGCATATGCTCATACTTCCGGTAAAGTACAAGGAAACAACATTGAAAGACTTTCACCACGTCAAGGAGGCAAGATACACCAAGCCCCCAGTGGACTAAGGATCTTATGACTTCGATTGACAAAGTAAAAGGGAAGATCACGAGGGAGAACCATGACTGTTAGTACTAAGGTTTCCTCACTATGAGTCATGCAAGAAAGATATCAAAAATTTTCAAGGCAAAGCTAAATTTGTCAAGAAATTTTCAAGTATCTTGAAAAGATATGGACGGGATGTATGCCCCCCTACGTTAAAGCGATCGCACATGCCTTACCGGGGGTGATTGCTTTAAGGTAGTGATACATATAAGAAATGAGAAAGGAGCACGTTATCACAAGGATTTAGCCCCCAAGTGTGAGATAAGCCCAAGGATAATAGACACAAAACACAAAGCACAAGGTGACTTCGCTTTCCTCGGGGTCAGTATGCTGTATGATAATTCATGTATATCATATGTATGTATGCATAATTGTTCTTCATTCCCCAATCAAGGAAGGTCACCTAGAAGAAGGGAACACATGTGTCTTTTGAGTCAACATGAGAGAGATCGAGAGATCTCAATGCTTTGCATCGTCCTCAAGTAGACAACATTAAGGACAACAAATAGAAGAATGAGAATAACACATAGAAGAAGTAACGAAAGAGAGGAGGAGAGAATCTGCTATGCTAATGAAACTAGTCTAGCACGTCATCTACCCCCTGATCTTGCTGATCAATGTTTCGGGAAGGTAGGGAACACACTAGAGGAGGAACATCCAACACAACCGATGGAGCTATCACAAGATCCAAACAAGGGCTATGTTCATATCCCAAGCCGCGGTGTTCTTGTCTAGGAGCTAGGATAAGTGCTTTAGAAAATTCATTAGATAAATGGTTATCAATATCAACAAGTTCATATTCACTATCAGAATGAACAGGAGAAACATTTGCATCATGAATAACATTTTCATCTATATCATCATCAAGATTTCTGAAAATAGGATCTTTAACTCGCACAGGATCAAGACCATCATGCATCTTATGTTTAGGAGATTTAGGCTCAATTTCCGGCTGAGGAGAAAATGGAATAATGCTTGTTGAAGGTGTTTTTGGGGATTGCGAAGTTTGAGAAGCAGCTGCTTGAGCTCTAAGACGACGCTTTCGTCGGCGTTCACGTGCAGAACGATTTCGTCTAGTCTTAGTAGGAAGTGGAGAAGATTGAGGAGGAGGAATGTTCTCATCCTTAGCACTTGGGTGTTTAGGTTGTGGTCTCTTAGGTTGAACAATAGGAGAAGAGGAAGGTCTCTTCTCTCCATAAGAGGAAGGAGGAGGAACTGCTCCATATAAGGGAGGAATATTTGGTTTAGGAAGGAGACCAAGTCCATCATGACGAGGAGGGATAGGTCTACTTTTAGGAAGTTTATTAGATATAGGCATAGTCACATCCATAGGGATGGGTTGGGAATCTTCTTGAGGAAAGACATTGGTTTTATCTTTCAAAGGAAGAACTTCCTTCTCAAGAATGATAGGAATGTCAAGTTTGGGTGTTCTAGGTTCACTTAGAGATAGGATCATGTCTTTTTTCCACTTTTGATAAGATTTGAAAAGATGATCACTTCACGGAGGAAGAGATTGGAATTGTTTAGGCCAAAAATAATCAATAGGAACGCTAGAAGTTCTTTTAGCTGGTTTAAAGAGACTATGATTGACAGTAACAACTTCACCATTATGGGGAAATTTCAAACACTTGTGAATAGGAGAAGCAATAGCTTTCATGGAAGATAGCCAAGGATAGCCAAGCTTCACACGAAATTGTTCAGATGATGGAATAATAGCAAAGTCCACATCAAAGGATTTGTTATGGACCTCTATAGGTAATATAATAGAACCAATTGTAGGAGAAGAAAATGCATCAAATAATTTCACAATCACATCTGTTTTGTCATAAATCACTTGATTCAATTGCAAAGTAAAAAGAAATTCTTCAGTAATGACATTAACCATACAAGAAGGGTCAATAAGCACTCCACGACAAGGTGTATTCTTGACTTTTGCAACTATATATAAAGGACCATCAGGTGCTCTGATAGTTTCACTGGAATCAAATGTGATGGAAGGTTCTTTAGGGATTTTCTGTTGCTCCACAAAATTAATCACATTCGGAGTCATAGACACGAGATCATCAGGTGAGACAGAGGAATCAGTAGTATCAATCGCATTAGAGGTATGAGAAGGCAATGGATCAGTAAAAATCTGAAGATTTTGGTTAGGAAGAGCTACAGATTTGTTTCCTTTATCATTCACTCTAGAAACAGAGATAGTATTATTATCAATCAAATCTTGAATTTTACCCTTTAAAGAAAAACATTTTTCAGTATCATGCCCAGGTTGACGATGAAATTGACAAAAAGATTTGTTATCAAAATAAGCTAAAGTAATCTTTGCAGGATCAATTTGCCTTATAGGAGGAAGAGTAAGCACATTTTGTTCCAATAACGTATTCGTAATACTATGCAATGATTCATTCAAAGGAGTAAACTTTCTTTCTTTCTTGAAAAACTTAGAAATAGGAGACACACCTGATGCTGCATTCACATTGTTGTTGATGATGTTTTCATTGAATTTGATGGACTCTCTATTTGGTTTAAACTTCCCAAATGGTTGTTGACTACTATCACCCTTATCACTCAGAGCCATAGGATGTGATTGTTCCATTTGACTCACAGTCAGTTGATAATTGTGAAGAGTTGCGCACAACTGTTGGAAAGAAGTAAACTCAGAAAACAAGAGTTTTTCTCTAATGTCTTTTTGTAAATTAGAAATAAAGATTCTTTGAATATCATTGTCAGGCACTGGAAAAGAAATTTGAGCATACAAATGCTTATATCTACCAATGAAATCAGTCACTTTTTCTTTAACACCTTGTTTACAATGCATTAAATCAATCAAAGTAACTTTAGGACTTATATTGTTTTGAAATTGTTGAATGAAAGCATTTGCAAGTTGTTCGAAAGAAGTAATAGAATAGGAAGGCAACGAGCAATACCATTGTAGGGCTTTGTCTCTTAATGTTCTAGTAAACAGTTTTGCAAGCAACCTTTGGTCATAAGCAAAATCAGTACATATTGTTTGAAAGGTCTTAACATGTGTTAGAGGATCACCCTTACCATTATAAAGCTCCAAATGCGGAATTTCAACATGTTTAGGGGGAATAGTTCGAACAATATCAAGAGAAAGTGGGCTCGCAACATCAAATGTGGGCACACTAAACTTAGATTGATTCATAGAGGCAATTTGTTGCTGTAAAGAAGAGACAGTTTGTGCAAGATTATTAATGGTCGCTTCAGTCAAAGATTTCATATTAGACATGTTAGACTGTGATGGAGGTGTTATGTTATTGAAAGAAGGTAGAGAGTAAGGTGGTGGGACACTATGATAGTTAGTCATAGGAGATGATTGGAAAGGAGGAACACTACAAAGAAGAATGGAATTGTTAAATGAATTGCCCCCTTGCGTCATGTTTATTTGTGGTGATATAATAGGAACACTCATTGAAGGAATGAATGAAGAAGTTGGATTGAATGAAGGAAGAGGGTTAATTGAAGAAGAGGGATTGTCCCCATGACTGGTGATCATAGGAGGAATGTCTTGTGTTGAAGTAGTCATTATGTTTGATGTAAAAGTAGGTATACTAGCAATAGGAGTCATCAAAGGAATAGAATGATTGTCTTGAGTAGGAGGTTGTGTATAACTTAAAGTTTTGGCACAACTTTTCATAGGCATCACATTTGAATCCACAATGTGTGCAATACCACGCAAAATATCAATTTCATTCTTATCACTTTGAAGCATACGTTTTAGACCCTCAATTAAAGGAAGAGCTTGACTATCAGGGTATTCATGAGACATCCATTGTCGAAAATCATCAAATTGGTTATCCAATTTTGAAAGTTGTTCTACAGAAACCTCATGGAGAGCTTCTTCATCATTAAGAGGATTAGAGAAATTACCCATGTCCTCGTTAAAAAGACCTTTCAAATTAGGTTCCATCTCCTCAGTAATTAAACCTTGGAAAGACTTAATTCTAAGGCTTCGTCTAACGGGAATAGTGTAAGTAGGGCTTATTGTTGTAAAACTCATGCACTAAAGAAAGAGAGAAGATTTTGAATTTTAAAGGTAGCAAATTTCAGTAAAACCAGCCAATCTTCCAGATTTAAGCTGTTAAATACAATCAGGACAATCTCCCGAAATTTCGGAAAAAATGTCCGGGACCGTGGCGCTCGGAGTGCACACGGTCCTCGCAACTTTTTTCGAAATTTGCAGGGATGAAAGTTATGATGATTTTACAACTAACCTGAAAAAATTGAGTGATTTTACGATCTGTAGATAGGCCAAATTAAAGTTGCAATTTCAAAATTGAACCCTACCAAGATTGTCGAAAAATGCAAAATTTGAATTTTTGAAAAAGAGAGGGAAACTGAAATTTTGAATTTTATGATTTTAGAGGGAATGTCAAAAGCAATGCAAGTTTTGAAATTTGAAAGTTGACTCAATTTCACGCAAAATTCAATTTTGAAAGCGGAAACCAAAGTTGTTGTAATTAAGCACTTAATTTCAAAAGTCACAAATTGCAAAAATTTGAATGAATTACTGAAATTTCGAATGAATGATAACACACTTTTCAGATTTAGGACTGTAAGAAACACAATTTTGACACAAATTTCAATTTCAACAATTTTTGAATGATTAGAAGCCTCAATCAAAGCAATCGCTAGACCAACTTTGACTGTAATTTTGAAGGTGTTAAAATTGATAAAATCAGTCAAAATTTTGGATTTTAGCAAGAAAATACAGTAAGATCTAGCTCCCGAAATTTCGAAAAAAATGTCGGGGACGATGGCGCTCGGAGTGCACACGGTCCTCGCAACTTTTTTCCAAATTTTCAGGGATGAAAGATATTGTGATTTTATTGCGGAATCCAAAGTTACAGTTGATTTGGAGATGTTTTGATCAGTGAAATTATCAGTCAAAGGTTGAATCAAGAGGGTTTCAAAAATTAGGGTTTTGACACTTAACCACTTAATTTTCAAAATTAAAGCACAAATATGAATTGATAATTTGTAATAGAAGGGTAGATCTGAAACAAGCATTTAACAATTAAACATTTCACAAGTTTAATTACTAAAAAAAAGAAAATTTAGGGTTTTTATGCAATTAACCTCTAAAATTTTGCAAAAGATCAAACATGGAAATGTAATCAAGGAATCCAATTTTCAGATCTAACTATGAATAATCAGAAAGGATGTTCACATCGGGTTCACCAAAATGTAAAGCGGAAAATCGCGATCGAACCCTAGTTGCTCTCCCCTCTTCCAACTCCACGGAGAGAGAAGGGAGGTTCACTAGGGTTGATGGTTTTCACTTAAGGGAGAGACTTTACATTCAAAAGAGGGGTTGAAACCCATAAGATCCAATCCCACACAATGCAAGATTGGATGCTAAATGTGTTCCAAGGGTTAAGAAAGCAAGGCTACCCTCTTTTGTAAAGAATGTTGATAGAAGAATTAAGCTAGGAATGCATAGAAAGTGACAAAGATTCGCTTATAAACTAAGATAAGGATATAGGATGAAGCTGCAGACCTGGAATTAGCAGTAAAATGTCGATATGGCACTGTCCTGCAAATTTGAGCAAAAGTTGTCAGGACGATGGCGCCCGGCGCCACGGTCCTCCGAAAAATCCGCGAAACGAAGGGGGATCTGTTCGTCTCTGTACAAGGATTCCAGATCTTCAATTTCAGCCGCGTACCTGCAACCTACACACAGAAAAGCGAAGACAATTGGGGGGTTAGGGATTAGGGGTTTGCCTTTAGGTCAAACCCCGGTTTTGGAATTAACCAAGAAATGAGAAATTGCTGTAAATGTCATGTAAAACAAGTACTAATACCTTGTTATAAGGATGTTTGTATCCTTATGTGCGAAGGTATAGATGTTGTTGTTTGTTGTATGTTGTATGTTGTAGCATGTAATGTGTTGTAAGTGATCTCCTCTTCAATGGTTGAATCCTTGTCTTGAATGCAACACTTAGCCTTGAATGGAGACTTGGAATGAATGCTTGAATGCTTGAATGCTTGAGTATAGTTTCGATGCTTTTTCCATCATGTATGTATCTATCCAAATGAGAGAGGAAAATGTAGTTTATATACTTGCCAATTAGGGCTGATAGACTGATTTTCCCGACCTTAGGCCGACCAGGAAAGTTAATTTTCCAATTTGCAAACATAAAGACCCGAAGTCCAAAAGAGACCGGGCCCAAAATAGGACCCAGGGACCAGGGCACTGGGCGCTTTGGTCCCACCTCCCGGGACAACAGGGTGCAAAGGAGGTTCAGGCCAGGGTGCAAGAAAATGCAGTTTTTGGTGTCGTAATCAGGTTTCGGGGTCTCCATTCAGGTTGCGTGTTGCATCGCCATCGTGAAGACCGAAATGCAGTCAAAATTGCAAGTGTCGCAATTTTAGGACGCTACAACTACATACAACAACACTTTGCTAAGTGGTCCCTCATCAAGGTTTCTTACCTTTGGGCCTCATTTGGTTTTACTTAGAGTCAAGGTCAACTTACCTCATCAAGAGAAACTATCCTCTCTTTGGAAGTCACACCTACTCTACTACATACATACTTGGTCTTACACTTTGGACATTGCAAGTACACTTCAGACTCATTTGCATTCCATTCAACTCTTGGTCTTCCATACTCTTTCCATTTTTCATCTAGTCTCTCACATCTTGGTCAATACCTAGTTCATGGTTGAAACCTGTCTTCAGAAATCTAGGAGAGAAACTAAAGAGGCTCAAGAGTCTGCAAACATGAGTTCTTATGAGTATGACAATGATATCTTTTTCAATTTTGATCATACTACATTACCTGACATGGATGTCTATAGAAACATTCCAAATGTTGAGAACATGGACACTATAAACAACAATGCTACACACAATGACAATGTGGACAACTTTTCAGTACATTCAGCAGATGTGGAAGAATCCATTATGAATCCCCATTTCAATCGATTGGTTGAGGAAATAATGAGGAGGGATAGACAATACTTCTTGCAAATGATGGCACAAAGTGGAGCCAAGATACCTCATGATTTTGACATGTCTCAAATAATGGAACATAGACCTTTGCAACAACCTCACTCCAATATGGATCAAAGGAGACCTAATAGTGGAGGAAATAGAGGACCACATATGGTACCTGAATCACCATCAGCTTTGCTTCAAAAACCAGAGGTCCCACATACACATGGTCAAACATATGATACTCACCTTCGCAGACCATTATGGAAGTCTTATGGAGAAAAATATGCTCAATCACATATCAATGCTAAGGATCAACCACCAAAGCAATGGGATGTTCAAAGGCATGCTCAAAATTTGGACACAAGGAAACCTCATGTCAAATTTGGGGGCAACACAATAGAACATGACATGCCTATAGAATATGGTATACATGCACAAAATAGATATGGTATTCCTCAACATGAATCTATACCAAGTGGTCCACATATGCAGCATCATTACAGACCTCCTCCATATGAACATGTGTATGATCAATATCATCCATATATGCAACATGCTCCTCCTCCAATGGGTACATCAAACACAGGATATGGTCCAAGAAGTCGATCTCCACCCAAGAGCAGTTTGGAACAACAAATCAGGGACTTACAAAAGAAAATGGAGGACATAAATACACCAAAGCCAACATACACAATGAGAGACATATGTCCTTATCCATTTGACAAGAGCATTCCAATGCCTCCTTTTCCTACACACTTTGTGATGCCTAAATTTGATAAATATAGAGGAAAAGGGGATCCTAAGGCACACATAAGACAATTTTTCATAGCTTGCATTGAGGTAGCAGTAGAAGAGACATATTTGATGAGATTATTCCCACAAAGCTTAGGTGATCAAGCTATGGAATGGTTCTCCCAACTTCCACCTGGAATTAAGTCATGGGGTGACTTAGCAGAGGCATTTATTAAACATTTCTCCTACAACATAGAGACAGACATATCAGTCACTACTTTGTGCAACACCAAGCAAAAAGAGGGAGAGTCTTTTGCATCATTTTTACAAAGATGGAGAAATCTAGCCAGCAGATGCTCTTGTGAAATTCCACAAAAACAAATGGTAGAAATGTTCACACAAAATGTTAACAAAGACATTGGCTATGACTTAAGGAAAGCTTGTTTGTCCACCTTCAAGGACGTCGTTGAAAAAGGCTTAGCGACAGAAAAGGTCCTAATTGAACAAGGAGTCATCAAGATATTCAAGGAAAACAAAGATGACTTTAAAGGAAAAGACAAGCCAAGATTTTGGAATAAAAACAAGAACACAGTCAATGATGGTGTTGTTGATGCCAACACAGTGTGACCCAAAGTCATCTTTTCAGGATCAAGTTCTAAAAACAATCAAGTGAACACTCAAACAACTTCCAGATCACGAAGGAAGTACACTCCATTGGGAGAACCACTTGAGTCAGTGTTTAAGAAGCTTGTGGCAAACAAGGTGATCACAATTCTAGATTTCCCGCCATATGAACCAAAGGTCAAACCAAATTGGTGGAACGATGATGAGTATTGTGAATTTCATAAGAGCAAGGGTCATAAGACAGGAAATTGTCATCGACTAAAGAACATCATACAAGATCTCATTGATAGAGGTGACATTGAGATTGAGGGACATTCATCCAATCAAGAACATGAGATTTTTAAGGAACCATTCCCAAAACATGACAAGGGAAAAGCTAAAGTCACAGAGGATCAAACCAACTATACCAGAGCATCTTACAATTATGATTCAACTATTAATCACATTTCAATGGACAATTATGTCTCTACCATTATCATCAAGGACAAAGCGTCCGAGAATTCTACTCAGAGACCCAAGATTGTCCTAAAAGGTGTTGGATCTTCTTCTGAACCTACCTCTGAATCTCATGTTACAACCCGTCGAGGCAAAATCACTTTGCAAGGTGCTCCAACTAAAAACACAGCTTCTTCATCAACCAAACTTGAGTATGACCTTGTAGAACAGTTAGGGAAGACACCCGCGCTCATCTCCATTCTTGAGCTCCTACGCATATCCCCCGCTCATAAAGCCATTCTTGACAAAATCTTGAGAGATACTGCCGTTCCTACTGATCTGAATGTGGACCAGTTTCAAGCCATGGTGGGATACCTTTCCATTCCACACTCCCTTACGTTCACAGAAGCCGATGATGCCTCTATAAGTCAGCCGCATAATGCGCCATTACACATTGAAGCCTTCATACACAAACATCGAATAAAACGAGTCCTGATAGATGGAGGAGCAGGTCTAAACATTTGCACATTAAGCACTATCACACAATTGGGATATTCTGATAAAGCTGTGAATTCTACAAACAAGATCACCATTAAGGCATATGATGATGAAGAGCGTTCATCCAAGGGTACAGTCATCTTACCTCTCAGAGTTGGGCCAGTAACAAAGGATGTGGTCTGTCAAGTCCTGGATTTAAATCTCACTTATAACATATTGTTAGGACGCCCTTGGATCCATGAAATGAGGGCAGTCCTATCCACATATCACCAATGAATTAAGTTTCCTCATAATGGAGTGGAAGTAACAGTTAACGATGATCCTAATCCATTCATATATTGCAATAACCTGAAATCAAAGACTGAGAACATCATTCCTAGTAATCGTGAGGTTGTTCCTTCGTCGGCATACATTGATCCTGAGTCATTAAAACCTTCGACATCAAAGTAAGGTGAGCTTAAAGGCAAGTTTCAGGACAAAGGCATGGGGGAATATACTTTCAATCAGGCCATGTACTTAAGACAAGTCATGAGTTCCCCAAAAGAATATGGAAGACCACATCCTAACAAGGAAATCTCCATCATGACGCTCAAATGGGACCCTACTACCTTTCAAAGATGGGGTGAACTAGAAGAGGAAGATTTATACCAAATGCTTTTCAGGGACAATGAAGAGGAAACACAAGACCACATCAATCTACCATGTGAGAAATATGGCAAAGGCTTCAAAATTCTACAAAAATTCGGGTATGATGGAAAAAGCCCTCTGGGGTTACGAAAGGAAGGCATCATTGAACCTCTACAACCTGAATTGACTTTCAAGAAGGAACTCTCGAAAGGACTTGGTTTCTTAACTTCCAAGGTCCACACCCAAAGGACAGAAGAAGCCTTACAAATCAAAGCTGCCAAAATTCAACAAGAGAATCGCTATTCCACAGATTCCAATGAATGGGAATGGGGTTGCGACAAGTCTTCCAGTGACTACGAGCTCACCGAGACATTCAGAGGGCCAGGTGAACCCACAGAAGAGGAGGAGTTTTATAACAAATTTAGAGTTGGTCAAGAAACAACCCATGAGGAGTCTACACAGTCCTTGTCTCAAGGTTCTAGGTTGAAATCACATAGGATGAGAACACCTATTCCAGAATGCGCTACTAGTGATGATAATTTGGATTCGCTCGTGATCGAGACTGATGAGGAGAGTGCCATCGATGACCTCGATGATTACCTTGACATACCCGAATATAACCACATCTTCACTCTTAGCCCTGCTAACTTCAAAGACATTAACGGCCTTCCCCTTGTTCACCACCAACTCATTGACTGGGATAATGAAGGACCTGCATAGTTGGATACATTCCAAAACGATGAAGCTTTTATTGATTATCTAGGCATACGAGACGATCTTCCCCCTAGAGACCATAAAGCGGGATACACTATAGAACTCAATAGCGTGGCATATTTTGGTGAGGGTGTCAGACCTTCCAGTCGCAAAAATGTGAAAGTAAGAACAAATCAAGGGTCTTATGGTGAAAACCGCATTGTGGCGCTATCTGACCCCAAAAAAGTAAAAAGAAAGGACGTATCTGAGGGCGAAAACCTCTCTGAGGCACCCGAAGATGGAAGGCTCAACATTCTCCTAGCATCATATGAGGAAAAATCATCCATGTTGGTAGAGGAGACTATCAAAACAAACATCGGTACAGAAGAGGTTCCACACAACATATTCCTAGCTCAATCACTGATAGAGTCCGAAAGGTCAAAATTCATAAGTTTCTTCAAAGAGCGACAAATTAACTTCGCCTGGTCATATGCTGATATGCCTGGATTGGATCCAGATTTGGTAATGCATCATCTGACAGTCAAACCGGGGGCAAAACCAGTAAAACAGAAATTAAGAAAAATACATCCACAAGTGGCATTACTAGTCAAAGCGGAACTTGAGAAATTACTCAATGTTGGATTCATACGCCCAATTGATTATCCTGAATGGATCTCCAACTTGGTACCTATCAGTAAACTAGATCGCATCATCAGAATTTGCACAGATTTCAGAGACATTAACAAAGCTTGTCCAAAGGATGACTTCCCACTACCAAACATTGACTTGATTATTGATCTCACAACAGGGCATGAAATGCTATCATTAATGGATGGATTCTCTGGTTATAATCAGATAAGGATCGCACCCGAGGATCAACACAAAACATCATTTACTTGTCCATGGGGAACTTTCTGCTGGAATGTCATGCCTTTCGGGCTAAAGAATGCAGCTGCTACATATCAAAGAGCCATGACTACTATCTTTCATGATCTCATGCATGTAACTGTGGAAGATTATGTTGATGACCTCTTGGTCAAATCAATAGATAGAAATACACATTTGGACATACTTTTAGTTGCCTTTGATCGGTTGGAAAAATACAAAGTAAGATTAAACCCTAAGAAATGTGTCTTTGGAGTAACCTCTGGGAAGCTCCTAGGATTCATTGTATCCAAAAGAGGAATTGAAGCGGATCCAACAAAAGTCAAAGCTATCTTGGAAATGCAACCACCAAGAAATATCAATCAACTTCGATCCTTACAAGGCAGACTCCAGTCCATCCAAAGATTCATAGCACAACTGGCAGATAAGTGTAATCCTTTTCAGCACCTGCTACATAAAAACATCAAATTCAAATGGGATGACAACTGTCAACAGGCTTTCCAGACGCTCAAAGATTATCTTCTAAATCCACCAGTTTTGATGCCACCAGTTTCAGATCAACCACTGTTATTATACATTTCAGCTACTCCTACAGCATTGGGGGCACTCTTAGCGCAACAAATTACTGAAGGCAAGGAAAAAGTAGTATATTATATTAGTCGCACACTAGTGGGATATGAGCTAAACTACACACCAATTGAGTGCGCATGCCTCGCCGTGGTCTTTGCTTCACAAAAATTATGACATTACATGCTTACTCATAAAACAAAGTTAGTTGCAAGGATAGATCCATTGAAATACCTTCTCAATAAGGCAACACTTACTGGGCGACTGGCCAAATGGGTAATGATACTGAGTGAATTCGACATCGAGTATGTGGACAGAAAAGCAATAAAAGGACAAGCCATTGCAGATCAATTAGCAAATGCTCCCATGATAGATGATGTTCCTCTAAGTTCAGAATTTCCAGATGAATCCATTTTGACAATGTCACATGCAAAGCCATGGCAACTATACTTTGACAGCTCATATACACAGCATGGGGCAGGAGCTGACATCCTCTTTATAACTCCTCAAGGGGATTCTATACCAAAATCATACCGCTTATCATTTCCTTGCACTAACAATATAGCAGAATATGAGGCATTAACAACAGGATTACGAATTGCAGTTCAATGGAAGATCCAGGAACTTCGTGTTTTTGGAGACTCCCAACTTGTTATCCATCAAGCAATTGGTGATTATCAAACAAAAGATGAAAATTTAATGCCTTATAAACAAATGGTGGATGATCTGAAACAACACTTTACAAAGATAGACTTTGAGTAGATACCAAGAGAGCAGAATCGTGCCGCAGATGCCATGGCTACAATTGCTTCACTGATTGATTTACCTCCAAAAGAGACCCGCTATGAGTTCTTGGTGGATAACCTTTTGGTCCCTTCATATGAGATCATGCCTACTGAGATGATATGTGTTGTCGGTCTTGAATCCCAGTTATATGGTTCCATTTTCACATACCTACGTTACAATACTTTACCTCCTGATCTATCAAATAACCAACGTCGTACTTTCATTCGCCAATCCTCTCGATATGTCATTTTAGCTGATATCCTATACCGACGAGGTCTAGATGGCACTCTTCTTAGATGTTTAGAAAGCGACGAAGCTCAGGTTGCGTTACGGGAAGTGCATGAAGGGATATGTGGTCCACATGCTAGTGGTCCTACCTTGGCCAAGAAACTCATCAGGACTGGATATTACTAGCCCAATATGGAGAAAGACTCATATCAGTTTGTCATGAAATGTAAGCAATGTCAAATTCATGGAGATCTCATACATGCACTAGCACAAGAACTTCAACCACTTGCATCTCCTTGGCCCTTTTGTCAGTGGGGACTCGATCTCATAGGCAAGATTCACCCTCCTTCTTCCAATGGTCATAAATTTATTATCACTGCCACAGAGTATTTTACAAAATGGATTGAAGCCGTGCCTCTCACACAAGTTACTGGAAAACAGATTGCTACATTCATCCTTAACTATATCATTTGTCGATACGGTATTCCTGTTTCCATTATCACTGATAACGGGCATCCCTTCAAAAATCAGGATGTTCATGAACTCTGTGACCGCTTCCATATCTCCCATCGTTTCTCCATACCATACTACCCCTAAGGTAATGGCCAAGCTGAGGCATCTAACAAAACAATCCTTAAAATCCTAAAGAAGACAATCGACGATGCTGGTCGTAATTGGCATATCCAACTTAATCCTACACTTTGGGCCTACCACACAAGTGTCCGTACACCTACAGGAGCTACACCCTATTCACTAGTCTATGGTTCTAAAGCCATTTTGCCTATTGAGGTCAAGCTACCCTCTTTACGGGTCTCTTTGCAAAACATCATCAGTGATGAAGACTATAGGGTCTCTCACTTACAAGAGCTGGAACTATTGGATGAACGAAGACAAACTGCTTTTAATCATCTCAAAGCTTACCAACAACGAATGAGTCGCAGCTACAATCACAAAGTCAAGCCTTGCACATTTGAGGAAGGTGACTTAGTTCTCAGAGAAAATCCTAAAAATCAACAAGACAGAGAGAAGAAGGGCAAGTTCGAACCAAATTGGCTTGGTCCTTACATCATTACAGCAGCATATGGATCTGGTGCATATAAGCTCTCAACTACAGAAGGTGAACCTTTGGAGGATCCTATCAACAGCATGCACCTTCGCAGGTTCTACACATAGCACTTCAGAGTATCCTAATTCAAAAATACAAAAAAATTATAAAACAAAAAAATCATTACTTGGTGAAAACCTAGCAAACAGGCGCCTTGTGACACAAAAAACATTGAAAAATCAAAAAAAGTAAAGAGAAATAATTTCGTCCAACGGTGAAAACCACTTTGGTGGCGCCCTGGGCAAGTACCATGGTGAAAACTGGGTCACCAACGCCATGCGTAGAGACATTGCTCCTCCCCTCCTTCAGGATTCTCTTTCATCATTTCACTTTGCACACACTCACAACCTATTCATTCATAATAAACTTACCCATTCCCATCATGGCTTGTTATTGATCTACCCAAGATTGGTTAGCCATTCATAATAAACCTCCCTTTTCATCCCTTTCCATCCATAATAAAACAAATCCTATCTGTGGCTAAGGAAAAATCATACGTCTAGTAATGGGTGTGGAACTGAGAACATCACATGTTTCGAGGAGTACAGTTTCTTCCAGCTTTCTTTAGTTTATCCATGCACAATCCGCAATAAAGCAACATTTGCATCATAGATCTGCAATAAAGTTTCATCTTCTCCGCAATAAAGTATCAGTTTCATGGATTCAGTCAGTTTCAGATGAGACACAGCAGCAACAATGGGCTTCAACAAATCAAATCTTTCAACAGACTCAGACAACATTATGGTTCAGTGCTATCTATCCTTTCTGTGAAAGTAAACATTATGACCACAATCAAATAAGACTTATACAAGTGACAAGAGAAACTAAACTTGAGGACTACAGTGGATGTTGGTGTCGAGTCTTGGTTTTCTTTTGATTTCATCTTTTCTGGTGACATGTCTTTTAGCTTTTCCGGGATGTCTTTGACTAGAGATTCTATCTCCAGGATGTCTTTGACTAGAAAGGCGAGGAGGGGGTATCGTCACCTATTTGTATTTGTTGTCTGTGGATTGTCTTTTAGTAATGCTATGACTTGTCCAAGGATATGAGGACACTGTGAGTCTAGTGTGAACTGGGGCATTCCTTGTTTGTGACTGTCTTATCTCCATGCAAAACAGGTACAATGACTTTCTGGGTCGAACATATGCCTCGATTGTCATAACCTATTTTGCCATAATAAAGCTCAATGATGATAACACACAAGAAGCGCTTTCACTTTCATATCTTCTGTCTTCCATCCCCCTTTCTTGATTGACTTCCATCATCCTTCTTGAGTCCGTGTAGCCTACTATCACATGACTGAGTATAATGACACACCAAAAACATTTGCATTTCATGTAGTTGCACCTGCATTACCACATATAAGCATTTCATACATACATATAGATATCACAACTGCATCACATCCTGCACACAACTCCTGTTAGCACAATTTACATTTGCATTGTCATATTCATCCACATTTCATACATTCACATTTGCATCATGCATACACATATAAAACATAAAAGAACAAAAATATTGCATTACATACATATTTGCATCCATATCACAAACATCACATAAGAACATCTCATCACATAGGTACACATGCATATAGCTGCCGCAAAGATGAATCATCTCATATATATAATCAAAAGTGTCATGATACAATGATGTCAAAATCATATGGCTACAAAAGCACCCGCAGGTGTCTACAATACAAAAATGGTACAAAACTGATACATAGGGAGCCCTCTAAGGCTATGATGAACTCCCTCCCTCGGAGCCGCTTGGCCTCAGTGGAATCTGAGCCCCTGAGGGACCCACCCTAGGATCATCCCTCCTATCTCCTCTATCTGGTGGTGGTGGAGGACCCATAACACCACCACTTGATGCCTGTCTCCTCCGGCTCCCTCCCGTAGCTGTCGCTATATGCGACGGTCTATGGAAGCTCCTCGTCCACTGATCTGCTAGCACTACACCATAGTAGGGGTCTCTCTAGTAGGCTATCTCCTCTCCTGCCTACAAGACATAAGTGTATCCTGCCCCTGTATCCTCAGCTGCCTGTCTCCCTGCCTTCAGTGCTGTCTCAGCCTCTGTGTAGCGCTGGATAGCTTGATCCCGCTCTTGCTCAGTATCCCTGAGCCTCATCCTGAGCCAATCCCTCTCCCTCTCTAGCTCCTGGATCTCATCTGTCTGGCCCTGGTAGATCTCCCTCAGCTCTAGTAGCTCATCCTCCACCGGGTCATCCCCCTCTGCCTATGCCTGTGGCTCCCTCTGTATGGGTGCCTGCCCCTGTGCCTGTACCTGTACCTGTACTGGTGCCTGTACTGGTACCTGTCTCTGTCCCTATCCCTGTGCCTATACCTGTCCAGGACCTTGTGCTACTGGTACCTGTAGCGGCAATCCACCGTGACCCCTCACCACCTGAGCCTACCTCTCCTCACCACCCTCCCTCCGAGCTGCCACCCTCCTCTCTCCAACTGCTCCCCTCCTCCTCCGTTGGCCTCGGCCCCCATCACCTCCACCATCATCATCATCTCCTCCCCCCATCTCCCTCCAGTGCCTCTCCTGGATCTGTCAACTGTGGGAACGGATGCTCTGCCCAATAAGCTATATACTCGACATCCATGCCGGCGTCCTCGATCTCTGGCCACATGTCCCAGGGTAGAGGTATCATCTCCACCAACTGTGTCACTGCCTGATCATACGACAGCAACGGCCCAAACTATGCCTGATCTCTCACTGTGCGGGCATACATGCCTGAGCCCCGTGGCATCCTCTAAATCCGACCAAACTGTCAGCCAATCCTGTCTACCAGCTGCCTCTCTAGCACATAGGGCGTCCACCCAATCAAGTACCTACTCTGGAAGGTGTAGGGAAGCTCCACTGCATCATCCTCCCACTGCTTGCAACCTAGATAAGGTTGCCATATGACCTCATCAATGTCATCAATCACCCGCCGCCAATACTCTAGCCTACCAATCCGTGGCTGCGACGTGATCATATCATACAAATGTACAAAGCTGCATCCATAACCTCTGCCCCTGAAGTGTATCGGTCGGGTAACCGACAGATGCTCGTAAGCCCATACCTGCAGCAAGGTAACTCCGCAGCCCAATCCTACTGATCCATGGTAGACAAACTGATGAAGCTCATAATACAGGTGGGCCAACACACATGGTCCCCAGGCATATCTGGTGTGCTGCATCACCAGCATCTCCAGTGCTCCTCCCCAGCCCACAGCCAAACCCCATGTCGCCCTGTCCGGACACAGGAAACCACTGATAGCTCCTCCGATCACTGCCGGCAATGCTAACCCAGTGGCTGTCATGGTGTCCCATGCCACGTGTCCTGCCCTCATCTCCAGTCCAGGGTCCTGGAATACTCATCTCAGGGCCTCTCTGGCGCCGTCTCGATCGTACGGAATCAGCTCCCCATTGATCGGTATCCTCATAATCCTGTACACATCCTCCAGGGTGACTGTCATCTCACCCATCGGCAGATGAAACGTGCACGTCTCAGAGTGCCATCTCTTAGCTAATGCAATCAGCAAACCCATGTTCACCTGAAACTTAGGCACATACAGTACATGTCTCAAACCCATCTCCTCGATAGCGGCTCTGTCCTCGAGTGACAACTCAGGTCGCAACCTCTGCATCAACGGGAATCTCTCCCATGACTCTAGCATCGGCAAATACTCCTGCAGTCAAACAACTCAATCATGTCAGTCATAGTGGCATTCACTGTTTATCACAAAATGCTACTCGCTATCTAAATGCATATGGCTATCTACCCTAGTGACACTCACTGTTCATCACAAAGTGTTGCTATTTATCCTAGTGGTACTCCCTGTTCATCACAAAGTACTACGTGTGTGACACTCCCTGTTCATCACAAAGTACTACGTGTGTGACACTCCCTGTTCATCACAAAGTGTTACTCACATTTGCACTCCCTGTTCATCACAAAGTGCTGCTCATATTTCAGTACTCCCTGTTCATCACAAAGTACTCTATCTTGGTACTCATTGTTCATCACAAAGTGCCTTGATCTATCCTAGTCTTCCTAGAGGACTTGCTTGAGTGTATCCCCTCAACAGCTTATCCAATCGACAACATATGTTCATCACAGAACTGCTGATTTGACCTAGAAGATGCAACTTTACACTTTTCAAATTCAAACGTGCTTACATAACATAACGCGATCAAAGACTGCATAGATGCGCCTGCTTGACACAGACGCGCCTACTTGACACAGACGCGCCTACCTGACACAGACGTGCTTATGCTCTGCATAGACGCGCCTCTTTGACATAGATGTGCCTTCTTGGCACAAACGCGCCTGAACAGCACAGACATGACCGCAATTGACGCAGACGCAGGTCCAGACATAGATGCGCCTAGCACAAACACAGACGTGCCTAGCAGACACAGACGCGCCTGGCACCAACGCAGATGCGCCTAAACATTTTTTGGACCCTATTCTAAGCGCATTTATTGCCATACCTAGCATGCATTAATGACAAAATTAAATGCGTCAAAGTACGAGGAGGTTTGGTGGTACTTACCGGCTCTCCTGCCTCTGTTGGCCTCTGGAATCGACGAACGCAGTCGAATCTGTGAGTGAAAGCCATCGCTGCTGACTACTCCTGCTCTATTCTCGCTCTGCAATATGCTCTTGTGGACGTGTAGATGATAATGAGGATGTATTTTCCCCCGTGGTCTATCTTATAGACTACCCCTAGCCCTCGCCTTCATTTTCCGAGTCAGTCTTCTTTATCCCGTGACTTTGTCACTTTATCCGGTCAATCCATTCTAGCCTTTCTTTCTTATCGAGAGATTGTCTGCAATCTTTTTAGACATTTTCATCCAATCTCTCAAGGGGGCATATCATTCCCATTCTGGGGCAACTCTGTATCAGTTCATCTTATCTTCTTTGAAACAACGCGACAAGCCGCATTGTCTCAAAGAGGGGCAAAATGTAGACACCTAAAATTGTCCAGTCTAAATAAATAAATTTTATTTATTTAATTATCTAAGCCTAATTCTTCTATTAATTAAATAAATCTTTATTTATTAAATTAATTCATTTATCCTCTTCTAGCCTTATTTCTCATTTAAATAAATACATTTATTTATTTAAATTATCCTTTTCCTAAATTAAATAAATATTCTTATTTATTTAATTATCCTACTTCTTCTATTAATTAAATAAATCTTTATTTATTTAATTAATTCATTAGCCTTTTCTACCTATGACACATGTCATTCATCTCTTAATTCATACACTACCTACCCCTTTCATTATTTTATTATTTCTTTTACCTACCCTCTAATCATAGCCGACCTCCTTTTACACCTTTCAATCTTATCCCTCCATTTCATATTGTGTCTTCTATATAAGGAGATGCTTCCTTCATTATCAAACCCTAATGAGCTAATGAGCTAACTACTTGATCAATTGACTACTTGGCATATACGATCCTACTCGCAACCACATTCCGTTCTTTGTTGAGCTCTTGTGCACATAAAATCTGAGAGCAAATATATCAAGCAAGATCAATGGAGATAGGAAGAATGGAGATCAAAACCCTATTGGACATGTGATGGTATAATCTTTGTGATTTCATGTGATTTGCATTGTCTTAGGTAATCTTCATATGTTATGGTGGATCTTTGTTGATTGTTAGGCTAGGGTTTTGTGGTTGAATTCATTTAGCCTTTCAATATTGTTATTATTGTTATCCATTTTCACCATATATAGATATATCTGTTGGTATTTTGGTATGGTTTTGTCATTGATGTCAACACCTACTAAAACTCTAGCACTTTGGAGATCCAACAACATTCACCGACAACAAGTGACTTTTGTACAGTCACCGGTATATGGTACACCGACAGGATATAATGATCACCGACACTTGGAATGGCATGGAAAACACTTGGTAATGTCGAAGACATTGTTTGGACATCTTATCTTGGAGAATTGTTCAGTGGCATATTCGTATTTGCATATTTGTTGTTACCGGCAAATAGGTCCAGGTTATGCACCGACAGGTTTATATTTTCTTGATCAGCACAACACACTATGGAGATGATTAATTATTGTTGTAAATACTTTAAGACGACATGTTGAATTAGTTATTGCATCAGATATTGTATTATTTGGAAAATAATTTTATTGTAATATCTTGTAGAGCCAACCTACTAAAATTGGTCTTAGGTTATGATATAAATATACGATCTTATTTGTAAGATCAGGTGTGGAATGCGAAAATGAATTGTGTGAAGGTATATGCGAGATTAAGAAGAGCTATACACACAGACATCTTTTGAAGGTGAAGCTAGGTTTTTGTAAAAGCATAGCAGAACTACACCGATACTGAATCTAGCATATAAAGATGCTATTTTGAGCAGTACATTCTTATTGGATTTGATCATCCAATTGTAGTCAGTGTGACTCCCATTTGTGATTGAGCAGTGAGCTCTAGGCGCTTGGCCTTTCTGCATGTGTAGACCCCATTTATGTATACTTACTATCTGTAGTAGTATCATCTGATTGTGGGTAAGGTTTCCCACCGTGGTTTTTCCCTTTACAGGGTTTCCACGTACAAATATTAGTGTTATGTGTTGTGGATGACTTTGTCTTTTTGTTTCATGCATTAATCTTTACTAGTATTGCATTTATCTGTTAAAACTATCCACCAATATAACTGACTGGTTCACCGGTATTAAGTAATAATTTGGTTAAGTTGTTTCGGTTTAAATTTGTATTGGACAACTGATTCACCTCCCCCCCCTCTCAGTTGCCTCTGGGACCTAACAATATCATTCCTATTTTGAACCTAGGTTATATCAAAAATCAGAATTGCACTCACATTGGAATCAAATAAACTTGTAAACTATCATATGCTTATATGACTTTTAAATATCACCTTAAGAAAATAAAACCCAGTTATAAAGCTACTCAGAAGAGGATAAGATTCTTGTATATCAATCACAAGATCTTGTTAAAACATAGGACATTCCTACATCATTTTCGTCTCTATTTACGTGGCTACGGGACAAAATTTGATGGAGAAATTTTGCAAGGATGTGCTTTTCAATAAAGAGATGCTTTATCACAACGAGCCAATAATAGTGGTAAAATCAACAAAGCCTACCTTCTTAAACCAATAATCACCTATTGAGTTGCTTTTAGAAGGTCAAAACTTGAGAATTTTTTTGAGGCAATCACATGTCAGTTTGGACTAGAGCTCAATACAAGCAATTCAGAAAATAACAAAAATAAATGGAAGAAGATAATTCAATGTTCCAAACTTTTGAATATACAACTGTTGATGAAGAAGCGGTCAATAACACCATTAGAGACCTTGAGCAAGATTTCAAATTTGATAGATTAATGGAAAATTTATTAGCGAAGCAAAAAGAAAAATATCTTTCGATGTTGGCAAAATTAGGAGCTAAATTGCCACAAGACTTTAATGTAGAAGGCTTGAAACAAGATGCAAAGATGAATAATAATCAAAACACAGATGATCCAAATAATGAGGATATAAATAAAGAAATCCATGAGGAAACAAAAGGAGATAAAACAAGAAAAAACCATGATGATACAAGAAGAGAGCATAGTGATAGAAGAACTTATGAGGATACAAGGAGAATCCATATGGATAATCTTTTGTTAACTCTCACTCAACAAATGCAAACCTTACAACAACAAATACAAGATATGCAGAATGGAACGAGTTCCAAGAAGTATTCATTGGAAGAAATCTGTCCATATCTTTTTGACAAAAGTTTAAGTATGATACCATTCCCACAACATTGCGAAATCTTTAAATATGATTGTAGCGTAGAAATTAGGAATCATCAAAAGATAAGTAAATCAATCAAAACACAAGACATGATAGCTCAATCATAAGAATACTCATTGAAATGAACCTAATTCCAAAGCACATTCAATAGAGACATAGAAACAAAGCATTCAAAATGAAAATTATGCAAACCAGACATAGAATTGAACACTCCTTCCATGCGGCTCCATTGTTGTTCTTTCCTCTTCAATGGGTTTGTGGATCTCACCTACAAGTGCTCACACAATTGAAAGCAAAAAGCTCAAGAGTACTAGAAACGAAAGTTCGGTAATTTGATAGAAATTCGGACCAGGTTTGATTGAAAATCATCCAATTTATAGAGAAATTGGATAAATGACAAGATTGGCATGATGCAACTCAAATGGAAATTGCAAATCAATATGACAAATTATGACAAATTATGCACTTTCCATGCACACAATTTAATTGATTGATAATTGATGACAAATTATGACACATTCTATGTCAAAATTGATTGATTGTCAATTATGACAATTTATGACAAATTGACATGCCATTCCCATGGAATTAGGAGATGAAATAGGAGGGAAAAGAATTAGAAATTTGAAAATTAGGAAATTGAAATTGATGACAAATTAGGAAATTGGAATTAGAAATTGATGAAAAATAGGATTTAGGAATTAGTGAATTAATTAATAATTTTTCATTTATTAATCAATTCACAAAGAAGAATAATTAGCCAATTAAATAAAGATTTAATTGTAATGAGAAGACCTAGGATAAATAAGTAATTTATTTAATCCTAAAGGAAGAAATGACAAATTAGGTTAAATGAATAAATCATAAAACCCTAGAAGACGAATTAGAAATGCGAAAATGACAATTAGGTCTTGATTAAAGATAATTAATGTCATGATTTGATTTTGATAAATGACCAATGTGACAAAATGATTTGATTGATAAATGCGCCAATTGACGAGGAACAATGACAAATTGATCCAAATTGACATAATTGAGACAGACAATGATCGATAGCAAAATTGATCGCAAAATGACAAGGTTGACAAAATAGATTGCAAGACGACATAATTGGAAATGACCACGATCGATGATAAATCGGTCGAAAAATGACAAGATTGAAATGAGGACAAAACCCTAATTAGGATTGACGATGTCCAAAATGATGACAAATAAGCATGCTCATTGATGTAATAAGATAAATCGATCAAAATCATGACTGGATAATGTTGTTGACAAGACCAAATTTGAGGACGAGATGATTGAAGAATGTAAAAGAACGACTCGATGTTCGCAAATGATAAAGACCAAGTGCGAATCATAGGAGAAATGTTAATGCGACGCAAAAACCTAAAATGAGGCAATGCGCAATTTGTTAAAGTATGACTTCGCAAGCGTTGACCATTTTTAGGTGTCTACAATGATAAATACGATGGCAGATCTGATCCTCAAGATCACATTAGGGAATTTTGTACTATGTGTTGGCATTTGCATGGAGATTGCATTGATGAACTATTATGTTGTCATTGATGTCAATTATAACCGGTAATGATGTTGTTATGATATTGTTTTGCAACCGGTAGGTGAGCTAGTGAAGAAAACCGGAATTACTTGAGAAGCAGTGAGATCAACCGGTAACCCTACCTATTGATGTGCTAAACCCTAACCGACGGAGCTTGGTGAATTGGTTGTATTGGTTTATGATCAAATGATGAACGGTGATGATTATGCCATATATGCATGTTGTATGTGAAGAGTTTCAAATGGTTTTTGGCGTGTAGAGATAATGGTTTTATCTTGGGAATGAGCGAGTACATTGCATGAAGTGGAAACCATGTGATGAGTTACAAGAATCGATGAAGTGGTGATCAAGGACCGATTGAGGTTGTCTTGATCAATATGCAATGATTTCTATGTAATCCAATGGTCATACTTGAACCGATTTGTTTGTAAGCTCTATGAGATCTTAGGTTTGTGATGTGTTACCGACCTATTGTTTTGCTTATAAGGTCGATGAGTTGTTTTATTTTATTATTGACAATTTTGGTTAAGTGTAAGTGTGATTGGTTGTCGAACCAGAAGGTGTATCTATAGTATGTGTGAAGGCATATAGGAGCATGAAAATGATCTGATCAAGCAGAATAGTGTTATTCACCAAATCAACAAACCCCTATTGTTCTCTAGCAATTACAACAGTTAAATCCCTTAGCAGGGTAAGCTTTAACAAACTTAGTGCTATCTAAATCCTCTAACCAGGTGATCCATTAGATTGGATTTCAAATCCTCTACCAAGGTTACTCCTAACAAGGTATTGCTTCTAATAGGGCATTATAGTCAATCCCTTAACCGAGTGGTCCCTAACAAGACTTTTTGTAAAGTTTTAATAGGCTTGGCTCCTAATAGGGCAAACTTCATAAGAGTTTAGAATACTTGTGGGTATTCATCCCCACCATGGTTTTTCCCATTTGGGTTTCCACATCAAAATCATTGTGTCAAGTGGTGAATTTTTTTGTGGTTATGTTTTCTATGGTTAATTTTCTTAACTGTTAAATCCACTTAGATATGATAAGATGACTGACAGTAATCTGAAATGTGCTTTTACTATTGTTAGTAAAGTGTTTGAATTTTTTTGTTAAAATTTTTTGAGAGTTTCAGAGCTGTTATACTGTTATTTTGTTATGACAATCAACTGATATACTTGACAGTAATATTGAAGTTTGTAGTTCAATGTTTGAACCAATCAATTTTCCATCTATTGATTCATCCCCCCCTCTCAGTAGTTGTCTAGATCCTTATTGATTCATCATACCATCACTATGAGTATGGAATTTTCACACGATGAAACTTACTTAATGTGTCTATTCCCTAGGAGTTTAAATGGACAATCAATGGAATGGTTCTCAAGACTACCATCTAGAATCAAATCTTTTGAAGAACTTGTGAATAGATTTATCTCACAATACTCCTACAATGTAAGAAATGAGATAACAATGCTAGATTTATGCAATGTTAAGCAAAAGAATGGTGAATCTTTTATGATCTTCTTATAGTGATGGAAATAAATGTTTAATAGGTATCCAAGAGGTGTACCTAATCAAGAGAAAATAGACATATTCATTGACAACCTTACTAGTGAAATGAGTTACCATCTAAAAATGCAATGTCCTCCTTTTCCCAAGATGATTGAAAATGGTCTAAAAATAGAAGACACAATGGTAAAGAAAGGAGAGCTAAAGATTTATAATAATTCCTACAATAACAATCATAACAACAACAATAACAAAAATAACAATGACAAACCTAAATTCTGGTCAAAGAATATGAATGTTATAAATGAAAGAAATAATGACAATAATGCTACAAAATAACAACCAATCTTTAATCTATCAAGTCAATCCCAAACAATAACAATCAAGAGAACAGTAAATCCAAGTCTTTCTTCTCCAATCCTCGCAGGAAATTCACAAACATTGGAAAACCCTTGGAATCAACTTTGAAAACTCTTCTTGCAAATAAACTGATTACTTTACCATAAGCAAGAAATTATGAACCGCAAGTCAAACCTAATTGGTGGAATGACAATCATTTTTGCAATTACCCTCGAAATAAAGGACACCAAACTAATTATTATCAAAGATTGAAGCACCTTATCCAAGATTTAATCGACAATGGAAATATCACATTGGATAGTTATAAGATGAATGAATCACATCTAGCCTTCAAAACTTTGCTTCCAAATTATGAAAAAGGTGAACAATCTAAATCAAAAGATGACAAATGTAAAGCTATAGTGAACTACACTTATACGTATGATGATGTGGTAAATGTCATCATCGTTAAAGATGACACACCTTCATAACCAATCAATGCCATTACAAGAAGAAAAGCGAAGGTTATATTTCCGAGTATAACAAATGAATCAACATCCACTTCACGACAATACAACTTAGTAGAATAATTGAAAAGAATACCTGCTCAAATATCAATTTTAGAGCTACTCAAAGTTTCACCTATACATAAGGAAATTTTGTAAAAATCTCTAACAGAAACAACAGTTTCAAAAGACTTGGATGTAGATCAGTTCCAAAACATGGTGGGACACCTTATAGCCTCTCATTGCTTATCATTTTCTAAAAATGATGACACATCCTCGCAACATCCTCACAATGCTCCCTTACATGTTGAAGTCACCATTCACAAAACTCATGTCAAACACGTACTCATAGATGATGGAGATGGCTTAAACATTTGTGCATTAAGTTTAATAAAGGCTTTGAGATATTTAGAAAATGCATTAGATCCAAAGAAGAAGATAACGATTAAGGCTTATGACGAAGAAGAACGTTCTTCTAAAGGAACTGTGGTGTTACCAATCAAAATAGGACCTGTGGAAAGGAATACATTATGCTACGTTTTAGATTTGAATCTATCTTATAACACTCTTCTAAGAAGACAATGGATTCACAACATGCAAACAGTTCCTTCTAGATATCACCAATGTGTAAAGTTTCCCCATGAGGGACAAGAAGTCACTATAATTGCAGACTCTAGCCAATATGGCAATAATATGAAGCCAACACAAGATACAAGAGTTCCACATAATAGAGAATCAATCTATCCCACCAAATAAATTGAAGAAAAATTATGGGAAACCTTTGAGAAAAAGATCAAATTAAATGATGAAGGAATGGGAAAATATTCTTCACATAGCTTGCCACTTTCACCTAAATCATATGGAAAGCCTACAAAAGTTCAACTGCGGATCTCACAAAAATTAGTAGAAATGTTTGATGGAGCATTTGTTAGAGTTGGAACACTTGTAGAAGAAATTGAAGACAAGGACATTCTTATTTTGGTTGTACAAAGATGAAAATGAAACTATAGCAATAGTTGTAGAAGTCAATATTCCCATAGAGTAAATGGCAATGGTTATAAGATCATGCAAAAAATGGGATATGGAGGAAAAGGACCAATTGGTAAGCGACAAGAAGGTATTCTAGAACCTATTTGTCCTCACTCACAATCTAAAGAAGATAAATCAGGACTTGGATATCCAAAATCAAATAAAAAACAACATAATTATCAACAACTAAGATGGAGAAAGAAAGCAATTCTTGAAGAAGAACCATGGCAAGAAAAGCTACACCGAGCAACAAAAATAGTAGCCAATAAACATAAAACAAGAAGAATATGAGAAACGATAGGAAGAACTTGCAATCAAAAGAGAAGAAGAATCTTGCAAAAAAGTTAAAGGAATACAAACAAGTGTTGAATCTGAGCAAGATATTCTAGAAGCAATGAAAGAAGAGATGGCCAAAATCAGAGAACTATTTGCACCATAGAATATTCTTGTATTGTATAGTGGTATAATCCCTAGATAATGGATCAGAGACATATTCAAATGAATATGAATGGGGTTCAAATTTATCATCTAGTGTATCAAGTGAAGAAAAGGATAAAGAACAAGCAACTATTGCAAGTGAAGACTCATCTTTCACAAAACAAAGGATAGAGTTAGAAAGAAGACAAGAAGAACTCAAAATTCAAAGGAAAGAGGCATATACAAGACAACAAAAGAAAGAGGATGAAAAAGAACAAGAAGTAACACCACAAGAAACACAAATAGTTATTGATCAAGTATTAGGAAATATCAGATTTCTATCAAATGATGAGAAAAATGTACCAAGGTATGGAAGAACCATGGAAGAACTAATAAATAGTCAAGCAGGATTGACTATTAGTCCAGAAGAAGATGAGTTCGAGAGAAGACAAAAGATAGCAAAAGAATCCTCTATGTCATGTACACAAGTATGTCAACTTCAAAATACAAATGAATATATTGAAATTAATCAAGAAGGAACTTGGAGTATTAAAGATGTATGTGTTGATATAATCCATTCATTTGAGGGACAAACGTCAGATGAAGAGTCCCTTAATTGTGAACCAAAAAATACCAATACTGATTTTATTAGAACTAATTGGAGAACACTTGGGAGAGACTATCCTCAAGATAATTCTATCTATGACATTACCTACTCTATACCAAATTATGACTATTATGTCATAAACCTTGAAGCACCTAACAATGACGATGACTATGACTTACCCCTTCATCCAAAATTAACTGATTGGGATAACCTAGAAAATCCTGAATTGGATGTCTTTTCCAATGACCATGACTTAGTTGTATATTGTAATGTTGTCGAACCCATAACACCTAAGATATCTTCCATCGCGGAATCAAGTAATGAATCTTGCAGTCAGGAGAATGCCAAACTTTCCAATCGCAAAATTGAAATAAAACAAGGAAAAAGACCTAGTGCTGGAAACCATTTCATGGCAACACTAGATCAATCAAGAGGAAAAATGACGGTGAAAACCCCTTTGAGGCACCAAAAGATGGAAAATTTGACATCCTCCCTATATATTTTTAGGAGAGATCTACTATTCTAATAGAGCAAATAGAAACAATAAACATTAGCACACCAAAGGATCCCAATATACTTCATCTTGTTGCATCATTATCAGATGAAGAAAGGAAATAATACATAGAATTATTCAGACAAAGATAGGTAAATTTTTCTTGGTCCTATGCAGACATGCCAGTACTTGATCCAGATCTTATCATGCATCATCTCAATGTGAATCTAAAAGAAAAACCAGTTAAACAAAAGCTAAGGAAAATGCATCCACACATCGCTCTCCTTGTAAAAGATGAGCTAAAGAAACTATTGGATGTGGGTTTCATAAGACCTGTTGCCTATCTAGAATGGGTTTCAAGCATTGTGCCAGTGTTAAAGCCAGATAAAAGCATAAGAGTCTGCACTGATCTCAGAGATTTGAACAAGGCATGTCCCAAAGATGATTTCCCACTACCCAGTATTGATATAATTGTAGACTTATCAGTAGGACACGAGATGTTTTCATTAATGGATGGATTCTCTGGATACAATCAAATAAGAATCACCCCTAAAGATTAAGAAAATACAACATTCACCTGTGCATGGGGTACTTACTGCTGGAATGTTATGCCATTTGGGCTTAAGAATGCAGGAGCAACTTATCAAAGAGCCATGACAACAATTTTTCATGATATGATGCATACATTTATGGAAGATTATGTAGATGATATACTTGCAAAATCTCATACAAGGAAAGAACATTTGAACATCTTGGGCAAGATCTTTGATAGGCTTGAACAATATTAGTTAAGCTTAAATCCAAAGAAATGTGCATTTGGAGTAACCTCTGGAAAACTTCTTGGGTACATTATATCAGCTCATGGAATTGAAGTAGATCCAGAAAAGGTCAAAGCTATCATGGAAATGGAGTCTCCTAGAAACATAAGTCAATTGCGTTCTCTACAAGGAAGACTAAAATCAATCAGAAGGTTTGTCTCTCAATTAGCAAATAGATGTCATCCATTCACTCATCTTTTACATAAGAATGTTCCATTCAAATGGGATCATAAGTGCGAAGAAGCTTTTATGTAAATTAAAGAATATCTAATGAATCCTCTAGTACTTGTATCACCAATCAAAATGAAACCATTGTTGCTTTATATCTCAACAAATGTATCATTAGGAGCTCTTTTAGCACAACATGATGAAGAAGGCAAAGAAAGAGCAATGTATTACATCAGTAGAGCACTTGTAGGATATAAATTGAATTATACATCAGTAGAGAGGACATGCCTAGCAGTTTTATTTGCAACTTAGAAATTGTGACATTATATGCTGACTCATTCTATGAAACTGATAGAAAAATAGATCCACTAAAGTATTTGCTGAACAAGTCAACTTTGATAGACGAACTGGCAAAATGGGTTATGGTACTAAGTGAGTTTGATATAGAATATGTTGATTGAAAAGCTATCAAAGGACAAACCATTGTTGATTAATTAGCTGAAGCATCCTTACAAGATGGCATACCATTGCACATTGAATTTCCTGATGTAGACATTCTAACAATAAGTACAAAATTTTGGGACTTGTACTTTGATGGTTCCTATACACAATATGGATTAGGCGTGGGAATTTTGTTCATCACACCTCAAGGACACACAATTCCAAAATCATATAGAATACGGTTTCCATGCACAAACAATATTGGAGAATATGAAGCATTGACTATTGGGCTCAAAATGTCATTGAATGGAATATTAAAGAATTACATATTTATGGTGATTCACAACTTATAATAAACCAAATAAATGATTATTATCAGACTAAGGATGACAAGATCATGCTCTACAAACAGTTGGTAGAATAGTTTAAAGAACACTTTGAAGAAGTATCATTCACTCAGATCCCAAGAAATGAGAATAAAGCAACAGATGCAATGGCTACAATAGCATCTCTCTTGCAGAATCAGGAGAATCAACAACGTTATGAATTCCTGGTGAAAGATATCTTGAAACCTACCATTGAATCGCAACATACCCACATGATTTTCCATATATCTTGAACCGATTAATTCTTTAAGGGAAAACTTATAAATTCTTAAAAGAGAATATCCTTCCTCCTGACCTATCCTGTAATCAGAGAAGAAATGTTATCCGTCAGTCATCCCGCTATACTATTATTGTTGATACCTTATATAGGCGAGGTCTAGATAGCACTTTATTGAGATGTCTCAAACAAGAGGAATCTGAAAAATTTCTTAACCAAGTTCACTCATGTATTTGTGGTACACACTCAAGTGGATTAACGTTGGCTAAGAAACTTCTTCGCATGGGTTACTATTGGCCTACTATAGAGAGAGATTCATTCACATATGCCAAGAAATGCAAACAATGTCAGATCCATGGGAATCTCATCCATGCACCAGCATAATAATTACATCCTATGGTAGGATCAAGACCATTCTCCCAATGGGGTCTTGATTTGGTAGGTAAGATAAACCCTTCATTCTCTAATGGATATAAGTTCATTTTGACTGCTATTGAGTATTTCACTAAATGAATTGAAGCAGTACCTTTGACAAAAGTGACAGGAAAACAAATATCATCATTCATCTTGAATTATATAATTTGTCACTATGGAGCCCCTATGACCATTATCACTGATAATGGACGACCATTTAAGAATCAAGATGTGAAGGAACTATGTGAGCACTTCCATATCCAAAATAGGTTTTCTACAACATATTATCCACAGGGAAATGGTCAAGCTGAGGCATCAAACAAAATTATCTTGAAAATCCTAAAGAAAACAGTCAATGAAGCTGGTAAAGACCGGCACATTCAGCTAAATCCTGCTCTTTGGGCATACCAAACCAGCATCCGCACACCAACGAGGGAAACTCCATATTGCTTAGTCTATGGATCAAAATCCATATTACTAGTAGAAGTAGAGATACCTTCTCTGTGAGTTTCCTTGAAAGGTCTTATACTAGAAGAAGAAGAACAAGTCTCTAGACTTCAAGAACTTGAGTTGATTCAGGAACGTCGCCAAAATGCAACAAATCATTTGAAGGCATGTCAACAGAGAATGGAAAGAAGTTATAATCATAGAGTCAAGCCACACGTTTTTTAGATTGGAGATATAGTTCTAAGGGAGAATCCAAGAAATCAGCAAGACCGAGAAAAGGGTAAATTTGAACCAAATTGGTTAGGTCCTTTTGTCATAGTAGCATCATATGGCTCAAGAGAATACAAGTTATCTACCCCTAAAGGTGATTGGTTTGATGAACCTATCAATTCCATCCATCTCAAGAAATTCTATGCTTGAGATATAAAGTCCTTAAAAAATCAATAAAAAGCATATAAAGTCATGAAGAAATCAGTAAAAATTAGAAAAGAAGAAAATCCCTAAAAAGCATAAAACAATGAAAACAAAAGAAGAAAAAAATCAAAATATGGAAAAAATGCAATAAATTTAGATAGTGAAAACCTGGTAAACATGCACTATCTAAAAGTGAGTTCTTCCATCTATGAGATCGCTTTGCACCCCTGTCCACTCCATCCTATCGCATATATCATTTCTATCTATCTTAGCCTATCCATTTCATCTTTTGTATTCATTGCTCTGAACCATTTAGCAAGAAATATGTAGATTACCAACAATTATCATTCTTTGACATACTTATCGTAGTTAGTATCTTGGATTTTATCAATCATATCTGCGTTTTATCCCACCATGGTTTGGATCATTCTTCATACATCCATAATAAAGTTTTATTTCCGCTGGGGGGAAAATCCTAATTCCTTTTGCTAAAGTGATCTTTTAAATCTTTGAAAATTCAAAACATTCAGAAAACTTAGAAAACCAAAACACCTAGGATTTTGAAACAGATAACGAGGAACAAAGCAACGAAGATCAAGGCATTTTCTAACAACTGGATCATGAAACTTAGAAAATAAGGAACAAACCAACAAGTAATAAAATGTTATCAATGATCATTCATCATGATGATTATATCAATTAATGACCATGAGAACATGTGAATGACATACAAGATTCAATGTTTATATCTTGATTTTATTACTAATAATGCACTCTATGTGACTCAAGGATTTCCATGACTAGAGAATCTATGATGGGACATGATTATTTTCTTTGTTTTTTGTCTGTGGTTTATCTCTTATTAAGGTATCTACTTGTTTAAGGATATGATCGGAAAAAGATCAAGGAGGATGTTCTGAGTCATGCATAAAAGGGGATAATCCTTGTCTGTTCTGCAAGAAATACTCAGGTCAGCTTGATTCATTATATCAAGTTGCTTATATAAACTTTATGTATCAAAATCCATGTAAGAAATACTCAGGTCAGCTTGAATCATTATGTCAAGTTGCTTGTATATTCTTACAACATCTTTTAAAGCTCAATGATGAAATCAAACACTGTTATAGGACAACATATGAAGAATGGAAGTATCATTTTAGTTAGATCATTTTTTAGATTAGCTCATTATTAGTCTGCATTATAAAAATTCATTGTTAGTTGCATTATAATCATTTAATTCCATTTAGAGATCAATGATCATAAATAAAGATTCAGTATACTTGGACACACAAAAACAATTTGCATTTGATCATTGTATGTTCATTCATCTTTAGAATCATTTCAATCATCATTCATTTCATTTAGTTGAATTTCAATCGTTGCATTAGTTTGCATCCATTAAGTGCATTTCATAATCATGAAGTATATTATCATTATTATTTGCATTAGGATCATTATCATTTTTTACCATTAAAGTCATTTAGTTGCTTTTTTTCATTTAGATTCATTCATCATAATCATTATAAGCATTCATATAAGAATAAAAAATATTTCATATAGATCATTTGCATTTCTAATCATTATATGCATATACTATAAAAAAAATTCATTAGAAGCATTCCCATATAGATCATTGCATTTGCATAATTTAAGTAAATCATGTCATTTAAAGTTAGTGATCATTTTTATTTGCATTTATGATCATCAAAATAAAAAAAATCAATTGCATTTTGCATTTCATCATTATTGCATCATATAGAGCATCATCATCATGAAAATAAAGGAAAGAAATGATCATCAAAACATGATCCATATAATCAATGCATATAGAGTAACAAGCATGATAAACCAAAGATCATCATATAGAGTTCATGTCTGCATATAGATCATCATAAAACAATAAGAAGTCTAAGTATACAATGATATTGGATCAAAAATAACATACACATGCCTCATAAATATAAATCAAGTCAAGGTTGTCTCGTGCCACTACCACTTGAGTTTGTCCATCTTTGTGGCTGTGGGTAAGAAAATCCTCCAGATGGTTGTCCCCCCCATCACCACTTCTTTGAGGAGGTCCCATGACTCCACTGCTTCTAGTATCCATCTTCACAATAGTATGATAGCTACCTGCCCTCTGACTCTCTGCAACTAAATCCTCATATAATCATCGCCAGTGTGTTGTCTCCTTCCCATCCTGAAATAGTGCTCTGATGGTATCAACTAAGAGAGTGCCAGATCCAACCTGTTGAATGTGATCAATAAGACCCTAAGTATCATGTTGTCTCCTAACAACCTTGTCTCTCTCTATCATGAGTATCTTCACCTATGCCCTAAGCTGATCTATCTATGCTCTGAGACTATTCAAGGTCTCTTGCTCTGGCACATCCTGCTGAGGTGCATCCTAAGTCCCCTCATCTCCATCTCCCTCTCCACCTACTGAAATATCAACCCGAGTAGCCCTTGTTGGAAACCAATAACATTGAGAGGCGGGGTCAATCAATGTTATATCAGAATAGTAGATTTTAGCCTTAACAAAACATTCATACACCAACCGGTATACCAGTATAAAGAGAATTGAAATAAATAATGTAACCAATAAGCCAAACACAAAAATGAGAACCATAACACATAGATTTATATGTGGAAAACCTCAAAGAGGAAAAACCACAATCGGATTTGTGACCCACAATATCAATTCACTGGCCATATGAAGAGATATTACAATATATGATGGGCCTGCACTTGCAGGAAGGCTTGCAACCTAGAGCACGTTGCTCATCACAAAAAGAGGCTCACTGACTACATAATCAATCCAGAAAAAAATCCGGAGAAGTGTGAAGTGCTTAGTATAGCATCTCCTATGCCAACATACAGTTCCGGTTTAAGCTCTGTCTGTTCTAGTTAAAACCCTAAATCTCAATACCAGAATAACCCTTACAATGAATTCCTCATATGCATAGTCTCTCTGATATATTTCAGATTATCACATCCATATATTCATTCCACATGTCTATCCTTATTCTTATTCTCCTTACAAAATGATCTAATGAATCTCCCCTATATACCCTATACAAATTTATGCCTTATGTTGGCTTACAAAGATATATACAATATCATATTTACATGTTGACCATATAACATAAATGAATAAGCATTAAAACAAGTTGTCAATGATGGATCTAACATGTTTCGGCCTCCAATACTGATGACCTTTACTATACCATGTCGGCCTGCATTGCCGGTGCCAGTGTAGAGTTTGTGAAGTACCTCTCGGTACACCATATGAAGCCAGAACCCAAAATCATGTTGTCATCAATGAAAAAATAATGAAACTTAACCAATAGAGTGTCAATTGCCAATAATCTCCCCCTTTGGCATTGATGGCAACACTCATGTGAAAAATGGTCATGATTTTGAAACTGTCAGTTTCATCCTGCCCTACTCCCCTGGAGCTGAATATGCAAAATACTTCAATACTCCAAAATTACAAAATATTTGTAACTCCCCCTAATGTATGCAAACCTTCATTCTTTTTCACATCTATACTACTCCCCCTTTGACATCAATTCCCAAAAAAATTGTAAAAAGAATGTCAAATAATAATAACTGTACACTGAATACCTCCAAAAATGTCTTATCAGAGCTTGACCAATTTCAAGATTTCTAGGTAAGATTTCTCTAATAACTCTACATAAGTATCCCAGCCAGTTTTGAATATGATAGAGATAGATACAAGTCCATTCAGTAAATATGCAAGTGATTCTTTCTCAGTGACTTCTGCCAGTGTGGGCTTACCAAGCATATCCATGCATTCCTTCTTATGTACACCAAGTGAATCCAATCTTGGACTCACCAAACCTCTGAGACTTCTGGCTCTCTGAATGATCTTATCTCTTTCCTTTTCAAGAGTAGAAATTTGGTTCTCTAAAGTCAAAATTTGTCCATCAATAGATGTTGTCAGTGAAATTAGTCCTTCAAAAGAGTTAGCAATATTAGCAATTTTGTCCTGTATCTCTTTTATCTTTTCATCTACTTTTGTTGTAAAAATCTCAGTATTGTAACATACCCTGCATATGTTAGTACCTTGTTTCAATTAATTTTAAATCAAAATTAGCTTCTCCTCAATCTTTTTCTTCTCTCTCTCAATGATCTGATAAAAAGTGGCTCTCTTAGCCAAAGTAGAATTTTCAAGTGCTTGTTAGTTAGAGATTTGCTATAATGATTGAAAATATTTAGAGATGTGCTTTGTTATTACCTTAAGCTTGTTGTAAGGGCTTGATTCATTCTCAATCTTACATTTTGGGACCAATCTATGCAAAACAGTTATGGATTGATCTATAATCCCTTTATCTATGGTTCCCTCCTTCATCAGTTTCTGAGCAACCATAATCATCAGTTCTATGGGGCTCATCTCTGTGATATTTTTCTTCTCAACTAGAGAAGTGTCAATTGTCAATAATGATGTGCCAACAACTGGTTCCCTATCAGATTCCCCTGTTTTCTCTGGTGATTTAGCTTTTATTGCCTCCTCACTTTCACCAGTGGCTTCACCACTTGATGCAGTCTGTGCAACTGCTGGTTCCTCTATAGGAACATTATCCTCAACCTATACATTAATATCTAGAGGACAAGTTTCCTCAATGTAAGTATCATGTACAATGTTCTTAACATTAACTGGTGTCTCAGTATGTGTTTGTACATTTGTGTTAACCAGTGGCTCAATTTCCACTATCTTGATATTCTTCAAAACTGAGGGTGGAGTACCCATAATTCCTTTAACTTTCCCTTCAACCAGTGTATCTACAGTATCATTCTTTGTCTCCGATGAAGTGAAGAATCCTCTATGCTCTCCCAAAAATTTTATCCAAGCCTTTTGTGTTTCCTTTATTATCTCATTCATCCCTCCTAACATCAGGCTAGTTATTCAATGTTTGTTGTTAAAAACCTTTCTATCAACAGCCTCTATTGTCTTCTCCATTTCATTTGGAGTTATAGAAACACATATAGCTAAAAGTTCTTGCATCTTAGTGTGTTTGTCTTCTTTCATTGCAAATAACCTTCTAGCATCTAGCATGTTGTATAGCTTTGCTGGTATTTGATTTTATATTTCAATTAATGCTTTCTTTTATATATCTAAATATAGAAGAATTGATTCCTCTACCTCTCTCTATTCATCAACTTGAGATGTATCATAATAAGACATAACATTTTCTATCATCCCATCCTTAGTAATTTCATCAACAATTTCAGCACAAGACATAGTCACATTACTAGTTTCTAGTGCCAAATCAATGTCAGTCTCCTTCCTCCTCCTGGCAGTATCGGATGCAGTTGTTGATGTGGCCTTAGGTGCCTTCTTTTGTGCCAGTAATTTGATGGTAAACTTCCTAACCAGTTGTTTCTTTGCTTCCACTTTAGGTTCTTCTGGTTTATTCCTCACAACCCATTTGAATGCTAATGGTGTGTCATGTTTAGGCTCAGAATCTACAGTCATAGGTTCAGTGTGAACTACTAGATCCTTCCTCTTTCTCCCTTTCTCCGGGACATCATCAATGAGTGCCTTAATGTCCTTTGAAACTTCCTATACAAACTTGCTTGCCTTACCTTCTTGTTTTTCCCTTCTCTTCCGGTTGAACTCAGTTTCAACCTCAAGAGTCTTTTGTTGTGTTATTCCACAAGGTTTTTTTGCTTCATCTATATCTACATCAAGAATTAATGCATCCACCTCATAGCCCATTTCAACTATCCAAATCTTTTGGGTCTTGAATGCCTCCATGAGGGTCTCATCTTTCTTGACCATGAAACATATGTCGGTAGAGTATTTCTCTACTATATGCTAAGGTACTCTTATTCTAGACCTCATAGATTTCTGAAAATCTTTGAAGTAACCCCATACCTTATCATCTCTAAGACTTACCAATGCAACAATTGATTATTTTAGCTGTCTTCCTATCGAGATGTCAAAATACCATTGCTTCCTTCAAGAACCAGAAGTATCATTCAAAAAGTATAACATTAAGCAGACAAACAAATTTTCATACCAAAAAGTGCCCTTCTTCTCACCTTTAATCTTCCCTAAATTTATCAATAACTCCTCAAGCATCCAGTCACAAAGATCTAACTTGATATTTTCTCTCATCATATATGCGGCCAAAATACATGGTCTTGAAACTAAATTTAGTCAGTTAGACTGAGTTACCTTGTAGCCTATGATCATGCTTCCAAACTTGATGTCAGTGTCTATGATAGTGCTCACCTTCATCAATCTCTTGTCTGATGTGGCATCGGTGATCTTCCTTATGAAGTCATTTGATACTTTCTTATCTGGGTGTTTCCCTACCAATGGCAAACCATTAATTGCCCGGATGGATTCCTTAGTGATTTTGTAGGGTTTGTCCAGCCATCTGAATTCCCCATGTACTCTGCTCAGTACATATCTGACTATCTCATCCTCAAATTTTGGAATATCTAGAATATTAGTGAACCCTAGATCTTCGATGTGTTGATATGCCAGTTTGATTTTACCAGATTCTCCCATGAGTTCATTCGTATACATCCCCTTGATCTCTAAAGTGCCTAAGTCCTCTATATGACAATGAATATAGGCCCTAACATCTTCTACATATACCACTCCCTCCGAAACATGAGAAAATGCTCCAACCGAATCTTCCTTGGTAACCACATGTGGATAATGTTTAAAAATTGGTCTCGGGAAGTCGTTAACTTATACTTCAGTTGGATTTACAATAAAAATAGGAGCAAAAGATGACCCCAATTCCATGATTTACGAAAATACCTTTAGAACACTTTCGATGAAAACCTCTAACAAATCTGTCTAGATGCCGATGTGATCATTCAAGAAGAAATATGATTGCCTCTAAATAGCTTCTGATTGCACTAAGTCACTCTGAATCGCTCTGAATGTTGGGTGAATAAAAATGAAGTGTAATGAACCTTTTATCCATCAAGAAAACCCTAATTTTTTGTTGACATAAATGACAGTCGGTGAATGATATCATATCTCGCTCTGAATATATCAATGTCGAATAATCCTCTCCAATATTTGGAACATCTTCTAGAATCTCCTCCAAGGGCATATGCATCATCTTTCATGAAATTCACCTACCCCTAAGGAATCTTCCTTAGTTACCGAATGAGCTCACTATCAGTGCAGGAGCACCTTCTTCTGCCAGATAGGTAACCAGGACATTCCCATCTGATGATTGCTCTTCAGTCTTTATAACCCATCTCTGAGTATGATCTTGTCAGATTTCACTAAACTTATCTTTGCCTTTATCATTTGATTCTCCATTGCCAATAGGTGGATTTTTGCTTCTACAAAACTTAGAAATATGTCCAACTTCATTGCATGCATAACATGTAACATTGTTCTTTTGAATTGCCTTGCTAAAATCGGTGAAATTGCTTGACTTGCACTGATTAGCCATATATCCAAATTTTCCACAAGCATAGCATTTTACATTCATTTTGCAATATTTTATCTTATGACCAATTTTATTGCATTTAGAACATTTACCGAGAGCAAAATCAGGGTTTTGATTTGCTCTATTTCTACATTACCTAGCCATGTGTCCAAGTCTATTGCAAACAAAACATCTACCATTGAATTTATAAGCATTGAATTGCCTCACCATTGCCTTATGGTTTTGATCTTCATTAGAAGTACTAGAACTCTGTCCTTGCTCAAATCCAAGTCCACTAGAATCTCCAATCTGCCTCTGTCTCTTCAGTAACTCATCAAGCTATGTTGAGCTGATCTTGAATGTTTCTTTGTAATCACTTGCAGTAGTTAAGTCATCTCTTAGTATTGACATTTATCTCTCAAGCTCTTGCTCATTGCTCTAGGATTGTACCAAATTAGACCTTAACATCTCATTTTCATGAGCCAACCTACCACATTCTTCAGTTTTGTTATTCAAGGATACAACAATATTTTCTTCCTTTTTATTTTTGTCCTCAATCTCCTTAGACATTCTCATAGTCATAGCTTGCATCTCATTCTTCATAACCATGTTCTCCTGAGTCAATTTCTAACATTATTCCTTAAGTGCATTTTTCTCTTCATCATCCTGATTTTGCAAAAGTTCCTTTCTCCTAGTTTGAACGGATGATAGCCTCTCTTGTAGGACAAGAATAAATTCTTTAGTAGAATTCAACTCATATTGTAGCTTTAAATTCTTCAATCTTTGAGCATCATAATCTTCAAGTGTCATCTCAAGCTGCTTCTCCAAAGCCATATTCAATGATTCTTGTTTTAGGATCTTCCTCAAGCTATTAACTTCCTTTGAGGCAAAAGGCTCTTATACCAATTGTTGGAAACCAATAACATTGAGAGGGGGGGTGAATCAGTGTTATACCAAAATAGTAGATTTTAGCGTTAACAAAACATTCATACACCAATCGGTATAAATAGAATTGAAAGAAGTAATGCAACCAATAAGCCAAACACATAAATGAGAACTATAGCACACAAATTTATGTGGAAAAACTCCAAGAGGAAAAACCATGGTAGGATTTGTGACCCACAATATCAATTCACTGGCCATATGAAGAGATATTATAATATATGATGGGCCTGCACTTGCATGAAGGCTTACAACCTAGAGCACATTTCTCATCACAAAAGGAGCCTCACTGAATATATAATCAATCTAGAGAAGTATGAACTGCTTAGTATAGCATCCCCTATACCATAATACAGTTCCGATTTAAGCTTTGTCTATTCTAATTAAAACCCTAAACCTTAGTACTGGAATAACCCTTACAACGAATTCCTCACATACATAGTCTCTCTGATATATTTCATATTATATCACATTCATATATTCATTCCACATGTCTATCCTTATTATTATTCTCCTTACAAAATGATCTAATCAATCTCTCCTATATACCCTATACAAATTTATGCCTTATGTCGGCTTACAAAGATATATAGAATATCATATTTACATGTCGGCCATATAACATAAATGAATAAGAATTAAAACAAGTTGTCGATGCTGGATCCAAGATGTGTCAGCCTCCAATATTGATGACCTTTACTATACCATGTCGGCCTGCATTGTCGGTGACCAAATAAATCTTCTATCCTATCGGTGCCAGTGCCAGTGTAGAGTCTGTGAAGTGCCTGCTGGTACACCATATGAAGCCGAAACCCAAAATCATGTTGCCATCAATGACAACATAACGAAACCTAGCCAATAGAGTGTTAGTTGCCAACAACCCTTAGAACCCATCATCTAATGAGAGGAACATGATCCTCTGAATCCTCCTCCTCTTCACCATGAGCTGCAATAACCCTAGGTTCTAGTTAAATCTGACCAAAATCAATGGCTCTCCTGCAACCCCCATCCAGTCCAATGCACCCACCTCCTCCTGTAGAGGGTAATCCTCTCACTGCTCTCATACCTACCATTCCTGTATCCCTCCCAATTCATCCTACATCTCTCCCTCCCATGGGAAGTGGTCTCCCAACCTTGCCAACTGGTCCAAAAGGTCAGGTCCAAGGACTCTCAATTGACCTTCTCTCTGTCTGGATCTCCTACTGACTCGACCTCCATTTCCTCCCTCGTCTCCCTCACCTCCGGCCTCTTGAGAAACTCTAAGTTCTCATCTTTGTCTTCATCTCCTAATGATGGGATCATTTGAATCATCCTCCTCATCTCCTGAGCTGGGAGGAGGATCTACTGGATCATTAATCTGAGAAAAAGGGTGTGCAGGCATGTACTGAGCATAATCCGCAGTCACCCCAGGATCTAGAATGTGTAATCTCAAATCATAAGCTACCCTAGGAGTAGCTAGAAACTCTGTGCATGCTATCTAAAAAGATAAAGAAGGTCCCCAATCTCGCCTATCCTTGTACGGTCATGCATATATAGTGACACCAATAGGCATGTGTTTAATGATACCAAATTGTCTCAAAATATGACTCATCAACTACTACTCAATAATGTATGGAGTATGACCAATCAAATATCTACTCTGTTGAATATATGGTAATGTTCAGGCATCATCCATCCATGGCTCACGATTGATATAGGGTCTCCAAATGATGCTATCCAGTGAATCCAGAACCCAATACCAATACTCCATCCTACCCAGCTTATGTTGAGTAAGGATATCTGCATATAAATAGACATATGGCTTCCTGTCACCACAAACACTATGATGGATAGGCCGAGTAATAGCAATGTTCTCCCAACACCAGATCTGTAAAAGCGTGCATCCTGTAGACAGACTAGCACTGTCATAAAAAACAACCTGATGAAGATCATGATATAAATGAGCAAGCATGGAAACACCCCACGCATATCAAGTCTGATGCTACATCATGCTATGTAGAGTCTCACCCCAACCAACAATGAAACCTCGAGATCTCCTATTTGGATAGATGAATCCACCAGTCAAACCTGCAAGAAACATTGGGAGAGTCTCGTAGTACATGATCATATCCTCCCATCGGATTTCTCCTCTAGAAATTCTCTCATCACTAAATACGGCTCTGCAAGCCTTTGTCCCTCCAAGATCTTGAAAATCATACTGGAATAACTCACCAGTCACAGGGATATGAAGAATCCTGCAGACATCCTCAAGTGTCACACTAATCTCACTAGTGGGCAGGTGGAAAGTGTTATGCTCACTATGCCATCTCTCTGCTAAGGCAGTCAACAATCCCCTATTATGGGTAATATTAGGCATGTATAACAAATAGTGTAATCCACATACATCTATATGTTTAATCTCAACCTTTGTAAGCTCTAGCACTAAATGGCGCATGGACAAGAATTTCTCCCAACACTGGAGAACATCGAGTTTCTCCTATTTAACAAGAGAATTTGATCTCTATCAATCATCTATCTATCAAATCAAAGGGATATCTAATCTATCACATCAACAATTGATAAAAATTTTCAACCAAGCAAATCAAACTATCAAAATCAACCTAAGACTATCAATCAATGAGTTCAATCAAACTCTGTTATGCTTTTCATCAAAAACTGAATCAGTCTCTTAGAGCTAATCTATCAATCTACCAATAAAATAATCAATAGTTTATCTTATCAATCAACATTATCAAAATTTCTATCAATCAAGACATCAATTGAATACCTATCAATCACATTTGCACATCAAAATGCCTAAATCAAATCATCTCAATGAATTTTAACATGGATAAAATCAATCAAATTCATCTAAAGCAAAAGCACTAACCTTTTCAACAAAAGCGCTATTCTATTGACCACATGCACTAAATTCTACAAAAGCGTTAACCTTTCCAACATATGCGCTAACCGACAATTCAAAAGCGTTAAATCATTCAAAAGCACTAACCTTTTTCACATATGTGCGAACACATGGATCAAAAGTGAGAAATATTTAAAAGAGATAACATTCAAAACAAAAGTGGGAACCAAACATTCAAAAGTGCTAAATTAACAAAAGTGATAACCTAAAAAGAAATAGTGCAAACCTACAAAGCAAAAGCGCTAACATGCAAAATCAAAAATCAGAAAATTAAAAACAAACCATAAAACATGCCGAAAAGAAAGGAAATTGGTACGTAACGTTGAAAACAAGCTTGGGATAAGGTACATACCAGATAACCATACTCAAGAGGTCACTGATACCATTGTACATGCTCAAATCGATGGTTCTCGAATGAGATAACCATTTTGCTAGCTCAACAAGGCAATTCTCTTCACTCCACAAGCTGAGAAGGATACAAATGAGGATAAAATTAACTTAGGTTAATTGTATAATTCCCATTTGAAAGGGTAATTAATGCTTTTAAGAGGGGCAATTTTGTTTATTTTCCACAAATAAATTTAATTGAAGGACCTTTTCAATTATCGTGAGATTAATCGCTCATCCAAAAAAAAATTCAAATTCACGATCAATCTTTTGAGGGGGAACACAATCAGGACTTCAATTCCATCAGAAGCATTGCCAAGACTTGATTTAATATTTGAAACAATGTTGTCTCAACATCATTTCAAAGAGGGGCAAAATGTATACACATAAAAATGGCTATGAGCAATTAAATAAATATTTTATATTTATTTAATAATTATTCTTCTATTAAATAGTTAATTTGAAAACATTAAATTGTTTAATTCATTTCATGTTTTTCTATTAATTAATTTAGTTGAAATATTTTATTAATTAATTTAATCAAAATATTTTATTAATTAATTCATTTATCCTTTTCCTCTAATCAATTAATTAAATATCTAATATTTAATTCTTCCTCTAATCAATCAATTAAATATCTAATATTTAATGGTTATTCTACTATCCCATTCTCATTAATTAAACAATTCTTAATTATTTAATCCCTTTTCCAACTCATCTTCCATCTCCACTTCATCTTTCCTTTGCCAACTCATCCATCATGTGGCTAAATCAATTCAACATAATTAAAAAAAATAACATTTATTAGCCACTTGTCTCCAACTTCCAAAATAAATGAAATATTGTGTACGCACACATATTTCCTAACCTTCTTCTATATTCTCTCCAACATCCCTATATCTTAGGAAGGACTTGAGTCCACTTGTCCTCTCATGCCTAAATCTTCTCCAACCATCCCTAGATTCCCTCAGTCTACAACCCAGTCAAGGTGAGATGAGTGACACTTGTCTTCTCCTTCCCCCTTTCTCTCAACCTTCGCCTTTGCTCACAACCATCCAAATTTGCAAATCTGATCACGACCATTGATCTCAGACACATCATCTTATCCTCTCAAAGTCTATAAAAGTAGGAGTTTGAGTTGAGAAAGAATTAGTCTTCAAGTTAACAATTTGAGTAAACTAATGCATTCGTGAGTTTTTATCTTGAACTAATTTAGCATAATCGTTTAACTTTAAATTATTTGCATTGCATATCATAGTATCAGTTAAATATCAGTTATCTATCCATTCTTCATATGCCATCTTGGAAGCTACCAGTGCTTGTCTGTGAGCAAATCATCTGCAACCAGGAACAATGGAGTTAGGACACAATAAGACTTAAATCATGAAGGTAATAATAGTGTTTTTATTTTATATTAATTTCATGTAGTTTCATTGGTTGATTTTGGATTTCCTGTAGCATTTCCTTTGTATTTTGTGAAACTAATATGCTGCATGTAGTATTTTGAATATTCAAGTCGACACAGTGTGTAGCCTAGAAACCCCACACATGGCACACAAACAAAGTGGTTTCCATTTTACTATAGGTCAACTTATGGAAAACTCATAGCCTAATGGACAACTCACTCCTTATAAAATGTCATCACTTGCAATGAAAACAAATTAGTAACAACAACACAATCAACCTAGTCCTTTGACTAAAGGAAAACTTGCAACTAGGTTCTTGTACACAAGTAAGAAAGCATAACGTGAAAAATTGGACCCTCACACACACACACACACACACACACACACACACACACACACACACATGCACTCACATGCCCAAACACATGCACACACTTGAACTTGAACTTGCTCACAAATTGTTAGAAATATTGGGGGTAAGCCTCACAATGGGCACCAAAAATGTGTGCATGTAAGTGTTACTATCAAATAATCAAAAAAGTTAGTGAAACATCAATAGAACATTATATATCAAAGGATAAATTCAACCAATAAGATAAACAAACTATCCTTTTTAAAGAGTTCCATTGTTTCTCTATCTCCAAGGATTCTTCTGGTCATGGTTTTTCTCTCAGATCATTGAGCAATTGAACTTTAGAATGACAACTCAAAGAATAAGTGCTATGATAAAGAGATCTATATTCTCATGCAACTAAGATCTATGTGTTGGATATTAGAGTTGTTGGAATGTGTTGTTGTCATTTATGTCAACATATTCTTGTGTTGCAGAGAATTGGCTTGTTGCAAAAGTTGGTTTGGGTGATCTGTTGCAGATGTGTTGATGCAGATTATGCTTATCTCTAGTTGATTCACTATGAGTTTCATGATGCTATGTGATGTTTTATTCAATTTATGTGGTTCGGTGTGTGGATTGTTTTATTTAGTGTTCAATCTTGCAGAGTTGTGGTATTTGATCCATATTGCTCCGGAATGATTATATATTGAGTTGTGGATGATTTGGAACTTTGCAAGCACATCTTTCAGTTTGTTAGTTGGTGTTCTTGAGCTCCAATGATGAATTAATGATGATTATTATTATCTGAGTTGTTGTGGTGATCGCAGTGGAATTCATGTTGTTTGTTGATTTTCTTTTATCGTGTCCTATGCATTTTGGTGGTCTGCGTTGATTGTGGTGCATGCTATTGAATATTTTATTGGTTTGGTGGCATTCTTCATGTTATGTGACATATTCAGTGGTTTAGCGTGTGATGGTATGATGAAAGAATAAGGATCTGGTCAACTACTGAGAGGGGGGGGTGAATCAGTAGATAGAAAAAATGATAATAAAATTCCACCAATCTCAGAATCAAACTCTCAAAGTAAACTTAGAACTGACAAGTTAAACCACTAAACTATAAATGCAATATCACTGTCAGAATAAACCGGTTGACTGTTACAACAGATTAATAGTAAACAAATTGAAACTCATAAACATCCAAATACTTTTACTGACATAAGTAAAACTTCATTTCATATTGTTGTCGGTTATCATGACTTATTAAAGTAGATTAAGTAGTTAAGCAAATCAACCATAGAAAACATAACCACAAAAACATTCACCACTTGACACAATATTTTTGATGTGGAAACCTAAATGGGAAAAACCACAGTGAGATGAGACTCACAAGATAACTATTTGAACTCTTCTGAAGTTCGCCTTGTTAGGAGCCAAGTCTGTTAAAGCTTTACAAAAATTCCTATTAAGAACAGATCCTGTTAGGGACCACCTAATTAAGGGATTGACTATAATGCCTTGTTAGAAGCAATACTCTGTGAGGAAAATGTTGGCATTCTACACTCTTATGAGAATAGTTGGTGTTGTCATTGATGGCAAACAACTGGCAATCATTTGGCAACCCACCAATAGTTATCGGCACCAACAATAGACTTCTACATACATCGGCAGGCACTTCACCGACAGCGGCAACAATGCATACCGACAAGATGACATGGAATAAACTTTTGTTTATTGCTTTATAATGTAATTATCTCTTGTAAAATCTAACATGGCATATTGTAAAAGACTCATATATGTATGAGATCTTATAGGTCTTTTTGTATAGTGGATGGATGAGAAGTATAAGGCAATTTTGTATAAGGTGATATAGTTGACAACGAAGGTTTTGGTTATAGACTAAACCGGTACTGAACCTAGCATAGTTGATGTTGATTTGAAGCATTAAATTATATTGGATTTTGATAATCCTTTTTGTAAGTCAGCAAGACTTCTATTTTGTAGTTGAGTAGTGAGCTCTAGGTTGCTAGCCTTCCTGCATGTGGAGGCCCCTCATTGTAAGTAATATTTATTCATTCGCCAGTGAGTGAATATTGTGGGTCACAAATCCCACCGAGGTTTTTGACATACCGAGTTTGCTCATTAAATATCTTGTGTTATGGTGTGTTCTCTATGTTGTCTATGTTATTCTTATTTGCTGCATTAATTCTTATTTATCGGTACGGTGTTTTGGGATGCAAAGTTTTTAATAAATATAAATATTTTGTTTACCAGTTAGACATTGATTCACCCCCCCTCTTAGTGTCTTTGGGACTGTCATTGATTCTAACAATTGGTATCAGAGCCTGGTCCTCTATTTTCAAAATCCCAACAGCTTGAGGAAGATTTTGACACTTGTACAGATGGAGAACTTAAGAAAACAATTGGAAGGAGCTCTTGTAGATTATGATGCAGAGAAATTGAAGAATATCAAACTTGAAGATGATCTAAGGACTGCACAGGAATTCATTAAAGAACTTCAGGAGAACTTTTCTATAGCACAAAATAAAAGAAAAGAACTTCATGAGAAGATGCAGAAAGATGATGATGACAAAGAAACTTTTAGAGAACTTGCAAACAAATTGAGACAAGAAAACAATAATATGAAGAATGAAATGCAAGATATGACTATGAGGTTATGTAAATATATTGAAGACAAGAAGAAGAATGAATAAGACTTGACTAGGAGACTTAATGATGCTAGAAATGAAAATCTAAGACTTAGTCATGAAAATGATATATTAAAGACATATTTGATTCACATGCAACATGATTAAACTGAGCTTATGAGACAAATGGGAATTCTAGAAAATGAGTTGGCTACTGCAAATAAACACAAAGACAAATTCAAGAAAAGTTTAGAGGAGCTTGATGACAAGCTGAAAAGTTAGAAACCTAATGGAGATACTAATGGACTTGGATTTGAAGTTGGAGAAAGTTCAAGTACTACAAACAATCTAGATCAAAACAAACCAGTAAGACAACCTAATGCTTATAAGTTTAATGGAAAATGTTTCAATTGCAACAAATATGGTCATAGAGCAAATCAATGTAGATTTAGAAATAATCAGAATATTAATGCACCCACCGGTCAATGTTCCAAAAGCAACAAAGTTGGTCATAATTCAGAAAATTGCAGAATGAATGTGAAATGCTATGTTTGTTGAAGATTTGGGAACTTATCTAATCAATGCAGAGCACAAACTGGCATAGGATATGGAAAGGATATTCAGAGGAATAATGTGACTTGTTATGCTTGTAACAAGATTGGACATATTGCAAAATTTTGTAGAAGCAAGACTTCACCGACAAACAATAAAGGATCCAGTTTGAAAGGCAAAGAAAAGGTAGATGAAGTAAAGCAAGAATTTTTAAAATAATAGATTAAGAAGAGAGATCAGAAAGTTGATGAAACTATCTCTGCACTGATAGAACAAAGTAATTCTCCACCAGTAGGAGATTCTTCATCCAACTGTGAAGTAACCCTTTGGGGGTATTGCAACAAGTTGAAAATCATGCAAATTACCCTTAGTTGATGGTGAGAAGATAGATTTCTTCTTTACTAACAAATGTGTTAAATTTTCACTTAACCGACAAGCATTTAATGCGGTTGGTGGAAGATATGTCATTATAAATCAACCGATTTCCCTCATTTTTGACTCACTGAACATTCAAATTCTCAGAGAGTGCGAAAACTGAGTGAAGGCATTCAAGGTGAAGGTGCGAAGTGATTTCTTCAGACAATCAAAATATTTTCAAGCAGTAAAAGGTATTTTTCAATGGCCTCCTCTTCTATTCCTGAGTTTATTTCGAACCCTACCATTGTGGAAAATGTGAAATGCCCTAGGCCCATGTTTAAGATAATTCCCAAAATTGCTAAACAAGATGACTTTGTAGGGGCATTCTCAAAAATTCCTAAAGGTGTAGCATTTGCAGAAGACCCTAGGATTTATATACATTGCAATATAGAGGAACTAGGACATTAGGAATTAATGAAAATGTTTAAAAAGGTCATTTGTGATGAACATGGTACTGTTAAACCCAAACACAAAATTGTGGAAACTTTAGGTTTTGTGGAGATACTGAATATCCCTCAATTTCCAGAGGAAGTGGTAAGGATTGTATTGAGTAGAGCACATGGAGAATTCTTATGGTTGGATTCTATTCACAAAATAACCCGACAAGCAATTAGGGAAGTTATTGGTTTACTCTCAACCGACAACAAACCTGATAAGACAAAGAAGATTCCAAACAACAAGGTGATAAGCTTAACCGGAGCAACATCTAAAAATAGATCACTTAGAGTAAATGATATCAAGGACATCAATGTGAGATTTGTAAGTATGGTGCTAGGATACAAGGCCACAGATGCTAACAGGCTAAATTTTATTTCTAGTCTCTATATACACAATGCTTATGAGATGGTAAAAAACAATGCAATGATAGATGCGTGTGAATGGTTAAAAGATGAGCTTATTGACAATTTGAAAAAGATTAAGGGAGACAAGAAAGGCACTTTTAGTTTTGGAAATATGTTGGTATGTTTTATGTTGTACTTTGTTAAAGAGATCCTTGGTACAAGACCCAAAAAAATTGGTTATGATATACTAGTAGGAAAACAACTATAGGAAGATTTTACCAGAATGGGAACTTCTAGAGACAACAACATAACATATTACTTTAAAACCTTCCAAGCTAATATGAGAGCTAGAGAAAAGTTACCACAAAGTGTAGTAGATAAATATGACAAAGAAATTTGTTTTGTTATCAAAAGAGATGAGGCATGGATGGAGGCAGTACTCCCTAGGACTATTTGGGTCACCGAGATGGGATATGAAGTAGATCTTACTATTCTGGAAACATAATCCAAAGCTTTACTGGAAGCACTGAGAGAACTATCAAAAAAGGTCTTTGGTAGTGCTGAGACTATTGAGAGTGATGTAAATTTGTTGAAGAAAAGAAAGAAAAGAGAAAAATACATTAGAGATGCTTCTAAGAAAGTAAAGGAAATCAAAGAAAAGGTCATGAACCTTAGTGGCATATCAGCTAGTGAGCTTGAAGGACTTCAACCGGAGGCACATATTTCACCGGTTGACACATCTTCTGGAACTGACAGTGAGAAGGTAGCAAAATTTAAAAGAGTTGTAAGGAGGAAGAGAAAACCTTCACCGGTACCCTCTCCTTCACCTAAGAGAACAAGGAATTTAAGAAAGAAACAACAGGCAGTAAGGGGACCACCCAAGAAAATAACACCAAAGAAGAAAAAACAACTAGTTACCCCTTCTTTGAATGATTTGTTGAATGAAATAACTGATGATGACAATTTGGCTAATGTGCACAAACTGTATAATACATTTAATGATTCTGATAGGGAAAGTATTAAGAATAGAATTATTTTACACTTGGACATGTATAAGAAGGTTCTAATTGAAGTTGTGGATGATTTACCAAATGAACTTTATAGAAGATTGGATGCAAAAAGGATAGCAGTAATGGAGCTGGATAAGAAACTGAAAATTGCAAAACTTCTAGTTGTACATCCTGTTAACTCAAGAGAAGAAATTGATGAACTTATTTTTGAGGCTAATAGATCCATTTTTGCCAGTGGGCACCGACAAGTAATCTTGATGGTAGGAAGAGTGAAAGAGATTGTAGATGAGGCTGCAGATAATTGGGATATATTTTTTGTGGAAAAAGAAAAACAAGAGGAAATAAACATACCTAAAAAGACATTCAAAGTGTATCAGAAGGAAAAGGACAAGGGAAAAGGAAAAATTGTTGGAGTTCCAAACATTAATATTACTGACAATCTACTGCCACCACCTTGGGATAATGCACCGATACACTCAGAAGATCCACCGATTATTGACACTGAAGGTATTACACATGATGATACAAATCTCGAATCAGAGATACTCTTTACCATGAATGTGGATAATCAAGAAGTAAATATTGTTGTGGATAAGGATAATTTAGAGGATAAGGCAGACAATGTTGATGGTGGCAACATGGCAGAGAAACTAGTAGAAACTGTTGAAGCTGAGATCCCAACCCAAATAGAGCAACCGTCAGAAACTGAAAAATCTACTGAAGATAAAGATACTTGTACAGGGCCACCGGAGACAAAGATACCGACAGTTGAAACTTCAGAAAAATAAACTGATGCAGAGGTACACATAGAAACAGAGAAACCGACAATCACAGAGACATTAAAATAGTCTAAGAAACCTTTACAGGTTGAGATGCAAACCCAGACTGATCCACCAGAGGAAATTGCAAGAAAAATGGTTACACCTGATGGAAGCACAAAGGTAATAAAGATAATTGGTCAGGCATCCAACACATCTACAAGTGAATTCAGACCTACCAATGTTACAGAGGTACTTTTGGATTCAACCAAGAAGATAACGGATTGCAATGCATTGGCATACAAGGCAATTGATAAAACTTTACCAATTCTTAAATTGATCGCACCAAATTGTAACATAGATCATATTAAGGATTCTTTAGGTAAATTGGACACATTGTCCAAATTTATTGTTGACAATGTAATAACTATTGACAAGGTGAATGAGGACACAATCAAAGAAAGAGTTGAAAAAGAGAAAAACAAATTCTTTGAAGATGCCATAAAGAAGTGTACATAACACTTGAACACATTATTATTGGTACTTAACTCTACAATTTTGGAGTACAAAGAGCTATATAAGGAAACATGCAAACCTCACCTTTTGACAGAGGACATAGATAAGGAGATCAGAAAAACACAGAAAGAAATTGATGACATAGCTGATAATATAATTGGTTCATCCGGACATCTATCAGTTTTTGAGCAAGAAATGGCAGGTTTTGAGGATAAATTAGAGAAACTTGAGAAAGAGAAGGCAAGGATAAGGTCAAATGCCTGAGAACTTAAAAATAAACCTGGTCCTAAGTTGGACATTCTTATCTCTCAGAGAATTGAAATATCTAAGGCATTACTTCAAGGAGAGCGATCATCGAAAGATCACATGCATTATCTCACTGGCATGATCCAATAGACTAAGGAAGCCTTGAATGATAGCAAAAGGTTTATGCAGAGTCTAAATCTAGTTTTGGCAGATATTTTTCAGATTATAACCAACCGATTATAGACTTTGAGGTGAATTTTTTTTGGCACTTGTTTGACTATTTTTGACAACCTTTGTCATTGATGTCAAAGGGGGAGTAGTGGAGAGAAAAATGCTTATACAAAGGAGATCACTTGCTCAGGGGAAGCACATATTTTTGGAAACTTTACGGACTACAGTTTTTGGGAACAGTTTTTGGATTTTTTCTCATGAGTGTTGCCATCAATGCCAAAGGGGGAGATTGTTGGCATTCTACACTCTTATGAGAATAATTGGTGTTGTCATTGATGGCAACCAACTAGCAACCATCTAGAAACCCACTGATAGTTACCAACACCGACAATAGACTTCTACATACACCGACATGCACTTCACCGACAACAACAACAATGCATACTGACACTCAAGCCGACATGGAATAAATTTTTTTTAATTATTTTATAATGTAATTATCTCTTGTAAAATTCAACATGGAATATTGTAAAAGACTCATATATGTATGAGATCTTATAGGTCTTTTTGTATAGTGGATGGATGAGAAGTATAAGGCAATTTTGTATAAGGTGATATAGTTGACAATGAAGGTTTTGGTTATGGACTGACCTTAAACCAGTACTGAACCTAGCATAGTTGATGCTGATTTGAAGCAGTGCATTATATTGGATTTTGATAATCCATTTTGTAAGTCAGTGAGACTTCTATTTTGTAGTTGAGAAGTGAACTCTAGGCTGCTAGCCTTCTTGCATGTGTAGACCCCTCATTGTAAGTAATATTTATTCATTGGCCAGTGAGTGAATATTATGGGTTACAAATCCCATCGAGGTTCTTACCATACCAATTTTCCTCGTTAAATATCTTGTGTTATGGCGTGTTCTCTATGTTGTCTCTATTATTCTTATTTGTTACATTAATTCTTATTTACTGGTACACTATTTTGGGATGCAAAGTTCTTAATAAATATAAATATTATGTTTACTAGTTAGACACTAATTCACCCCCCCCAGTGTCTTTGGGACTATCATTGATTCTAACAGAGTAACCTCAGTAGAGGATTTGATATCCAAGCTAATGGACCACCTGGTTAGAGGATTTAAATAACACCAAGCTTGTTAGATCTTACCTAGTTAGGGGATTTCAAACTGCTATAATTGTTAGAAAACAATAGGGGTTTGCTGATCTATTTGAATAGTACTACACTTTCTTGTTCAGATCATTTTCATGCTCCTATCTTCCTTTACACAAACTGTAGATACATCATCAAGTTCGGCAACCACACACTCAACTGAAACTTTGCCAACTTTGAAACAAAATAACTCATCGACCTTATAAACAAATCAATAGGTTGGTAACACAACAAAAACCTAATTCTCTCATAGAGATTACAGACAAGTCAGTCCAGGTATGACTATTGGATTACATAACAATCTCTGCACATCATTCAAGAAAGCCTCGACCGCTCCTTGATCACGGCTTCATCGAACTCAGTAACTCATCACACACTTTGCATTACATGCAATATACTTGCTCATTCCCTAGACAAAAACCATTATCTCAACATGCCAAAAACACTTTGAAACTCTCTTCATACAATATGCATATGTGTCATAATCATTACCTCAAATCATCAGATCATAAACCAATACAACCAATTAAATTGGTTAGGGTTTATCAAATCAACAGGTAGGGTTTACCGGTTCAACTCTCCAATACTTAGCAATACTGGTTCACTCCACAAACTTACCTACTGGTTACAGTTTCCTTCACTAGCTCTTCCTACCGGTTACAAAATAATATTATAACAATATTATTACTGGTTAATTGACATCAATGACAACATAACATTTCATTAATGCAATCTTCATGCAAATGCTAACAACGTGTTGCAGATGATCTTGCCGAATTAATTGGTGGTGTTGTATGTTTGAGGATTTGATTTGGTTCCATGCTATGTCCTTGCTGACATTGTATTGGTTTGGTTATGAATTTATGTATCGTGTGGTATAATTTTGTAATTAGGTCTTATGTGTTGAGCTGACCTTATGGTTAAGGTTGATGATTTGTATAAATAGGCATTGTAATCATGTAAATTGTGTGTCTGTGAATGTATGTGGTTGTGTTTATGATCTGAGAGTATATATGTGCAAACAAGCAAATATATCATTTGGAACTGTGAAAGAGCAAAGAAGTATTGTTGTGCAGACAATGTGCTTAACTAGAACTATGATCAGGCATTTGGAGATGTTATTCTTTCAGTTCATGTAATCTGGATTGTTCTTTGATCTTTGTAAGGTAGTGAGCCATACCCAGGGTTGTAGCCCTTTTTTGTTTTGAGTAGTAGGTAGTGTGCCTGAATGCATGTGCATTCCCCATTGTAATATTTACATATACTACTGCCGAGTATCATTATATTGTGGGTAGGTTCTCACTGTGGCTTTTCTCTTAACCAAGTTTTCCACGTCAAAAATTTGTGTGTTATGTGTGTTGTTGATGTGGTAATTATTATTTTTATTGTTTTTCATGATCAGATATAAATTTAAGGTTAATTTGGTTGAGTTTGGTAAAAACTGATTCACCCCCCTCTCAGTTTTCCTACTGCTTTGCTGCCAACAATTGGTATCAAAGTTGGATCCTTTGGAAGGAGCTTGGCCACTTGGCGAGATTTGGAATGGAAGCTATTATTTTCAAGAAGGAGAGTCTAAGATTTGATGGAACTAATTACTCTATATGGAAGAATCAGATGGAAGTTCACTTGAATTGTCTTGGAGAAGATTATTGGAAAATTACAAAGAATGCATACATTGTTCCTCTGAATGGCCATGTTACTGCAACTAAGATCAAGGATGTTGAAAATAATATAAGAGCTAAAGAAGCATTGTTGAGTGCCCTAACTGATGCATAGATGGCTAATGTGACGGGATTGCAGACTGCACATGAGATTTGGAAGAAGCTAGAAACCTTGTATGAAGGAGATAAACATGTGAAAGTTGCTAAATTGCAAAGCTTGAAAGGGAAGTATGAGTTGTTGATAATGGGAGAAGATGAGAATATTGCATCCTTTATGGCTAAAGTGAATGACCTTGTCTTGAATATTATATGTGTCAATGGAGTTGTTGAAGAAGATGAGGTTGTGGCTAAAGTGTTGAGATATTTTCCTCCTGCTTATAAACATAAAGTTGCTGCTATTGATGAGATCCAGACTGTGACAACTATGAAAAGAGATATGTTGGTGGGTAAGCTTGCTACTTTTGAATTGAGTGAAATTGGTGAATCACATGGTAAAATTGAGACTGCATTTAAAGCTACTATATCCAAGAAGGAGAAGTATGATCCAGGAGAAAGTTCAACTAGGGTGTCTAGATATGAAAGAGAAATGAGAGAGATGGAAGAACAAGAAAGAGAGTTGGAAGAGCTCGAAGCACTTATTGCTAGAAGATTTCCTAAGAGAGCCAATAAGTATGAAGGGAAGTTACCTTTGAAATGTTTTTCTTGCAATAAGATTGGTCATTTTGCTTCTAGGTGTCCTAAAAGAGTAGGAAAAGTGTCAAAGTATGATAAGCCTTACAAGCCTAACCAGAAGTATAGATATCAGAAGAAGTGTTATTATGTTGTTGATGAAGGTGTGAAAGATAAGGAGTCTGAGATAGGGAATTCTGAAAAATGAATTTGTGTTCATTTCTATCAAGGAATATGATCTGGTAACTGTTGATTCTACAAGTTGTATTGTTGAAGAGAAAGCTTTGGTTGTTAAGATTGATGAAAAATATGAATGGGTGATTGACAGTGGTTGTTCAAATCATATGATGGGAGATAAAGGTAAATTTTTGAATATGGAGAAGTATGATGGCGATGTAGTAAGATTTGGAGACAACAAATCTTGTGTAATCTATGGTAGAGTTTCTATTTCTCTTGATGGTAAGAATAATACTAATTGTGTTTTATATGTTGAAGGTTTGAAGCATAATATTTGGAGTGTTGGACAGATGGTTGACAAGGGATATGATTTACAATTCAAGAATGAGAAGTGTAAGATCTTGAATAGCTCTGGTATAGAGATTGCATTAGGTACTACAACTAAACATAATATCTTTCATCTGAATGCTGGTGAGAAAAGTTGCTTGATTGCTCAGATTGATGAGAGTTGGTTCTGGCATAGAAGGATGTGTCATGTTAATTTTGACTGCATGATTAATATTAGTTCTACTCAAGTTGTTACAGATCTACCTAAGATAGTGAAGCCTACTAATCCGATATGTAAATAATGTCAATTGGGAAAGCAAACAAGAATTTCATTCAAGAGAAAATTGTATACATCTAATGGGTTATTAGATCTTGTGCATATTGGTTTATGTGGACCTTCTAGAGTGGGAAGCTTGCAGGGAGATAGATACTTTATGTTGCTGATTGATGACTATTCTGGGATGATTTGGGTCACTTTCCTAAGGGATAAATTTGAAGCACTGAAGAAATTCAAAATATTCAAAGCTAAGGTGGAGATAGATACATGGTTGAAGTTGAAGTGTCTAAGGTCTGACAGAGGAGGTGAATTCATTTCTGGTGAGTTTAATTCTTTTTGTGAAGAGCATGGAATCAGGAGATAGTTAGCTGCTCTGAGAATCCCTCAGAATAATGGAGCTATTGAAAGGAAGAACAAAACTATTTTGGATGTTTCTCGAACTATGTTGATTGAAGGAAATGTTTCACATATATATTGGAGAGAATTTGTTAGAACTTTTATATACACATTCAACTAGGTGCATATAAAAGGTGATTTCTATAAGACCCCTTATGAGCTATGGTTTGGTCATGTTCCTATAGGTAGATATTTCAGAATCTTTGGAAGAAAATGTTATATCAAAAGAGATGAGGATATCAGAAAATTTGATGCAAGATGTGATGAAGGAATATTTTTGGGATATTCTACTAAGAGCAAAGCCTACCGGTGTTACAACAAGAGACTGAGAAAAATAGTGGAAAGTGCAAATGTGAAGGTAGATGAAGGTCATGAGAAGAAAATCAGAGCATGCGGATATGACTCTGATGATCAGGATGTTACTACAAAGCAAGTACAAAGTCTGAGCATGAAGTAGAGTGATCCAGTAGAAATAGTGAATGCAGATGTTGTTGTCGATGAAGAAGTTCAGGAGACTGAAAATCAGAGTAATCAAAAGATACTGAGGTATGTAAGATTAAATCATTCATAGAATCAAATTATTGGTGATAAAAATAAAGGTGTGATGACTAGGAGAAGAATTTCTACTAAAGAGACATGTTTGGTTTCTAAAATTGAGCTTAAAGATGTTGTTGAAGCTTGTAAAGATGAAAATTGGGTAAAAGCTATGGAAGAAGAGTTAGATCAGATTGAGAAGAACAAAACATGGGAAATTGTTTCGAGACCTAATGACAAGAATGTAATTGGTACTAAATGGGTGTTTCAGAATAAGATGAATGAAGATGGGGAAGTTGTTAGAAATAAAACAAGATTGGTATGTAAGGGATATTCACAAATGGAAGGTATCTATTTTGAGGGTACTTTTGCTCTAGTAACTAGAATTGAAGTTGTTAGAATATTTTTTGCATATGTTGCTCATAAGAAATTCAAGGTATATCAGATGGATGTGAAGTCAGTCTTTTTGAATGGTGAATTAGAAGAGGAAGTCTATATTGAGCAACCATATGGATTTTCATTGATAGATGAAGGAGACATGGTATGCAGATTAAATAAAGCATAGTATGGACTTAAACAAGCCCCTAGAGCTTGGTACATCAGATTGGACATGTATTTGATGAAGTTGGGATTCTATAAAGGTACTACTGATAGTAATTTGTATTTCAAGATTGATAATGATAATATTTTGATTATTGAAGTCTTTGTTGATGACATTATTTTTGGAGGAGATGATGATTTGAGTAAGAAGTTTGATGATGATATGCAAAAAGAATTTGAGATGTCTATGATAGGTGAGATGAAGTTCTTTTTGGGATTGCAAATTTCATAGACTGATAAAGGAATTTTCATATCTCAATCTAAGTATGTGAAGGAATTGTTAAAGAAGTTCAGGTTGGATGATTCCAAACTTGTTGGAACTCCTATGGTGATTGGATGTAAGATGACAAAAGATGATGAATCTCTGAAGGCTGACCAGACTCTGTATAGATCTATGATTGGTGGAATGCTTTATTTGACTCAAACTAGGCCTGACATTATGAATGTTTTATGTCTTGTTGCAAGATTTTGGGTTGATCCTAAGGAAAGTCATGTTACTGTTGTAAAGAGGATATTCAGATACTTGAAGGGAACAATTGATTATGGTCTGTGGTATTCGAAGGATGACGATTTCACTTTAAATGTTTATACTGATGCTAATTGGGCAGGTGATGTTGATGATCAAAAGAGCACTACCAGTGGAGCATTCTTTTTGGAAAAGAAGTTGGTTGCTTGGACAAGTAAGAAGCAAGATTCTATTTCTTTATCTACTACTGAATCTAAATACATTGTTGCAACTAGAAATTGTGCTCAGGTACTTTAGATGAAGCAAATGTTGAAAGATATTAGAGTTGTCTATAATGAGCCTACTATTATATATTGTGATAATTATAGTGCTATCAATATTTCTAAGAATCCGATGTTGCATTATAAGACAAAGCATATATCAATCAAGTTTCATTTCTTCAGAGAGAAGGTGAATGAGAAAGAAGTTAGATTGGAGTATGTATCTACAAACACTAGTACACTCGAAGCTGATTTTCGATGGCCGATTGTCAGATTTGCGAATAATTTTCGTTGGAGTGCCAACAAAAGTAGCCGTCAAAAACTCGTCATCGGATTGGTCGATGATGCCCTACCCATCAAAAATATGACAATTAGATGGACTCTACTGATGGTGGGCATGAACACTCTTCCGGTCAAAAAAGTCATCGGAATCAATAGATTTCATCACAAAGTCGACGACGATTTGGAACTTTGCACTGACGGTGATGTTGTTTGTCTGACACTTGTGTCGTCGGTCCATTCAGAGACATCGACGACCATCTGACTATGAAGTGTCTTCGGACGTACAATATCCTCATCAGATGTTTGTGTGGTTTGAGTCAGAAGTACGATGACTACAGAACATTTCACCGATGAGAACGTTGTATGTTCGCTGATTACATCTTCAGTCGAAAGCTTGGTATTCATTGTAATTCCGACGATGATAATTTTTATCAGAAAAATTATTATTATCTAGTCATTGATATGTACAGCGAATGATATTCTATCCCCACCACCTACCAGTAGGGGCATAGGTTTGAGTCTAATATGAGGCGCATGGTTTCAAGCTAATATGATCAGGCGCATCATGGTTGAGATGGTCCAACTCCCTAGTCTCACTCTATGACTAAGCTCATGCCATATCTAGATCAAAGACATCTCAAATAAATCATCGATGGAAAGCTGCAAAATGACATTTTCATACATAAGCAAGACATACACAATTGGGCACAATCACCAAGAGAATGGTAAAAAGTGTGTTTGAGATCATTGTCCTAATTGTGGTGTGGTCATGAAGAGATCATCATAAATTTGTCAACTACGGTGATCTCTTCGTGACGACACCACAATTAGGACAATGAACTCAAACACACTTTTTACCGTTCTCTTGGTGATTGTGCCCAATTGTGTATGTCTTGCTTATGTATGAAAATGGCATTTTGCATCTTTCCACCGATGATGTATTTGATATTTCTTTGATTTAGATATGGCATGAGCTTAGTCATAGAGTGAGACTAGGGAGTTGGGCCATCTCAACCATGGTGCGCCTGCATATGCATATAGTTTTGTGTATTCATTAAAGATTTTCATTTAATTTTAAGCATTTTGGTTAGCAAATCAGGGGTGCACTTTATATTCTTGTTATTATCCAATTCACTTACTTTAGCTCTATTTCTTTCTTCAGATTTGGGGTCTAGAGCTCCTCCCTAAGAAGAGATTGTTGGTTTTGTCTCCCCTGCTTTGGTTGGAGAGTTTCTTGCTATCTCTAGTAGTTTGCATATGAGGCATAAAAAAACTTACAAGGATGAGGCATATTCATTACTTACAAGTAATAAAAAAACTTACAAGGATGAGGTATATTCATAACTTTTGTAGTGCCACCTTGGATATCAACACTACAAGCAACTCATATTGTTCGTGTACAAACAAGACAATATGGGAGTTCATTATACCCAGCAACTTGTGGTGTTGTTGTTCGTGTTGGCTCTATTGGAACCTATAATTAAGATTCAATATACATTATTCAATAAGATTAACTGTGCAACATAATGAAATATTGAAAAGTGTGATATCTTGTTGAGCTTTGCTTGGTTTCGAGAATAGTTTAATATTCTCTACTTAACAGGGCCAACCATGTGAAGGTGGAAGCTCATTTGCCCCCCCCCCCCCCCCAACATCACTCTAAATTCCCCGTTAACATCTTATAACATTCATTCATTCATTCTTTCTACCATTAATAAAATATAGCATTCATTCATTAATATCACATAACATTCATTAACACATAACATTGATTAGCATTAATTAACACGCAACATTCATCAATATTAATTAACACATATCATCCATAACCATTAATTAGCACATAATTACATTCACTAACACATAAAAATCAGTCATTATCAAATAAGTTAGATTACAATAATTTCATTCTTTGTTTTTTCTTTGAAGCTATGAAAAGACTAAGTGGACCATCGGTTTCTTCATCATTTCCCCCCTCTACAGATGTTCTGCCAACTACTCGTGATCTCAATGTATGCCTAGTCCTGTACTAAGGACGAGGACATAGAAGCGAAGGGGGGTCCTTTGCAATAACAAAGAAATGGGTTAAATTCAAAAAAATAAATTATTATTGTTACAAGTATTTCATTAATTTAGAGAACATAATTGTTGTGCTCTTTACCTGATGGGGCCACATCATTTTGTGTAGCCTCAACCTCAACCTCAACATGCTAAACACCCTCTAGATCATCTGGAGTTGAAATACCAAAGGTTACATTAATGTTGAACACCAATTGCAATTATATTTGTTTAAAGAAATAACACTGGTCCTCTTTACCTGAGTGGGGAACATCACGTTCTTGATGTTGTGTACCCAGATCATGCTCCACTTGCTCACCACCGACTACATGCTCTAAAATATTAACAAAAAAGGTTACATAAATTACTACTCTAATTACAAATTAAGATGTTTAATTGTATTAATAGCTAAATAAATAAATTTGAATAGCAAATGAATACCTCCACTACTGGGATGCACATCCGAAACTTCATGTGCAGGTGGCGTTTCACGATTAGCAAGCTGCATTCCAATGACATGCACATTGTTATCATTTCTTGCTTATTTAAAACAAATATAGTCACTTTATGTTGGAACTCAACATCAATTAGATTATTGGTAAAGTATTCAATTTGAAACAATTTCCATTTTGCATATTTACCTATGTGACGGATGCACTCAAATGTTGTGTATTCCCACTCAATTCTTGTAGCCAATCAGCCATGGCTGAATAGCCTTTCTGGTAGGCAATTATCTTGTCATCTTCTATGGGCGCTCTATTGAATTCAGAGCCCTGCATTTTTGCTTGGTACCATGAATTTTGCTTGCATTGTTTGATAAAAAAAAATGTTAGCAATTTATTAATATTTTGTTTACATGAGATACTTACAATTCGTGCAACAAGTTTCATGTAACCACCAGAGCCGAGTTTGTGTTTCTTGTGCTTTTCTTGCCTTGCCTTGGTTGCCTTTGACGTGTCGCTCAGTCTATAAAAAGTTTGAAATATGTTAGATTATATAAATATAAAGCGTAATTAATTAGTACATAATTACATTCTTAATAGTATCCCGTACCTTCTTCTGGCGTCTAGTGGTGTATTTCCCTTTTTCCTTTCAATTCTCTCCTTGGCATCCAAAATCAGGTCCTTCCACTCCCTTTCTGGAATCATGGGGGGACGCTCGTACTTTAGGTTCCTCTCTAAATGGGTCCTGTATTGGTCCCTCACATACTTTAGATATGTGCAATCTTTTTCAAGGAGCTTGGTTTTGTCAAAGGTGTCATTTCCAAACCAATCAACCATTTGGTTTGTCAATTCATCTTTTAACCTTTTTTCTTGGTCATTCCACCTTTTAAAGCAAAAACAAACCTGTTAGATTCAGAAATGAATTGAAGCTACATTTATTACACTTCAAGAAATGGATCAAAGGAAAACTATTCTAGCAATGATATGAAATCAAAATAGTCGATTAGGGTTAGTTCACATATGATGTACCACCTTTTACGTATGGTGGGCCCAAATATCTGCAATGCAATGTCACTAAGATGTTTATAGAAAATATCATTGCCTGCAAAAAATTCATGGGATCATTAGTCCAAAAAGAGTGATCATAAAGTAAATTACAATTAGAGTATATATAATAATAATTTTAAAGTACCTGGAACCTTTTGTATCTTTAAGGGAATCATTTCTTTGTCACTCACCACCAATGTGGCCTGCAACGTTCCCATACTAGCAATACGAGAAGATCCAGGAAATGATGCTATGTTATCAGTAGTAGTCGCCTCTGGCACATCCTCATGTGCATCTCCTCCTACAAAAAGTGAATCCACGATGAAATGGCATTAGAATTCAAGAAAGAATGCTTCAAGGGAAATAAACACATGACAAAAGATAGAGCAAAAGAGGGATCTACCAACAGTGGGTGGGCCAATATGATGTGCACTAGAGGATGTCTGCATGCTACATGTTGCCGACATTACAGTCGGCAATACAGGTGAGGGTAACCTCTGATGAGGCGGCAACAACATTTGTACAGTAACATTGACAACACCTAAAGAATAATACATTAAATATATCAAACATTAATTATATGAAAAGTGAAAGAATTGTAAACAAGGATGAACCTTTATTTTGAAAATTGACAGTATCAAGTATGATGTGTTTTGGGTACTTAGAGTGATAAGCCAAGCAAGTGATAATACAAGAAAATCGTCATCACCTGAAGATCCTACAACACCCTGATCGTGGGAACGACTTTGATGAGGGCAGATAAATTGCTATAAAAACAATACGTACATATTTTAGTTAATGACATAAAAGAGAATAAAATATAAACCATTATTGAACTTTTGTTATAATTAAAGTTTTCATTACTGCTTACTTGCAAGTTTTCTATTGTCCAAAGCAATAATTCCACCCTCTCTTGTATCTCATCAGTAATAGGATTCACAGCTGCCAAAGCAACAATCTCTTTTCTAATTTTTCTAAGAGGCATTTTAAAGAATTTCATAAGGTGTGTGGGATCTTCAGGATCATCATTGCTTAAACCTAATGATTCCACATCCCTAGAAAGGTGCTCAAGTACTACAACTCCCTTTCCCTTTCCCTAAACATCTGTTTGTGTCAAGAATATCATTAACAATTACAAAATTAGTATAAATCACTAAAAAAAAGAACATAATAATGTAACAGTTTGCTTCTATCGAATTTGTACAATTACAATGAGGTTTACCTGCTTGGTAGAAGTGTCACAAGCTACATCCCTATCTGCAATATGTGATGGATCCATGTTGGCCTATGACAAAGAAAAATTATAAAAAACGTTAGCGAAATTAAACCAATAGACTTAGCAAAAAAAATTCAAAATAAAATGGTATATTGGATTCATTAATTGGAGGTTGGTTAATTTAAATGGTATATAGTACGTACCACCCCCATGATATTAACTTTGTTTGTATCTATACGATTTAAATTGTAATCGATTAGAAGCTCTTCGCCTACACTTATTGATTTTATCGCACATACAAATACATGATTTCCCTCGCGTGCCTCAAATATGCAATTGTGTTGTTTATTAGTTGACCCAGGTTGCATACTATTTATAAAACTTGCAATATTCCCTATTGCTTTTGGCCGACCATCAATGTATACAGCCACTCATTTACTTCGATCATTATCTTTATGTTGTATATAATTTGCTGACAGTGCATGTTAGGTCTTACTTGGAAGGCTAATGTACTAAGAGGGGAGGGGTGAATCAGTACTTCAAAACTTTTCTTCAAAAACAATTTTATAGATAAACACAAACTATGTATAGCTGATCTCAAAGATATGTAATACTAAAACATAATCAGAGAAATAACATACATCAAAATATCACTCCATAACACAAACATTTTTGGTCACGCAGAAACTCTTGGTTAGAGAGAAAAACTGTGATGGGGATGGCACCCACAACTTCACTACTGCAGTAATCAAGATTGCTCGGTTAGAGCTACATGTTTAGCCATTTCTAATAGCTTACCCTATTAGGAGTATGAAGATCTTTAGATCTACCTTGCTAAAGGATTTTACAAACACTTCTACAAAATATTGTACCTGAGGCTTTATAATTTATAGACTTTATTAGAGTCTTTTACCCTGTTAAAGGTTTCTATTACAACTTAAAATTTCAGTCAAAAATCTTTACAAATATTTGCAACTTCACATCTGAAATGTTATAGCGGACTCTATGTGCTCAATATAAAATTACCTTTCTCATAGCATTCCTCGATAATTGATAAATCAACTCGGTAACCACTTCTGTATACTCTGTTCTCTTAAACTGTTCTCTGAAACCTTCTCGGTAACCTATGATTATCTCTATCAATCTTCTTTCTTCATACTGAACTATGTCATTCCTTTGTGTCTCTTTTCTTGATTGACTTTTCATATCATATCTTCTCATATACTCAAATCATTCTATATATATAGATCTCTGAGATGATGATCTGTTCATGCTTCGATCATACAAACATGTTTTATTGAATGAATAAACGTAGAAATTATTTCATTGGATATTCTTCCTCAAAATCATACAAAATCTTTAAATGCAATTTCCTATGTAGTAATGGTTTCATCTTCTCAAATTATGTAACACGTTTCACATGTGTGTCCAGGTTCATTGAATCTAGTAACACGTTTTCACTCGGTTCAGATTAACTCGATATTCCTTCTTTGCTGCTCAGTAAACATATAAAACTTACTCGGTAGATAGTCTGCATATGTCTCGATTCACATCTCGGTGTGTATCATCTCGGTGACTTGTCTTTCTTCTGTAACTGACACCGGTGACCTTGGTGTTTACCAACTGGACTTTTTGGTAGTATTAACCGACTAGAGTATATAGAATGACTTTGGGCATAAAACTAATGAAAACTTAGTAAATAGCAACAATCTCCCCTTTTGACATTAGTTTGGTATGTTTGACAAAACTCCTTTCATAGTCATAATACAAAATATATATACTTGCAAAATAAACTGAAATGTCACTATATACAATGTTCAAATACATACTCAAATACATACTTCCCTTATCAGTATTCTATACATAACTTGATGTTCCATGCTCCCCTCGACAATTTCAACTATACACTCGATATATATGATAAATTATGTACACTCAGATATTCATGCTCGGTCATGTTCGGTACACTCCCCCTTTTTGACAAACATCAAAACTAGTTACCATTTGGTGGGGGCAACTGATCAAAAATAGATTTATACTTTGTACGAGCTTCTGTAAGAGTGTGCTTAAGTGCATCCTTGACACTTTTGAGTATTGTAATCTGAGCTATAATATCAGCTGACAGTGTGATCAAACCATCTAAAGTGCTTCCCTCGACATGAGTTGACAGTTGGGTAGCTCGGTTGATCTGCTCTTGAACTAATGACAAATGGGGAATAAATAATGTTTGAAGAGTCATGATATCCATCCTTATTTTATGCTCTTCATTCCAAAGTTCTAACTATTGAGCCATACATGTTTGTAGCCTTGTATAAAAATTCTGAAGAGAATTTGGCTTGGTAGTCAATTTATTTGAGAGATCGGTGATCTCTTTTTCAATGACTTTAGTCTTATTCTTGATATCTTTGATGAAGAATGAAAATGTACATAACCTCTAGAATAAATAAATAATATGCTTGAGTTGAGGGGACAACTCATCAATGAATTCAATAAGCTTTATTTTACCTATAGCAATTGCTTTTTGCACTTCTTCAATCATCTTGACAGTTAGCTCTTTTTCCTTCAATTTGCTAAGGTATTTTGATGCTTCTACTCCAGATTCCTCCAATTGAGTGAGTAGTTCATCCAGTTGCACATTGATGACAACATCTTTATTGATGGTAGCTTCAGGTATCATTTTTGTCAATAATGTTTTGACCTTCTGAAGTACTCGGTTCTTCTTTTGAATAGATATATTTCTTTCTTGCTCTGCTTTGGCTTTACAAAGCTCACCGAATTCTATCAGTGCTTGCCCCTTCAATTTTTTTAGGTCAACATTCGGTAGCACAATAGGCTTTGACAGATCTACCTTAAAACTATGTCGTTTTGCTTTCTTCTCTTTTGATGATAATGCCTTTGCCAATTGAATGGGTACAATGGCTTTGGAGACTTGTCCTTCCTTGGTATGTTTCTCGGTAGAGGTAACACTTTTGTCGGCTCTTGTAGCCTCTGTTGTATCCTTCGGTGTTTCCTTGCTTGGAATTTAGTGGCAATTGTCTTAGTGCTTGAAGGTACTTGTGAAGTTTGCTTGTCGGTGGCCTGAGAGGTAGGTTCATCTTGTTTATCCTTTGGAGCCTCTGTGCCTTCATCTGTGTCCTGAGGTTTTTTGACTGAGACTTGTTGGGTGATTGAAGGATAAGGCTTAACCTATTCCAAAACTGATTCCTTGGACACAAGTTTGGCATAGGTGCTTCCTTCTATCATCTCTCCTTCCTGTGCTTCAGAGTCTATGACATCCTCATCTATCTAAATAGTGGAAGCAGAATCTTGCTCGGTGATGTCAACTATTTCCTCTTCACCTTTTGGCTCTTTAGTCTAAATCCTGAATATCTTCTTCCATTTCTCTTTGGTTTCATTTTCAACTTCAAGATATAATCCATTCATCATTTTGAAGGTCCTTTGTTTTACTTGAAAATTTGTCCAGTAGTTTTTCAAGTGATCTCTTATTTCATCTATCGACATATCTGGAAAGAGATGTACCAAAACTCTTTCTCTTATTTGCTTCTCCGAATCCATAGCATATTTCCATCTATTATCAATATGTAAGTATAATGCTTTTGGAAGAAAACCAGTCACTTCCAATGGAACTACTTGGAACTTGAGAAGTGTACTAATTACAGTCTCTTCTATTTGCCTCTTCTCTTCATCTATTCTAGTATCATATTTTACATATCTAATTGACCCAAATCCACCATATTCCTTCAATTTTGCACAAAAATTGTTAACACTATGTACATCTTCCTTTGTGCTTTTTACAATCTGAAGTTTATTTACATCTTCTGACTCTGTGTCACTTTCCAAAATTAGTATTTTGTTCTTCTTTCTATAAGTTTTTGTAATCTTAGGCATTTCTACATTCTTTTGCTTCTTACCGGGTGACACAAAAGATGATCTAGTGTTCGGTTGCTTCACTGGTGGGGTCGGTGATACCTTGGTTACATCCTGTTTCTTTCTTTTCAAAATTTTGCCCTTTGGCAACTTGGTGCTTAGTGTAATTGCTGCTTCTTGAGCTTCAGATTCTTCCTTGATTGAAAGTTGATCACTCTTGGTAGGAGTGGAGGTAGAACCTTCTCCAAACTTTTCAGCTAAATCCTTGATCATTCTGGTGGCTTTTTTGGTAGCCTTCAGAACAACAATGCTCATTTTTACTTTCTCTTTCACCTCGTCATAGGTGACATATCTTTTCTTAGCATTAGCATGCCTTGGAAGTGCTAAAAAGGCATCTATTTGTTGTTGAGAAATATCAAAATCTATCTCATAACCCATAGGTGGTAATGATTGAGTCCTGGGCTCTACTGCATTGACATAACATTAGTCTGTATCCAATTCAAAACATATAGTATCCTTGTATTTTTCCACTAACTGAGGTGGACTCCTGTATCTACTATGCATCTTTTCCTAGAATTTGTTGAAGTAGTCATCCATTATCATATTGAGATATCACCTAGTTGATTGATGAAATCATTTATTTGATGGGTGAAAGGTCGGTGTAATTCCCAAACAACGTTACCGACTGATGGAAAGAATTTCTGAAAATAGAAGAATTTACACACTAAGAGTGACCCAAACTTTAGTGTGTTAGTAGTATTATTCTTCTTTGGTTTCCTTATTGTATTTAGATTTTCAAATATATTCTTCAACAACACTTCACATAAATCAATTTGCATACCCTTTTTAACAATTTTATAGGCCAAATCTACAGCTGCACACGGTACACTGTTTTCTCTTGCCGACTGGAAGAAACAATAACCAATAACTCTAATAGCAAAATTAAGTTTTACATCTCTCACATTGTTCAACTTAAGACCTCTGCTATCAGACTCAACACATGTTAATGTTATCAATTATTTCTATGAAATCATCTTCTATGCTCGGGCATGGTCAAGTATACGGTATCCAGTTATCATGTGAATAATCTCCTTAGTGATCTTGAAATGTTGATCCTCTAGCCACATAAAATCGTCATGTACTCGGCTCAAGAAAAATTTTACCCATTGGGGTTTGTAGACTCGAGGATAGGTTAGGGCTTCAGTTAATCCCTTGACTTTGATATGCTCAAACTTGCTATCCAGATTTCCATCGGTGCACAATTTATCATACATATCCTTAATCTCAGTATGACCTAGCTCATCAACTCTGCACTTGGTATAAAATCTAACATCTTTGATCAACAGAACCCTATTTGGAATAAGAGAAAATGCAGTTTTCTCAGCGGGTTCAGAAGCCACTTTGGGAGGTAAAGTGTATTTCAGTGTAGGCTTCTCAATGGTTTCTACTACAACGGGTTTCTGAACTTTGGGGGCCATTTCAAACTGAAATTCTACTTACGAAGTAGCTTAGGGTTTCAAATAACCAGAAAACGCTTCCAACTTAGTAAATACTTCGCAAATATTCACAACTTGACTTGATCGGTTAACTGCTAAAAATGAGGCTTTAGAATTGCTAAATACCTTGAATTCGCTCTTGGAAATGTTTGATCGCCTTTTGATTTGCTCTGCTCTGCAATTTGAAAACTGGTAAGTAAAAAATGACCGCGCTCAATACTTTAAATATATCCTTTTGACCTTATCGGGATTCGTGTGGTTAGGTTAAATAGGCATTAAATGCACTTGGTTTCACTTTACTGACTAACTCTCTTATAAGCTTTTACTGACTAGACAGGTTTAATACTTTTATTGACTTCTCTGGTAAATCAAAAGACTAGATAATTTTTTGAACTTTCTCTTGCATCTTAGCTATGCAGGTTTTGGAATTAAGTGCATAAATATATAGGAACTATTAAGATCTAACCTTTGAGAATGAAGTCCCTTCATACCTTTATTGACTAATTTGAAGTAGATGCACCTAACTCGGTAGGTAAGGTTCTTCCTTCATTTGTTGACACATTTTCCTTCTTTTTCCAAAATTTCTGCAATTTGCTTCTTATCTCCTCAGTATCTCCTCTCAGTTGGTCTCTACAGTCTTTAGCTATGTGTCCAACTTTGTGACAATGAAAACATGCCATTCCTATATTTCTCCATGATCTCTGGTTGTTCATTCCAAACCTTATCATACAGTTTGCACTTATATGTCCATACCTTCCACAACATTCACACCAAATTCTTGTATTGTAATCCCATGGTACTGAAGTATATTGTCGATTGAGATTTGTGTGAGTTCGGTAGCTTCTAGTGTTTGCTCGGTGTGGAGTCCACGTATAGTTTTTCTTCTTAAACCAACATTTCTTAGTATTGTGTCCATATCTATTGCAATTTTTGCAAAACCCTTTGTATTTTGCCTTCTGATAATTATTGACAGACTTTGTTCTACATTGCTTAGATGTGTGACCATACTTATTGCAATTGTAACAATAACCATAAAACATAGTAACAACCGGTTGCTTACCTTTTCTGATCTGGCAAATGTTGGCAGTATGTCCCTATTTTCCACAGTAGTTGCAAATAGGCTTCTTCTCCTTGATGTTCTCTTTGTTTCCAGCTTACTTAGATGATTCTCCTTTCTTGGTAGTGTTGATCCCTTTCTTGGTAGAGTTGTTTCCTTTGTAATCGAGTCCTGTATTTCTGTTGGGTTTTCTCATATTCAGTTGTCCATCCAACATTCTTGATGCTTCATGGCTTTTCCTCAATGTTTCTTTTAACTTCTTTTCTACTTCTAGTTCATCGGTCAATCTTGATATTTCAAGTTTCAATGCTTGGTTCTCATTTTCTTTTAGTGTAGCTTCATGATGTGCATAGTCCAATTGATCAGACAAATTACGTTGAACTATAATCATCCTTGATATTTCCTCATTCTTTGTAGACACCATTACTTCTAGCTATTGTTTTTCTCCTTCTATAATTCACTTATTATCTTCAGTTGTTCTCAATGCATCAAGATTTTCAGTCATCTATGTGCTAAAATACTCATGTTCCCTTCTCATTGCTTTTAGCTATTCATTAAGTGCTTTGTTCTTTTCTTTCAATTCTGCAATCATTTCTTCAGATTCTTCTGATATGTTGTTCTCGGATGATGTCTCAATTTGTTCCACCAACTCTTGTGAGTCCTATAAATCATCAAACAACCTTCTTCTGACTTTCAGTGATCTCTCCAATTGCCTCTGCATATCTGCAATCATTTGATTAGCTGATGAATACTAAGAGGGGGGGGTGAATTAGTATATAGAAAAACACTGTACTTAAACACTTAAACAGTCTAGTAGTAAACTGGTAAAATAGTTTAGCAAACAAACCGGTTAGCACACATGCAAACCAAATAGCAAATAATGCATTCACCAACAGAAGCACAAACACCATAACACAAGAGATTTTTATGTGGAAACCCAAATGGGAAAAACCATGATGAGATGAAACTCACAAGTAACTATCTGCAAAACAGGAACCAGACTGGTTAAGGTCAGACCTTGGTAGAGGATTTTAGATCCACATATGTGAACCACCTTGTTAGAAGATTTACAAAAGGCTTTTGGGCCTACCCGATTAAGGGCTTCAGACTTGTCAAAGATGTGAGTAATCAACAAGTGACTGATCTAGCAAAGAGCATAGATTGCTTGGTTAGATCCTTGATAGCTCATTTCTAATGCATTCCAGCATTACTTCAATCTTTAGTAACCCTCACTCTGTTACAACTCACAGAATTTATCTTCTCAGTTAAGATCGCACTTACAAAAACTCATCAACCACCTTAAACCCTAGCAACAACCTAAAACCCTAGACATGATGTCCTTATAAAGGAATCTAATTTCATGTCCGTCCAATAGGTTTACAATCCAATTTATTAGGTTCAATGAATCTAGACATACTTGGTAACACGACACAAAAAACACCTCCAGAGTGTCAGCACCGTCAAACAATCGGTGGATGGTAACTTATCACAAAATGCTGGTTGGTAACTCATTACAGAGTATTACCGGTTCATACAAAATACTGATTTACACAAAATACCGGTTGCCGGTTTGACAAAAAATGAAGACTGGGAAATATGTGTTCTGCCACTTTGATCCCTCATACCGCTTGGGGTCTTCATACCGCTTTAGATAGGCAAACACTTTTTGCAAAACACCGATAGTCTAAAGACTATAATGCATCATACCGGTTGGAACAAATTCCGGTTGAGATTTAACTCATACATATAAAAAGTGATCTCAATGTAAGTGTGTGTCCATCAATGACAATCACAACATAATCATCAAAAATGCCAACAATCTCCCCCTTTGGCATTGATGGCAACACTTAGGAAAAAAAAATTGACTTCTCAGTGTTTTACAACAAAATCATGCCATAAGAAAAATTGCTCCCCCTAAGCATATACACTATCGCTTTTGCAAACAATACAATGTATAACTATTTGCTTACAGAGATAGACATGAAGATATACAGAGCATACATCAAAATTTTTAAATACCAGAATACTTCTCCCCCTTTGCCAACAATGACAAAGTACAGTTGAACAACCCCTGTTTTCATTTGGTATTAAAATAATAAGAGTTTATGACAATAAAGAATAAAACTTGTCAAAAACTGATTTAAAGTCCTGTAAAAATTGCTTCATGGATAAGGACCATGACTCAAGTAGGGAGATAGCCACTTCTTTCTCTTTCTGCATCTGGGAGACATGTTCTTCCATGGCGTTTATTGTTCTCATCTCTTGAGTCACCATTAAGGCACCTAGATTGAGATAGCATTTCTGAAGCATTTGCATCCGTGGGAGTAGAACCAGTTGTAGTTCCTACAAATCTCGTGTCCGGTTGCTGATCTCTAGCTCTATTCTTGCAAACTGGATATGAAACCGGTGAACGGTTTTCCCATAAGCTGTAAAAGATTCATATGGTGGCTTGAAGGTGCTCATATATAACTACAAGTCAGATTGTAGCTTTTGCTTCTGTACAAGCACATCATCACAAAAGAGATGGGGTTGGCAAATCTTGCTAAGTAGTAGATTCCCCTCATCCAGAGCATCCCTTATATCTTTTTGAGCTTTTTCTAGATCAAACCGGAGCTCATTTAGCTTCTTCACCAGGGCAATGTTCAGAGACTTTTGATGCTCTTTCTTGGCATTTGCCTCTACTACCTCTTCTAGGCTCTACACCTAATCATCCACTATGGTGCATAGGAGCTTCAATTGTGCCAATGATGAATCAATATTGGGGAGGTTAGTGTCGAGTATCAAACCGGTAAGAGTGTCCATTGTAGCTTGGATCACATCTTGCTCCTTCTTCCTCCTTATCACTTCAAGACATTCTTGAGCAACCTTAATGCTCTGTAGCAGCTCCATTTCATTTGCAGATTGGAGGTCAGTAGGACTAGTGAGGTCAGCCAGTTTGGCTTGACTACCAGTTGCCTTTGGAGTCTCCATCTGAGTGCTTTTTGCCACTTCTACTTTCTCTTCTTCCTTCTTTTCCTTATCCGCTTCTTTTCACTTTTCCTCTTCCTTTTCCTCCTCCATTTTCTTCTTCTCTGCTTCTTTCCACTTCTCCTCTTCCTTTTCTTCCTCTACTTTCTTCTTCTCTGCTTTTTTCTGCTTCTCCTCTTTCTTTTCTTCCTCTACTTTCTTCTTCTCTGCTTCTTTCTGCTTCTCCTCTTCCTTTTCTTCCTCTACTTTCTTCTTCTCTACTTCCTTTCTCTTCTCCTACCTTATCCTCTTCTTCTTTCTTCTTCTTCTCATCTTCTTGTTTCTTTTTCTCTTCTTCCTCTTTTCTCTTTTCCTCCTCTTTCCTTTTCTCCTCATCCTCTACTTCCTTTTGCTTCTCCTCCGGTTTTGCTTGCTTCTCATGTCCTATTTCTTCTAATAGCATACCCTAAGCAACATCCTCTACATCCAAAGCATCGACATCAATAGTGTCTATAGGTTCAATAATCGGGTTTCCATCATTATCAAACACTTCATCCGGTTTTGTTATTGTCGGTTCTTGCTCAGCCTTCTTGTTGGCTTGAAGAACTATGTGAGTATGTACAATAGTTGTCATATGTAGATGAGTGTCCTTTTCAACATTATCAATTCTCCCTTCTAATAACCATAGTCTTCTCCTTCTAGTGAAGAAGAGTCCTTTATTTTGATTGATGACTTCAAATAGCTCAGAATTGGACAGGTCAGGAAAGTGTTGGGCAAAAAATTTCTCCCTTATTTCCTGTTCCTTTTCTATGGCAATGCGCCATTTATTGTCTAAAGACTTATATAAAGAATCTGGTGTCTCAGATCTAATTTTTGAAGGCGACCGGTCATTAGTACACAAATACTTAATAATTTCTTGTTCAACTTCTTCCTTTTCTTCATCATTGAAATCATCAAAATGATCTAATAAATCATTCAATAACTTTCTCCTAATATTTTTAATAGTTATTTGACAATGTGTCAAAGTTTTGTAGGAAGAAATGTCAATATTTACCGGTGCAAATGATGTCAATTCATTCTTTGTCTTTTTCCTTGTTTGCCTTGTCTTCTTGGGTTTTTCTTCAGACACAGTTTCTTCTGATTCCGGTGAATTGTTATTTGTCTTCCTCTTTTTCTCAAAGACTTTGGTAGGTGTCGCTTCTATTTTTTTCTTTGCAGGTGACCGCTTGGTCACTTTGGGACTTGATGGATTAACTAGTGTAGATGCTGAAGGCACTGCCTTCCCTTTCTTTGTTGAGGGTTCTTTAATCGGTGTCACCCTTTCCAAATAGGTGTCGGTTCTCTTTTCCTTGGGATCAAGAGGCAAGGCAAGTAGGGTAGAGGCATACCCATCCACCATATCATACATCACCTCATAGCCCATAGGCTCCACTTCATCCTGTCTGGGCTCAACAACCTCCATTATGCATTCATCCACTTTGATGATAAAGCAGATGTCCTCTTCATATTTCTTGACAATGTCACTGGATATCCTCATCCTTAGGCTCATCTTGCTTCTAAACTCATCAAAGTACTTGTTCAGAACTTCAGGGTAGCCGGTTCCAATTGCTTGCAGGCTTTCTTTGATCTGCTTGGTAACCGGTTGGTTAGCAAACCACTGAATATCTCCAACTCCTGGGGAAATAACCTTGGAAGTAGAAGAATAACCCTACCAGTAGTTGTCCAAACTTAAGCTTCAATGCATTATCCTGTTTGATTGATTTGAGATTTAACAGAAGTTATCTTTGCATGCAGGTGCATAGATCAAATGATGCATCTTCCTTGATCATCCTGTAAGTGGCATTTACCACTGCAGCAGATACAGAGTTAATTCTGCTGGCATGAAACATCCGGTATCCTATCACCATACATGCATATTTCACCAGGTCATCCTTGATGGAATTGACAAGCATTCCTCGTGAGTCACTCACTGAACCAGTGAGCTTGGTCATTTCGGTCTTGATGACCTTCCTCAGGGCTGGCACTTCACTGACGTTGCAGAAACCGGTGACAGCATGAATAGCTTGCAGTGTGATATCATGTGTTCTCTCAAGATACATCTTTTCACCATGAACTCTGCCCAGAATGATTCAAATGTGGTCATCTGTGAAATCCTCTAGGAAGTAAACCACATTGTGAAGCTTCTTCTTCTCCAAGATGCTATACTCTGGTTTGATCTTTTTATCTTTCCCACAGAATAGACCTAGCTGAGAATGGATTGCAAGAGACCCTAGGTCTTCAATTTTACAATCTATGTAATCAGAAATGCCTTCTTGCACTATTACACCAGCAAGTACTTGAGACAGGGTATTGTATTTGGACTTGCGTTGAATGAAGTTCATAGAATTGACAAGTGTACTAGAGCTAGCATGAGATGTGGAAGCCACGATAAAACAGAAAACTCAAGAAATACCTTTTGGAAATCAAGAATTTAGGGCTTGCAAATTCCACCTCACCTCACACTTCGTCCGTTGTTGAATCACCGCTTTGAGTTCTTCTCTTAACCGTTTGATATTTGCTTCTGAATCTTCTTCAAGGTTTCAAAATTTCTTTGAATCACAACACAAATCACTTTTTCTTTGCTCTGCACTTGAAAATCTTCTTCGCTCAAAAAATGATAGTGAGAAATGATTTGAAAATTCCTTTTAAGCATATTCCTCACCTACCGTAGTTAATGCTCCACCATTAGGGTGTAAACCCTAAATTTTTTTTTACCATTTCTGTTCTTCTGCCAAATGACAGGTATCACATACCAATTAAGGTCTTTTACCGATACAATCGAGGGTTTGAAACATTTCACTGTTTGCTCCCCCTAAGCTTTTTTGATGCTTAGTTTGTTGGTTCCATGATTTCCACACTAGGTGCAGAAACCAGTTCTTCTTGCAACATTACTGGTTTCTTCTTCTAGGTTTTTTTCATATCCACTTGAATGGTTTCAACATCAATTTTTCCTTCCAGAGTGAACGGTATATCATCCGATATACTCTTTCTACTTCTACAAAATCTTGCTGAAATATCCAATTTGTTACAATGATAGCAAACCATTCCAGGTGCTCTCCAAGGTCCATTATTCATGTTTCCATTCTCCCTTCAGCATGTTGTAGCAGTGCGACCATGACCATGGCAAATCCAACAATTTGCTCTCCATCCAGTTGCTGCTTGATACCCACTACTACCTGACTGATGATTATAGGTATTAAACCGGTTGGGGTTCTGGTTCACAAAAGATTCCAAACCAACTCCTTGAGTCCTCTGAGGATATCTTCCAGTGTTGTTCATAACAGACCTGCATTCAGATGCTCTATGCCCAAAATTGTTGCATACATAACAATTACCATTGAACTTATTGGATCTAGGTATATTGTTTATAAAGTAAGGAAAATTATTATAGGCTTTGCTCCTACATACATTGGCAGTATGTCCTTCTTTAAGACAGTTAAAGAAAACGGGTTTGAATTTTTGCTTACCTTTACCTTTGAATGTCGGTTGCTTCTTTGATGCTTTAGCATTTGCACTAGAGGTCTCACCTACCTCATGATTAGAGAAACCAAGTCCATTGGTATTCTTAACGGCTTGGCTGATTCAAGCTTCTGTTCTAGCTTGATAGTACTCTTGTTGAACTTAGCAAGTATTTACTTTGACTCATAGAGTTCTTTGGAAATAGCAGCATTGGATTCCTTCAAGGTTGCATTCTCAGAGATAGCCATGTTTAGTTCACCTTGTACTTCTTCTTTTTCCATTTTTCTCTCATGAAGGTGAGTGGTAAGTACACTGATCTCTTGCTTCAATTTGGAGATCTCATGATCTTTGTCCTTAACCAGATCTTCAGTTTTCCTCCGATTCTCAAGCTCTTGACACATTCAGATAGTCAGTCCTTCCATCTCCTTTCTCAAGTTGGAATTTGATTCATTCAGCTTTTCTACTTCTTGAATTAGGGCTTCCATGTCCGCTTCATCAGAAGAACTATTTTTCAGATAGCTCCATCATTTTTTTAGCATGTTCTCTCCTTTTTGCCTGAGATGCCTTATATTTGACCATAAGATCATCATAGGCTTGCTCAGACTGAGTGAGCCGATGAGTAAGTTCCCTCATAGTGTATTCCCTCATATCTCTTTCCAAGTGATTAGACTTATAGAAATATTGGCTCTGATACCAATTGATGAATACTAAGAGGGGGGGGGGGTGAATTAGTATACAGAAAAACATTGTACTTAAACACTTAAACAGTCTAGTAGTAAACTAGTAATACAGTTTAGCAAACAAACTGGTTAGCACACATGCAAACCAAATAGAAAATAATGCATTCAACCACAGAAGCACAAACACCATAACACAAGAGATTTTGACGTGGAAACCCAAATGGGAAAAACCACGGTGAGATGAAACTCACAAGTAACTATCTACAAAATAGGAACCAGACCGGTTAAGGTCATACAATGTTCTTTACCAGAACAGATCATGTTAGGAATCTCAATCTCTGTTAGGAGATAAGTTTGGTTAAAGACTACCTTGCTAGAGGATTTTAGATCCACATATGTGAACCACCTTGTTAGAGGATTTACAAAAGGCTTTTGGGCCTACCCAGTTAAGGGCTTCAGACTTGTCGAAGATGTGAGTAATCAACAAGTGAGTGATCTAGTAAATAACATAGATTGCTTGGTTAGATCCTTGATAGCTCATTTCTAATGCATTCCAGCATTAATTCAGTCTTCAGTAACCCTCACTCTATTACAGCTCACAGACTTGATCTTCTCAGTTAAGATCGCACTTACAAAAACTCATCAACCACCTTAAACCCTAGCAACAACCTAAAACCCTAGACATGATGTCCTTATAAAGGAATCTGATTTCATGTCGGTCCAAAAGGTTTACAATCCAATTTCCTAGGTTTAATGAATCTAGACATACTTGGTAAGATGACACAAAAAGCACCGCCAAAGTGTCAGCACCATCAAACAATCGGTGGATGGTAACTTATCACAAAATGTCAATTGGTAACTCATTACAGAGTATTAGTGGTTCATACAAAATACCGATTGTCGGTTTGACAAAAAATGAAGACTGGGAAATACGTGTTCTGCCACTTTGATACGTGTTCTGCCACTTTGATCCCTCGTACAGCTTGAGATCCTTGAACCGCTTGGGGTCTTCATACCGCTTCAGACAGGTAAACACTTTTTGCAAAACACCGATAGTCTAAAGACTATAATGCATCATATCGATTGGAACAAATTTCAGCTGAGCTTTAACTCATACATATAAAAAGTGATCTCAGTGTAAGTGTGTGTCCATGAATGACAATCACAACATAATCATCAAAAATGCCAACATTAGCATGATCCAATTCTTCTTGAAGATTCACAATCTTGCGAGATTGTTTATAGCCTTCCATTGATAGGATCTTTCTCTTTAGGCTGTTAGACCCTTTACCAAGAATATGGCTCTGATACCAATAGTTAGGTCTTACTTGGAAGGCTAATGTACTAAGAGGGGAGGGGTGAATCAGTACTTCAAAACTTTTCTTCAAAAACAATTTTACTGATAAACACAAACTATGTATAGTTGATCTCAAAGATATGTAATACTGAAACATAATCATAGAAATAACATACATCAAAATATCACTCCATAACAAAAAGATTTTTGGTCACGCAGAAACTCTTGGTTAGAGAGAAAAACTGCGATGGGGATGACACCTACAACTTCACTACTGCAGTAATCAAGATTGCTCGGTTAGAGCTACATGTTTAGCCATTTCTGATAGCTTACGCTGTTAGGAGTATAAAGATCTTTAGATCTACCTTGCTAAAGGATTTTACAAACACTTCTACAAAATGTTGTACCTGGTTAAAGGCTTTACAATTTATAGACTTTATTAGAGTCTTTTACCCTTTTAAAGGTTTCTATTACAACTTAAAATTTCAATCAAAAATCTTTACAAAATATTTGCAACTTCACATCTGAAATGTTGTAGCAGACTCTATGTGCTCAATATAAAATTACCTTGCTCATAGCATTCCTCGGTAATTGATAAATCAACTCTATAACCACTTCTGTATACACTGTCCTCTTAAACTGTTCTCTGAAACCTTTTCGGTAACCTTTGATTATCTTTGTCAATCTTCTTTCTTCATATTGAACTATGTCATTCCTTTGTGTCTCTTTTCTTGATTGACTTTTCAGATCATATCTTCTCATATACTCAAATCATTTTGTTTATATAGATCTCTAAGATGATGATCTGTTCATGCTTCGATCATACAAACATGTTTTATTGAATGAATAAACGTAGAAATTATTTCATTGGATATTCTTCCTCAAAATCATACAAAATCTTTAAATGCAATTTCCTATGTAGTAACGGTTTCATCTTCTCGAATTATGTAACACGTTTCACATGTGTGTCCAGGTTCATTGAATCTAGTAACACATTTTCACTCGGTTCAGATTAACTCAGTATTCCTTCTTTGCTGCTTGTTAAACATATAAACCTTACTCGGTAGACAGTCTGCATATGTCTCAGTTCACATCTCAGTGTGTATCATCTCGGTGACTTGTCTTTCTTTTGTAACCAACACTGGTGACCTTGGTGTTTACCGACTGGACTTTTCGGTAGTATTAACCGACTAGAGTATATAGAATGACTTTGGGCATAAAACTAATGACAACTTAGTAAATAGCAACAGTGCATACCTACACATACTTTTTTTATATTTAACAATCTGCATCCAATTATTGTAATTGTAACAATCCAACAAACTCCATCAATTCAGCAACTCTATTGTAAGAGACCTTTATGCTGTCCATGGAAAATAAGCCTAAACCATGTAACGACGAAGGTGCTATGCGATATATCCTATTGTTAACACAAAAATCGGTGTTTATTGGAGGAAGTTCCTTGGGCACCCATTGTTTCTATAGATGTTTGTACCTCAGTGGCACCTCAATGTCGCCTTTGGTCTCATCATCATAAGAACATGACCCCCTTTGAGCAAGGAAAAATTTCATGCGTTTATTGAATTTTCTTCTAATCTTTTGACCTCTTGTTGATCTCCCTATTGTAGACCTACTACATGTGTCACTTTCATTTTCTATTCCTACTTTTTCCTCACTTGATGAAGACAGATCTAACAAATACCTATTTGGGGGTACCTACAGTCCATGAAATGAGAGAGTTAATTGGTAATGAGAGAGAAATTTTGCAAATGAGGGTAATGTTGATGAAGAAGTCAGCCCTAAAGTTGATTTTGGGTTTAAAATTGGAATAAGTCCAACTGGGGCCTTAGGTGTTGATAACTGTATTAGATTTGCTACTAATGTCGAGGTTTGAAAAACTGAGGAAGTTTGTTTTCCAAGTAATTTTTTAAAAATAAACCATTTCTATAGGGTGTATTGACTAGTTATACATGTCCATCCATGAGACTGTGCAGGATCCTCGTCAAAGGGGTTCAGGGTCCTGTACAATGTAATTCAATTATCTTATGTTAGCTAAAAATTACATAGTACACAACATGAACTTTGTAGACAAAAAGAGTATTAAATAATAAAAAGATGTTGTCATCAAAATCATTGTAATTTTTTTAATTCCTTACCTTTACTTTATGTATACTATGCAGGATCCTCAACTAAATGGCTGACGATGTCTGTAGTCAATGACCTATTCCCACCAAGGGTGACAACATCACACAGGGACTATATCTGAAATCAACACCATCGATTGAGAATCATAATCATTACTACATTTGTAAGTTGATAAACAATAAATACATACGTATCATAAGCATCAAAAGCATCACATGATGTGTCATCATATACGTAATTGAGCATCACAATTAGCATCACATATGTGTCATCATAAACATGTAATCCATCACATATGTATCATAAATCACCATCCATCATATAGGTAATAAACAATCCACATTCTATAAATAAACACAAAGTTCAAAAAATGTCACATGCATCATCATAAACATGTGATCCATCACATATGTATTTTAAATCAACATCCATCACATAGCTAATAAATAATCCAATTTCCATAAATAAACACAGTTTAAAAAATGTCACATAAATAGTCACTCTCCCTATCTCCATCTCCATATTAAAAGGTGCATCATGAATTAATTATGTAGTGGCATTAGAATTCAAAACATAATGAATTAATTATGTAAAAAAAATTCTATCAAGAAGTCAATATTAAATAGATAATATACTAATCACATACCTCATACATTTCATTCATCATCATCATCATCATCATCATCATCATCATCATCAACAACATCTTCACCACCATCATCACCATCATTACCATCAACATCACCACCATCACCATCACCATCACCATCACCATCACCATCACCATCACCATCACCATGATCATCATCATCATCATCATCATCTTCTTGTTCTTCTTCTTGTTCTTCTTCATCATCATTGAGAAACTGTCAATTGTGATCATCATCCACTTCATCTTCTACTTCTTCGGTATCTTCTTCTTCCATCACATTATACTTTATTGGCCTTCCTCTTGGATCATGTCTAACAAGAAATGACCAACTCGGTTTATGTGGAGCCTCTAAGTAAAATACTTGCTCACATTGGCTTGGAAGAACATAGGGCTCATCCCCAACTGGTTCAAATGACCTTGTATTTAGCATTATAAAACCATTATCATGTTCAATAACAATTCTATCAAGATCATTTTTATTCAATCGTATCCTGTACCATTTGATGACAAACAAAACTAATTTGAAGGAATTAAAGTCACACTCAAGTATATCATCCAAAATGCCATAGTATCAATTTTGAGACTGTTGAGGATGTATGTCATTTCTCAATGAAATATTTGTCACCTCAAAGACTATAGTGATGCTAGAATCACAAGTTTTCTTCATGTCATCCAACTTTTTTATGCAAAATTTATGACCATTGTAGCACATAGCGTTGTGGTGTTTGACCTGCGATATGTCAAACATGTAAAATTTATTGCATTGTGAGTTGATAAACATATGGGTGATTAATAAATTTATACCTACCTGTTTATCTCTTAAACCATATGCTAAATCAATTTCCCTTTTCATAACATTGGAATCTCCATTACGATGTGCTTCTTTAACCAATGAAGCCACACCTTCCCATGTTAACATGCATCCAGAATGTTGACAACGTTCAATCCATACTGTCATCCAATCAAGATTGTTTGCAATATACAAATGTAGTGCATCCCACTCTCGACCAACTGTACATAAAATAAATAGACGTCTTACAATTGATTTGTTTTGAAGATTAAGAATTAATTAACTACAATAACATCTTATAATTACCTCTCACTTTCCTCAATCTACCTTTCCCTGTCAAGTACTCCCCTTCGAATTTGTTAATGGTGTTGGGATCCCAAATGCAATCCACGTGGATCTTTGTTGCAAACTTAGGAAGATATTTAGAAATGTACACCATAGTCTGGTATACCATATATCCCTCCATCATAGAACCCTCAAGATGTGCTCTTTGTCGAACCAAAGCCTTCAAAAATTTCAAGTGCCTCTCAACCATCCACATTGATCTAGTGTGTACAGGTCCACACAATTCAATCTCCTCAACTTGGTGTATGAGGTAGTGTTCTTGTGCATTGAAAAAAGCTGGAGGTAAACACTTTTGCATTTCACACATTAACTGAGGAATTTTTCTCTTCCAATATTTTATATCGTCTTTATGGATTTCTTTACATGACAACCACCTACAAGGTATTCAAGACGCAAAAAAATATATTACATAACAAGTAAAACAAATCGCAAATATAATATCTATACAACTAACTGAACAAATATCACTACTTACCTCATGTATTTTCCAAGATCATATATGACTTGCTTGACATTATTGTCAAAGTCGTCTGGGAGAGATAGAGGTAGAACGTACTGCAACAATTATAAAATTATCTTTTCATTTTTTTGTAACATAATACAATGAAAAGTACACATACGCACAGTACTTAAATACATACTAAAAACACAAGAACATGAATTACCTTAATGAAGGTATGCCAATCATGCGTTTTCATCTCTAGCCCAAATTCACTTTTCTTTGATATGAGATTGTTTATGTTCGCAGCAAATCCTGTGGGAAATCAAAGTTTTCATATGACTTCTTTTCTATCATTCCTTTGATGGTCTGTTAATAACTAAGGAAGCTCACTTATATTAATCTGGTCTTCATGGCTATTTGATTGAATGACATTTATCATTGCATGATTGGAATCTTGAATGTCACTACATATTTTGATAATTATTTCTTTGTCATGCCTTCCATCCAATATTTTCCATATTGTCTCTGTTATATTCTTTCCAATATGCATACTATCAAACAAATGAACAATTTGTAACTGCTTGTAGTAGGGCAACCTACTAAATTTTTGGGGATAACTTTTTAGTCCCTTAGGAAGGTGGTCATTTATGCCTTCACAACCTTCATGATCATCAATTACATCACAAGTAAACAAAACAAAATAGAAAAGATTTTTTATGACAAACCAATAGATGGAATGGAATTACCTTGACAATTAATTCTATTATATTCCAACTTCCATAGGTGAGGTGTCATTCTTCATGGCTTTGATGTATTCTCTTCTTTCCCATTGAAAAGATGTTTTTCAGTATTTCGATACTTATGATTTTTGTGGAGAAAGTACGTATACTCATCAAACACCTGCTTTCCTAAAAATTTTAATGATGAGAATTCATCTTTGGACCACAAACAAGACATGAAAATTTTCCCTTTGTTTGAAGACCTGCAAGATAATGTATAATTGGATTAAATATGATAATTTTTGGAATTATAATGTTCATGCACAACTTAAACACTATAACATACCACAAAAATGTGTTAGCCCCGGGGCATCATGTATTGTCCATAGAAGCATCGCATGGAATTGAAATTGTCTTCGTCCTATTGGTCTAGAGATGTCATACATAGTGACACCATTCTATAACTCCAACAACTTGTTGATAAGAGGCTCGATATATACATTCATATCTTTAACTTGGTACTTACCTAATCGAATGAACAAAAACATTACATAATTATTATGACCATTTTACTGCAATATTTATAATTAAATTTAAACGACTATATTTAAATGATAAAATACTTGGAACAATCATTACCAACATTATGTGCTCCCTCTTTATTGACATCAATGGAGGAATGTTATTGTTGATAACAAAAATAGGCCACACTGAGTAAACAGATCTCATCTCTCCAAATGGATTGACATTGTCCGCTGCCAATGAAAGCCTGAGATTACGAGGTTCTTCTTTAAAGTGTGGCCATTTTTCCTCTATGTCTATAAATGTTGAACCATTCACAGGAATTCAAATAATGTCATCTTGACTTCTATTGCATGCATGGTAATCCATAAATTGTGCCAAGCTAATGCACTTGAATAATCATTGCATACGTGGAATAATGGGAATATAGTGAAGAACCTTGCGAGGAACCCTTTTTGTTATTTGATCTGTTCGATATCTACTGATATGACATTCAGGACATTCAGTTTGAAATTCATATTGTTTGTGATATATAATATGATCATTGGGACAAGCATCTATTGCTTGATACTCCATTCCAATATCTTTCATAACAGCAGATAATTTTCGGTATGACCGAGGTAGAATATTTGATGGTGGTAACAAAAACTCACCTATCAATCTACAACAAAAAAATATAATTTGTTAATATAAAGAATATTAATGGTACAACATGATTCATGGTTTATTATGACATATATGACATACCTTAACATATGTGACATTGTTATGTTGGATAAACCATTCATAACCTTCAAGTTCACCAACAACAATACAATGGAGAGAAGAGTTTCCTGTGAGCCTTCATAAAGGGCCTCAGATGCCTTCTCAAGTAGATGGACATCATGAACAACATCAAGGTCATCTTCATCATCATGATCAGTTGCGCGAGTACTAAATGAGTCATGGATCAATGTATTTGTACCATCATCTTCAATTGTGTTTTCTGGCTCATGATCGTCATCTTCCATGGGATCATTATCTTCAGCTTCGATATTCACACCTCCATGTTCATCCACTTCAAAAACCATATTCTCAAATTTGTGTTGATCCATACCATGTGCTCTTGGGTGCTCGACCTATATAAAATTGATAAACATAAATAAATCGTGATCATGATCTCATCATCATGTGATTTATTATGTATATAAATTATTAAAACGATATAATGAAAAACTTACCAATGGATGATATCATGTCCACCTTCAATGTGACCATGCAGCCTACAATGTTTCCTCATTGTTTTGATTAGAAGTCTTTTAGTCTTTAACCCCTTACAAATTTTGCACGGTCAATAACATTTTCCATCACCTTTTCTTCTCAAGTTAGACCACAATCTAGCAATTGACTCCTTATTTTGTTGTTCGTTGATATTGTCTAACATGGTCTTTCTTCACAAGCAAGAAAATCGGGCTATAGAACTAGTTATATAGAAGTTGAAATGTTAGTTATGAAATCACGTTTCAGTATAATATACCAAATCAAATTACTTGAAAATAGAAATTATCATCATTGAACCAAAACCATCTAACTCTTCTTTTTCATCTCCAAACATATCTAATGGCTTTGTGGTATGAAATCCTTGTATAAGATATTAAGTTGATTGATGTCTAATTGGGGTAATCCATGAGTGTGTAATGTGAATTCAATATCCTAAACATTGGAGAGACCTTATCTTACTTGCCTAATCAATGTGGTTGTTGTCCTAATATGAAATACTGAGTTCTACCCTTGCCTCTGCATCAAACTTCTCACATCATGTTTCTTCAACAAAACACACTAATATGAATTGAGCCAACACCATGAAGATAGGGTCAAGTATTAATATGGCAACTAATTATAATACATGAAGATGGGGTTCACACATAAGTGTTGGCTCTCAACAATGCCACACTTCCAAAATTGTCAGTCTCAAGACTTATCCTATTAGGTGAGCATTCATTGATGGCCACAAGGCCAAATCAATGTATGTAGGCTTCGAACTCCTAACTCTAGGCTAGTAGGACCCTACAGAAGGTCTATGAACACTCACTTGGTATTACAATAGAAAGAGCCTTCCTCTAGAACTTTGTTTGCAACACACACATCAATATTGGTAATAATTGTTATGATGGATGGTCTATTAGGACGGTAAATAAAATGCTTTTTTTTTTCCACCCTTTGAAACTACAACAAGGTATTTGTGGTGCAGGTGCACCAAGGCAAACAAATTCAAATTTGAAGACCTTTGAGACCAAGGAGGAGTGTCCAACATCAAACAAATTCAATAAAATCAATCATGAGATCCTAAAGCCAATAATGGATTTTGAAACTAAAAAAACGCAAAAGTTGTCAAATTGTCCTGAAAGTTGTAAAATGGACGTGGGAGATTGGAGAAACCCTAGATTTTAGGGCTTTTTGATGAAAATTTGGGGATTTTGGGGTTAGAGGCCTCACAAACTGAAATTGATTGTGGATTCCTTCATCATTTGATATTTAGAAAGACTGTTTAAGGTTAGAAGTACCCAGAAGTAATATTTCTTGTAGTTGCTTTGTTAATCCACCATTCTACATAGGTCGGCCTCAAATGCATTCATCAATCACATGAGAAATACTTCAATCACATGAGGCATCCTAAATTGTTTTATTTATAGTGATGAATGCATTTGAGGCCGACCTAGATAGAGTTTTTGGTCAATCTAGATAAACAATCTAGATTGTAGCAGTTGACAGGGGTCTTCAACATTATCAATGTCAAGATACTAGGGCTGTATGGAATAGGTAGTTCTCATCATCATAAGGAAATCAATAGATTTTTTGGCCCTCTTTTCACGGGATTGTGGAAATTTAAGGATGACAAGAGCTATGCATTTAGGCTTTTAATCCTAATTAACAAGACAATCTAATGATGTTGATAACTCATTCAAAGATTTATCTATTCTATCAAATGTACTGATGACAAAGGTATGTTGTAGTTTAGATGGCTAGACATAGTTGGGTATGGTTTGAATATCATCTCCTGGTTTTTGTAAATTATTTAATATTTGTTCAAAGTAAGTTTTGAGTTGTCCTAAAGACAACTTGGTGTACTTCAAACTATTATGTTTAGCTACAAAAATATTACCAATCTTCTATACATTGTTATGGATAACAGCAACTGAATCTTTCAAAGATAATTTTTTTGTACAAAAATCATCTATATCATGTTGTAGATGCTCATAGAACCTTGAAATACAATTTCTTTGTTTAAATTCATTAGATGTCTCTTTCTCTCCAACTATGTTGGGCTGGAAAGTGTATTGGAATAGGGAAACTATCTCATGTTTTAACTTAAAACTTCCTCTTATAGGAGGCCATCTTCCATTATTGAAATAGGATTCTTTTTGTTCCTTATACCATTCAAGAGTTTCTACTCTTGGTAAAGTATAAACCATGATACAAAATACATGATACAATCTTCTTTCCCTTATCTTTTTCATATTGGGGGGGTTTAATTTGAGCTATGAAAAAATACAATATTTGGTGAAAATAGAGGCTTTTAATTCAAGCTATGTATTGGGAGGGGGTGACAAAAAAGGAGTCAAGGGCAATATTTTTTGAAAATAGGGGGATTCTATAGTATGTTATGAATGCACATGATATAACCCAGGTTCACTAAGTGAAACCCCCATGATCTTTTGTTGAAGTAGAATTTGTTATATTCTAGAAAGGGTCTTGTCCTTTGTTGATGGGATATTCATCTACCTCAAGAAATAATTGTTCTTTTCTCCAACAAGAAGTGGAACTAAATGAAGATGTAGCACCATGAAATGAATCCTCAAAAGGATTACTATAGTTAGTTTTGGTAGATAATGATCTAGTAGAATACTAATGTGGCTTTAGGAAACATTATGTACTAGCTTAGCATACTCTAACAACTTTGGTGCGACATGCTACATCCAATTAAATCTCCATCGGTATCTCTATTTTCTTTATGTAACCTTTTTAGAGTTAAACTTCTCCATTAAGAGTTCTAACATAAGGCCAACTATCTAGGAATGTAAGGATTATTGGTATTCATCATGGAATATAGGATTTGTATTTGGACTATGACATATTTGAATTTTCCAAACATATTCAACCCAGAAAGAGATCTAACCCCCTCCCCCAAACAATTTAAAGAACCATATTTAACTTTTGCATGAGCTTTGTCTCTTGCATGAGTAGTAAGATTTTGGGAAAAGGTAAAACACATAGAGTTTTTGGTCAATCTAGATAGACTAGAAAATTGACAAGCATTATTATAGTCAACTTGATGATAGTCATAGAGTGCAAGATATGATACAAGTCTAAATTTTCAGGAATACATGACCCTTTTGTGACTTGAATAACACCAAAATGCACAAAATTAACATCCTTGTGTCTCCTAATATATTCAATCTCTTCAGGAGGGAATGCAGATAACATTTTAGTTTGGAAAGTTTGTTGGGGGTCATATTCTAAAGTTAACTCAATTGCTTTCATTCAGGAACAACAATGTGCTTAATGTAGACCTGGTAATAAAATTCTTTGATGGATTGGGATTCAATGTGTATATGGTGAAAATGGATAACAATAATAACGATATTGAAAGGTTAAATGAATTCAACCACAAAACCCTAGCCTAACAACAACAAAGATCCACCATAACATATGAAGATTACCTAAGACAATGCAAATCAAACGAAATCACAAAGATTATACCATCACATGTCCAATAGGGTTTTGATCTCCATTCTTCCTATCTCCATTGATCTTGCTTGATATATTTGCTCTCAGATTTTATGTGCACAAGAGCTCAACAAAGAATGGAATGTGGTTGCAAGTAGGATCATAGTGTAGTCAATTGCATCAAAGAGGATTAGAATGCATAGAACGATTAGGGTTTGATAATGAGGAAAGCATCTCCTTATATAGAAGACACAATAAGAAATGGAGGGATAAGATTGAGAGGTGTAAAAGGAGGTCGGCTATGATTAGTGGGTAGGTAGAGGAAATAATAAAATAATGAAAGAGGTAGGTAGTGTAGGAATTAAGAGATGAATGACATGTGTCATGGGTAGAAAAAGCTAATGAATTAATTAAATAAATAAAGATCTATTTAATTAATAGAATAATTAGGCTTAGATAATTAAATAAATAATATTTATTTAATTAGGTTGGACAATTTTGGGTGTCTACACAATGTACTCTTTTTATACACAGATTTTACTTTCAACCGAGGAGGTTTGTATGTACTTACTTGTCTTTCAATTGTATCTCTATTTCAATAATTTCATCTATCAGCAAATCATTTGTTGTAAGTTGTACAAGTGGAAGCATGAACATGCCTTCCATGCTAGCCTTGTTGATACGTTCAACACCATCTTGTGCAACAAATCTTTAGAAATCCACTATTTCATTGAAGAGTGAGTAGTAGGGACAATCTAGGACACTTACAGGGGTTTTGCAAGAGAGATAAATAGACCTAAATATTATGGCTTAAAAATGATCAATAGGTAAACAGATAAGAAACTCTCAATATCAAAATGACTTTCTCAATTATCTTTACTAGAAATGGATAGATCTGCTAATAATGGCTTTATAACTATATGTCAACTTTGATACCATATCCAAGAAGAGCTAGAACTAATATGCGATATCTAGATTTATGATCTCTATAATATAACAATCCCATAATTATATTTCCACGCATCTATACCACAACACAAACATCATAGTAGTGTTCAGCCATAGCAATTGATATCCTAATTATAGAATGTGAAATATGCACATAACTATGAATAAAGATTAAGAAAAACAAAGAAAGATGCTTATTGCAAACATAAATGAGTAATGGACGAGAATTGAATTCATTGTAGATAGTTTTGAATATCAAATTCACTTATTTGTGTGCATTTAGTAACTCATGTACTTGTGGCCAACCATTTATCTCTTTCATAAATTAAACATTTATTAATAACATTAAATAGTTGAGTAATTATGTTTTAGTTGAAATTGAAAATAAAATATTTTATTTCAGGACAACTCACACTATTCCCTATCATATTTTAGACTCTCAGTTTTGTTAGCAGTGGTTTGATGTCTTTAGAGTTGATCATTGCATTTCTTTAGTTCCTTTTTCTTCATAGATTTTTTGAACTACTATTATTTTTCTTCATTTGCAATTCAGCTTCATTCTATGAAAGAAGATATAGCACAAAATTGTGTATCAACACCTTCAAAAATAAAACGAAGTTGAAAAGTTTGATTGTCTGCTATCATATCTGCATCAAGGGATGCTCCAGGCTTACCACTAGCAATGTCATTATGGTAGGCGTAGACTGAAAAACCCTACACCACTTACAGTCATAAAATGCCCTTGTCATTCACTACCCATCTAAATCTTACATCATTATGTTGAGGGAGGCGCTGCACATTCTGCTGACTACACACAAACCGCCTGTAGGCAATTCTACATTTTTGTAGACCTCTATTGTCAAGAATACGCCTTCGCTACATGCTTAACTTTTCGTAATAATCTTATTTACTTATATAATGAGTGCAAAAGTTTGGTGGATGCTAGAAAAATCTTTGGCCGCATGAGAGAATGAGATAGTGTCTCATGGAATACGATTATTGCAGCATACAGAAGACATGGGTGTCCTCAAGAGGCAATTACACTGTTTCACCATATGCAACAAACCGGTTTCCAACCTGATCAGGTTACGTTTGTCAGCGTACTCCCAGCCTGTGCCAAAATGGGAGCTTTGGAACAGGGTATGGACATCCATCAAAGCATAAAATATAGAGGAATTTTGTTAGATGGGAGCTTTGGAACAGGGTATGGACATCCATCGAAGCATTAAAAACTAGGGCAATTTCGGCCTGAGATTGGATAATCAATATGAATATGAGATTGACCAATTTGCATCAAAAACTAGGGTAATTAACCACCACATCTCATTTCCTAACATCTTTTGCATAAAAAAGGAATCTCACATACTCCAAGAGTTGCTTCCACAATCGGTCGATATCCCACAAGAATGCAGGCATAGAGCATGTATAAAAGCAAGCAAAAGTTGTAGAATCTCTTGAATGGTATTTTTTTGCAACATGAAATTAAGGTGAAGAATTTACCTCCTGCATGAGATTGCAAGCAATGCTACAAATGCCTTCGATGCGGGTTTGATGTTGTTGGGGGTTGAAGTCACCACAGATGCCTACGTGCAGGATTAAAATGCACAAATGAATTGCCCTCTTCTTTTTTTTTAAGTAATGGTCATTGTCGTCGGAATTACAATGAGCTCGAGCACTTTTTGAAAAAAAGAAAATTTTCATTGCTAATGCCTTCTTTGTCGAAACCAAATGGCAAATTTCCGTCGAAATTATGACGAATTCGGACATTTAAAAAAAATAATCAAATTTGGCCAGAATATACCTTCTCCATCGGAAACCTTAGTCGGAAAGCTAGTCCAAATGTACTAGTGAAAGGAATAGATTGTAGATATATTTACTAAGCCTATGCTTGCATAAACATTTGTATATCTGAGAGAGAAGTTAGGGGTGATTTCCCCTCCTGTTGTAAACTAGATGCATTGAGTTGCATTGATCCGATGGACTTCATTGTCTTATCCTGTTATCCAGATTGATGAGTGGGTGTTGTTGCTCTGTGGGAGTATTCAGTGTGTAAGTGGAAGAGATTGTCCTTCTATAAGGGGAGAGATGCATGCGAAAATAATGATCTTGTATGTGTCTTTGGCATTGCTGTCAAAGGGGGAGAAGAGCATGTGAAAAACCTAAAGTATTTTTGAGTTGTTTGTCAAAGCGGGAGCTGATCCTTATGATCCCAGGGGGAGATTGTTGGTTGTTGATTCCTTTCTTTGCATTGATTGTTTTTCACATTCATATGTTGTCATCGGTGCCAAATGGGGAGATTGTTGGATATTAGAGTTGTTGGAATGTGTTGTTGTCATTGATGTCAACATATTCTAGTGTTGTAGAGAATTGGCTTGTTGTAGATGTGCTGATGTGGATTAATGGGTTTTGAGATTCTTATATCTAGTTAATTTAGTATGATTTTAATGATGTTATGTGATTATTTGGTCAAGTTATGTGGTCTGGTATGTGGACTAGTTTTTTTAGTGTTCAATGTTGCAGAGTTGTGGTATTTGATCCATATTGCTCTAGAATGATTATATCTTGAGTTGCGGATTTTGGAGAGTGTTTGGGATGTTCACGTGTGTCCTTAGATCATATGGTTCATGATTTGGAACTTTACAAGTGTATCTTTCAGTTTTTCATTTGGTGTTCTTGAGCTCCGGTGATGAAATAATGATGATTCTTATTATCTGAGTTGTTGCGGTGATTGCGGTGGAGTTCACGTTTGTTGTTGATATTATTTGATCATGTCCTATGTGTTTTGGTGGTTCACGTTGATCGTGGTGCACGTTATTGAATATTTTATTGGTCTGGTGGTATTCTTCATGTTATGCGACATATTTGGTGGTTTAGTGTGTTGCAGATGATCTTGGCGAATTAATTGGTGGTGTTGCACGTTCGAGGATTTGATTTGGGTCCATGCTATGTCCTTGCCGATATTGTATTGGTCCAGTTATGAATTTATGTATCGTGTGGTGTAATTTTTTAATTAGGTCTTATGTGTTGAGCTGACCTTATGTTAAGGTTGATGATTTGTACAAATAAGTGTTGTAATCATGTAAGTTGTGTGTCTGCGAATGTCTACGGTTGTGTTTATGATCTAAGAGTATATTGTGTGTACGAACAAGCAAATATATAATTTAGAAGTGTGGAAGAGCATAGAAGTATTGTTGTGCAGATAGTGTGCTTAACTGGAACTGTGATCAAGCATTTGGAGATGCTATTCTTTCAGTTCATGTAATTTGGATTGTTGTCTAATCTTTGTAAGGCAGTGAGCCTTCCCCAAGGTTGTAGCCCTTTGTTGTTTTGAGTAGTGAGCTCTAGGCAGTATGCCTGAATGCATGTGCATTCCCCATTGTAATATTTACATATACTACTACGGAGTATCATCATATTGTGGGTAGGTTCTCACCGTTGTTTTTCCCTTAACCAGGTTTTCCACGTCAAAAATTTGTGGGTTAGGTGTTGTTGATGTGGTGATTATTTCTATTATTGTTATTCATGATTAGGTCATAATTTAAGGTTAATTTGGTTGAGTTTGGTGAAAACTAATTCACCCCCCCCCCTCTTAGTTTTCCTGCTGCTTTGCTGCCAACACTATGATGTTATAACAAAGCTTACTATAATGCAGATTTTATGCTATGATAATAAAACTAACATGCTAACATGGATAATTGTTAATTCTAATATGATTGTGACCTAAAAATGCTTGAGGGAGACTTGTGTAGCTTGATAATGAAAGAACCTTGATAATGAGAGCATAGAGTATGTAGCCCCTTGATAATGAGAGGAATGAATCCTGTTTATAGAGGAAATGGGCAATTGGATGGCTAAGATTGGATTGATTTAGAAAGGGTTAGGATTGCATTAGAGATGCATGATCCTCAATCCATGTTTGCAACTTCCACCAATGCAATGGTGACAAGTGGCATCGTGAAAGGGCTTGAGAGGATAGAGAAGAGACATTAAATGCCCGAGGAGACATGATGGTCACCCTAGGGGGTTTGGTTAGGGTTAGGCTAGTGGATAAAGCTTTTATCCAAAGAATAAACTCTTGTGCAAGGTTTAGAGGATAGCCATGGTCAAACCATTGAATGCTTGAAGAGACTTGAGGGTTAGATGGAGGGTTGAGTTAGAGGAAAAGTCTCTAACCAAGGGTTAAAGGTGGGTTAGTTAGATCAAAGCCTTTAAGGCTTGAGAAGACTTTGGGGGTTAACTTGTGGAAGAGAGAAAAATTTTAATGCTTTTGAGAAGTGACTCCTTCCTAATCCTTGATTTAGTAATGTGCAAATGTTTAGAAGGGGATTAGGCTAAATTAGAAGGGATTAGAAGAATTTAGAAGAAGGGTTAGTATGCAAGTGGATTTTGTAGGAGAATGCGAGTGGGATAGATTTTAGGATTTTAATTAAAATAAAATTCATTTATTTCAACTAAAATGTGAGAGGATGATTTAATTAAATGTGTATTTAATTAAAAAAAAGGGGGAATTAATTAAACAATTATGATTTAGTTATTTAATTAATTGTTAGAACTTGGCTAGGTGAATTAAATCAAATAAATTGAATAATTTATTTAATTAATAGTAGAAGGGTGTTTAGGATGAATTAATTAAATATTAATTTAAATAATAGGTAGATGAAAGACAATTAAACCAATATAAATTTAGTTAATTAAGGTGGACAGAAATAGGTGTCTGCAACATAAATTAACATGAACAAGTAGTTTTAGATTCAATATGCAGATATATGTACATATCTAGAATCAAGGAGCTGAGGAGAACATGTGTTTGAAATTTGGGACTAAAAGTGCGAGACAATGGTGCTTCAGGAGACCTTGTCCTCAAAATGTCATATGCCAGTAATATATCTCTTTGGGATTAGAATCCCCTAAAGTTTCACTAGAAATTTGTTTAACATAGGTGTGTGGGGTGACCTTGTCCTCCACTTTTCAACTACAAAAGTTAGATTTGATTGTTTATGTCTTCTCTGCACCCAATTATGCAATTGTAGCTTCTAAATTTGTCACCTGCACATGGAAGAAGATAAATTGTGTTGTTGATAAGGGTTTTATTAGGTCAAACCCTAAGTTTTTAATTAACCCTATAATTGAATTAAAATTGAAACAAAATGGAAGTGGAAAGCTTGTTTTTGAAGGGTAGAGGCTAGACATGAATTGAAATGTTATACCTCGATGAGTCTTTCTTGGAAGTCTTCATGCAAAGGTTGATGATGTCATATAGGAATATATGATGTCTTCATAATATATTGATCATGGATGCCATCTTGAACGCTTGACCTCACCTTCATTGCCAAGTAATAATTCTTGATTGCTTGCTCACTTGAATTGAATCTTACTCTTGAGAAATTAAATTGGAAACTTGTGGAGAGATGTAAGATGGATGGATGTTCAAATGAGTGGGTAAGGTTTCCTTTTATACCTCACCTCATGAAACATGTGAATTTTGAAGATAGGTTGACATGGGAAGGGAATTCCTTCCCAAATATTATGATTATTGTTAGGTCCAAAATTGGGTCCCTTTAAGAGAGATAAGGGCACCTAGGGCTCCATTGTCCAAGGAAAAAGGAGCCTAGGGTGTTTTTTTCCAAGGACAAGGGTTCCTAGGGCATTCTTATCTATCCTATTAGGTCTAAATTGAAGACAACTAAGCCAAGTGAGCATGAAGATTGGGATTTGAAGATGATGTAATCAGAATCAAATATCGTCAAAGAGCAAAAGACCAAAATGATAAAGTAAGGCCTAAGTAAGGTTGAAATTGTATAGGGATACAATTTACAACACTAGATTTAGCTCCCACTTTAGCAGGAGTATGAGCCTACACTCATACTCTTGGTAAATTACAAAATAGCATTGAAAAACTTTCATCAACATATTAAAGAGGCAAGATACACTGGAAGCCCCTAGGGACTTAAGATCTTATCAATATAATATCAATATAAAAGGAGAAAAACATGGTTAGAAGAGAGACCATGACTATTTTGGCTTAGTAAAGCTTATGCCCACTATGAGTCATGTAGAGAAAGAAAAATCTGAATTGAAAAATTAGTGTAAAAGATTACAAAGAAAAAAGATTAGTTTGAAAAGTAATGTGAATAATGAATTGATATGTCATGATGTGTGATCAAAGTGTACAAACCAAGCCTCATGGTGTGGACACAAAATTTGACAAATAGAAGAGTGTATGCCCCCATGTTCAAGCAATGCATTCACCTTGTTGGGAGCAATTTCTTTAAGGTAACATACATGCATCAAAAAGATAAGAATGTTGCCACAATGATATGCCCCCAAGAAAGGACAAATCAAGGGAAATGGATCACATGATAAAAAGAGATCACATAAGGTATCCACTAACTAGGGCCAGTGTGTGCATTTAATAAATCATGTATATCAAGTATGATTGTATTGAGTTGACCTCATCCCCCAAAGGTAGTGGAACTATGAGCACAGAAGATGAAAAATAAGTATTTTTGAGTCAACGTGGAATAGACCAAAAAATGAGACTTTGAATCGTCCCCAATTAAATAACACAAAAGCACATTTACAACAATAGCACATGTATGGCATAACAGGAATACAACATATAGAAGAATTGACATACAAATAGAAGAATGCCACAATAGGTTTGGCCCCTTCATTACCTTGCACCAACAGAGAAACAAGCATCATCCAAAGAGAGCCTAAGATAACACAAAGATATATCAAGAAACGCGTCATGGGGGAAGCACATCACATGTGAGAAAACACATAAAAGAGAATCCATTGTACAAGTGAAGCTATTCTAGAAAAGCATCTGCCTCCCAATATTGATGAACATCATATTTTAGGGATGGTGGATAGGATATGAGAGGAGCCACAAAAATCATAGTAGATGGAGATATGACAAGTTCCAAACAAGGACCATGCTCTAATGATTAGTCCCTTTTTTTGCCACTAGGAACTAAGATTAAAATTTTTGAAAATCTTGAAGATAACTCATGATTAATCTCAATAATCTCATACATATCATCATAATAATTAATATCAACATTTTTAGCATCAACAAAATTATTAGCATTCACATCATCATCATCATCACCCAAAAGAATCATAATAGGAACTTTAGTGTGTAATGAAAATGAATCGTCATTTTGCATAGACAATTTTGACTTTTGTCATGGTTGATTAAGAAAAAATTCTTCCCTTAGGCTAGACAAGGTTGGAAAAATGGGATCAAGTCAAGATTCAGAATATTAGGGGAGGAAATGGTTTGGGAAGAAATCTTACGAGCTTTATCACGGGGCCTTCATCGGTGTTTTCTCACACTATGATTTCTCTTGGTTGTACTAAAAAATTGAAACAGATGGGGATAAATAAAATGAGCTTATTTTATTTCCTTGTAGGGGGGAATGGAAAAAACATCACTATATTTAGAGATGTAGGATGCTAGGTGATTTCCTCTATAAGATGTAGGAGGTGGGACCACATCATATATGGGAGGAATAGAAGGACTAGGATGAAACCCAAGTCTAGGATGAGGATGAGGAATATCCTTGGGTGAAGGATCCTCGGGTTTACTCAAGGTCGATATCTTTTCATGCTTGAATTTTTGATAATATAGGAAATGGATATCTTCTTAAGGTTTCAAAGGTTCAGGTTTATGAGCCCAAAAGTAATTTAGGGTAAATTTTAGATGTCTTGATAAGGGCTTATAAATACTATGAGTGGTCATTATAATAAATCCATCATGGGGGAACTTCAAACATTTATGGATGGTAGAAGGGATAGCTTTCATGAAATAGAGCCAAAGATAACTCAACTTCACATGGAATTTTTTGAAGGTAGGGATAATAGAAAAGATAATCTCTAAGCACTTAGTGCCAACCTCAACTAGAAGGGCAATGGAACCCATAGTGGGACAAATAAAGCAAACATGTGCCTTAATCATAACATCAGATTTGTCATAAGTATCTTGATACAATTGTTGAGTATAGAGATGTTATTTAGTATTGTGAGATTTTGCCAAGATCAAGGACACAATGAAAAGTATAAAAGAGACAAAAGAATGACAAGAAAAAACTGTATTCTCATCAATATGCAAATGATCAACTGGATTCACAATACAATTTATACAGGCAAGGCCATATGGATGTACGAGCACATAATCATGACATGTGGCTCAATGAGAAACAAGGGTAGGTAGGATAAATAATATAATATTCTACAAGAGGTGGACGACCCACCGAATGTGGAGTGTAATAGCAAAATAAGACCACAAAAGGTAGAATTTCTCCTACAAGCTATATCCCTATGTGCACACTTCCCTAAGTGTCTCAAATCCAAACTACGAGGAGATGCATTATCCTAAGTTAACTTAAGTAAAGTGTAATAATATCCATAATGAATATTTATTTACACCATCACCCCCCCTTAAGTGCAACTTAAGGGAATGAAGACTCAAGTCAACACTGCAAGATGGGTCTTGGCTACTAGGCCATGATAGGTACCCATGTACAATATGCAAATGCAAGAAAAACTATGCAATGCAATCTCTCACAAACGGAGAAAGGGAGAAAACCCAATGGGAAAAAACTCCCCCCCAAAAGAGATATGAATGTACAAAAGACTCAAAGAAGAAGGACAAAACCTCAAAGAGGAAAAAGTCCCCCCATAAGAGAGGAAGAAGTCAGCTGACCCCCCCTAATGAGACATCCTACACCCCCAAGAGAGCTCACAACTATTGGAACTTACTCTCGGTGAAAGGTTTGGTGAATATGTCTGCAACCTACTCCGTTGTAGGACAATACTGCAAACCAATGACCTGCTCCTAAATTAGATCTTGAATATAGTGCATATAGATCTCGATGTGTTTGGTCCGTTGGTGCGGGACCAAGTTCTTTGAGATTGAAATAGCACTCTGATTGTCGCAATGTATAACTGTCGGTCATAGAGTGGTGAACCCAAACTCTATGAGAATCTGCTGAAGCCAAATGGTCTCAATTTCTACATTAGCAACTCCTCAATACTCAGCCTCAGTCGAAGAGAGAGCAATAGCATGCTGCTTCTTGTGTTGCCAACAAATGGGGCATGAACCAAGGTGAAAACTATAACCTGAAGTAGACTTACAATCATCAAGATCGCCAACCCAATTGGAGTCTGTGTAACCAACCAAGCGAAGTCCTGTGCCTACTGCATAGTGAATCCCATAGTGATGTGTGCCCGGATGTAATGCAGGATGCATTCGGTGACTTTCCAATGAAGCTCATGTGGTCCTACATGAAGCGGGAAACCATGCCAACCGCAAATAAAATATCAAGGCGTGTATGAGTCAAGTAGATGAGACTACCCACAAGCTGACGATACAATGTGGCATCAACTAGTGGAGAAGAACACTGAGCCTGAAGCTTGACTCCTTAAAGAAAGGGAGTCAGTGCAAGCTTACAATCAACCATATGAAAGCATGCAAGTAGATCAAGAGTATACTTGGGCTGCGATAGTGTAATCCTAGAAGGTGACTGTGAAATATCTATCCCGAGAAAGAAGTGCAAAAGACCCAAGTCAGTCATAGCAAATATGTCATGCAAAGCAGATTTGACCCTGCTAATGATGGATGCGGTACTCCCTGTAATGATCAAATCATCAACATAGAGCACAAGTATCAAGTGAGATTCATCCTACCGCAAAATGTAGATATTCGGATCAGAATGACACCTGGTGAACCCTTCTGAGAGAATAAATGAATCCATCTTGGCGTACCAAGCCCTGGGGGCCTGCTTAAGGCCATAGAGAGATTTCTTTAGTCTGCAAACCAAGGAAGTATCCTGGATGAAACCCTGTGGCTGCTCCATATAAATCTCCTCATCAAGATCCCCATAAAGAAAAGCACTCTTCACATCCATCTGATGTACAACCCAACCATGAGCTACAGCAATAGCAAGTGTCAAGTGAATGGACTTCATCTTGGCTATAGGCACAAAGGTCTGAGTATAGTCAACATTTGGAACCTGAGAGAAACCTTTCACAACAAGATGATCCTTATACTTATCCACACTACCATCCGCTGCAAACTTGGTTTGATAGATCCACTTACATTGAACCATCTTTCTCCCCTTAGGGAGATGGACTAAATCCCATGTGTTGTTCCTCATCAAGGAGCTATACTCTTCCTCCATAGCTTGGTCCCACTTAGGAACCCCTGATGCTTCCTAAAATGTCTATGGATCAGAAGTGGTAGCAATGAATGCATGTGGAAGTTCCTAATGTTGTGATCGAGTCCTTCGTGTATTTGAAGGATCCCCAACAAGAGAACCCGCTGACTCAAGTGTCCATCAAGCCCAACGAGGTCTAGGTGGAGGTGGAAAATGAGGCTCCTCAATTGCAAGTGGACCCTACAGAGGTGTAACCCTATGAGTCAGAGTTAAAGGAGTCTCATCATCTGAATTACTAGCATCACTATCCACAATGGAGGAAGGTGGAGGAGGTAGAGAGGCTAAGCTAGGTGAACTTTTCTCAAAGTGAACACTCCTCTCAATGAACACCTCATGTGTCTCAGGATTCATCAATCTATATGCCTTAACACCCTCAGGATATCCAACAAATATGCAAGGCCAAATTTGTGGTTCCAATGCCTTGCATTTTTGCAGAGGTATGCGAGCCCATGCTAGACACCCAAAGACTCTAAAATGTCTCACACTCAGTTTCCTACCAGCCCAAGCATCAAAAGGAGTAATACCTTGCAAAGCTTTATGAGGAACCCGATTCTGGATGTGTGTGGCACAACTAATAGCCTCTGCCCAAAAGGCGGGATCAAGAGAATGTGCAAGTATCATACAACTAGCCATTTCTTTGAGAGTTCTCATCTTGTGCTCTGCAACTCCATTTTGTTGTGGGGTGTATACAACAGAGTGCTAAAGATCAATCCCCTCAAATGTACAAAAATACTCAAGTCTTTTGATCACATATTCCCTTCCATTATCTATACGAAGAATCTTGACCACTTTCCTGGATTGCTTCTCCACACGAGTCTTGAAGTCCTGAAATCTATCAAATACTTCACTCTTGTGAATGAGAAAGTAGACCCAAGTGAAGTGGGAGTAGTCATCAATGAAGGTGAGGACATAGCAGGCCTTGCTAAATGAAGGTGTTGGAAATGGACCTGCTACATCATTGTGAACAAGTTGAAGAACTTCCAAAGCTCTCCAAGCTTTCCCCTTATCAAACTTCTCTTCAGGATGCTTGCCCATGGAACAACCTGAACATACACCCTCTGAAAAATTGATTTGAGGTAGACCTGTGACCATGTCTTTAGTGTTGAGTTGTTGAAGATAGCGGTAGTTGAGGTGACCAAACCGCTCATCCCATAGCTTACTTTCTGCATTTGAATGAGTAATCAAGGCCCTAGAAGGAGAAATTGGCACAAAGTGGGAGAATGAATAAATCCTTGATTTGTCATTGACTTGTCCCATTTCTACCAAGGCATCGTCATCAAGTTCCTTTACCACAACTGAATCAGGTGTAAACTCAACCTTTTTCCCATTCCCATATTGAGTGATTTGGTAGATGGAGAGAAGGTTGGTAGACAAGTTAGGAACATAGATGACATTCTCAAATGTTCCATCATCCATGTCAGTTGAACCTTTCCCTTCAACCTCTACTTGTGTACCATCATATATGTAAATGTGAGGTACCTTAGATGGATCCAATGAAGAAAACTTCTCTTTTGTAGAACCCATGTGATAAGAGGCACTCGAGTCAAGTATCCACTACTGTGAAGAACCTATAATAGCCACAAATGCTTTCCATTTTCTCTTAGACTATGAGGAAGAGGAAGGAGTTGAATCCTTCTTTGTGTGGGTGGATGGCAAGTTGATGTTGTTTTTCTTGAGAAGATTTGTCAACTCATCAACTTGCTTGGTGTGGCATCGATGCTCATCATGACCATACTTATTGTAATATGCACAAGTTGGTTTATCCTTCTTAGGTGGTGTCTCCTTCTTGGAAGAGGATGAAAAATAACCTTGTGATGGAGAGGATGATTGTCCTTTTTCCTACCATGGCTTTGACATAGATTGCTTCTTCTTGTTGTTGGAATCTTTTCCTTAACTTCCTTGATTCCCTTGATTAGCCACCAAAGCCTGGGACTTTGAATACTTGAGAAGTCTCATGTTCAACAACTTAGATTGGTCCAATATCAAAATTTATGTGAAAGCATCAAATGAAGGCATAACATAGGAACTCCCCACTTTCAAACGATGAGTTTGGAAGCTAGACACAAATGCTACATATTCTGGTGCAAGCTTGTCCAACAAGTTGAATATCAACTGAGCATCCTTTTTGTCAATTCCACAATCCTTAAGCTTTGCTCTTAGCTCATTTGCTTTGGTGACATAATCTTTGATTGTATCAAAATTCTTGGGATCCAAGTTGGTGAGCTCATTGTCAATCTTATAACCTCTAATTTCATCAACTTGACCATACAATTTCTGAAACATATCCCAAGCATCTTTGATTGTAGTACACTTATCAATATAAAAGATGAGGTCATCTGATACATACTTGCATAAAGTTCCAAGAGCCATGGAATTCCTAGTCAGCCATTCTAACTGAGCATTAGGATCAGCCTTAGGATCAAGTGGTGCTACTATTGTTCCATCTATGTAATGCGTGAGACCTTTTTCCATTAATTTGCTTCATACTTTAATTTTCAATGATGCATAATTATGTGGAGTTAAAGGTAGAAATTTATGAGGACTCATTGCAACAAAAATGAAAGAGCACAAGGAAAGAGAGGCACAATCACACAAGACACTCCCCCAAATTCACTTAATCAAAGAACCCCCCCAAAATTGATGATTTGTCACTTTATACTTAGTGCGTGTACAATGGGCCACTTGCAAAAAATGGCAAAGTGGACTTATGATTTCAATTTTACAATTGCTTCAATAAGGCCAAAAGAGACTCAAACTAATAGTGCAAGAGATCTAAACTAAGATCCAAGCAATTTACAAGTACCAAATAGGTCAAATAAGACCAATATCTGAAAGTACAATTTCCACTTAAAATTTTTGAAATCTGATCATAGATTATGAAAGTAGACAAAAAAACATGCACTTTAAAAAAAAATGGCACCTGAAAAGGAGGTCGTATGAGCTCAAATGAGGCCTTTGAAGTTGTAGAATTGAGGATTGGATAGCTACAACTGAGAGAATCCAAAAATTTCAAAAAACCTGTGCATCAAAATCAGAAAATAACCACACCACTGCAAAGAGCACAAGAACTTATCTCAAATAAAAAAAAATTGCACCCAAAAAGGAGCAAAATTGAACAAGTTATGGGCCTCAAAAGTTGACCCAAAAATCCAAGGTACGGATCCCAAAAACAATTTCCAAATTTTTTTTTTTTTTGAAAACAAATCCGAAAATTCCATACCATACCGCCCGAATTGGGCAAAAAATTTCCTCCACACCCAGAAATTGATTTTTTGCCAAAATAGGTCAAGTTTATACTCATTTTTTATGGAAAGGGCCTCCCAGACGCAATGGTGAGGTCGAAAACACTCTAAGATGCCTCCAAAAAATGTAGTTCCTCATATCTAAAAATAGAAGCCTTCCACGATGTCTCCAAAAACCTGAAGCCCCAATGGCTCTGATACCATGTGATATTTTCCAAGATCAAGGACACAATGAAAAGTATAAAAGAGAGAAAAAATAATGACAAGAACAAACTGTATTCTCATCAATATGCAAATGATCAACTGGATTCACAATACAATGAATATAGGCTTGCTTATATAGGCAAGGCTATATGGATGTACGAGCACACAATCATGACATGTGGCTCAATGAGAAACAAGGGTAGGTAAGAAATACTAGGGGTAGGTAGGAGAAATAATATAATATTCCACAAGTGGTGGATGACCCACCGAATGTGGAATGTAACACCAAAATAAGACCACAATAGGTGGAATTTCTCCTACAAGCTATATCCCTATGTGCACACTTCCCTAAGTGTCTCAAATCCAAACTATGAAGAGATGCATTATCCTAAGTTAACTTAAGTAAAGTGTAATAATATCCATAATGAATATTTATTTACACCAAGTATTAACATTCACCTTACATACTAGATCAATGAGCACTCCTTGTGAGAGCTTTTGTTTAATTTTTGTAGTAATGTATAATGGTCCACCGAGTGAATCAATAGTCTCTCTTGATTCAAAGGTAATGTGAGGTTCAGGTTTAGGCTTGGATTTCTCAATAAGGTTCACAACATTTATGGCCTCCACACACATGTTATTAGGAACTATAATAGTTGAAGGTTTAGGCTCAATGACATTGGTAGAATGAGAAGGCAAAGGGATTGGTAAATATTTGCAAGTTTTTATTAGGAGGTTCCACAATTTTATTTCCTTTATCATTCACGCCCTCCATAGTTATGCTGGTGAAAAAAATAAGATCTTGAATCACATGCTTCAACCTATAAAACGTATCAGTATCATGGCCAATAAAGGTTGATGATGGTATTGGCAAAAGGCTTTAGGATAAAAGGTAGTTAGTAAAGGCTTAAAGGTATCTAGGTTTTGATGGGAGGAAACTTCATCACATTAGAATTAATTAATCTAAGCATTATACTATGCAATGATTCAGAAAGAAGAGTAAAATTATGATGTGTAAAGATTGATGATAAAGGGGCAACACCTCAAGTTGTAGTTGTCACTTCTATATCAATATAATTGGAAGAATTTTTATAGATCTTGATGAAATTCTTTTTTTTTCTGTGAAACTTTTGAAATTATTGATGCCGAGTATATTCATTCTTATCAACTGGAGCCATTGATGAATAGGATTCAAATTGACTCACTTGAAGTTGATAATTATGAAGCACTATGCATAAATGTGAAAGATTGAAAGTAAAAAATAGAAGCTTATCTCTAATATTCATTTACATATTATTACTTAATTGTATGCATGCAATTTAGGAAATAGACCTATTTACCAAACATTACAATAAATGCTTCTAAATTTGTAAGTAATATGCAATAACAATAAAATCTAGGCATATAAATCAGAAATTATGCAATCCACAAGTTAATTTCATCAAAATATTTAGAGTTTTTATGAATTACGCCTCTAAATTTATGTAATATAAGTACATAAATGGTGTATTTCAGATATGATTCCAAATGTGAAATAAATAAATGCATACAAATTGGATCTGAAATGAAAAATTAGAAGTAATGCAAGCACTATGTCAAGTTCACAAATAATGTAATGATGTGAAATAGGGTTCACAAGTTTATACATGCAAATTAGGAAATAAACCCAGTTCCCAAACATTACATTAAAGGAGAGGGGTGAATTCACTTGGCTCAATCACAAATCGCATTGAAAAGGACAGAGCATAAGGTGGATTTGGATATCCTCGTTTGAGTTGAAAATGAACTATGCAAAGATGTAAACTAAATACAAGATCTAGGGATAAAGGTGTAAAATTGACATAAATTAACATGAACAAGTAGTTTCAGATTTGATATGAAAATATAAGTACAAAATTGGAATCAAGGAGCCGAGGAGAACTTGTGTCTAAAATTTGGGCCTAAAAGTGCGATACAATGGTGCTCCAAGTGACCTTGTCCTTAGAATGCCGAATGTGGGTAATATGAATCTTTCTAGGATCATAATGCAGTCCTAAATGTTCCCCTAGTGTTTCACTAAAAAAAATTTGGACATAGGTATGTGGGGCAACCTTGTCCTCCACTTTTTGGCTCTACAAAAGTTGGGTTTGATTGTCTTTGTTTGCTCTACATGATTTTGCAATTGTAACTTTGAACTTGCCACTTGAACACAAAATAAGAGAAATTGTGTTGTTGTTAGGGATTTGCCTAGGTCAAACCCTGGGTTTGGAATTAACTCTATATTTGAATTGAAATTGAAATAAAATTGAAGTATAAAGCATGCTTTGAAGGGAAGAGGCTAGATCTGAGTTGATTATGAAATTGGAATGTTATACCTTGATAAATCTTGTTTTGAATTCTTCATGCAAAGGTTGATGATGTTAAGTGGGATTGTAGGATTTCTTTATAATATCTTGATCATGGATGCCATCTTGAATGCTTGAAATTTGAATACTTGACCTCTCCTTCACTACCTTGATAATTATTGATGGCTTTCTTAATTGAATTGAATCTTGCTCTTGATAAATTAAATTGGAAACTTATGGAGAGACGTAAGATGGATGGATGTTCAAATGAGGGGGTAAGGATTTATTTAATACCTCACCTCATGAAACATGTATGAATTTTCAAGATAGACCAACATGGGAAGGGAATTCTTGCCCAAATTATATGACCATTGTCGGGTCCAAAATTAGGCCCCTTTAAGAAGGACAAGGGTGTCTGGGGTTCCATTGTCCAAGGACAAGGGGACATGGGGAATCCTTGTCCATCCTATTAGGGCTGAATTCAAGACCACTAAACTAGGAGAGCATGAAGATTGAGATTAGAAAATAATGTGAGTAGGATCAAACATGGTAAAAGCACGAAATTCTAGAATGCTAAAGTGAGGATGAAATTGTATAGCCTAGATACAATTTATGACACTACAAAAAGTGACCTCTATAAATGGCTAGTAGCTTCACAATCTATCAATTGAAAACCCTCTAAAATGCTATTATTTATTGCATGTGAAAATACTACAATCCCTAGATATTGTATGACATTTTTTATCTCAACTAATTACGTGTACCATATCTCTTTTATACTACCACAAAAATTAGCAAGCACTATAGTTGTTGCAACTATGTCCACTCTTTGATAGTTCTTTCATCCTATTATTACAAGTGTGGAATCTCTCATCATGGAAAACTCCTAGTTTCTATGAGTAATTGTTCCATCCGTTCTAGCTTCTCTTGTTTCTACAAGTGAGTCCAAACTTGTCTTTCTTAATACTACTCATCCTTAGACTAGTTGTTGCAAGAAATTTCACTTTGTTGTAAGTGCATTTGGTGTTGGTATTATGGATGTGTTGCATTGGTTTTTTCATTGATGTCAACACTTGTCAACACTTATCCTTGTGAAGATCTTTGATTATGTTCACCGGCATGTTCAGTGACTTATGCACAGTCATCGGTATCTGGTTCACCAACAGGTTATATTGTTCACCGACAGGTTATATTGTTCACCGACACTAAGGATTATGTGTTATCATCTGGAGATTACTTGGTTATGTCGAAGACATTGTTTGGACACTTGGTTTTGGTGATTTGATTATTGGTACAATCGAGTTTTCATATTTGTTGTTACTGGCAAATAGGTCTAGTTTATGGACCGGCAAGCATTATCTATTCCAGATCAACATGACACATTATAGAGATGATTTGTTATTGTTGTAAATGCATTGAGCCGAAATAATGCATCACATATTGATTCATTTGTAATTGATTTTATTGTAATATCTTAGTGAGATGACCTACACATTTGGTCTTAGGCTTTGGTGTATATGTAAGATCTTATTTGTGAGATTATGTAGAAGAGGAGTGTGAAAAGGATTATAATAAGGTATATGCGAATATAAGTAGAGCTATACATGTAGACATCATTTGAAAATTCAAGGAAGGTATGAGGAAGACAATCAGAGCTTAACTGGTACTGAATCTAGCATATGAAGATGCTATTTTGAGCAATACATTATCATTGGATTTAACCATCCAATTGTAGTCAGTGTGACTCCCATTTTGTGATTGAGCAGCGAGCTCTAGGCAGTTGGCCTTTCTACATGTGTAGACCCCATTTGTACACACATATTATCTGTAGTAGTATCATCTAATTGTGGGTAAGGTTTCCCACTGTGGCTTTTCCCCTTACAAGGTTTCCACGTACAAATAACTATGTTATGTGTTGTGTATGTTATTTGTCTTTCTATTTCATGCATTAAACTTTACCGGTACTATTATTAAATGCTAAACTATCTACCAACATTAAAGTTTGCTTTACCGGTATTATGCACTAAGTTTGGTTAAGTTATATTTGGGTTGAAATTAATTAGACAACTGATTCACCCCCCCCCCCCACCCCTCAGTTGCCTCCGAGTCCTAACATTTGGTACTATAAAGAAACCTTCTACAATTGTTGCAAGTGGCAAACTAGTATAGATATAAGCGAGAAACTCACAAAAATAACTATCCCCAATTATTTGGTCCTCAAAACTACCAAAATATAGGATGTTGGTTGTGGATGTGTGTTTTCACATGCCAAAAATTTGTAACAACAATACTTCTCTTATTTTAAATAGCAAAAAAGACAAACATTTTGGTTGTTTTGCCATATTTTAAGAACATAAGGTTATAAAAATAGTTATTTGTAATCCAAATATGTTCGTAATCATGTTTTTTATCTTATACCAAAGAGTGTACATTAAATTTAAATTATACATTTAAAACTTGAAACAACTAACTTTAGCACCAATTTAAGAGAAAATTTTTTGTCATGTTGAAGTCAATAATAACAACTTGACTATAAAACCATGATTGAGAATCATTAAAATGAGAAATGCATTCTAATTTTTAACCTCATTTGAGAAGAAATTAATCGTTTATTTATAACTAAACCCTAACACTAAAAACTAGAAAAAATATGGTTAACTATTCCTAATCTAACCATGAGTTAAAATAATAATAAAATAAAGGTGGGAAAGAAAAATTAATAGAAATCTAGTCCTACTAGTCTTAAACTGTATGCATCATTTAATGAATTTAAAAATATGATAAAAAATAATTCTTATCTTGGCCCATAAATCCACAATTAAACACAAGAAGGTACGAATCTTCAAAGAACATAAATGAACTATGAAACTTACCACAATAACCACCTTATTTAGGTGTAGGTTGAAGAAACAACTTCCACAACTAAAAGTGCCGAAAGAAATATTTCATGTTAAAATTGCACCAAAGTGTTTAGGTTTATTACACAAAAAGAATTAGAATCAACAATGTGTTACTAATGTGAATCTCTTTTCAAATTCATCTAATAGTCATGAATTAAATGTATGAAGTGTAATATAAAACTAATAATTGGAAAACAAGACATAAGTAAAAAGAGAGAATAAATGAGTAAAACTATATTGTATCAATGAGAAATTAGGTTTATAACCCTTATAAATGAGATGCCATTACGTATGTTGGAGTGTTCTAGATTTTCTATTGTCTCTTGTTGTTTTAATATCCTTGGAATTTAGGGTTTTAAAACTTACTAGTATATTGTTTAAACTCTATTTTTAATGTAGCAAAGGTCCCTTGTATTAGAACTATTGTGCCTTTATAATTTCATGTTCACCAACTCTCTCCATTGTTTCCCCTAAGTGTTACCACTTAATCCCCTAATTATTCATGATGTTGATCCTTATCCCTTGCTAATCATCGTTTTCCTATACTTTATTTATGTGGTTCCAAGTCATGGTCATATTTGTAGAAGTTGATGATTTAACCTCACAAGCCAAGAATTATTTGCTAGCGCACCACCTATCACAAAGAAAGATCAAGCAAGAATAATTTGTTCAACAAAACCTAACAAATCTATATTGATTGCACAAAAATATTGTTATTACAATGAATGAATGAATCCTTATAAAAGGATGAATGAAACCCTAGATGAAAAACCACAATAAAAAAAATTAATTATCTAGCATCTAGTGTCACAATAATAATGAATGAGAAAACTTAATCTATTATAAGCCTAATTTAATAAAAGGAAAAAGCACCTAAGTTTAGCTCAAGTGAATGAACTTAAGAATGAATGTGTCTTGACAATAAAGTCCTAGTTAGGTACCCATGTGCAAACCAATGCAACTCTCACAAATGGAGAAAAGGAGGAAAACCCAATGAGAGAAAACTACTATCCAAAAGAGAAAATAAAATAATTATGCTCTAGAGAAAGAGGGGAAAATGGAGGATTCAATGTGATCACCCAAGGACTGTTTCTATCACAATAGTATAATGAATGTCCCCCCCATAAGAGAGAGATAAAATGAGGATACAAGATCTATCACAATATTACAATGAATGTCCCCCCCACCATAAGAGAGAGAGAAAATGAGGATAGGAGTTCCTATAATGAAGAAGAAGCTCATATGCCAATGATGGGAGATTGGAGATAGAACACAATCTACTACCCATAAACAAAATTTATCCCCTTAGGAAGAAAAAAATCCACTGGAGATATGAGAAGAAACTCTCATAAATTGAAAGAAATAGGAATCCAAATCTAAACTGTGTGTGCCTCTAGAAACTGCTCATATGTCGCTATGCCCATGATAGATGATGATGCCACAAGCCAATTAGATACATAATTGGTTACATGCCTAATCAATGTAGGAGGTGACAAATTAGGTTTTTGCAAAAACTAACAAAGAATAAGCTCCATGGGTGTTGAACATGGGATGATGACACTAATGTGGCTATCAATAAAAGAAGAGATGAATGTCCTCAAAATAATCCTCCAAATCTACAATATGAGACTCCTCAAACAATGATGGCATGTCTATAAGATATGAATCCCAAGTAGCCATATCTGGAAGACCAATGTACTATTGTACTGAATCAATGGGGGTAATGCATGTGCCAATGCCAAGGTCATCAAGAAAAACATAATATGATGATTATTGAGATGGATCTCAATGTGAGGAGTAGGAACATGAAGACAGGCCTATGATACATCAAAATATGCAAGATATATGATATACTCAAGCTCCTCTAAATTATCATTATCAAAGGGCATAAAATCTAGATGTGCACGAGGAACAAGAAAATTTGCTACAAGATCCTCTAGGAATGGAGAGTTATGAGGGTCTTCATGGATCTCCCAAAGTCTAGTCCAAAGTGCACAGGGACAATCAAGGTCTGATATAGCATGCATCGTCATAATCAACACTAGAATAAATAATTCCTACAAAAAGATCTATGATATTACACCAAACTAATCTACCTCTTGGAGTGACTAGTTCAGGTATGAGTCCATACAGATAAGGAAAAAGATCTAGCCACCTAAGATGTGTCAAGATGTCATATCACCAAGACTCACAATTACCCTTTGCCAAGATAATAACATAAGGATGAACTGAAAAAATCATGATACCTCCTCAAATGAAATTATTAGACCCAAAAGACCTTAGTACATATAAATAAGTTCAAATAAACCCTACAAATAAGTCCTTTTCAGGTACCAAAACATCCAAGTAATTGACCAGATAGTGAAAACATAGAAATATGAATAAAATATACTTGGGGAAAAATCTAAAAAAATATTAGTAGATCTAGATACAGAACTGAGCCACCTTTTCAATGCCTACTTTTTACAAAAAATGAGTTAAAATGTGCAAGATATGGCCTTGGAAGCATGAAAGTGATGATCTAACTTTGCAAGCCTAGCACATAAAATTGGAGTTGAATTTGACAAAATTACCAATACCATTAGATTGGCACCAAAACCAACTTTCCTAAAATATCTTATTTACATGATTTTGAGCTCATATGACCAAGTTATGGCCAAAAAACCAAACACGTTTCAATTAGGGGTTGAAGGGCTTGAAAGGTCCAAAAATGGAAAATTTCCAAAATATTCCTTATTTCCAAAAAAAAAAAAGTATATTTTTTGGACAAAATATTCCCTTGAGATTCCTTGATACTCTAAACAAATTTAGTGGGGTGCTAAAAATAGAGGGTTAGGTACCAAAAAGGCATGCTAATGTAATGCTTTTGCAGGTGTAGGTACTTATGGTAGACTACACAATTACTTATGTTAACCTACATTGACTTTTGAAGCCTCTTTTTACAATTTGTGATGATTTTGATTTTTAGCAAAAAAATTTAAAAATTTTGCAAAAATTGACCTACACTGATTTTGAAGAGGCTATAGAATTTTTGTTTGGATGCCTACATAGGATTTCTTTCCATATGATCATACAGATGTTCTTACGACTACACACATTTTAGTGTGACCAAATTTTTTGCCCCAAATTCAACTTGTTTATAAATCAATGATTTGACAGTTGATCTTAGGGTTATTGGGCCTTTTGAGCACGATGGTCAAGTCCATTTTGCTTCAAAGTGTCCATAATTTTTTCTAACCCCTAAAATTTGCCTAATTTTTGTACCATCAGCCAAAATGACTCAAAACTTAAACTACTTAGATTTTGATGAAATGATAGTTGATCTATAAGTTTTGGGATGCTACAAATGCAATGGCAACCTCTATTTGAGCCCAATGTCCACTGAAAAATCTCTATAGGTTGGATCCCTCTAGAACATGGAAAATAATTTAGCAAATCTTCTCTGATACCATGTAGAAGTTGATGATTCAACCTCACAAGCCAAGAATCATCTACAAGAACACCACCTATCACAAAGAAAGATCAAGCAAGGATAGTTTTCTCAATACAATTGAAGAGTTTTGTGTTGATTACACAAAAATATTATGATTACAATGAATGAATGAATGAATCTTTATTAATGAATGAAACACTAGATCCAAAATCCTAATGCAAGATTAAGTTAGCTAGCGCCAAGTGTCACAAACACAACAAATGAGACAACTTAATCTATTATTAGCCTAATTTAATAAAAGGATAAAACACCTAGGTTTGGATTTTTTGAATAAATTAATTAAAGGATAAAGTTTCATAATTACTCCAACAATATCATGCCTTAAAAATCTAGCTTATATTTTGTGTCATATTCTTAGCACATCATTCACTATGCTTGTAGTGCAACCTTCATGCGAAGCCTATAATTAAAAACTATGAGATTATAATAATGTCACATGGGCACTTAGCTTAGGGATAACACAAATATTGTTTATTTTTTAATCAAGGGTTAAAAATGGTAGGTTAATATTTTTAGTAATTTGGCATTTGTGCATGTATGGACCTAAAAACTTACCCCAAGGTGTAGTACCCCTACCCTAGTCTATTTCTAACCTTGGTTTAATCTTGATTAGTTTATCGTAATATGATGTTACAATCAGATGTTTGATGTAACACATAGCTATTGATGTGGTTCTCACACTAGTTGTATGCAGATTTTTAGTGTGCCTATTTCGTGGTATCAATATTGAGCTAACATTTTCATTAAATTTTATATATGTATGCATGTATGATCATTGGTTGCAGGAAATTTCAGGTACACGCCGCGTGAGTGCGAGGTTCGTCTTCACCTAGATGTGCAGGTTTGAGTGTACCTTTTTAATCCTTAGAGTTGGATTAGGTGGTCGTAAGACCCTAGTCGACCTTAGTCGTGCTCAAGTGAGCATCGCCAGTCGTCATCGGTAATCCCTTCTTGTTTGGGTTTGCGAGTCATCTGTTTGGTTGACCTTCTTGGTTTGCGTGCCTGGTGTGTTTGGTTATTTGATTAATCAGTCCTTAGTAATTATCTTGTTTAAATATGCGTTTGTGCATTGAAGATTAATGGGCTAAAGTAATCTGGTTTCCATTATGCGATTTTTGTCGATATTGGATTGCTCGTTTTTAATTGGAAGTAAATTCGATTAAATGATTGATTTTGATTATTAAATGCATTATATATATATGCTGTTGAAAAAGAAAGATTTGTTTTTAATTGCGATAGGTTTAATTGTATTCTGTTGGATTATTAAATTTGGAAGGTTAAATTGAATTGATTGAGGAAATCGATTTTTGATTTGAAAAGCAAGTTATTTTGTGGTGATAGTTAGAAAGGATTAATGTTGAGAATTATTTGTAAATAAAGATTTTTATTCCAAAAATGGAATTTTTAGGTCAACTCTTCCATATAACCCAAATTTGGGGAAATTGGAGAGGATGGACATTTTTGGAGGAATTTTGGTTGGAAAAGATTTTGGAGATGGGATTGGAGGATTTTGGATGGAGAAGGAAGGATTTGGGAGCTGGAGATTTGGACTCTCAACAGATCTTGCCAGGAACGCGAGATCAGGTAGGAATTATTTCTCAATTTTAGTTTTTGTTTAAAATGGAAATGTGATATCAATCTCAGTTTGTTGAAACCGAATTTGTATTGAATCGGAATTCTTTATTAAACCTGGTAGTGGGCGTTTTTGTTTTATAAAGCTCGAACTGTGTTTTGAAAATAAGGAAAATATATTTGTTTCGCCCCTGTGCGTGGTCCTTTTTTTTTATGAAATCAAGCTGGGCGAAAATGTCATAAAACCCGATCTGGGCGTTTGTGTTTATTTACGAACTGTGTGTTCTAATTAAAATTTAAAACATAATTGTTTTTATGGACTATGCGTTTTTTTTGTTGAGGCGAACTGGGCGAGTTTTTAATAATAAAAACGAGCTGTGTTTTGGGGATTGGAGGCGGGGAGCGGAGCTCCACCCGCTCCGCCTCCCCTCTCTCCCCGCTCCTCCCCTTTCTCCTCCCCTCTTCCCCGCGAGCTCCCCTTACCTCCGCCCGCCTGCGGCCCACGGCGGTGGCCGCAGGGGCCGCAGGGCGCCGCGGCACCTACGGGCACCACCGTGGCGCCGCCCACGAAGTCTCTCCCCTGCGTTTCGGTGTGGACTGCGGCTAGGGTTAGGGCACGGCCCTTCCCAGCTCGCCTCCATCTTTTTTTTAAAAATGCGTTTGTTTTGTTTAAAAAAAAAAACATAGCTGATAAAACATTTTTTTTAATGCGTTTTTTTTTATCATTCAAAAAAAATGCATATGATTTTATTATCATGTTAATGAATAATATTATTTTAATGATTAAGTTTATTTAGTTCTTAATTTTGATTAAGGTGGTATAATAGTTGCAAATGCTAGTTGATTTTGATCAATGTTATAATGGAGGTTATAGGCTAATTGTCATTCAACTTCATTTCGTGACTTTGCCCCTTTCTAATTAAGTTCTACAACTATGAATTTTCGCAAGTGAATTGGGTAGATTATATTCTAATTGATGTGGTTAAATATCATCTTAGAACATATCATTTGAGTAATTGAGAAGTAGTGAAATATTTATCGTTGGGTGTTGAATTGAAACGATGTGCTTTGGAAATGATTATCTCCATTTAGATTTTCTTTCTACATTTTTATTTCCGAAATCCGTATAATGTATCTGGAATTGAAATTATGAATCTGTAGAGATTGATTTTAGACCAGTATGTTAATGACGTTTCGATTGGAGATTAAGTATCTTATTTTAGTTGAATTATGGTTGTCTGAGATTTATTAATATGAATTGGTTAAAAAACTCATTATGGCTTAAATTGCCTGTTCGATGCTTTGAACCTTAGGAGTTAGAAAACCAAGAACAACTTATCCCTAGATGAGGTAGATAACTGTAATCTGATATAGATCATGTAGAGAACCTGATCGACTGTTAATGTTTAAATCAATTTTAGGAAATATTGTCTTTTCTGATTATTGCCTTGCGAGTTTAATTTCTGTATTCGCCTTTAATTATGAAATGGCAAGAGTGCTTTGTTTGATAGGACACTGTCGTATGGCTTGACTTGGGGTACCTGTTTCAGTCCTCGATTTCCGAGTTGACTATTGCATTGTGGTAGTGTCATTTTGATCGTATCCTCCTTGTGTGTGAGTCGAATGATGATTGTGGTTGACCTTAGTTGTCAGGTCTCTAATTAGAGTACCGTCAGTAAGTGTGCATCTATGAGTCGTGTTTGACCAGATGATTGTATTTCTCTTCTTGAACTCCGTTCGTCTGACCATGTGTATTCCTTGGTTTTGAGTTCGTCTGCGTTTAGTCTAGTGTCGTATGGGAAAGTGGCTTTCGATTGGGGGCCGCGCCCAAAGTGGCTGTTGGGTAACCCGTCGAAAGTGAGTCTAATAAGTGATAACCTAACAGTAGATTAGAATGTAATCTCTAAATAAGATAATGTGCCTCACACATGGGACGAGTGCTATCATAGATTCGACATGTTGTGAGAAGGCCTGAAATGGCAAACCATCTTCCTTGTCTTCACGAGAGGATGTGTGGGTCCACATGAGGCTTGGATGGGCCGGAAGCTCGGATTAGGTTGCCAGGGTGACCCAGTGTATGGGGCCGGAACCTATGAAGACTTGCCATGGTATCCATACCAGGTTGTGTGATGACACTTGTCCCTACGTTCACTAGTGTGTTGTCGTTTTGTCCTCTAATGAGTACCTTTGTGAGTCATCCTTTTGTCTCTGCCCTTGTTAGAGTCTCGGTTTCATGTTAGACCTTGGGTGGTGATGGCTCAGTTTTATGGATGCTCTCATGGACCCCTTGTTTTAGCTTTGATTATGTTCAGCTGGATCCTGTTCTTTTCAAGGATCGTTTATGTATTAATTGACCGGTGCGGTCGCTTGTATATTGTTTATGTATCGCCTTGATGGCTGGATCGTATGGTGTAACCTCTTGTACTCTTAACTTTATTATTTATCAGAGGGGTCTTGCAGTTGAGCAGACCCGGAGATGTAGCCCTTTAGGGGTGAACTCCGAGATCATTATGGTGTTATGTGATGTATTTTCTTATGTTTCCTTTATTCAGCTTTATCAGGTACGATTAGCTTATGTTAGAATGATTAAGTGGGTAAATGGAATTAACTATAAATGCTTATATTCAGTTCTTTCTTGAATGCCATGTTGATCGAATGCGTAAGTGGTTTAGATGAGATTTATCGTAGATGCTAGTATGCAATTGTCTTTTAAAATGCAATAAGTTGGTATATGAAAAGAATGTAACTTAGAGTAATGAATTATACTCAGTTGTTGTTAAGGAATTTAATATGCTTGGAAAGATCTCTTATGTTATGATGAAATTCTAGTATGTTAGAATATTAGTTGTATGGCTTGTTAATTTAAATGAAAAGCTTGATTGGAAATTATGAATGGATCTTAATGGATGAATCCTTGCTTGTGATTTATATTTCCATCTTCTGAAAGAAATTATCCTGATTATGAGTTATCTCGTTATTAAGATATTCAGTTTATTGGTTTAATTGTGTGAGTTAAGTGAATTGTGAAATTGAAGTAATCTCGTTGGGAAACTCTTTAGGTGTTAGTTGATGTCTTCCGCTATGTAATCTGAATCTTTGATATCTTGTTGCATCTTATGCGTTGTAACTTTAAAAAAAAAAAATTTGCATGCTATTCTTGTAATTTTGGCTTATCCCTTCGGGGTTTCCTGGCGGGGCATTACACAAGGAGTGAAACTGGTATATGAACTAAATGGTGAAAGAATCATCTCAATATCTCGTGACATTTGAGAGATATTAACTTTTTATTTTGAGAAATTTCTCCTTGATATAGTTTCAAATTCAAATTTGAGGTCCTTAAAAGCCTCATATAGGTTCAAAAGTTGGGTGAATTTAGCTTCACATAATTTAGCATTATAGATCTCTTCATGAGATATCCAATGAAATATAATGATTGAAGACCTACCAACCAAATCACAAGTTATGGCTCCCATAAATTGTCTTACAAAATTTCAAATTTTTAATTTCCAATAAAATATCTTCTTGAGTGGTAAAATGGATGGTTTGACTTCTGGCACCCAAAATGGGAGTTAAATTTCTAGAAAATTCTAGGGTGGTTATACTTTCCTGGATAAAAAAGATGAATAAGGGGTTGCAAAGGATAGTTCAGTAATGTGGATTATGGATCCAACTTGTAGATTTTCTTAGCTTTCTTTGTAATAAGAAAAGCCCATGTGACTGTACCCTGTAATTTTTTAGTATTGTAATACATTTTCAAGAAAGTAATAGAATTTGGTTGTTTTCCTTCCTACATTATCTAGTTAATCCCTATTATTGTTACATGCATGTGTGCTTGGTGGATTACTTCTTCATCAAGTGTTCTTCATGGCTAGAAAACATTCCTTTAAGTGGCCATTATTACCCACATGTGTATTTAATATAGTGATTATTATAGGATTGAAGGTTTTTGCTAAATGGAAAAGTCTTGGCACATCACACCAACTCTTTACATATTAGCTTTAAGTGTGCCCCCTTATCACTCTTGTGATGTATGATGGATCCTTATTTATTGGGAGTATTGAAGTGATCTCTATCTTGGTAGAATAATAAGAGGTGGCTTCATATGGTATATAAGAAACAACATTTATGACATCCTAGGTGTTGTTCACATCTTAGTTTTAAAACAAGGCTCCTCTATTTTCCTTGTGATGTGTGATTGTAATAAACATTAAAGTGTCAAATGAATGTACTCTCACCCAAAAGGCCTTAGTTTTTGAGTTGTGTGGAAAATAGGGGTAGTGTTATAGTTTCCACTTGTTATCCAAATTGACACCTGTGTAGGGGAAAAAGTGAGACTAGGTATGGAAACCCTAATCCCACTCTCATACATACTCACATAATACGAAAGAGCCTAGGGAGGTGACACACTGCAGGATACTTCTTGTATGGAAGAGAGAGTCAAGGATCACCTCTTAGTTTTTATATTCCTTTGTTGTAAATGAGAGAGGAATGATTCCAAATGAAATCTAATCTAGGATGCAAGTAAGAAAGCAAGCCCTAATCTAGAAATGCAGATCAAAGGACAACTAATATACTGCTAAAAAGTACAGACTAGGAGACAAAATCAGAAGTGCACCTATTTTTGAAATCTAAGCAGAAATGTCCAGGACCAGGGTGCCATGCCACTGTCCTAATTCTGCACGTCTAGAGATGCAACTGACAGAGTAAGTTTTGAAGCGTGTAAGACATTGTTATGCTAGATCCTGCTGATAAAGGGCAGGACCAAGGCACCACACCCCTATTCTAGGTAGGACCAAAGCGTCATGCCCCTATCCTAGGGATTTTTGATGAAATTTGCACTCAAAAATTGTCTTTGTGCGCTCCTCCGGTCCTAAAACTTCCGACGACACTCTGATTTGAACCTATATTTGAATCTGCAAAATAGGGTTTTGGGTGGCTATATGGGGTTTTGCAATAGTCAAACCCCTATGTTGGTGATTTCAACCTCCATAAATAGTCGATAATGTACTGAAAATGTGTGTGCAAGAACCTTGTGTGTGTGCAAGATCCTAAAATGAAAGCAAACAATCTAGATCAATACTAAAGAGTAAACCCTAATTGCTTATAATTGACAAAGTGCTCTAAATCCATGATGAAAAGTGATCTAAAGCATGAATATGAATAAAAATGAAGCTCCTAAAAAGACATGAAACTATACCCAACCCCAAGGGACAGGTACAAGCTAATCTTCAGTCGATGATCTCCTGTTGTTCTCCTATATCTTCAAAAGCCCCCAATTGATGAAATGATGATTGATGAATATTTTATGGATGAGTTTTGAATGTTGTTGAAGAGTTCAAAGATCTACTTTTTCACTACAAAGAAGGCTCTTTATGCTCCAAAAACCTGCTCTTAGATTCTTAGAAGAAGACCCCTTCAAATGAAGAAAGAGAGCTCTTAAACATGAAACCCTAGATCTTAATTTCATCTTTAGGCCAACCTAGGATTTGAATTCCCTACCAATATTTTGGGGTTAAGCATTATTATATCATAGGATTATGCTCCCGAAATTTTGGGAAAAAAGTCGAGGACCATGTGCATTCCCGCCACGGTTCGACAACTTTTCACCAAATTTTCGGGGCCGTTAGATATGATGATATTAGAGTCATTAGACATAATTAGGTTTTATGATTAAATGATTCATTGAAGGAATAAAATGGAAAGAGGTGTGCTTAGGGTAAAGGGCCCAACTTTATAATATGACTTTAGGTTTAATTTAATTAATTTATTAAATGTTTAAAGGGGAATAAGAAATGCAAGATGTAAGACACACTAAGGCGAGTGCTAACCTAAGTGTGAAATTGTACCACCCTAGCAAGGGTGTACACTTTACGAGTTATGTGGAGAATAGGGGTAGTGTTATAGTTTCCACATGTTATCCAAATTGACACCATGGTAGAAAGTCATGGCTCGTAGAAAAAAATGACCTATTAGGACTCCTCTAGGGTCAAATTAGGCTCTTGGGTGCAAAAATGAGGTCACTCATGTGACCATTAGCATTGTCAAAGTTTTAAATAATGTGCACCCAAATTTGATAGTATTGTTAAGTGGTGGTGTGCAGGGAGAAGTGGTAGCTCCATGCAGTATTCGCCAACCTTAACTGCTTTATGACAATTATATTGTGAGTTTTATTGACCATGTACCCAAAAATTGAAAAAAATTTAACCAACCAAAAAATGATAATTTTTTAATTAAAAACATTGAAATAAAATGTATTCATACTAGATGATGACCACCAAAGCATAAGCTGAAAAAACTTTGCATAGAGTATACATAGACCTGGCAAATTGCCAATGCAAGTGAATATTACCTGAATATGCCATTTTATGTAACTATTGACTTGTCATGAATGTAAATCCATATTGTATGGATCATACATGTTATGCACAATCATACAAATTATAATAATGGTGATAGGGCAAAATTTTCTTGTAAGGGCTTAGGGAAAAATCATTTTCATGATTTGATAGTTGATATTAGAGTTTTTGGGCCTTCAAATGCAATAGTAGGGTCTATTTTGGCTCGAAGCGCTCTAAAAATTTAGCAACTTCCTAGATCTAGGAACCACCTCCCAACTTCAAACCCTTGCAGACTTAGCCTCACAAGCCCAATTTGGGTAAAACAAAAGGAAAACCCAACTTTTTTTGACTCCTTAAACTCAACGTTGAGCTCAAATTTTCTCCAACACACTCTAATATGAACCTTCAATGAAAACCCACAAGGAGGAAACCCCAAGTCTAGTGTTTTTCCAAGTTTTTCTAATTCTCTAGGTCATCATATGATGCAAGAGAAGAACATACTCAACTTTATTAAAATCCACCAAGATCTCTCATTTGGAAATATGTCTACCCTTAGATTTGAGAAGGGTTTTCAATTTCGAAGCTCTGAGACCATGTAGGAGATGGAGATTATCTCAACACTTCAAGATCACTTGCAAAAATAAAGATAACATTTTAGAAGAGAGCATGCAAGAAATGAGATTTATTGGTATTAATAACTATAATATATGATCAAATGATGATCTATTATACAAAGTGTACAATGTACTTTCTTATATAGGAAAAGTGAAGGGTATGATTAAATAAGATGATGGTATATGTCCTAATCCTATAACATTAGAAAACTGACTCATGAAAATATTAAATGACCAAGGACACAAGAAATAAATAAGATGAGATCCCATTGACAACTAATACTTCTAGAAAGACACCTAGAACCTAAGTTAACTTGACATGTGAGTAAGAACCCACTAAGGAATAAGCTAGGTGAAAAATTTATTCATGCACTAACAACATTAAATGTGAGCTAGGTTGTAAAATGCTAATTTATAGGAAATTAAACTAAAAAATAGAAAAAATGAATTTAGAATTACAAATAGTAGAAAGAAAGGAACCTAGCACAAAATGACAAAGCTTGTTATTTATGATGTTAATGCAATGTGTGAGCATATGTATGATGTTTTAGTCCTTACACAACATCATATAGAAAAGTTACAAAATTTAATATTTATTTAGAAATTTTAAATGCACCTACACAACAAAAATAAGGATGCTAAAAATTAAAAAAACAAAGGAGACTAGATGATATAAAAATAAATTTAAACTAACTAGAACAAAAAATAATAATAAAATAAGAGTAATGAAGGGAGAGAAGGATACCTTTGTGTGGTTGTGGTCTCCCAAATACATATAGCTAGATTAAAAAATGGATGGGACTACATAGAAGTTTTCTAAGAATGATCAAGCCCCTAATTTTTACTTTTGACCCCCACAAGAAGTCAAATGGAAGATAAAAATTAAGTGTGTGCACTTAGCCTTTGGGTATCTAGGACTAAGAACAACAAATAAAAATAAAGTCATGAATATCAAATCTTAGGTCTATAAGGATTGGTAAACTAATGTTTTCATGAGATTGGATAAAGTGTGGTGATGGTCACTGTTGTCACAAAAGTTTGCACCCTTGGTGACCGGGCTTGATCACCAACCTCTCAGGTGTGTGACCTTGCACTGTTGTGAGGTTGAATCTCCGGAGAAGGCCAACTTCCTCTTCAATATGAAATGAAGAGTGTTGGACCAACCCAACACTTGGTAAAACTAGTCTATTGATTCTTAAGAAAAGGGAGAGAGAGAGAGAGAGAAGGGAATGAATGAAATAAGGGAAAAAGGGTTTGCACCCAGACTGAAATGATGATCTCCCCTGCCTATGACTGCATAGAACATCAATAAAACTACCCTAGGTGTGCATTTATTTCTATCCTTATTTATCACCTAAATGTGAGTGAAGGTTGGAATTTGGGAAAATGGAAAGAGGAATTGAAACCAGTTCATAGGTGCAACCCAAAGAGGAATCAACACTACACCTATAGCTCAAGAAAACCAATAATAATGTATTCAAACAAAGAGTTAAGGAATAACACAAATTGAGTGAAATGAAATGAGGCAAATAGGATAATTTTATTCATGAGAAGGAAACGCAATTTTTACAAGTGTGGAGAAACATGAAGAGTTATATAGAAGAAAAAGAAAAGAAAGAAGATCTCATAACAAATGTTACATATGTGCTTTTATAGATCAGGCATAACTCAGATGATTTCATTTGATAAAACCCTAACCCCAACTAGGTTAGGTTACAAAAATATCAGAGGAGAGACAAATCAGATCGACAGATCTAATGGCATGGTGAAACAACTTTGAGAGCGTCCTCTGCCTCTGAAGAAACAAAAATACCTACAAATAAGGGAAAACCCTGCATCTGAATGTGTCTCTATACCTATAGAGCCCAAAAGTCTCTGAACTATATTGAAGTGGTCATGGGTAGTTTCTAAAATTGGCCTACAAGGTCCAATTTGGGGTAAAGGTGAGCAAATCTGGTGGTTGGAGTGAGATCGGGTCTGAAATGGGGCATTGACTGAGTCCAAAAAATGTCCTTGACCATCGGGTCGACAAACACCCTGCACAGAGCATTGAAAACTCATCGGCCATTGTAAATTCAAACATCCATTGTCGATCCAAGAGATTCATGAAAAGATGGGTGTGCAAGATCTCTCCACATAGGCATCCAACAAGCCCAATATAATATTAAAACATAGTCGTCGGATTAGGCCTTTATGAAGATCCAATGGCCACAATTGGATGACGTGGCACCCCGGGTCCACATTTCACTCACTATGTTTGATCACTAAATGGCCATGCATACCATGTGGGATAAGGGAGAACAACCATCCCCTTTGGATTTGCTTTGTCTTCTTATCCTTTGGTTCCCTTTGCACTTCTTGTTTACCTCGCAGGATAAGCTTTCTTGTTTCTGCCTCACCTTCTTATCTCGCGGGCCTTCTTGAGCCTTCATTCCACTCTACGAGATAAGGGTTTCTTTGTTTCACCTTTATTTCCTTATCTCATAGGGTCTTTGATGCCTTTGTTTTACCTTGCAAGATAAGAGAGGCTAACCCTCTTTTTACTTGGATCTTATCGTGTGAGGCTTCCCTTGTTTCTCTTTGATATACTGGTAGTTTGAATATCATCACTACATGGGATAAGCCCTATGGCTTATCTCCTTCTATCCTCCTTATCCCACGTGACCTTCTTGTTCACCTTTTCATCCTACGAGATAAGGGAAAACACACATTCGCCTTTATTTTTCTTATCCCGCGGCATCATTTGTGCCCTCGTTCTACTCCACGGGATAAGATTTTCTTCTTTGCTTTGGATAATTCCTTATCCCACGCATCGTCATTGTTTCCTTTTTAACTCTGCTAAGTTTGGCACAAAAATTTCCAATATTTTTGGCAACTCAACGGGGATGGCAAGCTTGCTTGGCACATTGATCAGTAGCCTTATGAAGTCCATTGGGCGCAGAGTCAAAACTTGAAGCAAAAGATAATCTTTGCCCCTACAACTTGGATTACATCAAAATTTTCTGCCACACTGAAAGAGAAGACTGTGCTTGAGCACTTCTTGGAAAGCAAAAGAACATAAATTAAATACAATGTGCCGAAGCACTTGGAGGAAAAGAAATCCTACACTACCCTACTCTAGTTAATCAATTGGAAGCTGTTAAACAAAACCATTCATAGATTGGTTAAATTAGCTTCCCTCCCTAAATAAGGAGGGGTGATTTACATGGCTCTGGAACAAAATGCAGAGCTGGAAAAGTGAAGGCAAAACCATTAATAGTTGCAAGAAACCTTGCAACTTAGAAATAAAAATATATACCCTAATTTGTTGATCAGACACACTGCTGGTCTGAGATACACTGGGGACTTGGGTATGTGGCTCTGCAACTTCCTGCTTGGCCCCAATCATAGAGAGAGATATGATTGGGAAGCCCCTTGATATGCCAAAGGTTGAGCTCTCTTTGGTGGCCTACTCTTGGTCAACTGCCTCCACCATCAAAATCTGATCATGTTGACCAAATTGTTCCCCTCCTAAGGGGATGAACTCAACTTCATTGAGGTTGGCACAAAAAGTGTCAATTATATTTGAGAACATGTAGAGATCAAGGTTAAGATCAACCTGGGCATCTGCCCCATGTTCTACCTCAACCTCATCATAAAAATCAGAGAAAAGAAAATTTTCTCTCTCAATCAACTTTGATTCTTGTTCTTGTTCACCTTGGACAACCACCTCATGCAAGTCATCATCTTGACTTTCCAAAAGCTGGAAGTCTTCATTTGATTTATCCTGGACCCGCATAGGACAAGGCAACAAAGTGTCCAAACCTGAACAAAATCCTTCCAATTCATCCCAAAAAGATTCCTCTTTTAACTCCTCCTTACTCTTAAAACATAGGGGATTGACTTGGGTGTTATTGCAACTCTCTTGAGGGACAAAAAAATGGGAGTGGAAGTAGAACTTATTTTCCCAATATTCCATAGTCACTATGACTAACTTATTCAAGTGTAGGCCCCTCCTACAAAGAATACACCACTGGCTCAGATGAAGAAAGATCCCCCTCATCCTTAATGAAGGAGGGAAGATGATCAAGACTGGTCAAAGCTTCCTCCTTGTTGCATTCTTCTTTATTGGTGTCCAAATGCTACAAGTTGTCTCCTATTTTATCCTCCAACACCTCAAGCTTCACTATGGAATCCTCCTCATGAGAAAACTTCCCATCAAAATTGGAAAGAAGATGGCCACCATCTGCCCTCCAGACAATAGGCCCATCCTTGCAAAGGTTGATCTCAATAGGGCCAGACCACTGAGGAGCTTGGAAATAGGCTCCTACACATCCATAGTTGGCATTCCCATGAAACTTGGGGCATTGAAATTAGAGTTCTCCTGGATAGGCTCAGTGTAAGGGTGGATCTTCTCAAGGACATTCTCCTTAAAAGATCTAGGAGGTCTCTCTTGTCTGAAACTTGGAAATCTTCTTTTAGGGGGAATAGGAGCAGAGGCATCTACCTTCATGATTTTGACCTCCAGGGCCCCCAACTGCTTGATCTCTTCCTCTTGCCTTGCAGAAGCAAGCTTCTCTACAAGGAAGGCCTCATGTTGTTGTTGAGCCTCCAACTCTTGTTTTTGTTGTAGTTGAGTTTGATAAGAAAGCTCCTCTTATTGTTGTTGTTGGTAGAAGGCCTCCTCCTCCTGTTGTTCCCAATGTTGTTGTTGGATCTCGTCAAGTTTTCTTCTATAATCCATCACGGTGTCTCTTAACCCTTGATTTTCCTGTGACACCATAGCCCCTGCAAGGAGGGATATCTCATCTTTTCAGGATGGGATAAGCTAATAAGAAAGATGAGCATGGGTGGGTGGATGGTAAGCATTAGGAAATTACCCACCTGCTGCTGGAGCAAAAGTATTAATGGGTTAAAACTAGGAGCAGTCTTAGTTTTTTCATATTGGTAGGTTGGGGAGGGTTTCTTGGTATTTTCAAAAAATGGGGGTGAATAGAAATTGCACCCATGATAGGAGTTCATATTGAAACATTTAAAAATATGATCTTTGTTACATAAAATGCTATTAGAAGGACAAAAGATTTGCCCTACCAAAGAGAAAAAGGTGACATACCAAGATCACCAAAATGCCTTGAATTTAGGTGCTTGGAGAACGACTATCTCCAAAGGCTTGAAATTGAAGAACACACCATATCTTAAGTTATTTTGGGCACTAAACTACTTAACTAGTAGATTTGTTATATAGAGTCACCAGGTATGTGATTTGCTACCTCCAAAGGCTGAGTTGATAATAGACACACCAACTATCAGCAAAGATATGACCAGTGACTAATAGTTTGTACCCCAGATGGTCATATATGAACTAAAAGTTCATCAATCCCATCGAGCGTGCCAAAAATTGTCTTCACAAAAGTTTGCACCAACCTTGTGAAACATGGAAACAACCTCTCTAGTGTGGGACATTGCACTATTGTGAGGTTGAATCTCCAGAGAAGGTCGACTTCCTCTTCAATCTGAAATGCAGAGTGTTGGACCAACCCAACACTTGGTAAAACTAATCTATTGATTCTTAGGAAAAGGGAGAGAGAGAAGGGAATGCATGAAAGAAGGGAAAAAGGGTTTGCACCCATACTGAAATGATGATCTTCCCTACATATGACTGCATAGAACATCAATAAAACTACCCCAGGTGTGCACTGATTTCTATCCTAATTTATCACCTAAATGTGAGTGAAGGTTGGAATTTGGGAAAATGGAAAGAGGAACTAAAACCAGTTCACAAGTGCCACCCAAAGAGGAATCAACACTACACCTATAGCTCAGGAAAACCAACAAGAATGTATTCAAACAAAAAGGTAAGGCATTACACGAATTGAGTGAAACAAAATGAGGCAAATAGGCTAATTTTATTTATGAGAAGGCAAGACAATTTTTACAAGTGCAGAGAAACATGAAGAGTTATGTAGAAGAAAAAAAAAGAGATAAGATACCATAAAAAATGTTACAAATTTTCCTTTATAGATTAGGCATAATTCAGATGATTTCATTTGAGAAAATTGTAACCCCACCCAGGTTAGGTTACAAAAATATCATAGGAGAGAGAGATTAGATCAACAGATTTGATGGCGTGGTGAAACAACTCTAAGAGTGTCCTCTACCTCTGAAGAAACAAAAATCCCTACAAATCAGGGAAAACTCTGCATCTGAATGCATCTCTGTGTACCTGCAGAGTCCAAAAGTCTTTGAACTACATTGAAGAGGGTATGGGTGGCATCTGAAATTGCCTTGGAGGGTCCACTGTAGAGTAAACGTGAGCAAATTCGGTGGTTGGAGTGAGATCAGGTCTAATATGGGGTGCCGACTAGGTCCAAAAAATGCCCTCGACCATCGGGTCGACAACCACTTTGCATAGATCATTTAAAACTCATCGTCCATCACAAATTCAAACGTCCAGTCTTGATCCGAGAAATTCACGTGAGATCTCTTCACATAGGCATCCAGTAGGCCCAATAGAAGATTAAAACATGGTCATTGGATCGGCCCTTTTGAAGATCCAACGGTCGCAATTGGCTGACGTGGCACCCCAGGTCCATGTTTCACACTGTGTTTGACCGCTAAATGACCCTGCATACCACGCAAGATAAGGGGGAATAACCATCCCCTTTGGATTTTCTTTGTCTTCTTATCATGTGGGTCCCTTTGCACTTCATGTTTACCTCGTGGGATAAGCTTTATTGTTTCTGCCTCTCCTTCTTATCTCATGGGCCTTGTTGAGCCTTCGTTCCACTCTACAGGGTAAGGGTTTGTTTGTTTTACCTTTATTTCCTTATTCTATGGGGCCTTTGATGCCTTTGTTTTACCTTGCAGGATAAGAGTGGTTGACCCTCTTCTTACTTGGATCTTATCTTGTGAGGCTTCCCTTGTTTCTCTTTGATATACTGGCAGTCTAAATAGCATCGCTACGCGAGATAAGCCCTCTAGCTTATCTCCTTCTATCCTCCTTATCTTCGCATGACCTTCTTGTTGACCTTTTCACCTTGTGGGATAAGGGAAAACACACATCCACCTTTATGTTTCTTATTCTGCAACATCATTTGTGCCCTCATTCTACTCCCCATGATAAGGTTTTCTTCTTTTCTTTGGATAATTCCTTATCCCGCACATCGTCGTTGTTGCCTTTTTAACTTTGCTAATGTTGTCACAAAAATTGCCAACAGTCACCAAGGAATTTTTCAATATAAATGTAGTGGGAAAGGATAAATAGAATATATAATATTATTCAAATAAGAATAATAAATAATTAAAATAATATTATAGTCATGATTTAGAAGAGAGAAGTGGACACATAGTCTTGTCAATGAGAATCCAACAACATGTAGCTTTAACAAGTTTTAAAAATGGAGATATGTTCAACCAACCATAGCCAAAAGAGAGTTCTTATTGGAGAGAAAACAAAATCAAAGGTTTTCAAAATGGTTTCTTAAGAGCTAAATGGTTTTTGATATTAAAAGCAGCCAAAAATGAGGGGGCTGACCCATAGGAACAATTAGAAGGTCATTGGCAGAACCACTATCTGCATATAATCAGCATAGTAGTAACCTTTTGCCTCTATCAAAAACAAAAAGCATTCTACGAGAGTTTATCAGCACTAAAGTAATACTAATCAGAGTTTTAGTCATTTTCAACGCAGGGCAATAAACAGAGAAGTATAAACAAAAGCATAAACTAGCCTTATCCGCCCAGTGGATACTAGCTATAGACAAAAACCCAGAGATCCTCCACATGCAAAAAATTATTTCTTTTTCCCATTGCTATTATTAGGGAGCATCTTTCTAGCCCATTCCTTATTAAGGAATTTGAACAGGGCTTTGTAATGCTCATCCTCCTTGCCTTTCCCTTTGGTCGTGCTTTCCTGCATGAGGCACAGATTAGTAGCCAAGCATCACATAACATTCAGAGCAAATTTGGAAACATCATGCATCTTGGACTCTGCCGCCTCCAGTCTTCTTGTGATCACCTACACATTGTCAGAGAGGGCCTCCATTTTTTCTCCAGCTCCGCCAGGTTGGTTTCCTCCTCCTCTTTCACACTGCTGGCCTCCTCCACAAACATCATTTTTTCCAGCTTGAAGGTCGGGGAGGGGAAATTGGATGGCTTCGAACTCTTGGATGAAGTGGGGCTTTCTGAAACCCGAGTGGAGATCACTAAATGAGGGGTCAGATTATTCTAGGCCAGAGCCATTTTATCAGTCAGAATGGAATTGTCAGTGTCATGCGAGGAGGAGGGGTCTCTCAGGGATTTTTCTGAGGGTTTAGAGGCTAGTTTGCTAGAACGATGGGGGGTATTGGCTTCTTCGGTAATTTCCATATCAGAGTCAATCTCTTGGATTTTGACTTTCTTGGGAGTTTTGACCTCCTCCGGAGAGTGATTTTTGGTTTTCTTGTTGCAGGAGCCGAGGAGGGCTAGTATCATTAATAGCAGGAGGGTGGGTCGAAGGGCTAATGTTCTGGACAGAGATGGAACAGGGCGGGCAGAGGGTGAGGTGAAAGTTATACAAGCGGAGAATGAGACCCTGGTGCAGGATGGGAAAATCTTTCCCTTTTTTCTTAGCTCCGGCTATATCTTTAACATTAGCGTCCATAGAATGCAGCAAAAAGAATGGAATGGAAATGAAGTCTTTATTCCTCAAGCGGTTTAGGAAAGGGAGATGGTAGTAGTAGAATATGCCATACCTTCCCTCCAGCGTAAAATATTTCATCATGATATAGCAGACCTCATCCCATGAGTAATGGAGCTCCTCCCTGTTGAATTCGCCCGCCCTCTTGATAGGGTTTTCACCCTGTCGGAAGAACTGGTTAAGTCTAGTGGAATCCACAATACGGCTCTATTTTTTCCATTTCCTTCCCTCCATAGAAAGACCCATCGCCTGGGCTATAACCTCTTCATTGATTTTGAAAGTGATTCCCCCCATGGTCACCCTTCTGTCTTCCCAGGAAGTCCAAAATTGTTTGGATTCTTTCATTATTTCCCTTCATACTCTCCATGAAATTTTCAATGTCGCCTTTCGAGAAGACAAACCACGCCGCCGGTTTAGCTTTGAACTCATCCACTTTATTGGGTTCCAGTATAAGCCTATCCCCCCCATTCTCGAATCCTCCAGCTTAACAGATTGAAAGTGACTTTCAGAAAAAACACAGAGCCGAGGCAGGCTTAAGGTGGAATTGATAAAATAATTGTGCCAAACCTGGATTAAGAGGATGTAATAATCAGAGTGATTATTATCTCTTAAGTCCAAGTAGATATCAAAAATAGAAAATCTACTCAGAACGTGCGAACCTTCACTCGAGCCAATGTGATTTGGTGTTTCCCCATCGTCGTCTTTATTGTTGCCAATTGGCTCCATCCGGGTAATAATTAGGGAGTAATCATTCCCGAAGTTTGTACTGTCATCATAAATCCATCCCTTGTGGTAGTGGTGACTCGGCCTGCCTTTGATACGTGGTCATCTGGGATAGTAATGAGCGGGATTCCCATGCCAACTTGAAGTTTGAATGAAGGTTTCCTTCATCTTTATGCAGATAGAATAGTCCCTTCCTAGGTAAAGGCCCTTTGCTTTTCCAAGATTACCTTGGTGGTGACCGGCAACATACTGGGGTCCCTCCAACATCGTAAGCCATTTTGCAGCCTTCCCACTGCCGCCATGGAATCGGCAGCTTTGTTTCCTTCTCTAAAGATGTGGCGGATGGTGAAGTCCTCCAGATTGACCAAGAGGCACCTGATATCCCTCAGAATGGATCCCACTCTCCAACCCGCCGATGAGTTCCCTTTAATTGAGTCAACAATGATCTGAGAGTCTCCTTCAATTTCCAGTTTTTTAATTCCTATGGAGTTTGCCATTTTCAAACCCCAAAGGAGGGCCATTCCTTCATCTTGAGTGACCATATTATTCTTTAGGTTGCTCGCGTAGGCTGCAATAGTGTTCCCCAAATGATCATGGATGATTCCACCCCCCGCTTGACAATTACGTTAGGCTAAACCATCAAAGTTTAGTTTAAACCAATGTAACTTAGGGGTTGACCATCTAGTCGCCCTTCTTTTATTTTTGGTGTTGTTGTTGAAGCTATCAAAACCAAGGGGGAGCTTCCAATTTTCAACAATTTTTTTCTCTATTCCATTAGGAGGATAAGGGGGGGTTTTCCATTTTGTTACCTCTATGTTTTGAGAGATCATCTTAAAGAAAATGTGAGCCACAATCTCCGGGGGTGTTCTCAGTGTCTCTAAAAAATTTTGTTGTTTCTTTCTCTCCATAAGGCCTAGCACATGTGTGGTGGTATTTGTTTCCATAACTGAATGATGAGGGGGTGATGGGAGGGGGGGTCCAATTAAAGGAAAATAAAATTAATGTCCTTCTAGAAGACCCAATAGAGACCGCATTTCTGAAGAGTGATAGTCAAAAGATGATCAGTAAAGGGGCAGAGGACAAAAAGGTTGTCAATAGTTTCCTCATCCACTTTACACAGGTTGCATCTGTTGGGGAGATGGAACCCCCTCTTTTTCAATTTATCTAGCGTGAGGGTTTTACCATGCATGAGGGACCACCAGAAGAAATTAATTTTAGGGATTAATTGAGGGTTCCAAATTTTCTTCTAGCACTCAACATCCACAGGGAGTTTGAGGAGCTGATTGTAAGTAGATTTAACCGAGAAAGAGCCCGATTGGGTCTCTTTCTAGATGAAGTTGTCTTCATAAGAGGCTAGGGGGATTCTAGTTTCCAATAAAATGCACTACAGGTCTTGAGCAAGAGGGACCAGGTTAGGTCTGTTGCTAAAGATATGGACAATGTCCTTCCAGCAAAACTTCCTGGTTCCAAATAATCTGCAATATAATCCCCCAGGAGACCTTTTAGGTGGTGCATAATTTGATGGAAATGGGTGCTGACCAAGGGCTTGTCCTCCGTCCAAAAGTCTTCCCAGAATCTCACTTTTCTACCATTTCCCAATTGCCATTGTAGACCTTCTCTAACCATCAATCTGCTCTTCAGGATGTTGTTCCATAACTTGGATCCTTGGGGAAGGTCGGTTGTACTCAAATTGTAATAGAAGTGCTCTCGGTTCAAGTACTTTGCTTTGATGATGTTACACCAGTCTGCCTCACCTTTAGCCAGGGTCCATCCAATCTTAGCAATTAGTGCCTTATTGAGGGAATTTATCTTTCTTATACCCAAACCTCCCATTGATTTGGGTAAGCACACGCTATCCCAATTGACCAAAGCAAGGCATTTTTCTCTTCCAGGCTAGACAATAAGAAGGTTCTTTGGATTTTCTCAAGTTTTTCCCCCATGGCCTCTAATATTTTAAACATGGAAAAGAAGTACACCAGAATTCCCTATAGGGAAGCTGCAAGGAGCTAGAGCTTCCCCACACTACTAAGGAATTTCCCTTTCCATCCAGAAATTTTTTTCTACATTTGTTCCAGTATAGTGTTCCAGAAGGTGGGAGTGACTTCCTTGACCATGAGGGGGAGACCTAGGTAGGTTCCTAGAAGAGCTGCCATCTTGCATCTGAGGATGGAGAGGATTCTGAGTTGGAGGTCATTAGGAGTGTTGAAGAAGAATAGATTACTCTTCTCATAGTTGATGCATTGTCCCGATGCCTTGGCATAGTCAGCAAGTAAGATCTTTCATCCTTTAGCCTCCATGACAGAAGACTTACCAAATAGGAAGGTGTCATCCACAAATTGTTGAATATTAGAGGGGGGAGCGTGGAAGCCGCTTTGAACCCTTGGAGCCTGCCATTGGTGACTAGATGGGTCACATTCCTGCTTAAGACTTCAGCTATCATGATAAACAGATAAGGGGAAAGAGGGTCACCCTGCCGGATGCCTTTTTTAGCTTTGAAACAGCCCCTAGGAGTCCCATTTATCAAAACCGAGAACTGGACCGTGGTAACATATTCCCAAATCATACTCATCACCTTTTGGTTGAAGCCCAGTTTTAAAAGTGATTTGAAAAGAAAACCCCAATTAACCTTGTCATAAGCTTTAGATATATCAAGTTTAAAAGCCATACCTGGTATTTTACTCCTATCCATGGAGTGGATTATCTCATGAGTGGCAATGGTAGCATCCAAAATTTGGTGACCCAGGACAAAACCTTTCTAGGACGGGCTGATAAATTTCCCTAGAAGGGGCTTAATCCTGTTCATAAGGACCTTGGAGAGTATCTTATAAATGGTATTGCAGAGACTTATGGGATGATACTCCTTCAAGCAATTGGGATTAGTGATCTTTGGGATGAGGACAATGAAAGTGTTGTTGATTTTCTTCAACAATCTCCCCGTCTTAAAGAATTCTTGAACAACTTTGGTGACATCATAGTTAACAATGTCCCAGTAATCTTGGAAGAACGTCGAGGGGAAGCCATCCAGGCCAGGGGTCTTGTAGTCCCCCATAGCAGAGACAGCCGGGTGGACTTCATCAGTAGAGATGGGGGCAGTTAGTTGCCAGTTGTCATCCTCTTTGATGACAGTCGGAAGCTTACTCGCAAGGCAATCCTGGAGAGCAGTATCACTTCCACCATTATCCAAATATAGTCTTGTGAAAAAATTAGCCGCACTTTGTCCAATTAGGGAATCTCCAGTGATCTCCTGGCCAGTTTCATCCTTGATACTTTTGATGTAGTTCCTTCTCCTGTGAATACAGGCCGATCTATGGAAGAAGGCAGAATTTTTGTCCCCTTCCTTCAACCACTAGATTTTGGATCTTTGCTTCCTGTACACCTCCTCCTTAGAGAGGGTATCTTTCCAGTTCTTGTGGTAGTCTTCCTCCTCCTTCAAAATGGGATCCAGGGGGTTACCAATAGCCATGATATTCTAAATTTATTCTAGTCTGGAACCCAAGTCCTTCTTTCTTTTGAAGATGTCTCCAAAGGTGGTCCTATTCCAACCTTTGACTTCCCTGCTAATTAGCTTTATTTTCTCCATAATTCTGAACATAGTAGTCCCTTGGACCAGGGTGGCCCTCCAAAGTCTAACCAACTCCCTGAAGTCGGGATGAGAGGCCCACATGATCTCATAGCGAAAGGGGGGGGCTTGGTAGGGTTTTTCCTTCCAATGGAATAAAAGGGGGTTGTGGTTAGATGCAATCCTTGGGAGGGTTTTTAGATAGGAGTTGTGTCTGATGTCCCAGTTGGTGGAAATCAGGAATCTATCCAGTCTAACTTGAATAAGATGTTTTCCTTTTCTATTGTTTGACCATGTGAAAGGAGCACCGTGAAGGTCAATATCCATAAGGCTAGAAGCATTGATGAAGCTGGCAAGGTCACCCATGCTATCAGTGAAATCATCAAGGCCTCCACATTTCTTAGAGGGGTAGAGGGGGGAATTGAAATCTCCTACAAGCATATACTGAACCTTCTGATTAGCCACAATGAGATCAGAAATTTCCTCCCAAACAAGCCGTATCCCCAACGTGGTGTTGGGAGCATAGATATTGAACATTTGCCAGCACTGTTCACCGTAATAAAGAGTAACTGCTAGGAAATTTTAGGAGCTAGCGAAAAGCTTACCTTTCATTTTAATGGGGTCCCAGAGGGTAGAAATACCCCCAAAGGCACTCAAAGCATCAACATATAGAAAATCCACCCCAGGCCAGAGTTTACCAGCAACATAAGCAAAGGTTTGGAAGGGCATCTTGACTTCCTGAAGAAGGAAAATGTCAATTTTCATCTCCAGAATGAGTTGTTTTATGGCAAACTGCTTTTGGGGGCTGTTTAGACCCCTTATGTTCTAGGAGAGGAACTTCATTTCTTACTTTTGTTGAGTCCATCAAGGGACAGTTGTCTACCCTTTGCAATGTCCCTGGCCATAACCTTGTGTCTCAGGACTCTTTCTGAGAGTCTGCCTACTTTATTTTTAGTTCCCCCCACATCCACTTTCTTGGCCTTGGCTTTCTTATTCTGGGTTATCCATTCTTCATTATCCATCCGAGGGGATCCCGGAGGAGACACTTTCAACTGAGCTGCCGGGGAGTTTCCTAGGTGAGCAGGTCTATCCACCATAGCAGGGGAGAGAGGGGGTCTTGAGGTAGGCAACTTAACCTCAACCAAAAGAGGCATAGCCATAACCGAGGTGGAGGCATGAAGGGATGAGGGTGTGGGGGAAGCAGAGGGCATGATGGGGATTCCATCTGACAAACTAGGGGGTGGGAGGGGGTTGGGGGATAGGTTGAGATTTATCACCTGTGGGATCTCACCCTCTTCTAGGGGGATGTTTGGGTTAATAGTTTTGACAAGGTCCGCAGGGGATTTTAGAATTTCTAGGATCTTGTCCGTGTGGGGGTAATCCTCAGATATTTCATTCACAGTAGTCAGCTCCAGAGGAGCCGATGATGATGGTTCACTAGGGTTGATGGGATCAGCCCATATAGCCTTATTTTTTAGCTTGGGTTCAGCAGCCACAGGGGATTTAAACTCAATATAGGAATGGCCTTGATTATTGCACTTCTGGCAAAAAAGGGTAGCATTTTCATACACAATAGCCTGGGACCATTTTGCCCATTTTGATTTTAGGGAAATAAAATTTGGGATAGTCTTGTTAATAGTAACATTAACACAAAAGTGAGCATACACCAACCTGGATTTATTAAGGGTGACCGAGTTTGCTGAGACAAGAGCTAAATGGTTGAATTTGGATGCAAAAGATAGTTTTTAGACAACTAAGCATTATAGCAAGAGATAGCTAAGTTGGGTCCATCAACATTCAATTTTTTGGATATTTGTGGGATGCTATCATGTAAGCATTCATAGATCACACTGTGTCTTGGAGAAATTACTAAAAAATAAAAAATTTAGGTTAGTAAAAAGAATTAGAATGTGATAAAGAAATTTGGAAATCTAGTGAAGGAAAGGGCCAAGGCTAAGACTAAATTGATTCTTGAATTTTCATTTAATTGTAAATTTTAAGCTCAAACTTTTATGATTCAAATCATACTAACTCCCTCCTAATATACATTGTGAACCAATCTAGATCATTCTTGCTGATTTGTGTGCTTGATTGTAGTTTTCAAGGACAAGAATGTAGTCCTTAGAAAATCATTTTAGAGATCATCTACAAGTTATGTAAGGACTTTTCATCTAATATTTATAAGAGTATTATAACACATCATCCTCAGTTCATTGCAAACTTGTATGTTCTCTTTGATCATTCAATCAAATTTGTTAAGACAATCTATTGGGGGTAACTTAACCCTCACAATTAATAAATTATCCAAAGGTATTATTAAATGCATTCTTTCTTCATGAACATTCAAACACTAGAAATTAAGGCAACAACATTCTAATAGTCCACCATATACTAGATTGGATTTGTGAGTTACTATTTATATTTTGTAAGGAAGTTAAGTAGCGGAACAAATTCCTACACTAACCTTAAGAGGAGGGTAATACAAAACATTTACATATCGTTACAACCATTACAAAAACTTAACAGAAATAAATACAATATCATGCATACCGCGACATAACAACACACTGATTTACATGGGAAAAACCCTTTCAGGAGAAAAACCCCACACTCCAAAAGCAGCTCAATATATTATTCAACAATCAATAACAGATTACAATATACTTGGAGAGCAAGATCTTTACAAAAGTGCCACTAATTAGAGACTCAGAGGTAACTCAATCGCCATAAGACTCTTACATACAATCTCTATCTCACGCACCTCATATATAGGAGATACAATACAAGAAATCGTCAAATAGTGTTATAAAACCATGGGCTAAACAACCCAATAAAGTAGAGCTGACCTTATCTCCATTATAGATGCCCTATGACATGTCAGAACACACATCAACACATGTTCCTCCCTTTTACAATTCATTTGTGTCTGATGCGATTTATATTTCCTATTTTAGGAGTCCAAACTTCTAGAGGCCATAACTTGTGAACCGTGTGTCCAATTGATGAAGCGTTTGAAGCGCCAAAAAGATCGCAAAGTCATCTATCACCTTGTAAACCTCTATGCCATTATGAACACATTTCATGGTGTTTCGGAGCCTCTAAAGTCCTCAAAATTAAATTTAAACCTTTCATTGCACCCTTCAAAAATAAAACTTTATTATCTTCAAAACTAGCTATGATCTTGCGATGAAAATTTATCAGCATGATTATCTAGCCAACCAGAAGCTTTGGGGAGAATTTTGCATCATTTTATGCTCAAACAAAAACTTACTATAAATAGTAACCTCATATAAATGCAAGGTTGAGACACCATTTTCCCAACATATTTATGTGCATATTTAGATTTACATTCACAAACATTAGGTGTGCACTTGTGGAGATTAGGTCTACACATATAGAAGTGAATCTAGACACTAAATCATTAGATTCATAAGATGATAATAAATCATAAATTCTAATACCTTAGCAACCAGATTCATAAAATTTATATTAATACATTTGTATTGAAATAAAAACAAAGTATCTAGCTAAAAGATTGTAGTTCATTTGGTTGAACACAATCGATGACGATAATGGTCTACAATAAAAAACATACTATTCTATTAAAAACAAACTAATCTACATAAAAAATATTTATTCAATTCTTCTATTTATATAAACATAAATTATAAGATATATTTCAATTCCCAATCCCAAATCTAATAAAATATTAGGTCAACTAAGTGGACTTAATCTATTATTAGCCTAATCTAATAAAATATTAAAAGCACCTAATTTTAGCTTAAGTGAATAAATTAATTAAAGAACCTAATTAATTAAAACAATTAGATAATGTCTTAATTACTCCAACAGAGTGTACGTAGACCTAACAATTGCTAATGCAAATGAATATTCACTTGAATATGCCATTTTTTGAAACTATTGACTTGTCGCTAATGCAAATCCATATTGTATGGATCATACATCTTATGTACAATCTACAAACTACAATAATGGTGATGGGGCAAAATTTTCCTCTAAGGACTTGGGGCAAAAGTCTCAAATTTTCAGGATTTGACAGTTGTTCTTGGAGTTTTTTGGCCTTCCAAATGCAATAGTAGGGTCTATTCTTGCCCAAAGTTCTCTAAAAATTCAACTACCTCCTAGATCTAGCACTCACCTCCCAACTTCAAACCCTTGTAGATCTAGCCTCAAAAGTCTGATTTGGGTAAAACAAAAGGAAAAACCAACTTTTTTTTACTCCTTGAACTCAATGTTGAGCTCAAATTTTCTCTAACACACTCCAATATGAAAAACCACAAGGAGGAAACCCCAAATCTACTATTTTTTAATTTTTTTTCTAATTCTCTAGGTAATCATATGACACAATAGAAGAGAATACTCAACTTTACTAAAATTCACCAAGATATCTCATTTAGAAAAAGCTCTACCTTCAAATTTTCGGTCAATGAAATGAATTAGAATGTGATAAAGAAATTTGGCAATCTAGTGAAGGAAAAGGCCAATGCTAACACTAAATTGATCCTTGTATTATGTTATGGGAATGGTCACTAAATCAAGCACAAACACATAGCATAAAATTGAAAGCATATGCAATGTTGTCATTACATTTAATTGTAAATTTGAACCTTAAACTTTTACAAATTAAATCATACTAACTCCCTCCTAGTAGCCATTGTGAACCAACCTAGATCATGCTTGCTGATTAGTGTGCTTGATTGTAGTACTCAAGGACACAAATTTAGCCTTTTGAAAATCATGTCAGAGATCATCTACAAGTTATGTAGGGACATATCTTTGAACATTTATAAGATTATTATAGCACATCATCCTAGGTTCAATGCACACTTGTATGTTCTCTTCAATCCTTAATCAAATTTGTAAAGACAATCTATGAGGGGTTTAATTGAAGAGATCTTAACCCTCACGATTAATATATTGCCCAAACGTGTTACTAAATATTGTCTTCCCCCATGCAAATTCAAACATCAAGAATTAAGGCATCTATATTCCAATAGTACATCATATACAAGATCAAATTTGTGAGTTACTATTTATATCTATGTGCATATTAGATTTACATTCACAGAGATTTGGTTTACACTCGTAGAGATTAGGTCTGCAGATATAGAAGTGAATCTAGACATTACATTGTTAGATTTATAAGACGATAATAAAACATATATTCCAATTCCTTAGCAACCAAATTCATAAAATGTATATTAAAACATTTGTATTAAAATAAAAACAAAGTATAGTCAATGTATTGTAGTTTAATTAGTTGAGCACAATCGATGACAATGATGATATGTGATAAAAAATCATCTACCAACATTCAAACCCGTGAAAAAACATTCAACTCATATTGTTACAATCTACTTAATAGACACATAAATCTCGACATCTCTATTAATCGACTTTTTTATTAAAAAATAAAATAAATATCTATATAAAAATTATTTATTTAATTGACTCTAGCCCCTCATTGATAAAAATAATAATAATAATAACTTTTGTATTTATATTAAAAAATAATTATAGCATTTATTTCAATTCCCAATCCTAAATCACTGCCCTAATTTAATTGTTTGCATAGAGTAAAAGCTGGTGAAAAGCACTTTATTCTTATTACAAATATATATCACTTGTAAATTTAATAAAAAAAATATATTTTATTGTTTCCTTGTGGCAATACATTTTTATTGCTGCACCAAATGTGACGTCAGCAAATGTGAATAAAAAAACAAAGGTACCTATAAAGCGTGAAAGATATCCAAGGCGACGGCTATAAAGTGTCAGTTAATATTATTATTTTAATATTCCCAGAAAAGTATACTCATGTTAAATTTCTAGAATGCACTTAAATAATTATAATGTTGGCCGCCAAAGATATGCTCTCCTATTTATTTATTTTTGTCTCTTTTAACTATGATGATGAAGATAATATAATTTAGTAAAAAAAATTATTATTTCATATGAATTTTAAGTCCTTATTTTAAATAATATTATCTTTAAAGTTATTGGTGGAAGATATAATCATAAGTATATGTTGTACATTCGTCTTTAAGTAAATATTTTTTAGTCTCTTGAATAAAGGAGATAACGGGTCAAACTTAAATATTTCTTTTAAGTTCAATGCATTTTTTATAAATATTTTATTAACTTAAATTGATAATGATTTAATGAAAAACTTAAATTAATAATTATATATTTGATAATGACAAATAATAATTTTTAGTATCTTTACATATTAATCATCATGACTTGTAGATAATATAATTTATTTATATATATTATTAATATTATTTTTATACATATTAAAGTTCACTTTTTTCATGTTTATATTCTATCTAAATAATAATAGATTTTTTTTAAAAAAGTGGTTTACAGTTAATTATGTCATATTATTACATATAAAAAAGTGAAGTTCACTTTGATATGTTTTAAAGTGAACCAATAAGTCAAAAATATATAGATAATATAATTTATTTATATTCTTATTTTTAAATATAATTTTAATATTAAATTTACATAAATTTAATTTCACCTTTTTATCTTTATATATCTTCTCTCTATATATATATTTTAAATGTCTTCTAAAAATATATAGATAATATTTAAAATATAATTTATTTTTATTTTTATTTTCAAATATAATTTTAATACTAACATTACGTACATTAAGTTTTTCTTTAACATTTTATTATTCTATTAATTTGTTAGATTTTTACAATCAATGCCAATATTATATGCAAGTTTTGGATTTGATTGTTTGCGAGATTTTTTATCATCAATCTTTCACACCACATTTTGTGATTCTTATTAAAGCAATAAACATTTTCATTTGTTTGTTTATATGGACTTAATTTTGTAATAATATATTTAAATACATTATAAATGATTAATGGTGTCAAGTTTCCACAATCCATAGTGAATTATTGCATTTATTTTTTAATTCAATTGTGTTAAAGAATTTGATACAAAAATTTCTTTAACACAAATGAATCTAAAAACGAATAGAATAATTATAAATAATATTTATTTTAAAATAATTAGTTAATTGTCTTCTCTTTTATTTACATATGTAAAATTTTAAAATAAAAAATTATAAAATTTAATTATATTTAATATTTTTAAATTTTGATAATTAATTCAATTTATTATGTCAATTTCAATAACATAATGTTGAAAAAGTAATAAAATCAATTAAATAAAGATTCATGTTAGAGAGTTTCATTGAAAAAATTATACTTCAAATGAAATCATTTAAAAAGTATCTCTCAACAAAAGCATGAAGAAAGTCATGTTATTTTATTGAATTAGGGTTGCAAGTTATTCATGACAATAATTGCATTGTATTCAACTACTAAGGAAGTTTGACAATGATATGAATCTACTTACAACAAATGATAAAGTGCACAATCATAAGAAAATTGTACTTGTTAAAAATTGATTAAAGTAGCATTTCAACCAAGGTGGGGGAGAACAATTCCATCACTAATCAAATCAAAATAATAAACTTGATGTTGACTTATTGATTTCTAAGGAAAGAGTGATGTTGTCCTTTAATCTATGGAGAGAGTTTGACAAATCTATATGTTCTAAGATGTTTGTGGAGATGTGTTTTCAAAAAATTTCATTCCTTAGAATGATGTCAAAATGTCATTATATATGTTAAATGTATAAATATTATTAAAATAGATATATTAAATACATCTACCTAAAAGATACTTACAAAAATCACAAAGTGGGACATTTAGCTAGTTCTTTATAGTAAAGATCTTAAATTCTTCTTCACAATCCATTTATCCCTTCTCCCTTCATGATTTAGTGGAGAGAGAAATTAATCTCTTAAATTTGGAAATATTTTTATTCCTTCTTCATTATCAATTGTTATTATGAAAAGAATCCCCAACATCCTCAAAAGCCTTTGAATCGTCTTTAGTCTTTGAAGTCGCTATCATCTTCATGCTAGTATATTAAAATTACAATTACTAAAGTACTATCTTTATAAAGATTAATACCTAAAACTTGCTGCAAGGTGTGCCCCCTTGGTCTCCTTGTGTTGTGCAGCGCATCACTTAGGTTTGTGACATGGCTTAACTGCCACCTGTGGATTCTATAATAAGTCCAGTGGTTGTATTGAGCATTAACAAGTCGCTCTTTTGGTGCAACAACAACTGTACTTCTAACAAAACTAGTTACAATTTAAAAAAGTAAAGGAAGAACACAAACACCTTAGAAACACAAACACCTTATATATTGGGTATTTAAAATATACATGGTTAAAAAGTAAAATGTGCATGATCAAAATGACTATAATAAAATGTATCTCCTTTCAAAATATAAAACTACTTCATCATGTTAAAGTATTTTTTCTTAAATTGACTAAGTTTGAAATAAAGAGTTTTAATATATAAATTTTTTCCAAGGGGAGAGCAAGTGCAATTGTGTCAATTGTAGGACCATGGCTAGGGAATTAGAGGCTCTGAGGAGGAAGGTGTTGGAGATTAACCTGAACATGGTCAGTGTCTCCAAATTTAGTATGAAGGTGATGCATAGCTCGATTAGTTCCATGTGCTTGATGCAAAAAAAGTCTTTGGCAATGATTCTGAAAATGAAGGGAATTACAAGGAATTCTTTAAGTTCCTTACAGATGATTGGAGCCATGTTCTCAAGTAGCCATTGGTTGGCTGGTTTTATTTCTCTAGGCCTTCTGGTCTTTGCCATTAAGACTTTATTTTGTTTTCTTATCAGGTTAAGACTCTCTATGGTTTTTTATATTTATTGTTAGGTTGTTGTTAGTCTTTGTGCTATCAATGTTAATGTTGATGGGATATTAGTGTAAAGGGTCAACACCCTTGTTCTGTTGCTTTTAATATATATAAAAAATAAAAAGTAATTGAATAAGAATTGAGAATGTTAAAAAAAGTCAATATAATTTGACAAATATATTATTAACTAGTAATAGGGGTGTCACATGTTAAAAAATGATATAAGATTGGTATGTGATGAGTTATTTTTAGTGTAAGGAATTTTGGGGGTTAGAATGTATGGCCTCTTATTTAATTTTTGAGTTCCTAAGAATCTTAAAATCATTCGTTGAATTTTGGATGACTTAGCTGAAGTTGTCCATTCCATGCAATTTATTGTAGAGTGAATAAATTAGAACTTACCTTGATGTGCCTTTCCCTAAAATTGTATGTCTCTCCTCTTATGTCTATTTTCAAGATTATAATCCATCTATCCCTTCTCCCTCTTTAGGCCTAACAAAGAGAGAAATCTATCTCTAACATTTAAGGAAATATATTTATTCATTTGTAATTATCAATGATTTTTTTTAGGGAAACCTAAGTCACCATATTGGAAATCCTTCAAACCATCTTTACTCTCTAAAGTAAAATTTATCTTCCATCCCTTTGTTCTTCTCCTATTTAAAAAGATGGTGCAATGTAGTGGAAATGGGGTTTACTACTCTAAACATAAAAACTAGAAATTAAACCGAATCCAACCAATTACATTAGAGAACAACCAATAGACCCAACCACAAACCCTTGGAATAGTTGTGCACAATGGTTGATGGATTGATTGTTCTCCTTTTGTGTTTTATTAATTGGATAAAATAGATGCAAAGAATGAGGATAAATAGTGTATAAGTGGCAATGATCGACATAAACAGAAAAATATAGAATTGATAATCAGAGAGAAAACTTACATTTGTAAAAGGGATGCAAAGAGGAACCTATCACAGAAATTTGAGCTCAAAACGGGTAGACTATGTGGCTAGGTTCCATAGTCCTTATAGGTGTGTAGGTGTAAAATGTGTTGCAAATATGAGTTTGTGTTGTCATTGATGTTATACTTGTTGTCATTGATGATAACCTTGGTCCAAAAGGTTGATAAGCTGTGTTTTGAAGTATTGTAGTATTAGAGGAAAATATTCCAGTATTAGAGGATTGGTCATGGGTTCACGCAGATGTGCGAAGATTTATTCATATGGTATTTCTAGTTGTCTTATGACTTTTCCAAAACTTTAGAGATGTATTCTACATGGTCTATAGTTGAAGATGGCTAAAGGTGGTTGTTCCAATGAACAACCTGTCAGACTGGATATAGTTTTATGCTCCTCAATGTGGCACATTAATTCATCATTTCTTCCAATTGTAGTACGATGTTGGTGGATGTAAATAATTGATATATCTCAGCTTTTATGTTCCTATTTGATCTACAATTAAATTTGTCATGTTCTAAGTTTATCTTGTATAGTGGTAGTGTGATAGTTTGTAGGAATGTGTTGCATTCCTCTTCCTTCAGTTGTTTTGGTGGTGCGGCTTGAAGTGATTTGACTATGTTGGTGTTAGGTGATGCTATGTCAATCATTTGCAAGAGTCTTAGTGGTCCATATCATGTTTTGAGCAAGTTTTGGTTGACCTGTTCTTTAATGGTTCTATCCTTTGGAACCTACCTATGTAGTTTTGGAACATACAGTAGCATGCATAACTCTAGGAGTTGATCTAGGATGGATAGGAAGGTGTGCTGACATGGTGTGATCCCTCACATGCTTCATTATTCCTTTTGAATTGCCTTGGAGATTTTTTTTTGGCCAACTGTGTGTATCCTACACATTACTTTTGTCACAAAAGTTTGCACCCTGCGATGATCAGACTTGATCATCAACCTTGTGAAACATTGAATCAACCTCCAAGTGAGGGATCTTACGAAATGTGAGGTTGAATCTCTGAAGAAGGCCAACTTCCTTTCCAATCCAAAGTGCAAGTGCTAGACCAACCCAACAATGGTAAATCCTAATCTATTGATTGTAACAGGGAAAAGGGAGAAAGAGGGGATGCATGAAAGAGGGGGAAATAAGGTTTGCACCTAGATGGAATATTGATCTTCTTTCTTGTTACCGCACAAGACATCAATGAAAATCAACCAAGAATATGCACAAATTCCTATCCTAGATAGCTTCCCAAAGCATGAATGGAGGTTGGAATTTTTATGAAAATCAAAAGGAGTTGCACTTGGCTCATAGATGAAGTTCTAAGAGGGATCAACACAGTTGCACATACTCAAAAAATAGACAAGAATGCATCTCAATAAAGAGGTAAAAGATAATACACAAATTATCAAAACTGAAAGTAGGAAAGATAGTTAACTTTATTAATGCAAAGGCAAGATAACATTTATAGTTGCAGAGAAATAAGAATTCTGCAAGAGAAAATAAAGAAGTTCTTGAGGAAATTTACAGAAATTGCCTTTATAGATGAAGCATAACTCAAAATTGAACTGCACCTAGAAACCAGGGTTAGGTTACAAAATATCTACAAGAGGAAGAATCAAGTCGACAGGAAGGATCTGACGATGTGCAAAATCTCCTATGTGAGTGTCTAACGTTTGGGAGGAAACAAAACTACTCTGCTGATAAAGCAACCCCTACACATAAGCATGGTCAAGTACACTCCTAGGCAAAAAGGTCTCTGATTCGTAATAATTGAGCATGGATTGCATATGAGAATGAGCCACATAGTCCAATCTGGAATAATGGCATCGAAATACGACAACTGCATTGAATTATGATTGGATTTGGGGTGTCGATTGAGCTCAAAAAATTGTCTTGACTACCAGGTCAACAACCACCACCCAAGAAGCATTTAAATTCTAACAGCCTCCACAAGTTTGAATGCCAGCTGTTGATCTAAGATCTCACATGAAGATGGACGCGTGAGATCTTGCCATATGCACACTCAAAAGCTTAATGTAGGATTAAGTCACCACTGTCTAATGGAGTTCCAAGTGATGATCAATGGTGGAGATTGCGTCAAAGAAGGATCGAGCCCACCACGTTCTCATTGCCACATCACATCGCCTGTTGTGCAAAAATTGTATCGCCAAAGGAATATGCAGGAGAGCGAGAGGAAGAACAAGTCTTCTGCTAGCCCGCAACACCATCCTGGAAGAGCCAAAAGAACATGCAGAGGTGTGGGAGAAACAAAATAACCCTCATTCACGCCGCCTACCTGCCCGTAGAGCAGAAGGGCATCACCAAAGAGACCGTGCGGGAAGCAGGTCCAAGGAAACATGTCTCCCACTCGCTCGCCACATCAAACTAGAGCAGCTGGAGGACCATGCGGGGACATGAGGAGAGCCAAAAATAACAGCGCACTAGCTCGCAACATAGAAGAGAGGAAGCAAATGGACCCTGCGAGGCATGGGAGACAAAGCCACTACTCGCTTGCTTGCGATGTAAAACCATAGGACCTAGAAGATGAAGCGGGGGTGCGAGAAAAGGCAAAACCGATAGCTCGCGTGCCCACTAAACAACAATGAGGAGTCAAAAAAGGAATGCGGGACTGCGAGAGCTAGAAAGTATGTGCCAACTGGTGAAGATGAAAATGGAGACTGGCCCACCAATGGTATAGAACCCTCTAGCCGGTCACCCTTAAGTGAGTTGACCGACCAACGAAGGTCAAACCAAAAAGAGAATAGGAGCCTGGAAAAGATGAAGCTCCTCTGCATGTTGCCAAAACATAAAATGTGCATAACATGTAGGTTATCCAGGTGTGCATAACACGCAGGTTATGCAAAACAATTTGAATTTTTTAGATTGGATCTACAGCATAAGGTTGACACAAAAGGGTGAACATTTTGGTGACTCAAAGGGGTCCCTAAGCCTTCTTAGGGAAAGACCAGATGTCCTTGTGAGTATCTATTGGGCATAGAGTCACAAAAGGAGAATAGAAAAGGGAACCCTCCCTACATCTGTAAATGATCAAAATTTGGCCAATCTGAAGGGACTGACCTGTGGACAAGCACTTATGGAAAATAGAATAACATAAATTACAAATATTCACAATATTTAGAAAATAATCAGCAAATCCCTTACACACATGCTTTGAGATGTATGACATTGACTGCAATGGGGAGGCCTTCACCATTTAGCCTAGCCAAATTTAAAAAATTAGCCTCCTTGCAGCCTATAATCACATAGGGACCACTCCATATGGCATCAAATTTTGAGTTCTTCAGGGCTTTGCTCTATCAGCATCCCATATTAGGACAAAATCTCCAACTTGGAAGGTCCTCAAAATGGCTTTCTTATCAAAGTACATCTTCACCTATCCTTGATGGACATTTAAGGTCTGCTTGGCTTTCTCTCTGACCTCTTCAAGATCTGTAAGTTCATCATACCTTACTGATAAGGCATAATTTTCTAGGAGCTCCAACTGATGTGCTAGGTCTAGAGATGGCAACTCAAGGGATAAGGGAAGCCTTGCTTCCCTTTCATATACTAGCATGAAAAGTGAGTTGCCCAAATCTCTTTTGGGAGTATATCTATAAGCCCATAGGGTTGTTCCCAATTTGAGGTGCCATGACCTCTGATTGTCTTCAAAAGTCCTCTTGATGATTCTAATAATATTTTTGTTGGAGGACTCAGCTAAGCCATTCCCTTGGGGATAGTAATTTGATGATGTTTTAAAAAACAAATCATATTGGACTGCCCATAGGTTGATCTGGGATACCATAAAGGCCTTAGCATTGTTTGATATAATGGTGGAAGGGGCTCCAAATCTTATTGCAATCCCCTCAAGGAATTGAACCACTGAATTTCCAGTTACATCCTTCAGAGCAACAACCTATGTCCACCTTGTGAAATAGTCTGTGGCGGCCAAAATCCACTCGTAGCCTGTGTTGGTATTTTGGTATGGTTTTGTCATTGATGTCAACACCTACTAAAACACTAGCATTTTGGAGATCCAACAACATTCACCGGCAAGCAAGTAACTATTGCACAATTACTAGTATATGGTTCACCGGTAGGATATAATGATCACTGACACTTGGAATGATATGGAAGACACTTGGTAATGTCGAAGACATCATGTGGACACTTTGTTTTGAAGAATTAATCATTGGTATAATCATATTTGCATATTTGCTTTTACCGACAAATAGGTCCAGGGTTACCTAGGGTTACATCGGCAGGTTTATCTTTTCCAGATCAGCATGGCACGCTATGGAGATGATTTATTATTGTTGTAAATGCTTTAAGCTGACATGTTTAATCGATTATTGCATCAGAAAAACATATTGTTTGTAAAAAAAATTTATTGTAATATCTTGTAGAGCCGACCTACTAAAATTGGTCTTAGGTTATGATATAAATGTAAGATCTTATTTGTAACATCGAATGTGGAATGCGAAAAAGAATTAAGTGAAGGTATATGCGAGATTAAGCAAAGCTATACATGAAGAAATCATTTGAAGGTGAAGCTAGTTTTTTTGTGGAAGCATATCAGCATTACACCAGTACTGAATCCAGCATATGAAGATGCTATTTTGTGCAGTACATTCTTATTGGATTTAACCATCCAACTGCAGTCAGTGTGACTCCCATTTTGTGATTGAGCAGTGAGCTCTAGGCTGTTGGCCTTTCTGCATGTGCAGACCCCATTTATGTGCAGGGTTTCCACATACAATTATTGGTGCTATGTATTATGGATGACTTTGTGTTTATGTTTCATGCATTATTCTTTATCGATATAGCAATTAACTGTTAACACTGTCTATCAACATACTTAACTGGTTTACCAGTATTAAGCATTAAGTTGATTGAGTTGTTTTTTGTTTGAATTTATTAGACAACTGATTCACCCCCCCCCCCCTCTCAGTTGTCTCTGGGACCTAACAATTGGTATCAGAGCTTAGTCCTCTTTTGTAGAAGTTTAACAACTTGAGGAGATCCAATGACTACTAATTATTTCAGGAAGGACAGTCCTAAACTTGATGGAACCAACTATGGGATATGGAAGATCAGAATGGAGACACGTCTGAATTGCATTAGTAAAGACATCTGGGAAGTTACAAAGAATGGTTATACTGCTACTTTAGCTAGTCAGACTGCTCCAACTACCTTAGCTTAAGATGAGGAGAATGATTGTAAAGCAAGAGAAGCACTTCTGAGCGCTTTATTAGATCAACAAATCATGGGATTATTAGATAGGTCTACTGCTAAAGCTATTTGGGATCATTTGGAAACATTGAATGAAGGAGATTCCACTATCAAGATTGCAAAACTTGAAAGCTTCTGAGTCAGGTATGAACATCTGAAAATGGAAGAAGATGAAAGGATTTCTACTTTTATGGAAAGAGTAAATGAAATTGTTTTGGGTATTAAATGTTGTGGAGGAACCTTGAGTGCGAATGAAATTGTTTCAAAAATCTTAAAAGGATTGCCACCGGCATATAAAATGAAGGTTACTGTTATAAATGAGTTGAGAACAATGCCTAATACATCAGTAACTAGGGATACATTGATTGGAAAACTTTCAGCTTTTGAAATTGAGCAATTTGGTCCTGTTGCTACTATAAAGACAGATTTGGCCTTTAAAGCATCAACATCATCTACTCCATCATTTGACAAATCAGATTGGAAAGCCTTTTATGCAAGAGAACTTGAAGAAACTAGGAAGGAGAATGAAGAACTTGAAGAACTTGAAGAACTTGAAGCACTATTTGCAAGAAAAATGCCTAAAGGTCCAGTTGGAAGTAAGTATGAAGTTAAAGCACCCTTTAAATGTTTTAACTGCAATAAGATTGGTCATATGGCTTCGAGATGCCCTGATAGACATGTTAGACTAAGTGAAGAAGCTAGAAGAACATACAAGCCTAATCCTGAATATCAGAGATACAGATTTAAGAAGAACAAAGATAAATCTTGTTACGTTGTTGATGAAGGTGTGATTAATGATTCTGATGAGGATCCAACAGACAATGGATGGGTTTTTGTTGCTATAACAGAAGATCAACCGACACCTACTGCTCAACCGATAGAACAAGCCCTAGCAGCTAAATTTAAAGTAAAGGATGAATGGATCATTGACTCAGGATGCTCACATCATATGACAGGAGACAAAGGTAAATTCTTGAACTTTCAAGAATACAATGGAGGTTTAGTAAGATTTGGAGATGACAAAGCCTGTTCAATCAAAGGTATGGGTACAATATCTCTTGATGGTAAGCATAACACTGACAATGTCTACTATGTTGAAGGATTAAAGCATAATCTTTTAAGTGTTGGTCAATTAGTTGAGAAAGGATTTCAGTTACAATTTAAGAATGGAAAATGCAAAATCATGAATTGAACTGGTTTAGAAATTGCAACCGGTAATCAGACTAGAGGTAATATCTTTCATTTGAATAACAGTGAAAAGGCATGCTTGATTGCACATATAGATGAAAGTTGGTTATGGTATAAGAGACTCTGTCATGTAAACTTTGATTGCATGGTAAAGATCAGTACTTCTAAGGCAGTTAGAGATCTACCTAAAATTGTGAAACCTTAGAATACAATATGTAAGGAATGTCAATTTGGAAAACAAGTTAGAGCAAGTTTCAAAAGTATTCCAGAAAAATCCAATAATGCTCTTGATTTGATTCACACTGATTTATGTGGTCCAACTAGAACTAAAAGCTTACAAGGTGATAGATATTTCATGCTAATTATTGATGATTATTCTAGTATGTGTTGGGTTACTTTTCTCAGAGAAAAATTAGAAGTACTTGGAAAGTTCAAACTATTCAAAGCAATGGTTGAAAATGAAACTGGTAAGAAAATCAAATGTTTAAGATCAGATCAAGGAGGAGAATTCACATCTAAGGAATTTAATACATTTTGTGAAGTGAATGGAATCAGAAGACAGCTATCAGCACCTCAAACACCACAATAGAATGGAGTTGTTGAAAGGAAAAACATAACTATCTTGGATGCAGCAAGAAGTATGTTATCTGAAGCAAATTTGCCACATGTATATTGGAGAGAAGGAGTCAGCACAGTAGTCTATACATTCAACAAAGTTCACATCAAAGGTGAAACCGGTAAGACCCCTCATGAACTATGGTTTGGTAATACTACTACTCTTAAGTATTTCAGAATTTTTGGAAGTAAATGTTATATTAGAAGAGATGAGTATATCAGTAAATTTGATCCTAGAAGTGATGAAGGAATATTTCTTGGTTATTCATCTAAGAGAAAGGCATATAGATGTTTTAATAAAAGATTGCAGAAAATTGTTGAGAGTATAAATGTAAAGATTGATGAACAATTCAGAGGAACTTCAAGGTATATAGACTCTGAACCGGCAACAGAAATTGTGACAAATGAACCTATACTAAATCCACCGGTATAGAATGAAGATCTAGTTACCCTGGTACCATTAGAGGATTCCACAGTAATTGAAGAACAACAGCAAACTAAGACATCCCGATATGTAAAATTAAATCATTCTGAAGATCAGATAATTGTAAGCAAATTTAAAGGAGTTATGACAAGAGGAAGATTGGCAAATGAAGAGGTATGTCTTATTTCTCAAATTGAACCATCATATGTAAATATGGCATGTGAAGATAAATTTTGGATTAAAGCTATGGAAGAAGAATTAGAACAAATTGAGAAAAATAATACTTGGACATTAGTTCCCCGACCTAAAGATAAAAATGTAATTGGAACCAAATGGGTATTTAGAAACAAACTTAATGAAGACGGTAAGGTTGTTAGAAATAAAGCAAGACTAGTGTGTAAGGGATATTCTCAGAAAGAAGGAGTGGATTACAATGAAACCTTTGCAGAGGTAGCAAGAATTGAGGCAGTCAGATTATTCTTGGCTTTTGTAGCTCATAAGAACTACAAAGTTTATCAAATAGATATTAAATGTGCATTCTTGAATAGAGATCTTGAAGAGGAAGTCTATATTGAACAACTTGATGGATTTTCTTTGATAGATGACAATAATATGGTTTGCAGGTTAAGAAAAGCTCTATATGGATTGAAACAAGCCCCAAGAGCTTGGTATGCAAGGTTGGATAAGTATCTTTTAAAGATTGGTTTTTCTAAAGGAAATGCAGACAACAATTTATATTACAAAATAACTAATGATGATATCTTGATTATAGAAGTATTCATTGATGATATAATCTTTGGAGGAGAAGATGGATTATGTAAAGAATTTTCTATTAAAATGCAGCAAGAATTTGAAATGTCTATGATTGGAGAAATAAAATTTGTTTTAGGATTGTAGATTTCACAGGCTAACAAAGGTATATTTTTGAGTCAATCCAAGTACTTGAAAGAGTTACTAAAGAAATTTGGGATGGAGAACTCTATACTAGTAAGCACACCTATGACTACAAATGACAAATTATCTCAAAGGGATGAATCTACACCTGTTAATCGAACTAGATACAAATCTATGATAGGAGGTTTACTGTATTTGACACAAACCAGACCTGATATTATGAATGCAGTATGTATTGTTTCTAGATTTCAAAGTAATCCTAGAGAAAATCATGAATCAACAGTAAAAAGGATTTTTCGGTACTTACAAGGCACTGAAAATCTTGGATTATGGTATCCTAGAGATGAAAATTTTGATCTATGTGCATACACAGAGGCAAATTGGGTAGGAGATGTGGATGATAGAAAAAGCACCACTGGCGGAGCATTCTTTCTTGAAAAGAGATTATTTTCTTGGTTGAGTAAGAAACAGAGTTGTACATCTTTATCAACAACAAAATCAGAATATGTTGCAGCAACAACTAATTGTACATAGGTACTATGGCTTAAGCAAATGTTGAAAGACATAAAGGTAAAATGCAAGGAACCTATTACTATATATTGTGATAACACTGCAGCAATTGATATATCTAAGAATCCGGTATTACATTCTAAAACAAAACATGTTTCTATTAAACTGAATTTTCTAAGCGAAAAAGTTGAAGAAAAAGAGATAAAACTAGTTTATGTGAATACTAAAGAACAGCTTGCAGATATTTTCACAAAACCTTTGCCTAAGGAGACTTTTGAATATCTCAGAGATCAGCTTGGAGTCATACCACCACTGGTAGAGACTTAGACAGTTGATGATTGTCTTCAACCGACAGAATTAAAAGACAAATCTTTTACTCTTCTTTGATGAGGAAGCTACTTCTCAGGAGGAGTAGTTGGTATATTGAATTGATTGGTATTTTGTATATGAACTTGGTTTTATTATTATAACTTTAGCATTTGATGTCAAAGGGGGAGAGATATCTATGGAAAAACACATTGTCTTTTAAGAGAACTTTGGATAACACATGTTGCTCCCAAGGGGAGAGATTGTTGTTTGAGAGAGACTATTACTCTCTGTATTCTGGTTATGATCTTTTTGGAGAGATTGTTGGTTTTTGGTTTTCGGCATTTCTATTTTGGCACTTTGATGGTTTTTCCATCTTGTGTTGCCATCAATGCCAAAGGGGGAGATTATTGGTATTTTGGTATGGTTTTGTCATTGATGTCAACACCTACTAAAACACTAGCACTTTGGAGATCCAACAACATTCATCGGCAAGCAACTATTGCACAGTTACTGGTATATGGTTCACTGATAGGATATAATGATCACCGACACTTGGAATGATATGGAAGACACTTGGTAATGTCGAAGACATCATGTGGACACTTTGTTTTGAAGAATTAATCATTGGTATAATCATATTTGCATATTTTCTTTTACTAACAAATAGGTCCAGGGTTACCTAGGGTTACACCAGCAGGTTTATCTTTTCCAGATCAGCATGGCACGCTATGGAGATGATTTATTATTGTTGTAAATGCTTTAAGCTGACATGTTTTATCAGTTATTGCATCAAAAAAACATATTGTTTGTAAAATGTTTTTATTGTAATATCTTGTAGAGCCGACCTACTAAAATTGGTCTTAGGTTATGGTATAAATGTAAGATCTTATTTGTAAGATCGAATGTGGAATGCGAAAAAGAATTAAGTGAAGGTATATGCGAGATTAAGCAGAGCTATACATGAAGACATCATTTGAAGGTGAAGCTAGTTTTTTTGTGGAAGCATATCAGCATTACACCAGTACTGAATCTAGCATATGAAGATGCTATTTTGTGCAGTACATTCTTATTGGATTTAACCATCCAACTGCAGTCAGTGTGACTCCCATTTTGTGATTGAGCAGTGAGCTCTAGGCTATTGGCCTTTTTGCATGTGTAGACCCCATTTATGTGCAGGGTTTCCATGTACAATTATTGGTGTTATGTATTGTGGATGACTTTGTGTTTATGTTTCATGCATTAATCTTTACCGGTATAGCAATTAACTGTTAACACTATCTACCGACATACTTAACTGGTTTACCGGTATTAAGAATTAAGTTGATTGAGTTGTTTTTGGTTTGAATTTATTAGACAACTGATTCACCCCCCCCCCCCCTCCCTGCCCTCCCAGTTGTCTCCGGGACCTAACAGCCTGCACTTGGCACTGGATTGATAGGGCCTATAAAATCAAGCCCCCATTGTGCAAAAGGTTGATCACCAGAGATGTGAGGAAGGGGCAGGGCTGCCAACCTCTATTTCCTACAAAGAGTGCACACTCCTTGTACTACCTAACCCATTTGTGAGCATCACCAAACAGAGAAGGCCAATAATAGCCTGCCCTTATGCTTTTCATATCCATGGTCCTTACTGAGAAATGGCCACCTAAGGGTCCATTATGAAATTCCTTTAGCAACCTATTGGTCTGATCCCCATGGATGCACCTTAGCAAGACATCATTTAGGTCCCTTTTGAATAAAATCCCATCCACCACAGCATAGGGAATGGACTACAACCTAAGATGTCTCCTCTTGGTTCTATCAAAGTGAGGAGGATAGTTTCCATCCCATAGGAAGGAAATCATATTCTGGAACCAGTCAACTTGCATATTCTCCCGTAGCAAGAGGGAAACCTTTGAATCTTTTCCAAAAGATGAATTGAACTTCTCATAGAGTCCTCTTCCCCTCACTAACTTAGTAATTTTTATGTCAAGGTCATGAAGGATTTGAGAAATACAAATCCACAGAACCCAAAAGAAACCTGCATGCAAGAAACCTGTCACAGAGAAAGAGAGAGAACGAATACAAGGGTTTTGGCTCTGACAAAGAGAAAAGATGTATTATCAGAGAAAAATAAATCAAGAATATGAATAATACAAGAGATCAATCCTTATAAAGGAGATCAACACCAAAAGGAAAACCTAACCCTAAGGTGTGAGCATTTAATAATTAAATATTAATTATTAAATGACTAATGTATGCATAAAGAGAAATCTTAAGAGGAGAGCAAAGTTAATTAATTACTTTACTCTAACACCCCCCCTTAAGATGAGCTACAATGCAGCTACAAACAATGCAGAAGAAAGCAAAGGAACTACAATGCAAAAGAGGGTCCCGGCAACAAGGCCTGATGAGGTACCCAAATACAAGAAAATCTCTATAAAGTGGAGTAAAGGAGAAAACCCAGTGGGAAAAAACTCCTCTCCAAAAAGAGATAAAGAAATAAATGCACTAATAACAGAAAGATAGGAGGTGGATAACATGATACCCCCCATAGACAACTCCTATCATATAAGTACATATACAATGGTCTCCATAGGAGAAAAAGAAAGAGGCTAGAATCCCCCCCCACAATGAAGAAACTCCTATCGCACATATGGATGCCTGAGGTAGAAGCCAGAAAGAGATCTTGAAGCGACATATAATATTCCTCCCCTTGGGAAGAAATGGATCCAAAGGACGAAGATGAAGAAACCCTGTGAAGAGAGAAGAATCAATCTGTCTCAAGATGTGTGCCATAATAGGATGCTGAAGAATCCCTCTGTCTGAACTGAAACAAAAGATGTCAAATCCAAACTGAACTGAAGACTCAAAAACTGCAACCTCTGAATGCACAGATGATGGTGGGCTAACAGCTGGAATATGGCTGTCAACAAAGAGGAGCTGAAAATCCTCAAAGTAATCCTCCAAGTCTGCAATATAGGACTCTACAAACAAAGACGAAATGCCTGCAAGATAAGAATCCCAAGTAGCCATGTCTGAAAGATGTATGATGTCCTGCTTAGCTGAATCAATAGGAGCCAAAGAAGAGGCAATATCAAACTGATCAGGAACAAAAGGAGATGATGTTGATACATGTATAATCTCAGTCTGAAGAGTAGGAACTGTGAGACAATCCTCTGATTCATCGAAATATGTAAGGGTGTCTAAATATTGAAGTTCCTTTAAAGTATCATGATCAAAAGGTGTGTTATCTCTCCAACCAATGGGTACAAGACAATCTGAAGCAGGATCCTTTGGGAATGGAGAAAGACTGGGGTCTCCATAGATCTCCCAAAGACGTGTCCAAAGTGAGTGAGGACAATCAATGCCCGATATAGCCCACACAGTGTCAGAATCAACACTAGACAAAATAACTCCTACTATGTGATTTCTAATGATATCCCAAGCTAGTTTTCCCTCTAAAGTTTCTGGTTCAGGTATGAGATCATACAAATAAGGCAAAATATTAAGCCACCTACAGTGTGTAAGTATGCCCGTTGCCCATGACTCATAATTACCCCGTTCTAGAAATACAACTGAAGGGTGAGTAGAAAAACCCATGATAACTCTTCAAATTAACAAATCTGAGACTAAATGACTTTAATACTGATAAAGCAGATCAAATAAAGCCATCCCATGCAAACAAATCATTTCCAAGTCTGAAACGTCCAAGTAAGTGACAGATGTGTGAAAACACAAAGTACTGAATAAAATGTACCTGGTGTAGATTCTGGAAAAATACATGATAGATCTGGAAAGAGCACAGAACCACCTTTTCGACGCCTATTCGCTTTCGAAAAACGGAGTCCGTATGCAAAAGATATGGCTCCTGGAGTGCAAAAAACTTGTTCTGACTTCGACTGGCAAAAAACACTACAAAACGGAAAAATCAGAAAAAAAGATCTCCATCTTTTAGATCGGGCTCGGAACCAGCTTTCCAACGCCTATTTTCATTCGAAAATCCAAGTTAAAATGCCCGAGTTATACCCGATTTAGTAAAACTGCTCCAAAAATGCCCAAATAGGCCCTTTAAGCCCTTAAGGGCTTAAAAAAAATAAGCCCCTGGTCCTCTGGGCGACCAGGGGCTGGCACAGGGGGCGGCGGCGCGGGGGCGGCGCTGTGGCGGCGCGGCTGGCGGCGGGCGGCGCGCTGGCTGGGCGTGGGCTGAGAGCGGGCCGGCTGGCTGCGCGCAGGCGGCAGGCGGCGCGTGGGCGAGATACCGCCGGCGGCAGTGGACGCCGGGTGGCCGCCGGGCTGCTTACCGGCGGCGCGGCGGTTTACACTGGCTGCGCCCGGTTTTTTTGAAAAAACCGTGGTTATTGTTTTTTTTTTAAATTTTTCCGCCTCGGTTTTCGTGCCCTAGGGCCGTACGGCCTTGGGGCCAAAAAAAATTTGCCTCCTGGTGCAACTGTGTCCAAATCGGACGAATTTTATATGGAAATAGGGGTTTTTGGGCGCTACGAGCTCAACGGTGAGGTCCGTTTGGGCTCAAAGTGCACCGAAAAAAAAATACCCCTATTCCAAAATAAAAAAACAGAAGACACACAGATCTGATGCAACCAAAACCGGAAAATCAGATCTAACCCTCGTAGCTCCAAATTCTTCAGAAGACGAACAGGAAGCAGCAGGTCTGGAGCTCTGATACCATGAAGGATTTGAGAAATACAAATCCACAGAACCCAAAAGAAACCTGCATGCAAGAAACCTGTCACAGAGAAAGAGAGAGAACGAATACAAGGGTTTTGGCTCTGACAAAGAGAAAAGATGTATTATCAGAGAAAAATAAATCAAGAATATGAATAATACAAGAGATCAATCCTTATAAAGGAGATCAACACCAAAAGGAAAACCTAACCCTAAGGTGTGAGCATTTAATAATTAAATATTAATTATTAAATGACTAATGTATGCATAAAGAGAAATCTTAAGAGGAGAGCAAAGTTAATTAATTACTTTACTCTAACAGGTCATACTCAGTTACCTTAGTGATCCATCCATCTCTTTTCTCACCTATGTCCTTATTGAGAAGGAAATCCTTAACACTAGCATGTGGAATTAGGAGCTGAATCCGGTTGTTTGAGAGCATGTGCCTAAAAAAATTTAACGCTCTCACCATTGTGATGACTTGTTTTTCCATATAGTTGTACTTGAGTTCATAGTCCTTTAGGCATTTACTAAAAAAAGCTATAGGTTTCTCCAATCCTTCTTGATCTAACTGTGTTAGGACAACATATATACTTGCATCCCCTCCCAATGTATAAAGGATGAAATCCTTCTCATAGTTTGGATTTACTAAGATAGGACCCTGAGAAATGGCCTGGTTGATCTGATCAAATCCCTTCTTCCCTTTATTAGTCCATCTAAAATGAAGATCCTTCTTGAGCATGGCAGTGAGAGGTTTAACAAAGGCTACAAGGTTTGGAATAAACCTTCTAACAAAGTTGATTCTTCCGAAGAAGATTTGAAGTCCTTTCTGATAGTTCTGATACTAATTGTTGAGTACAGATGCCAAGCTAACAAGATGAGGGGGGGGGGTGAATCATACAAACTTAATCTTCCATAAAAACAACAGATCCAACCTCAGTAACATATACTTCAGCAATATAACCAAAACTGCTAAATATGCAAACTTATAAGCATATAAACATCATAACACTCATAACACCAGATTTAACGTGGAAACCCAAATAGGGAAAAACCACTGTGGGATTTCGGACCCACTAAGAAATATACTCTTCTAGAGTATGCTCGACTAAAAGAAAATCCTGTTAAAGATTACAAACACATTGCTAGATGTGACCTAGTTAAGGGATTTCCCTCAGATCTGTTAGGATCTTCACCTTGTTAAAGGTTTTCAAACACTCAATCAGAATGTCACCTTGCTAGAGGGTTTTACAAATAAGACTGTTAAGTCCACTCGGTTAAGAGATTTTCTATCACTTTACAAAATAACAGTAATAAAAATCTATCTGCAACTTCACATCTAAAATGTTGAAGCAGATTCTTATTTGCTCAAAACAATCTGGTCATTGGACTTATCTTGTCCCTCTATTGGGCTCTATACTATGTTAATCAAATAGGTCTTCAAGCTTCTGAGCTCAGTAATCACTATGTAGCATCCCTATTCTTATACTTGCCCGCATACATTGTTTATCAACAGTTCCTTATTTATAAACAATTTGCTAACTGCTTAATCTCCTTGATCACATATCCCATGATCAATCATAGCCATCAAATCTTTAAACTTGACTAGGTTTAATGTATCCTTCAATCTGAAAATATTTTACCTCGCCTTGGAATTTGCATACATTTCTTGGAACTTATGCTAAGGTATTGCGGTTCAATCTGAGTTGTAGATCTTTCTGCCAATTTTCTATTGCCATAGATTCTTTTAACAAACTTCATGCACAACATACCAATCATTTAATCTATTCCAGCTCATCAGCTTCCTTCATTAAATAACGCTTTTAATCATTTAATGCATTCTGTTACAACTCGGTTGCAACTCGGTAAATACTAAACTTCACTCGGTAGACCTTTCGCCTTCATTAACCAATAGCGATAACCTTAGGGTTTACCGACTAGGTTCTTTGCTCGGTAACATAGTATAGTATTAACCTTTCAATCAATAGCATATGTAGGATATCAAAACAATCTAAACATCATGATCCCATCATTGTCTAACTCGGTAATAGTTGCCCATTGAATAACTTATTTCTCTCCTTATTCATCACAATCTTTCTATGTCTTTTACTGACATCTTTATACTCATCAAATCATACTTCTTAAGATATGGCAACATCATACTGAATTAGAAAATCAATTAATTGACATCAATGACAAAATAATAATATTAAGACAGTAAACATACTTAATCAGTTATATCCATAATCATCAACAACCTTCTCAATATCCTTATTGAAATGCCAACAATCTCCCCTTGTCTGTTATAATGCCAACACTTTCTTATGATGTGCAAGTGGAAGAGACATAATGGCTTCCACTCTCTCTGGGTCTATGGCCAGACCATCCTTGGATACAATATGTCCCAGTAGTTTTCCCTGATCAGTGGAAAATTAACACTTTTTGGGGTTCAAAGATACACCATATTCTTTGTACTTTTTGAATACTTGCTCAAGGTGAGAAAAGTGGTATGCTACATGCTTGGAATATACAGTGATGTCATCAAGATATACTACTACAAATTCTGCTAATACTCCCTTAAAGGCCATATCCATGGCTCTTTGAAAAGTCGCACCTGTATTTGTTAGTCCAAAGAGCAATTTACAATAGGCATAAGTGCCCCACTTATTAGTAAATGTAGTCTTAAATTGGTTTGATTCTTGGACTAGGAACTGATTATACTCTGAGTATCCATCCAAGAATGCAAATCTTTCTGAGCTACTAACTTTGGCTAAGATTTGTTCCATAGAAGGGAGGGGCTAATGATCTTTGAGGGAGGCTCTGTTGAGGTCCCTAAAGTATAAACACAATCTGATTTCCCCATTCTTCTTCCTAACTAGAACAAGGTTAGATACCCAAGAAGAAAGCTTGATTGGAAAAATAATGCTAGATTCTATAAGCTTGGATATCTCCTTTCTCATCAAAGGCTCAATTTTGGGATTTATAAGTCTTTTCTTTTGTTTAACAAGCTTGGCATTAGGATCTAATTCTATGGTATGTTAAGCTAAGATAGGGTCAAACCCTTTGAGATCCTCATATGTAAAAGAAAAAATATCATTATACTCTTGACAAAAATTGACAAAAGTACCTTGATCACTTTAGGAGCATACCTTTCTCAAGTTGAGATTTCTTCCATCAGATATAGGGACTGATTTGTAGTCTCTTTTCTTTGCGGCCAAGTTCATTGCTCTCCCTTTCATCTGATCATCAGTGTTGAAGATCCCCTCCAAGGTGATCAATCCCTTGGGCAGCTTGTTTGAGTTTAGCTGCATAATCTGATCTCCATACTGGTCCTGCAACATGCCTTGCTTCTTATGTGAGAACTATACTTCATCTTGTAGAAAGCTCACAATCTGTTGATCAGAGTCAAAGACTTGCCAATTCACTTGGTTATCAGGCACTGCAAGTCTCACCACAAGTCTGATTTGTTTCTCTTTCTTTGTTGCAACATGAGATGGGATGTCATGTTGAGCTCCAATTGTTGCTAATCTATCAACATGTTTATTATGATTTCTAGGCACATTAGAAATATTGAAGACCTCAAAACCTTCAATTAGATCCCATGCTCTATGCTTGTAAGCTTTGAGAAGGTTGTTCTTGGTGGTGCTTTGGACTCTAATTTGATTCCCAACCTGCTCATTATCTCCATGCACCTTCAAGGATTTGATCCCCCTCTTTGTGTCATTTGGAGACCCAAAATCAGAGCTTCATACTCAGCCACATTGTTAGTGCAACCAAAATGAAGTCTGAAATAAAAGCAATATTTCTCTCATCTTGGATAAATAAGAAGCACACCGGCCCCTGCACCATTCTTGTTCCTTGAGCCATCAAAGAACATTTCCCATAGTCCATGCATGTCATTGTCTTATTTTGAGAGATTGGAGATAGGGGAATCCTCCTCATGGATGCAATAGGTGCTTAGGTTTATGTCTTTGATCTCATCAATGGGATCAAACTGAAATGCATTTTCCCATTCATCAAGTAGGCAATCAAGAACCTCCTCCAACTGAGTTGTTGGCTCTCTTACTGATATTTATTCTTTCTCCTCATGAAGGGTACAATTCATATTGATAGGACCTGGGGTATAGGGCTCTATGTGATCATTGGCAATAGGATCAACCCTAATGGTTACTTTGGTATTGTATCTTGTCCTAAACAACATCTAAGACCAATCAAAAGATAGGTAGCCACCCATCTTAGCAGTGAATTCCCTAGATAAACAAATGGCAAAATAAGCAGGGAGTTAAATCACTAAAATGTCTTGCAACACACTACTACCTGAGCAAGCATGCAAGGTTAGATTTAAATCCTTAATGACGACCCCAATAGTTTGAACTGATGTGTCATCAAGTTGCACAAGTCCTCTTGTGATAGGTTCATATTTGATACCTACGTGGTCAGCTATTCCCTTAGGCATAACTATTTCATGCCCCCTCTGGCAATCCTCCCCACTTTCACATCCCCTATGGCAATAGACATACTCACACATGAGAGAAAAAATATATCCAATATCATAGAGTATATTGCAACTTCATCTACAAACTTTCTCAAACATCATTCTCTGTGCAGGAGGAAAAACTGCATTTAGAAAATGAAAAGGCTTCATACTCTCCTACCAATTTGATCACCACTTTGTTGAATTTATAGTTGAACAATACTTCATCAAGTAGTGCCTATTTGTGAAACATTATCACTCTGGTGTTCTTAATTTACTCTGTTAGCTATGGACACTAGAATTCATGCATATCACATCTACTGTATTCTTTTGTCAAGGTTCATCTGATGCAAGTGATTTTATCCTGATTTTATTCTGCCATGGGTGTACATTCTTCTGCTTTAGGATCTCTGCCAACAGACAAATATTTGAATTCATTAGAGAACTCGTGATCCATCACACTTGAACTAGAAGCTTATCCAAATCCTTTCACATCTCTAGGCTATCATCTTTGACTATCTAATCAATTCTGAGTCGACAAGTTTGTATCCAATTCATTTTGCCTTTCCCATGCAAGCTATGACCGGTGCCTTCAAAATCCCTCCTAATTTCTCATTTGAAACTTAACCACATACCTCATTCTTCTTGGCAAATCTAATGGTCATTATATGCCGATGCAGTGTTTGTCCTTTCATCTGTATCCGCAGACCCACCAAATCCTAACTAAGCAGTACCACATCATCCTTCGATCAAATTCCATCAGTGGCCCTACTGTAAGCCTTCCTGGCCAACCTGGGACATGTGGCATCATCTCGTGATGTAGTGGTTCATAACCTCCTTGTAACTTCCATCACAGGAATATGTGGATCGTCAAATCTGTTCAAACTTTACCGCTTTGCACAATGCCTGTTAACTCCTCTAGAATTAAAAATAGAGCAAATTTTACCTCAAGACAAAACATCTCAGTTCATTTTGAACACATGCACATTGATGGGGCTGTTAGTAGATCAACCTTTACTGCCTAAGAACCAGTAACACAATGCTTCGACCGGTTATACTGCCAACATCATCTTTTTTCGCTGAGAACACATGGTACAATCTCACAGTGTCGCAATGTTTAAAACCCTCACATCTTTGATCATGGGGAAGTGTGAACCTTTGGATCCATCCTGTCTTTAGAAAATGGTCGAAATACTTAGGACTTTTGGGCTTAGGGAAATCATGGGCGTGGATATTTACAAGGAAACTAGTCATAAGGAAATTTTTTGCGACTTATGAAAAATTATTTTTCATAAACCGGTTAACCATCACTTAACACTTAGGAAATGAAATGCCCCCGCCCATGGTAAACAACCCTTGGCTTTAAGTGGGAAAAAGTAACAGTAGAATATAACATTGTTAAGGCTTTCTTCACAAAATGTAAGAAATCTTGATAAACCCTAAACCCTAGACCTTGAATCATTTACAGAGGATAATAATAAAACCAGAAAATCAATATTAGAGCTCAAAATTAAAAATTACATGCAATCAATTTTTCAGAGCTATCACAACAAACAATGAGAGGTTGAAAAGGAAAGACAAAGGCAGCATATGAAGAAATTACATGACCTAAGAACAATGGGACAAGAAGGTATGTCATCCACAACATCTCAATTCGATGTACCAATTGAACCTAATGCAATTGAAGAAGAAATCACAATCAATAATCAAACAAATGTTGAAGATGCACCAACAATATTTGATTTACCAAATGAACCTAATGCAATTGAAGAAGAGACCACAGTGAATAATCAATTAAATGATGAACATACACCGACTCTATTTGATGTGATGAATGTACCTAATGTACGCAATGCACCAATGTTAACACCTCCTAGAATCATTCATAGGAAACCAAAGTATCTAATTGACATCGATGAGAATATTTTGAAGCCAATGCCTGATAAAATAAATGAACGAACTTGTAGAAGAATGGTTAAAATAATATGGAAAAACTATTTTGAAAACTTAAATCAAACTACAAGATGCCAATTAATTGCTAAAATGATTAAAAATTTGAATTTTAGAGAGAATGAAAATTCCTGGCCTAAGATCATCTGAAAGTAATAGTGAAAGAACTATTGTAAGAAATCTATTTGATGCATATCAAGCTATTGGTTCAAAATCATGTACTAAATATTCTAATGTTACTCGACGTGTTATTACATTAACCATAATGAGAAAGAAAATTAAAAAAGGTCATTTGATAAGCAAAACAAGTAAGTCATCAAACATAAGTAGAACAACATTACGTAAACCATTAGAGAGGTGGTAGAAAATAGAGGATCTTAACAATAATTCTCTTTGGGCATTCTCGGGTAGACTACCATGCAAAGACAAGGTTGTTGTTGATACACTAAGAACATTACTTGAAATTTTTTAGCATGACAACACAAGGGTTTCGCCTGTCAAAGAGATGTTGTTAGATTTTTATATAGAACAATCTCAAAATGAAGTGCAATCTATGTATTACCATTCTATACAAGTTTCTATTTTTGTACACATAGTATCCATGCATGCAAATGATAGTACAGAGGAGGATAGAAAGGTTGTAAGATAGTATCACTTCCACATAAGTGAAGATCGTACACATTCGTCAAAGTTTGTGCAAGGATTATTTAAAGTTTTCTATTATAATTTAAGGGAAAGCAACATACCATTCAACAAACATGTAATATGGTCAGATAATTGCACCTCACAATTCAAGATTGCAAGGATGTTCTATTGGTTGACTAAGATGCATGTGATGAGCAGTGTACAACATTTTTGGAATTTCATTGAGGCTAGACATGGAAAGGGAGAGCACGATGGTGTAGGAGAATGTGTAAAAAGAGCCCTAGATAGAGAATAATTGAAGTAGGAAGGTGGTGTTGAGTTGACAGATGCAACAACAATTGTGTGATTGTGTAACTCTACAATGGGACTAGGTAATGTAGGTAAGTCAATGATTCATAGACATTTTTGGTTGATCACTGAATCTGACATTGAAAACTTTCAAGATTGTTGTATAGTTGCAGGATTGAGTGACATGCACACATTTAGAAGTTCAAATGCAAGCTCACTAGTTTTTTATACTAGACAAATTGTATTTTTTGTGGGTTGACAAATGATCTTGTAGAGCGTTGGTTCCCATTTATACCTATCAAATTCCCAAAGCACTGCAGTTGAACTAGATGGAAGCATCAGTTGGTTTCGCCATGTATCCGACCTAGTGGAACTAGGTGATTTTTTTGGTTAATTTTATTGCAAGATTTTTTTTTGGCTCATTTTGTTACATCAAAAATTATTTTTGGTATTAATTATCATTCTATAAAATGTAGGTCATGTGTACGCAGTTGTTGCAGAAGAGAACAATGAAGAAGGAATGGATTACTTTTTGTGTCGTTGTATTGAGCCTAAGAGAAAATTGACAACCACAATCATTGATGGAGAGGGTTTTAAGTACCTAGTAGGGTCTATTGTCATGATAGGCACATGGCTTAGGAGATACTCTATCAATAATTCTGATGTTTAGTTGTTTGAGGACTTTGAAACACATAGACATAGTCTTCATTTCTCCAACCTTGTTGTTGCAACAAATATTCAATTGATTAAGTATCATGGTAGACCTCATAACAAGAATTTATGGAAAGTTCATGAATCTGACCAGAGGCAATAAGTTTGACACAATATGGGTTAGAGTCGATCTAGAAGGCTCACTTGATTGATTCTACGGTTCAGGGTAGAATGGTTTTGACAATTTTGTATTTATCATCGGCGAATTATTTTATATTCATTTTTTGTATATATAAATGCCCATGAGCTGATTTATACATATTTAGAGGTAAAAATTTGTATATTTAAATGGTCATGAGCTAATTTGTACATATTTAGATGCCAAATTTTGTATATTTAAATGCCGATGAGTTGATTCGCACATATTTAAGTGCCAAATTTTGTATATCTAAATGGCCATGAGCTGGTCCATACATATTTAAATGCCAAATTTTCTATAAAAGCCCATGAGCTAATTTGTAAAATATTTTTTTGAATATTTAAATAGCCAAGAGTTGATTTGTCCATATTTAGAGACAAATTTTTGAATATATGTGACTAGATTTTGTGACGCATTTTGTATTTTTTTATCATACTTCAAATTTTGTATTACTATATGATAGGGAGATTGCTAGGCAAGTGCTCAAAAGGCCAATTTTGGTCAAGAAGTTACAATAGGAAACAAAAGTATTGTTTATGTCTGCTCCTTATGTTTGTAAATATCAAGTTTAGTTACAATAGTCAGGTCTCTCTACAAGTCTTCACCAACAACCTCCATTTTTGGTGGAAACTCACACCCTTGCTCAAACTTTCTCCAATTGCTCACTCCACCCATCTACACATTTCTCAATCCCTGTCTTATTAGGCATTCAACTTATTTCTTTCAGTGTGCATTAGGCAATTCCAACATGGTCATGTAGAGCAACAAGGTCTTCTCAAGGTTTGAGGATCACAACTTAGTTTAAGGCCCATAGCCTTTGGCTTACTCAACTCACCAACCAAGGGTCAAAACCTCAAAAAGGGATTACACATTGTCCAAAGGTCCTATATGACACTTGTTTCACTATTTTAGGATGATCTCACAAAGTTCCATGAGCCCCAAAGTCCTCCTTGCAATCGGGTTCTTGTAAAGTGTGTGTTATGCAATCAAAAGGGCTACTAGCCCGTGGAGGGGTAATTGACACTTTTTTGCTTGTCCTGCTCTACGATGGGTCTCTCCTCAAACAACCTTGATTTGGATGGTATTTTTAAGGTATATGCTAGTGTATTTTCATGGTTTAGGCCACTATTAATGCAAAATAAGGACTATCCACTATTTGTGGCATAATTGTAGGGTTTGATAGGGTTTAGACCAAAGAACATAGAGAAATCTTCCCAACTCCACTAATCAAGCCTCCAAACTTGCTTAGAACTTCTGCCACACCAAAATGAAGCCTTCCCCTACTACTACCCTACAATCATTAGACCAAACACTTGGAAAACAACTGGAAAAACATGTATTTGACTGTCATAACCCTGTCACTGTTAGTTCACTGTTAAGTCTGCGCTTTTAAAACATTAATACTACACTCCAAACACTTCATGGCATGGAATAACATCAAGACACTCATAAAATTCCTTGTAGCACTGATTTTGAAGAGTTTTCAAAACTTGAAAGGTATTTAAAGAACTTGTTGCACACAATATCAATAAATACACAAAAATAGTGAACTCACTGTTTTGCTTACAAACTAAGTATGTTTAGTAGAAACAAGCTTCTCTAACAAACCAAGGTGACTCTCAAAACCTTTGGCCATATGTCCAGACCTTTGCCTCATACATTTGTTCACTCCAAATTGCTTTTGGGTGCAAATTTTGAGTTTTGATCATGCTACTAGCCGAGTAATCAATACTTGCCTAGTATTCACTCAAATCCTTCTTCCAAACACAACTTTAGCCCAAAATGAAGCATATGTACACTATATAAATGTGTACAAACTTTATTAAATCCATTTTGTGGGATCCCAGACCTGGATTAGTCAAGTTGTGGCATTTTCCAACTCCAAACCCTTGACAGGGCAGTGAGCATACAAAATGGAAGGAATTTTATTACACCAACTTGCAAAAGAAAAACTAGTACAATGATCACTTTGGGAGAATTTAATAAGCAATAGGAAAACTTCCTAGAAGGTACAATATGGACACAAGTGCTACAGTACAAACTGCTACTCCAAGGAAGGAAAAATCATAGAAAAGAACCAGAATTTCATCTTTTTTATTGAGTTTTCTTGATCATTACAATCACCAAATTTCTTAAGGAAAAGGGATTCCTTTTTATAATGTTTCCATTTATTTACCAAGCCCTATATGGACATGAGGGTTCCACAACTGTATTTTACTACAAAAACCCAAAAATGACAACTTTGACAACTTTTGCAAGCCCAAATGACAACATTTATTGCTCCACAAGACATTTTTGACAATATAACCTTATCAACATGTATAAACACCTTAGAAATGCTTAAAAACACTTATCAAACATTTTTCAATGCTTTGGAAAGCATTAGAAAACCTTTTTGGCAATTTTGCACATTTTTGCCAAAAATTGTCAACTCAAAGCCTGAAAGGCAAAACTTGACCTCTTGAGCCCAAAATGAGATCAAAACCACTATAAAAGACACACAACAACCTAAAAAAACATTATAAACTTTACACAAGACATTACAAACATGAAAGCATTAAATACTCAAAAAGGAGAGTTTTGCTCAACTAGATGATCTTGCACCACTATATGGTGCATGGGCACCTAGCCATTGAGGTGACCTATAAGGCCATATTGCATTTGTAACTATTTTTAATGTTCTTTTTATGATTTTTAAGTACATAAAGTCCATAGATGTCAAAACAATTCATTTGTGCGTTTTCATGTTGTACTTTGCAAGTTGTGGCCATTTTATTAAGTGCAACTTCCAGATCGCACTGGTAGGGTATGACTCTTGATGTTTCGGATCGTTGGGAGGCACAAAAAGAGCATGCCTAGTGTAAAAATTCCCACCCGAATGCACTCATGATGTTGGTTTGTTCCCATGATGAACAAAATCAAATCTAGCCTATCTTGCAACTTTGCATTGTATGCAACTGATGGTTTTTGTACCAATTGAAAAAATGCTACCATTTGAAAATGGCTCTGAGTTGTCAAAAATTGAGATAGGTCATTATAGAAAATCCTCACATGACCCTATAGGTTCAAACAGATAAATCATATGTATCCTGGATTGCGAGAAACAATTCCTCAAAGTTTGACAATTTTTTGGACTCAAGGCACTTGAGAGATCGCACCAGTAGGGTATGGCTCTCGACGTTTTGACTCATTGGGAGGCACAATAGGAGCATGCCTAGCATAAAAATTCCCACCCAAACGTGCTTGCGATGCTAGTTTGTTCCCATGATAAATGGAATTGTCTCTAGCCTATCTTGCAACTTTGCATTACATGCAACTGACAGTTTTTGCACCAAGTGAAAAAATGCAACCATTTAAAAATGGCTCTGAGTTGTCAAACACCGAGATAGGTCATTATAGAGGAGCCTCACATGACCCTATAGGTTCAAATAGATAAATCATATGCATCCTAGATTGCAAGAAATAGTTCGTCAAAGTTTGACATTTTTTAGACTCAGAGCACTTGAGAGATCGCATCGATAGGGTATGGCTCTCGACATCCTGGCTCATTGGGAGGCACATAAAGAGAATTCATAGCATAAAATTTCCCACCTAGACATGCTTGTGATGCTAGTTTGTGCCCACGACGAATGAAATCAAATCTAGCCTATCTTGCAACTTTGTATTGCATGCAACTGACGTTTTTTGTATCAACTGAAAAAACACTACCATTTGAAAATGGCTCTGAGTTGTCAAAAACTGAGATAGGCCATTGTAGATGAGCCTCACATGACCCTATAGGTTCAAACAGATAAATCATATGTATCCTGGATTGAGAGAAACAACTCCTCAAAGTTTGACATTTTTTGGACTCAAGGCACTTGAGAGATCACACTGATAGGGTATGGCTCTCGACATTTCGACTCGTTGGGAGGCACAATAGGAGCATGCCTAGCATAAACCTTCCCACCCGAACATGCTTGTGATGCTAGTTTATTCCCATGATAAATGGAATTGTCTCTAGCTTGTCTTGCAACTTTGCATTGCATGCAACTGACGGTTTTTGTACCAACTGAAAAAACACTACCATTTGAAAATGGCTTCGAGTTGTCAAAAATTGAGATAGGCCATTGTAGAAGAGCCTCACATGACCCTATAGGTTCAAACAGATAAATCATATGCATCTTGGATTGCGAGAAATAGTTCGTCAAAGTTTGATAATTTTTTGGACTCATGGCACTTGAGAGATCGCACTAGTAGGGTATGGATCTCGATGTTCCAGCTTGCTGGGAGGCACAAAAGGAGCATTTCTGGTGTAAACCTTCCCACTCGGATGTGCTTGTGATGTTGGTTTGTGCCCATGATGAATGGAATCAAATCTATCCTATCTTGCAACTTTGTATTGCATGTAACTGACTATTTTTGCACCAAGTGAAAAAATGCTACCATTTGAAAATGGCTTTGAGTCGTCAAAAAATGATATAGGTCATTGTAGATGAGTTTTGTGTGACCCTATAGGGTCAAACAGATAAATCATATCCATCCTGGATTGCGATAAATATTTCGTCAAAGTTTGACAATGTTTTGGACTTAGGGCGCTTGAGAGATCGCGTCAGTAGGGTATGGCTCTCGACATTTCGGCTTGTTGGAAGGCACAATAGGAGCATGCCTAGTGTAAACCTACCCATCTGGATGTGCTCGTGATGCTTGTTTGTGCCCATGATGAATAGAATCAAATCTATCCTATCTTGCAACTTTGCATTGCATGCAACTGACGGTTTTTGCACCAACTGAAAAATGCTACCATTTGAAAATGGCTCTGAGTCGTCAAAAACTGAGATAAGTCATTGTAGAAGAGCCTCATGTGACCCTATAGGTTCAAATAGATAAATCATATGCATCCTGGATTGTGAGAAACAGTCCATCAAAGTTTGACAATTTTTTGGACTCACGGCACTTGAGAGATCGCATTGGTAGGGTATGGCTCTTGATGTTCCAGCTCATTGGGAGGCACAATAGGAGCATGATTAGCATAAACCTACCCACCCAGATTTTCTCATGATGCTAGTTTGTGCTCACGATGAACAAAATCAAATCTAGCCTATCTTGCAACTTTGACAACAACTGGGCAACTTTGACAACAACTGAGCAACTTTGACAACAACTTAGCAACTTTTACATCTTTTATCCAATCGAACCCAAAATTTCACAAATAACTCCAAATGATCATCAATGGTCCCAAATCACCTTATTTAAATGAAACAATGGAAAACAAGACAAAAAACCCAAATTTGACCATTGCGAGCATGAGGGTGCTCTTGCACCACTCACATTGACAAATATAAAGGAAAGAAATCAAAAGCATCCAGTGATCATTACCATGGATTAAATCTGACCATTAACAATGAATTTCATTTTGATTGAGGCAAGGAGTTTTGTAGGGTTAATTCAATATTTTAGAAATCTTATCAAATCATATTCCACAATTGCAATGCTTTATATCATAGATTTTTGTAGTTTATATTCATATTGTTGATTACATAGGCAAATATTCATTTAACTTTATAAAAGGGTAGCCACCAAATACACCGAATAGTTTTAGCAAAATTTAACCGTATCAATTATAAATCAACATTTATATATATCAAAATGCAAAATAATGAACACAATGAACAAATTGTGTATGTATCGAATGTGCCTATCAATATCAACAAAATGCACAATTATGAACACTACACATTTATTGGATCGAATATCAACATTTATATATATCAAAATGCACAATGATTATGTATGTATACAAAAAAGGCATATATATTCCAAGTAAATACAAGTTTTACAAAAATGTGTCAAATGTCATGTCCAAATTAATATACAATAAAAATGTAGAATATATCTAGATGTATTGGTCATTCAATGACCACAGCTAACACTATATGATCATATACTTGTGGTGGATCATCAAAATCAAGCCTCTTTGATGCAGTACGTGACTCTGTAGATGGTTGCACAACCACAATTCAAAAGCCAAGTTAGAATCCTTTGTAGAAAATAGTTCACAATTATCAACATAACTATGCATTTAACTATAATTTCTTTGCAATTGAATTGTAGATTACCTCATCTTCTGATCTGGGATCTACGAATTCTTTCTCTTTTCCTTGTCAGACTTAGGAGTTTTCTTAAAATGGAACTTCAAAGGATCCAAGTTATGGCCGAACCGCGAAGGGGCCTATTGTAGATTAAATACAATTAATACAAGGTACTAACATATATAGATCAAAAACACAAAAAATCTACAATATATAGAACAAAAGTGTACCGGAGCCTAATATGCTTCTCCAGTAGACTTAGGAGGGCTCGCCATTGATGGAGCAGTTGCGGCTATTTCCTGTATGAAAAATGATTAAGATTAAATACAATTAATATAATGATAAGTATTGTAGGTTAAATATAATTAATACAAGGTAATAGTATTATATATAGATCAAAAACACTAAAAATATACAATATATAGAACAAAAGTGTACCGTAGCCTAATATGCTTCTCCAGTAGACTTAGGATGGCTTGCCATTGATGAAGCAACTATGGGTATTTCCTGTATGAAAAATGATAAGATTATAATTTATCTAAATTTCACATGTACATGTGCATATAATCATCAAATCAAGAAAATAAAGTAGAGATACATACCTCTTCCCTCTCTCGATCCTCTGGCGTATCAGGTGCATTAAAAAATTCTACAGATCCCAATTGTCGTCGTATATAAAATAGATAAAAAACACTAATCAATCTACAAGTTCCAATTAAGACAATTTCAACCTTTACAAACAATTGTGTCAATTGAAAATATGTTCAATTACCTTTTTTCGTTTAGGCATCCTCGATGATTTCTTTCACCCGGGAGGAGTCCTAGACACACGTGGGATACCCTACACTAGTACAAAAATAACAATATATGACTTAAAAAAACTACCAAAAATTACATATAAATGACTAAATTTGATCACATGATCATTAGTAGTTTATTCCCAATCATTAATCACGCGACCAAAGTTATGACTAAACTATTTTAGTCATTTATTGGTTGTTTTGATTGATCAACTTGGTCATCAATTTGGTCATTGATTTAGTCATTTATTTAGTCACTAATTTAGTCATTAATTTAGTCATTGATTGTTGTTATCTGGTCATTTATTTAGTCATTATAGTCACTAATTTAGTCATATATTTAGTCACTAATTTAGTCATATATTTAATCATTAATTCAGTCATTGATTATTGTTATTTGATCATTTATTTAGTCATGATAGTCACTAATTTAGTCATATATTTAGTCACTAATTAAGTCATATATTTAATCATTAATTTAATCATTAATTTAGTCATTGATTGATGTTATCTAGTGATTTATTTAGTCATATTAGTGATTTATTTAGTCATATATTTAGTCATTAATTTAGTCATATATTGAGTCAATAATTTAATCATTTTTTATTTATTTTTTTGATAAAAATGGCAAATCCATTAAAATTTTATTAATATTAAGTTATTTACAACTGGATTCAAAAGGGCATACCGACAGTAAAGAATCTGAAAGAGAACCTCCGGTTGTAGCCCATAAAACGAAAATCCTAACGCTACCCAAAATGCCAAAAAACACATTACATATGAGAGGCCCCACAAGTCAAGATACAAAAAGTCCCCCAATACATATAGAAGTTGAATACATGAAGATCATTACCAACCCCAATACAAGTAACAGTTGAGAACAAAAAGCATCAACCATGTAGATGCAACCCAAAACAAAGACCCAATCAACCCAACAATCAAGAAGCCAAAAATCAAGAGCTCGATCTTACAAGAGGAGGATCCCCAATATCCACAGAGGGGAAGATAATCTGCAAGAGGATAGCAAATTAAGGAGCATCCAACTAAGTAGCCCGCAAAATCAAAAGATAATGAGTACCCGTTAAAGCATCTAGAGCAGGGTTCAAGAGAGACTGTCGAACTAAATCAATGAGCCTCTCAAATTGCAGTAGAGTGTCATCAAACTCATCACAAATAAGGCCACACGTGGAATGAAGGGTTTGGAATTCTCACGTCATACTCTAAATACTCATGCAAAGTCCATATGTGAAGAAACTGCCAAACATTCAAGACATCAAAATAAACATCACAATAGTAAACATTGTAAGGAGGATTCACAAAATCTACTAATACAAAATTTATTCTTGATAAAAGGAGCACTAGTGTTTACAAGTTCAAAAAGGACCTTTGTTTGTATAAAAGGGTAGCTTCAATCTCAATCTAATATCAAAGAGTTTGAGTAACCTGATAGGGCTTTTTAGGAATAATATTTTGTTCACCGCCCTTCTTATCAAAGTCCCCATGCTTTCTTTTTGGCTTACCTTCACATGCAACTGCCAAGTGGCCCATTTGACCACACATAAATAATTAGTCTTTTTGTCTGGGGATAAACACAACCTAAGCTTCTAGGGAGAGAAAAAGGAATCATATCATAATCATAAAAAATAAAACTATCACTTGATGTCATTTGCAACATTCATTTAAGGATAATTGTCATTGCAATATGGAAGCACTCTCTCTGTAAAGATTGTAGATGAAGAGATAAACACCCCTCTTAGGTAGCACAATAATTAAAGATAACAACAAAATACACAAAACAGGCATAATTGCTTGAATTAAACTTACTTATCATATTATCAAATATATCTTGGTGCCTAGTCATAAATTGATTTTCAAGGATTTTTAATTTTGTAGATTGTCATTCAAGTGTTATAACAAGTACAAAACAATAAATAATAGCAATAGATTAGAAAAAAAATGTAGGGAATCAAGTACTGGCCTCTCTTAAATTTGAGAAATGGATCTCATGAGTAGCAAGCCCTAACATAATTAGGTCAGCATCTTGTAGTAATCCAAAAGAAAACATTCAAAAATTCCACAACAATAAAAAAAGTTGGTACATGAAAAGAATTAATTTGAAATCCAAATTATCCATTAAAATGTTTATCACTTGGTACATAAGAAAGGACATACCAACCCATACAGGCAATGTCGGGTATTTGGATCAAAACCTGCCAGGTTTCTTTGATCATGAATGTATGACATGATTTTATGCTCACCTTCACTCGGAACATTTGCATTAGATAAGATGACCTTCAATGATTGACTCGGAGATGATTAGAATGAAGAAACATTCAAAAATCATGTACAAAAAAGTTCAAGCACAAGCAAACAAAAGCAATATACTACAAATTTCTCTTTAAAAGGCCTAGAAAAATATTAAGAGAGTAAATATTGTGCCTATTTATTAAATTATTGAATATAAATTAAATGATCATTATTAGACACACCTTGATTTTTTGCCATCCAGGATCATAATTTAATCTCAAGTGTATATAATATTGAAGGGCAACAGATAACGTGGTCATAAAACAATTAAAAAGTTGGAATTATCGCTCTTGTGCTATATATTATGTTTTTATTCTATGCAAGAAGGAGGTGCTTTGTATGAATTAGTTTCAACTTCCAACACACTCACCGCATCAGTTGCATCTTTTGCAGCTCTGAAACATCATGAACGTTGTTGATTCATCTTAGCTCTTGGTGCAACACCATCTGAGACGGAAATAAAGTCTTCATTCTCTTGATAAAATTTCATCTAAGCAAAATAATAATTAAAATGTAAAATGGTACTAAAGTAGAAAAATCAACATAAGAGAATATACTCTTACACCATATATACTATGAGAAATTAACTTTTGGCTAAGAAATTATCAACAAAACCTTGCCTAGCAATTTGAGTAACTACCACATTTAGAACTATATAATCCAGAGAATGGTTACTAAGTTTGACAAATTCAATTTGCTTGACAAGTCAAAACCTTGGAAAATCCAGAATTTTCAAAAGGAACCAGAATTTGAAAAAAAATTCAATGGTGATAAAAAAAATCTGAACTGAACTGGACAAATTTGTCCAGTCCTATGAGCATGTGAACCATCTTTATAGAACAAGTTAGCTTCTCCATGCCTTGTCAAACAGAAATCCCTATTGCATACATAACAAAACCATCTAAAACCTAAAAAAATCCAATTATAATCAATAACATTAAAAATTTGCAAGACTAGGAAATTATTTCTACTTATATTTTGCTAATCATGACCCAAAACTTCATCATATCAAAAGAAAAATTGTCAAAAGTATTCCACATTATTGAAATACTCACCAATTGCCATGTACAAAATCTTCATGGGTCGTACCATCACAAAGAGTCGATCTGTATAATCAAACATGGTCTTGAAGACTTCATCATAAGTTGTTGGTGAAGGCTGCAAACAACGATGACATTGTCAAAAGGTTGATTGTAAGGAATGCAACCTCAACTTCAGTGGCACAAACTCAAGAATTAAGAAAAAATATATTTTATTCATAAATGTGGATACCAATTGATAATATAGATATGTATGTATAGAAAAAAGTTTCCACAATATAGTAGGTGCACATACATTTACACTTTCATCAACACCAAATCCATCTAGCACACTTTGACTTATTTTGTGGTGCCTCTATAGGCCTTTAGGTTGTACCAAATATCAAGTTGATGGTTGGAAATGGTAACCCAAAATCATAAGAACATATCCCCTCAAGCAAATGGTAAAGAAGCTATGGTGGAATTTAGAAATTGTCTAATTATAGGAAAACTAATTTGCAAAAGCAATAGAAAATGGGTACTCATAAATTATGAAAACAAAAAGATGTCCAACAGGGATTGCAAAGATAGGTAAACAAAAAAGAAATAGAGCACATTTACAAAGAAAACATTATGAAATAGTAGAATGGCCTTAATTAAATGAACTCCTTCAATGAAATCATGCAATTATCCAGTTGTTGGTAGACTATGTACATTGCAATAGTTTAGGAAACCATGATATTTGGTCAAGGCCTGCACAACACAAAACCCAACTTTTCAACTTTGCTAGAACAATGCAATTTTTCAATGAAAAATGTGAATTTTTTAAAATTGTTTGTTTGAATCATACATTAAGATGACTTATATGTTCAATTTGTGGACTATAGCACCTTATATAGATAACTCTATTGAAATAAAAGGCGTCCATTGGTTTTATATTATAAGAAAGAAAGAAATACAAACAATTAGCCATTATAATTATTTAAATTTTGTAGCACTCTCAAATACATCAAATGTGTTATTCCTAAACCCAAGGATACTATAAACTTAATCCTCGTGTTGATATCGACTTACATTCTAATTTGAGGCTTGAAAGTTACATTGAGAGGGGAATGAGGGTAGTGTGGATTGTATTTCACTATTTATGACATATGTCCATTATCAACAGTTAAACAATTATTATTTATAATTTTATACAATGTATTGTTTAACTTCTAAATTTCAAATTTTAAGTTTCTTTGGAGTCATAAGACATGTAATCTTTAAAGTACGAAAAAATGATGTTTATAATAGACTTCTTTGCTCTCTAAATGTATTAATCTTTGTTTGTAATTATGTTCCACTTTTAGCTAAGATTTTGTCGACCCTTGAGTTCAAGTCAATATTTTGGATTCCCAAGTCCATGTCTTGAGTCCAAGTTTTCCAATTATGTTTTCTAGTGTTATTAACCAAGAAAGGAATCTCAAACAACAATCAATTTAGTCACCCTGATTATATTCAACAAAACATTTCCTCTTACTATTGAAATTGATCCAAATAATATTTGCAAATGACTTCTATATTTCTCATTTTCTCAAATTCTAACAAGACAAGAATGTAAATTCAAATAGAAACTAGAGCAACATTACTGTAAATTCATTCATTCTTGGAAGGCTAGAATTTATTAGATTTCTTTGCATGTTCAAACTCCTTAGACTAGATTTTATGTTTTTCGAAGAATAAAACGATATTGGATTAGCCCCATCCAAGTTGACTACTTATCCTGATGCAGACACATGATCGTTAATTGGTGTTTCCATAGCAGATGTCACCAGGGCAGTTGTAATTATTAATATAATTATGGCATCTGGGAATTATTGATCAGCGGTAAACTCTCTGTGTTCTGAGACACAAAATTTTGCATCTATTCTCTATTCATTATCATTTTCATCAGAACTACAACGAATACTTCCTATAGTGTTCTTTAAATATTTTAAATAGGTTAAACTTTTTTGTGTTTTTTGGGATAAAAGCTTAATACATTAAATCTAAGAGCGAAAAAGAGGTTAATCTTTCATATTGTTGTTTATTTTTTGCCATGATGAGTTTAATCTTTCATATAGTTGTGCGATTATATATTATGTTTGGTGGTATGATCTACATACATAGTAACAATGTTTATATCTGTATTCTCCATATTAAAATATTGTTGCATACAATTATTCAATATAGCATAGTGTCACTATACATATACTTCTGCATATTTATTACAAGTTATGCTACTGTTAATATTATTTAAACATGTTCCAGACATATTTCTGCATATTTATGACAAGTTTTATTGTTGTTAATATTATTTATACATGTTCTGGAAATACTTCTGCATATTTATGACAAGTTATATATTGCTGATAATATTGTTTATACATGTTCAGAATATAGATCAAGGGTCAAATAAATACGAAAGTGACAATATGGACAAAAAAATGAAGAAATTTCACATTGCTACAATCAACAAAAGTTAATATAAGGATAACAAAAGAATTATAATTGATGATTTGATAATAATAAAAGATAGGCCCAAAAAAAAATGATGATTTGACAATAATAAAAGATATGCCAAAAGAAAAAAATTTAAGACAAGTTTGTATTACTAAAAGGAATAAAAAAAAGTTGGCAATCAAAGAAGATTTCAACTAAGGAACCAATTAAATTTTAGTCTCCATGGGAAGTTGTAATATCTCAATAGGGACTTTGAACCTAGTTACTATGTTTCACTCGACACTTTTGTTCACATGCTTGTAATAAAATTAGATTAATGTATGGTCAATATTCAAAGGTATCATAAACTTCTTTGTGATGTCTTTTTTTAACATGTGGGACTACAACTTGATTGTCATTTATTGTAATTGTGGCACTACACGATAAATCAACCTTCAATGTTGTTCCAGATTTGGCTACCTACAACTATTTTGTCATGTTGGGTATTATAATTTCTCTAACTTTTGTATATATCAATGATTGCCCCTCTATTATTCTAATTGTCTTTGGGATTAATCATTGTGGCTAGTGGGATAGACATTTCACTTCATGTAAAGAAGAACTGAACACTCTTATACTTCAGGTTGTATAATCAATCTTTAACAACAAGAGTACCTAATTAAAAGATCTCATACAACATCTTTGGGTAGGTAGATCTTTTGTGGCTTTCAATTTAGCCATGCATACACCTATAGTCTTTGTCATTCTTCATGTCTCCCATCAACCTCCTCATAATTTTTAGCATATCATGTATCTATTTTGATAGACATGTATACAAAATAGGGATTGAAAATACCCCAAACTAGTTATTTGTAGCCTCAAAACCCTTGTTGATTAATGCTCAACCTATGAGGAATCTTTCACTAACAGTTAACTATGGTATTTGTCTCTTAAATCCACTTTTTGTTTTTAACCTCAAACTAATATTTTCATTAATGGATGATGATTGACATCTTTATGACTTTTGTCCACTCCGGATTCCATGCTTGATATGATGTTGCACTTGATTCTTTTCAACGAAGTCTCCTCTTGATCATCTTTTACTGTATTCTCTCTTTGGGAGATGAAGCTATACAATCTAAAAGGCTATTTATCTTAGTGAAATGATTGTGATAGTTGCTTTACAATTTGCATCATGAGGCCGCATTCTTTATTTGCTAAACAATTTCTTAAATCTTTGTACTTTGATGCTATGAGAACTTTATCACAATCTCTTTCCTTAGATATGTATAGAAGGCTTGTCACTGTCATCTACATGTTGTTGTCTTATTAAGTTTAGACCAGACTTTTTCGTTGTCTTGATTGTTGTTTTAATTCCTTATACCCCGCCTTGGAGATAAAACTACATAGCCTTGTGATCAAAGAAATGGAACCTTTGCATTTGACTTTGAATCTTCTTCGCTTTGTGTCTTTGGATTTGAATTTTGTCATAAGTTTAATTTTCGCCATGCTTTCCTCATGGACTGCATTACTCTTCATAAATGGAATAATCCCTTTGAGAAGTCAATAGTTCTACAATCCATCACTATAGAGCTGAAGCAATATCCTAAGGCCCTTGACTAAGATATTCTTGGGTCTTCTCTAATGTTATGAAGACTATCTTTGACTGTTCTTAGTTGTAAGCTTTGAGGCTGTGAGATTTTGCCAAGATCAAGGGCACAATGACAAGTATTAAAATAGAGACAAAAGAATGACAAGAACAAACTATATTCTCATCAATATGAAAATGATCAACTAGATTCACCAATACAATGAATATAGGCCTTCTTATATAGGAAAGGCCATATGGATGTACGAGCACACAATCATGACATGTGGCTCAATGAGAAACAAGGGTAGGTAAGAAATACTAGGGGTAGGTAGGAGAAATAATATAATATTCCACAAGAGGTGGATGACCCATCGAATGTGGAGTGTAACAACAAAACAAGACCACAAAAGGTGGAATTTCTCCTACAAGCTCTACCCCTAAGTGCACACTTCCCTAAGTATCTCAAATCCAAACTACGAAGAAATGCATTATCCTAATTTAACTTAAGTAAGTGTAATAATATCCATAATGAATATCTATTTACACCAACACCCACCCTTAAGTGCAACTTAGGGGAATGAAGACTTAAGTCAACAATGCAAGATGGGTCCCGGCTACTAGGCCATGATAGGTACCCATGTACAATATGAAAATGCAAGAAAAACTATGCAATGCAATCTCTCAAAAATAGAGAAAGGGAGAAAACCCAGTGGGAAAAAACTCCCCCCCAAAAGAGAGATGAAAGAACAAAAGACTCTCAAAGAAGATGGACAAAACCTCAAAGAGGAAAAAGTCCCCCCCATAAGAGAGCAAGGAGAAGTCAGTTGAGCCCCCCTAATGACACATCCTGCACCCCCAAGAGAGCTCGCAACTGCTGGAACTTACTCTCAGTGAAAGGTTTGGTGAATATGTCAACAACCTACTCCACTGTAGGACAATACTGCAAATCAATGGCCTGCTCCTGAATGAGCTCTCGGATATAGTGCATATGAATCTCGATGTGTTTGGTCCGCTGGTGCTGGACCGGGTTCTTCAAGATTGCAATAGCACTCTGATTGTCGCAATGTAGAACTATTGGTCATGGAGTGGTGAACCCAAACTTTATGAGAATCTGCTGGAGCCAAATGGTCTCAGTCGCTGCGTTAACAGTGTCTCGATACTCAGCCTCAGTCGAAGAGAGAGCAATAGCATGTTGCTTCTTGCTCTGCCAACAAATGGGGCCTGAACCAAGGTGAAAATTGTAACCTAAAGTAGACTTACGATCATCAAGATCACCAGCCCAATCAGAGTCTGTGTAACCAACCAAGAAAAGTCCTGTGCCTGCTACATAGTGAATTCCATAGTGATGTGTACCCTGGATGTAGTGAAGGATGCATTTCGCGGCTATCCAATGAAGCTCATGTGGTTCCTGCATGAAGCAGGAAACCATGCCAACTGCAAATGAAATATCAGGGCATGTATGGGTCAAGTAGATGAGACTACCCACAAGCTGACGATACAAAGTGGCATCAACTGGTGGAGAAGAACACTGAGCCTCAAGCTTGACTCCTGAAAGAAAGGGAGTTGGTGCAGGCTTACAATCAGCCATATGAAAGCATGCAAGTAGATCAAGAGCATACTTGGGCTGCGATAGTGTAATCCCGGAAGGTGATTGTGAAATCTCTATCCTGAGAAAGTAGTGCAAAAGACCCAAGTCAGTCATAGCAAATCTGTCATGCAAAATAGATTTGACCCTGCTAATGATGGATGCGGTACTCCCTGTAATGATCAAATCATCAACATAGAGCACAAGTATCAAGTGAGAGTCATCTTGTCGCAAAATGTAGACATTCGGATCGGAATGACACCTGGTGAACCTTGCAAAGAGAAGAAAGGAATCCATCTTGGCGTACCAAGCCCTGGGGGCCTGCTTAAGGCCATAGAGAGATTTCCTTAGTCTGCAAACCAAGGAAGTATCCTGGATGAAACCCTGTGGCTGCTCCATATAAATCTCCTCATCAAGATCACCATGAAGAAAAGAACTCTTCACATCCATCTAATGTACAACCCAACCATGAGCTGCAGCAATAGCAAGTGTCAAGCGAATGGAGTTCATCTTGGCTATGGGCACAAAGGTCTAAGTATATTCAACACCTGGCTATGGGCATAAAGGTCTCAGTATATTCAACACCTGCTACCTAGGACAAACCTTTCGCAACAAGCCAAGCCTTGTACTTATCCACACTACCATCCGCTACATACTTGGTCTGATAGATCCACTTACATCGAACCATCTTTCTCCCCTTGGGGAGATGGACTAAATCCCAGGTGTTGTTCCTCATCAAGGAACTATACTCCTCCTCCATAGCTTGGTCCCACTCAGGAACCCCTGATGCTTCCCTAAATGTCTGTGGATCAGAAGCGGTAGCAATGAATGCATGTGGAAGATCCTGATGTTGTGATCGAGTTCTCCGTGTATCTGAAGGATCCCCAACAAGAGAACCCGTGGACTCAAGTGTCTGTCGAGCCCAACGAGGTCTAGGTGGAGGTAGAGAATGAGGCTCCTCACCTACAAGTGGACCCTATGGAGGTGTAACCCTGCGAGTCGGAGTTGAAGGAGTCTCATCATCTGAATCACTAGCATCACTATCCACAATGTAGGAAGGTGGAGAAGGTAGAGAGGCTAAGCTAGGAGAGCTTTCCTCAAAGTGAACACTCCTCTCAATGAACACCTCATGTGTCTCGGGATCCATCAATCTATATGCCTTAACACCCTCAGGATATCCAACAAATATGCAAGGCCGACTTTGAGGTTCCAATGCCTTGTGTTTTTATGGAGGTATGCGAGCCCATGCTGGACACCCAAAGACTCTGAAATGTCTCACAATCGGTTTCCTACCAGCCCAAGCCTCAAAAGGAGTAATACCTTGCAAAGCTTTGTGAGGAACCCGATTCTGGATGTGTGTGGCACAACTGATAGCCTCTGCCCAAAAGGCGGGATCAAGAGAACATGCATGTATCATACAACTAGCCATTTCTTTGAGAGTTCGATTCTTGCACTCTGCAACTCCATTTTGCTGTGGAGTGTATGCAACAGATTGCTGAAGATCAATCCCCTCAAATGCACAAAATCCTCAAGTCTTTTGTTCACATATTCCCTTTCATTATCTATGCAAACAATCTTCACCACTTTCCCTGATTACTTCTCCACACGAGTCTTGAAGTCCTGAAATATGTCAAATACTTCACTCTTATGAATAGGAAAGTAGACCCAAGTAAAGCGGGAGTAGTCATCAATGAAGGTGAGGACATAGTGGGCCTTGCTAACTGAAGATGCTGGAAATGGACCTGCTACATCACTGTGAACAAGTTGAAGAACTTCCAAAGCTCTCCAAGCTTTCCCCTTATCAAACTTCTCCTTGGGATGCTTGCCCATGGAACAACCTGAACATACACCCTCTGAAAAACTGATTCGAGGTAGACCTGTGACCATGTCTTTAGTGCTGAGCTGCTAAAGATAGCAGTAGTTGAGGTGACCAAACCACTCATGCCATAGCTTACTTTCTGAATTTGAATGAGTAAGCAAGGCCCTAAAAGGTGAAATTGACACAAAGTGGGAGAATGAATAAAGCATTGAGTTGTCATTGACTTGTCCCATTGCTACCAAGGCATCATCATCAAGTTCCTTTACCACAACTAAATCTGGTGTAAACTCAACCTTTTTCCCATTCCCATAGTGAGTGATTTGGTAGATAGAGAGAAGGTTGGTAGACAAGTTAGGAACATAGAGAACATTCTCAAATGTTCCATCATCCATGTCAACTGAACCTTTCCCTTCAACCTCTACTTGTGTATCATCACCTATGTAAATGTGAGGTACCTTAGATGGCTCCAATGAAGAAAACTGCTCCTTTGTAGAACCCATGTCATATGAGGCACCTAAGTCAAGTTTCCACTACTGTGAAGAACTTGTTGTAGCCACAAATGCTTGCCCTTTTCCCTTAGACTGTGAGGAAGAGGAAGGAGATGAATCCTTCTTTGTGTAGGCGGATGACAAGTTGATGTTGTTTTTCTTAAGAAGATTAGTTAACTCATAAACTTGCTTTGTGTGGCATCGATGCCCATCATGACCATACTTCTTGCAATATGCACAAGTTGGCTTATCCTTCTTTGCTGGTGTCCCCTTCTTGGAAGAGGATGAAAAATCGCCTTGTGATGGAGAGGATGATTGTCCTTTTTCCTGTTGTGGCTGTGAATTAGATTGCTTCTTCTTCTTGTTGGAATCTTTGCCTTGACTTCCTTGATTCCCTTGATTAGCCACCAAAGCCTTGGACTTTGAAGACTTGAGAAGCCCCATGTTCAACAACTTAGATTGTTCCAATATCAACATTTCTGTGAAAGCCATCAAATGAAGGCATAATATAGGAACTCCCTACTATCAAATGATGAGTTTGGAAGCTAGACACAAATGCTGCATATTCTGGTGCAAGCTTGTCCGACAAGTTGAATATCAATTGAGCATCTGTTTTGTCAATTCCACAATACATAAGCTTTGCTCTTAGGTAATTTGCTTTGGTGACATAATCTTGGATTCTAAAAACTCTTGGGATCCACATTGGTGAGCTCATTGTCAATCTTAGAACCTTTGATTTCATCAACTTGACCATACAATTTCTGAAACATATCCCAAGCATCTTTTATTGTAGTACACTTCTCAATATGAAAGATGAGGTCATCTGATACATACTTGCACAAAGTTCCAAGAGCCATGCAATTATTAGTGAGCCATTCTAACTGAGCATTAGGATCAGCCTCATGATCAGGTGGTGCTGCTATTGTTCCATCTATGTAATGTGTGAGACATTTTTCCATTAATTTGCTCCATACTTTAATTTTCCATGATTCATAATTATGTGGAGTTAAAGGTGGAAATTTATGAGGACTCATTGCAACAAAAATAAAAGAGCACAAGGAAAGAGAGGCAAAATCACACAAGACACCCCCCCCAAATTAACTCAATCAAAGAACCCCCCCAAAAGTGATGATTTGGCACTTTATACTTAGTGCATGTACAATGGGCCACTTGCAAAAAATGGAAAAGTGGACTTCCAATTTCAATTTTACAACTTCCTCAATAAAGCCAAAAGAGATTAAAACTAATAATGCAAGAGATCTAAACTAAGATCCAAGCAATTTACAAGTACCAAATAGGCCAAATAAGACAAATATCTGAAAGTACAATTTATACTTAAAATCTCTGAAATCTGATCCTATATTATGAAATTAGATTAAAAAAAATGCACTTTCAAAAAAAACGGCACTTAAAAAGGAGGTCGTATCAGCTCAAATGAGGCCTTTGAAGTTGCAGAATTGAGGATTAGACAGGTACAACTGAGAAAATCTGAAAATTCCAAAAACCCTGTGCACCAAAACCAAAAAATAACCACACCATTGCGAAGAGCACGAAAAATTAGCCCAAATCAAAAAAACATTCACCCAAAAAGGGGGAAAATTGAGCAAGTTATGGGCCTCCAAAGTTGACACAAAAATCCAAACTGCTCAACGGAGAGGGGTCTAAAAATTTCCAAAGAAAATGCTAATTGGGCGCTAACTAGGTGCTGCTGACTGTGCGCTGTTGACTGGGCAGAAGGTACGGATCCCAAAAATAATTTAATTTTCAAACTAGAAAATAATTATTTTTTTAAAATAATTTTATTTTATTTTTTTGAAAAAAAATCCGAAAATTTCGTACCGTACCCGCCCGAATTGGGTAGAAAATTTCCTTCACACCCAAAAATCGATTTTCGCCAAAATAGGTCAAATTTATACTCGATTTTTATGGAAACGGCCTCTCGGACGCAATGGTGAGGTTGAAAATGCTCCAAGATGCCTCCAAAAAGCGCAGTTCCTCAGATCCGAAAATAGAAGCCTTCCATGATGTCTCCAAAAACCAATCAATGAAGCTCCAATGGCTCTGATACCATGTGATATTTTGCCAAGATCAAGGGCACAATGACAAGTATTAAAATAGAGACAAAAGATTGACAAGAACAAACTGTATTCTCATCAATATGAAAATGATCAACTGGATTCACCAATACAATGAATATAGGCCTTCTTATATAGGAAAGGCCATATGGATGTACGAGCACACAATCATGACATGTGGCTCAATGAGAAACAAGGGTAGGTAAGAAATACTAGGGGTAGGTAGGAGAAATAATATAATATTCCACAAGAGGTGGATGACCCACCGAATGTGGAGTGTAACAACAAAACAAGACCACAAAAGGTGGAATTTCTCCTACAAGCTCTATCCCTATGTGCACACTTCCCTAAGTGTCTCAAATCCAAACTACGAAGAAATGCATTATCCTAAGTTAACTTAAGTAAAGTGTAATAATATCCATAACGAATATTTATTTGCACCAATAGAGGCTTTTAATGATTTTGTATTTTACATATCTCTATCTACTCATGACTATCATAGTCAAAACCTTGTCACTATTTTGTGATTACTGTGACTTTCTCTTCCTCCTGGCCACTACTACCCTAAGTTATACTTTCTAATGTAGCTCTTAGGGTTTGAATGCACTTTGGGCTACAACAATTGCATTTGAAATGTGTTTTCATGCAACCATATCTTCTTTGTGTATTGGGTCAATATTCTTCAACCACCCTTGTCATGAATACTATTATTTATTTGCTTGGTGCTCTATCATACGCATGTTGCATCCTTTGATTATTTATAAAGGTTGTCACAAGATTTCTCTACTGGTCTCTACCTCACTAGGGCTTCTTTATTTATCCCAATTTGCTTCCACTATATGTTGGGGACTCCTATATTGCATACTTGATATTATTGACAACCTATTTCATCACTCTTCAAGGATTCTAACCTACACCATTTCTTCTTGATTGTCATTGAATGTGTTCAGAATTGGTAATGACTACTACATAAGCTATCATACTGCGCTAGGGCTGAGATTGTACTTTATCATTTGTGCCCATATTTTCTTTTATAGGATTTTTTTTTGGTTCATGAGATCATTGTGCAATCTCCACTTTTGCATTATGCTTCCTATACTTACAACTCCTTAAGGTTCATTAGTATAAATCCTCATATTTCTCTATGATCCCTTGTACTACTACAACAAAACAGTGATCTACTCATTTGTCATTGAATTTTCTACAATTTCTCTTCATCACTTCACATATCACAGGCACTATTAGCCCCCTTTTACTGCTCAAATGATGGCTTCTTTTCCCTTAGTTGTCAAATAATGATTGTTTTTAGTCTTTTGACTGCTCATACCTATCATTGTGACTATGTATACCTTATTTTGTTGCTACTATAATGGTCCTAGACCTAAATATTTCCCCATGTTTGGATTTCCTATCATTACATTGACAAGTTTCTATTTCTTTGTCTTCTAAACCTCTATTCTATGCCAGAAACACTTGACTGCAAATATGAATGTTTGATGACCTAGGTACTGCCTTTTGAGATTTTGAAGCCTTCTTTAATGGCTATGACTTAAGAGTCTTCTCATTGTATCTCTTTGCTCCTTTCCTTCAATGCTTGCTTTAATAATCTCTCTTGAAGACTCATAGCACTGCTATAATGACAATGATCATTTTCATGGCTACTACATTATGATTATCACCTCCATGTTGTTGACTATCATTTGATAACTTTGTTATTGGTCCTATTTCTATGGTTTGGACCTACAACTTATCCTTTTCTATTTTGAGAAAGTATGTGACTGCATATCTACTAGTACAAGGCACTGTTCTTGACATTTTTCACTGTTAAATAGTGATTGTGGCTCCTTGACATTTTGTGCTTCCTGCACTGTCCTTATTTGGGATTGTGCATTGACTTCCCTTCTCCCTGTATGCACTTTGAAAGATATTTCTCACTATGTATATTGCTAATAGGTGATGAGATGAGATATTACCTCCTTTTATTCATAGAACTCATAAGTTTTTCTCACGTTTTGATTTGTATAATGGGATGGTAATGATGTATTAAAGTTTGACTATATGCATTTTCGATGTTAATTGAACCCATTAAATCATGTTTACTCTTTGTCAGTTATTCTTGCAGCCATGTGATTTATTCTTGTTGCCATACGAATTGTCATAGGCGATATCATGTGTGAAATGAATTGGGGTTATGATTAATTAAAATAGATATGTATATGTTTGTATGTTTTCTCTTTTCAAATTGCAGGAATAAATGAGATGTTGCGGAGAAGGTTGTCCTGTCACATCAAAGGCAGTTAGAGATATTCAAGAGGGTGACTAAAAGTTCAAATCAGCGAAGAGGATTATGAGCGTGAGGAACAATAGAGGAGTAGAAGGATGCGCAAGACTCATTTAAGTCCGAATTTAGTGGGCATTAATCTTGTAATACTGCCATGCTATATTCTTGGTTGTGGTTTGGTGTAGATCCACATTTTTAGTGGCTTAACTCCGATTGTTCTCCTTCATGAATGTTATTCACCTCTTCTCATCAGTGTGATCTTAATTGTAGGAAGTTGTTTTCTTTTAAATAAGTGTCTCCATCTCTTCTCTGAGGTTAGAAGGAAAGAGAGGAAAAAAGAGAAGAAGATTTAAAAATAAAGTTGCAGAGTGTTTGAGTTTCCTTTCATTTTGAATAATGTATCGACTTTTGAGAAACAATGAATAAAGATGTTATTCTGAGCACTTAGAGTTATCTTGTAAGCCTGGATACACTCATCCAAGGGGGGCCACTTGGTGAGTGTTCCTATGCCTTTTTTAAATTTAGTTTTCCTTTTTCGCTATAGTAGACATCCTTGCATTGACTGTTCCTGCATCCACTAGAAACATGTCCATTGATTGTTCCTACAGCCAAAGCAAACAGAGTAATTCCTATTTGACAGCGTTGGGCTTAGTTAGCATTTTTTGAGTGAGTTTTATGTTAATTCAGAGTTTTCCTGTAGCCATTCAATTTTTTTAATTCTTGCTTAATTTTCTGAGATAGATTTTAGTTGCTGCAGTAATGCAGAGTAGCTATCGCAGGAACTTAGTGTTAGGATAACCGGTGAACAACTAAGAGGGGGGGTGAATCAGTTGTTAACAAATTATAACTTTTAATCCAAAATATAACCTTAAACAGATCAAGTACCAGTAAAACATATATAGATGTTGGTAGGAATAGATATCGGTAAACAATACAACTTAACAATTAACCAGATAATCAATGCAAAGCAACCATACCACATAACACCATGATTTGTATGTGGAAAACCCGGAAAGGGAAAAACAATGGTGGGAAGCCTACCCATAGTCAGATGATACTTCTGCAGAAATATGTGTTACAACCTGCACTTGTAGGAAGGCACACTGCCTAGAGCGTACTTCTCATTACAAAAGAGTCTCACTGACTACATAGAGGCTACAACCATATAAATGGACAACAATCCAAAAGAGTGAACTTCTAGAAATAGAATCTACTATGCCTGATTACAGTCCCGGTTAAGCTCAGTGTCAGAGGACTAAATCCTCTTCTGAATCCAATTCGATCACCAATGATCGACCAACTCCTCTGCCTGAATGATATTACAATTTTCACACATTACATTCCTTGACCATGACCTTTCCAATAACCATGATACTTTACAAAGAGTTTCTACCTCTTACTTATACAAACCCTAAGGCCTAAACTGATTAGGTCGGCCACCTAGAGATATTACAATAGGATCATTACATAATTCCATATTACAATGATATTCCATGTCGTCTTAAAACCAAAACAATAATAACAAATCCATATATCATCTCGAAACATCTTGGTAACGTGTAGAGTACACGCTAGCATGATACCGGTACATAACCTAGATAGGTACCAAACCTATTCTGGGTCCACCACGCCAAAGCAATGTCTTCAAGCAGTTGAAGCATGATCAAATAACATCTTCAGTATCCTAAAATCCATGAAGAAGCTACACCAACACCAGCTATGCATCCTATCACGATTCCTTAATGAAAGCTCTGCCGGTAAAGCCTTAAACCAGTGTCAGTAAGGGTTTACCAGAGTGTATGATAGAATCTGATTACCAAGCCAATACCAACTGACTAAAACATACTCATGGAGCATAAAACACATGAAATCAAATATACTTCAATGATCCAAACATGCTGGAAGTGTCCAACAAATAGTCTCTTCTGTCGGTAACACTAGATCTTCTACCGGTAACTAAAACTTGTCTGTCGATAACCAACCATAACAGCTAGTGTGGAAATCAATGACAAAACATCAATTCAACACATAATCAATTCATCCATAATGCCAACACTTAGTGCATATATAGTGCTGACCCATTTCAAGTAATGCGTCCCTGGGTTGACAATCAAATGAACTCCAGTTATGGAGATAGTAAATTTACAGAGTGAATGTCCAAACTTTGGATTGAGACTTTAACTATAGTTATTATTCTCATTGTTGGACCCAACATTTTTGGCACCGTTGTCGGGGATGGTGTCAAATTAAGAACCTGTTATGGTTATTATCTTTTTAGTTTTCAATTTAATTGTTTTTGATAGCCCTGCTTGTTTAAAGTAATTCTTATGAACATGCATGCATAGGCGAAGAAGAGATGCTCAAGGTAGATTTCTTCCCAGTCATCTTAATTGTAGACACCTAAAATTGTCATGTCTAATTAAATAAATATTTTATTTATTTAATTATCTAAGCTTAATTCTTCTATTAATTAAATAAATCCTTATTTATTTAATTCATTCATTTATCCTCTTCTAGCCTTATTTTTGATTTAAATAAATACATTTATTTATTTAAATTATCATTTTCCTAAATTAAATAAATATCTTATTTATTTAATTGATCCCACTTCTTCTATTAATTAAATAAATCTTTATTTATTTAATTAATTCATTAGCCTTTTCTACCCATGACACATGTCATTCATCTCTTAATTCATACACTACCTACCCCTCTCATTATTTTATTATTTCTTTTACCTACCCTCTAATCATAGCCGACCTCCTTTTACACCTCTCAATCTTATCCCTCCATTTCATATAGTGTCTTCTATATAAGGAGATGCTTTCTTCATTATCAAACCCTAATGACCTAATAACCCTAATGACCTAAGGAGCTAACTACTTGATCAATTGACTACACTAGGATCCTACTTGCAACCACATTTCGTTCTTTGTTGAGCTCTTGTGCACCTAAAATCTGAGAGTAAATATGTCAAGCAAGATCAATGGGGATAGGAAAAATGGAGATCAAAACCCTATTGGACATGTGATGGTATAATCTTTGTGATTTCATGTGATTTGTATTGTCTTAGGTAATCTTCATATGTTATGGTGGATCTTTGTTGATTGTTAGGCTAGGGTTTTGTGGTTGAATCTATTTAGCCTTTCAATGTTGTTATTATTGTTATCCATTTTCACCATATACATTTTGGCATGCCCGGTGGGACTCTTGTCCCTTTTGCATTTAACCTTTGGTCACAGATTTTGTGTTTGAAGTTGCAGATCTGGCATTTTTGACAACATTTTTGACATTTTCGCGTCTGCATACTTTCAGATGCATTTTTGGTTTTCTAGCGCGTCTGCGACATCTGGAATCGCGTCAGTGTTTTCGACAAAATTTTATTTTGCAGGTTTCCGAAAGGCGCGTCTGTGTTACTGAAACGCGTCTGTGTCATTTTAATCCGCGTCTAAGTCTGGGAAGCACGTCTGTGGTTTTTATCAGCGTCTGTGATTCACAAAACCGCGTCTGTGTCACAAAGGCGCGTCTGCGTAGAGGGTAACCGTGTTTGTGTTCACCAGTTTTGAAATTTCACATTTTTCATTGATTCAGTTTTCGGATTTTGCATTTAGGGTTTCAGATTTGGTTTATTTTTGGACTAACATTTTCAGATCTAGCTAACAAAAGTGGTGCAACTTGTCTTGGAAGCAAAATCGTTTGGTTGAATGCCCCTATTTTCACAAAGTCTTTTGGGTTTTAAAATTTACCTAACTTGTGTGCATACAGGAAGGGGTGATTATTTCAAACAAACCCAAACTACTAACAAATCTTTGTTGCAGGGCCTTGGCAAGGTTTTTTGGATTTTTATTATGTGACTTGTTTTCATAGACTAGCAAACACTTCCATTGGTGCACTAAAATTGAATCATTGTCTTTTGTGTCTTGAGCAATAGGCTCTTTTTGTTTAATCTTTAGAGGGTCTGTCTTCCCGTGTGGTCATTAGGACTACTAGTGAGAAGAGAACGACCCAAGTGGTAGCAAAAGAAAAGCCATCTTCTTCCGAACCACTATAAATAAATGTATTCATGGTGAAAACTATGGATAATGTGTGCTGATTAGTTCATACCGACACTATGTCTCCCCATAAACCCGTTTGATCAAATTTATTTGATCATTTATAGGGCGTAACCTCTACTGGCTGGGAGCCTTCTGTATTTACAGAGCTGAAAGTGCCGCATGTATGGCCACACGAGCGGATGCCTTTACTAGCACCTTTTTGTTTTAGAAGCCCAAATCCTTCTAGTTGTTGGGGCAGGAGGTTGGACCTCTGGTAGTGGCCCACACACATACAGTTCTTAGTAGAGATACAAAGTTTGCCATGGGGAGTTTTCATGGGGACTGATGCTTGGCTGACCCGAGAAGTGAGTGCCGAGGGTGGAGCCAGTGAGGTCAAGCATCTAAGTATCCGCTCTGAATAGCATAGCCTCGGGGGTAAAACCCCATGTGGGATCAACAACTATTGTCTTGGCCAGCCATAAGAATTGTGCTTGACTTATTTTAAACATTCAAAACATTCAAAACCAAACAGCAAAACATTGTGTCTTTTGTGTCTTCAAGTGTATGCAAAACATTTTTACATCAAACAACACACTTTTCTTGGAGTTATTTTGGAGTCTAGACACTTGCAAACATTAAGTCTTTATCAACACTGTGTCCTCTTGTCACGAAAATCAGGCAAACAGTCAGATTTGATCACAACTAAACAACTTCACAGATTGGAGAAATTGCACAAAATTTGTAGAAACGTGTCTATGTCGGGCATAATAGCGTTTGTGTTGTCTAGCCGCGTCTGTGAAGGACAGAATCGCGTCTGTGTTCCGACAGTCAACATTGCATTTAGCAAACAAAAAAAAAAATCTCAGAAGCGCGTTTGTGTTAAACAGAGCCGCGTCTGTGTCGGGAAACCGCGTCTGTGAAGTATACAGGCGCGTCTGTGTCCAGAATTGAAAAACTGTTACAGTCCAGCAAACAACACAGTCAGTTTCAGAATTCTTGAGCTTCCTAGGTCATCTCTCTAGGGTTTCATTTAGCGTTCAACCTATCCTTGGGTCTCACAAAGTCTATCATTGCTTCACATCTTACATTACATTCACATTTGTCTAAACTTGAGTCAAAAGGTCACTTGCTTGTCCTCATCATACTTTGTCAACACACTACATACAACAACACTTTGCTAAGTGGTCCCTCGTCAAGGTTTCTTACCTTTGGGTCTCATTTGGTTTTACTTAGAGTCAAGGTCAACTTACCTCATCAAGAGAAACTATCCTCTCTTTGGAAGTCACACCTACTCTACTACATACATACTTGGTCTTACACTTTGGACATTGCAAGTACACTTCAGACTCATTTACATTCCATTCAACTCTTGGTCTTCCATACTCTTTCCATTTTTCATCTAGTCTCTCACATCTTGGTCAATACCTAGTTCATGGTTGAAACCCGTCTTCAAAAATCTAGGAGAGAAACTAAAGAGGCTCAAGAGTCCGCAAACAAGAGTTCTTATGAGTATGACAATGATATCTTTTTCAATTCTGATCATACTACATTACCTGACATGGATGTCTATAGAAACATTCCAAATGTTGAGAACATGGACACTATAAACAACAATGCTACACACAATGACAATGTGGACAACTTTTTAGTACATTCAGCAGATGTGGAAGAATCCATTATGAATCCCCATTTCAATCGATTGGTTGAGGAAATAATGAGGAGGGATAGACAATACTTCTTACAAATGATGGCACAAAGTGGAGCCAAGATACCTCATGATTTTAAAATGTCTCAAATAATGGAACATAGACCTTTGCAACAACCTCACTCCAATATGGATCAAAGGAGACCTAATAGTGGAGGAAATAGAGGACCACATATGGTACCTGAATCACCATCAGCTTTGCTTCAAAAACCAGAGGTCCCACATACACATGGTCAAGCATATGATACTCACTTTCGTAGACCATTATGGAAGTCTTATGTAGACAGATATGCTCAATCACATACTAATGCTAAGGATCAACCACCAAAACAATTGGATGTTCAAAGGCATGCTCAAAATTTGGACACAAGGAAACCTCATGTCAAATTTGGGGGCAACACAATGGAACATGACATGCCTGTAGAATATGGTATACATGCACAAAATAGATATGGTGTTCCTCAACATGAATCTATACCAAGTGGTCCACATACACAGCATTACTACAGACCTCCTCCATATGAACATGTGTATGATCAATATCATCCATATATGTAACATGCTCCTCCTGCAATTGGTGCCTCTCAATATCATCCATATATGCAACATGCTCCTCCTACAATTGGTGCCTCAAGCATGGGGTATGGTCCAAGAAGTCGATGACCACCTAAGAGCAATTTGGAGCAACAAATCAGGGACTTACAAAAGAAAATGGAGGACATAAATACACTGAAGCCAACATACACAATGAGAGACATATGTCCTTATCCATTTGACAAGAGCATTCCAATGCCTCCTTTTCCTACACACTTTGTGACACCTAAATTTGATAAGTATAGAGGAAAAGGGGATCCTAAGGCACACATAAGACAATTTTTCACAGCTTGCATTGAGGTAGCAGTAGAAGAGACATATTTGATGAGATTATTCCCACAAAGCTTAGGTGATCAAGCTATGGAATGGTTCTCCCAACTTCCACCTCGAATTAAGTCATGGGGTGACTTAGCAGAGGCATTTATTCAACATTTCTCCTACAACATAGAGACAGACATATCAGTCACTACTTTGTGCAATACTAAGCAAAAAGAAGGAGAATCTTTTGCATCATTTTTACAAAGATGGAGAAATCTGGCCAGCAGATGCTCTTGTGAAACTCCACAAAAACAAATGGTAGAAATGTTCACCCAAAATGTTAACAAAGAGATTGGTTATGACTTAAGGAAAGCTTGTTTGTCTACCTTCAAGGACATCATGGAAAAAGGCTTAGCGACAGAAAAGGTCCTAATTGAACAAGGAGTCGTTAAAATATTCAAGGAAAACAAAGATGACTTTAAAGGCAAAGACAAGCCAAGATTTTGGAATAAAAACAAGAACACAATCAATGATGGTGTTGTTGATGCCAACACAGTGTGACCCAAAGTCATCTTTTCGGGATCAAGTTCTGCAAACAATCAAGTGAATACTCAAACAACTTCCAGATCACGAAGGAAGTACACCCCATTGGGAGAACCACTTGAGTCAGTCTTCAAGAAGCTAGTGGCAAACAAGGTAATCACAGTTCCAGATTTTCCTCCATATGAACCAAAGGTTAAACCAAATTGGTGGAACGATGATGAGTATTGTGAATTTCATAAGAGCAAGGGTCATAAGATAGGAAATTGTCATCGACTGAAGAACATCATACAAGATCTCATTGATAGAGGTGATATTGAGATTGAGGGACATTCATCCAATCAAGAACATGAGATGTTTAAGGAACCATTCCCAAAACATGACAAGGGAAAAGCTAAAGCCACAAATGACTAAACCAACTATACCAGAGCATCCTATAACTATGATTCAACTATCAATCACATCTCGATGGACAATTATGTCTCTACCATTATCATCAAGGACAAAACGTCTGAGAATTCTACCCAGAGACCCAAGATTGTCCTAAAAGGTGTTGGATCTTCTTCTGAACCTACCTCTGAATGTCATGTTGCAACCCACTGAGGTAAAATAACTTTGCAAGGTGCTCCAACTAAAAACACCACTTCTTCATCAACCAAACCTGAGTATGACCTTGTAGAATAGCTAGGGAAGACACCCGCGCTCATCTCCATTCTTGAACTATTACGCATATCTCCCGCACATAAAGCCATTCTTGACAAAATCTTGAGAGATACTATTGTCCCTACTGATCTAAACGTGGACCAGTTTCAAGCCATGGTGGGATACCTTTCCATTCCACACTCCCTTACATTCACAAAAGTTGATGACGCCTCTGTAAGTCAGCCGCATAATGCACAATTACACATTGAAGCCTTCATACACAAACATCGAATAAAACGAGTCCTGATAGATGGAGGAGCAGGTTTGAACATTTGCACATTAAGCACTATCACACAATTGGGATATTCTGATAAAGCTGTGAATTCTACAAACAAGATCACCATTAAGGCATATGATGATGAAGAGCGTTCATCCAAGGGTACAGTCATCTTACCTCTCAAAGTTGGGCCAGTTACAAAGGATGTGGTCTGTCAAGTCCTGGATTTAAATCTCACTTATAACATATTGTTAGGACGTCCTTGGATCCATGAAATGAGGGCAGTTCCATCCACATATCACCAATGCATTAAGTTTCCTCATAATGGAGTGGAGGTAACAGTTAACGGCGATCCTAATCCATTCATATATTGCAATAACCTGAAATCAAAGACTGAGACCATCATTCCTAGTAATCGGGAGGTTGTTCCTTCGTCGGCATACATTGATCTTGAGTCATTAAAACCTTCGACATCCAAACAAGGTGAGCTTAGAGGCAAGTTTCAGGACAAAGGCATGGGGGAATATACTTTCAATCAGACCATGTACTTAAGACAAGTCATGAGTTCCCCAAAAGAATATGGAAGACCACATCCTAACAAGCAAATCTCCATCATGACGCTCAAATGGGACCCTACTACCTTTCAAAGATGGGGTGAACTAGAAGAGGAAGATTTATAACAAATGCTTTTCAGAGATAATGAAGAGGAAACACAAGATCACATCAATCTACCATGTGAGAAATATGGCAAAGGCTTCAAAATTCTACAAAAATTTGGGTATGATGGAAAAAGCCCTCTGGGGTTATGAAAGGAAGGCATCATTGAACCTTTAAAACTTGAATTGACTTTCAAGAAGGAACGCTCAAAAGGACTTGGTTTCTTAACTTCCAAGGTCCACACCCAAAGGACAGAAGAAGCCTTACAAATCAAAGCTGCCAAAATTCAACAAGAGAATCGCTATTCCACAGATTCCAATGAATGGGAATGGGGTTTCGACAAGTCTTCAAGTGACTACGAGCTCACCGAGACATTCAGAGAGCCAGGTGAACCCACAGAAGAGGAGGAGTTTTATAACAAATTCAGAGTTGGTCAAGAAACAACCCATGAGGAGTCTACATAGTCCTTGTCTCAAGGTTCTAGGTTGAAATCACATAGGATGAGAATACCTGTCCCAGAATGCGCTACTAGTGATGATAATTTGGATTCGCTCGTGATCGAGACTAATGAGGAGAGTGCCATCGATGACCTCGATAATTACCTTGACATACCCGAATATAACCACATCTTCACTCTTAGCCCCACTGACTTTGAAGACATTAACAGCCTTCCCCTTGTTCACCACCAACTCATTGACTGGGATCATGAAGGGCCTGCACAGTTGGATACATTTCAAAACGATGAAGCTTTTATTGACTATCTAGGCATACAAGATGATCTTCCCCCAAGAGACCATAAAGTGGGATACACTATAGAACTCAATAGCGTGGCATATTTTGGTGAGGGTGTCGGACCTTCCAGTCACAAAAATGTGAAAATCAGAACAAATCAAGGGTCTTATGGCGAAAACCACATTGTGGCGCTATCTGACCCCAAAAAAGTAAAAAGAAAGGACGTATCTGAAGGTGAAAACCTCTTTGAGGCGCCCAAAGATGGAAGGCTCGACATTCTCCCAGCATCATATGAGGAAAAATCATCCATGTTGGTAGAGGAGACTATCAAAACAAACATCGATACAGAAGAGGTTCCACACAACATATTCCTAGCTCAATCACTAACAGAGTCTGAAAGGTCAAAATTCATAAGTTTCTTCAAAAAGCGACAAATCAACTTCGCCTGGTCATACGCTAATATGCCTGGATTGGATCCGGATTTGGTAATGCATCATCTAACAGTCAAACCAGGGGCAAAACCAATAAAACAGAAATTAAGAAAAATGCATCCACAAGTGGCATTACTAGTCAAAGCAGAACTTGAGAAATTACTTGATGTCGGATTCATACGCCCAATTGATTATCCTGAATGGATCTTCAACTTGGTACCTGTCAGTAAACCAAATCGCAGCATCAGAATTTGCACAGATTTTAGAGACATCAACAAAGCTTGTCCAAAGGATGACTTCCCATTACCAAACATTGACTTGATTGTTGATCTCACAGCAGGTCATGAAATGCTATTATTAATGGATGGATTCTCTAGCTATAATCAGATAAGAATCGCACCCGAGGATCAACACAAAACATCATTTACTTGTCCATGGGGAACTTTCTGCTGGAATGTCATGCCTTTTGGGCTAAAGAATGCAGGTGCTACATATCAAAGAGCCATGACTACTATCTTTCATGATCTCATGCATGCAACTGTGGAAGATTACGTTGACGACCTCTTGGTCAAATCAATAGATAGAAATACACATTTGGACATAGTTTCAGTTGCCTTTGATCAGTTGGAAAAATACAAAGTAAGATTAAACCCTAAGAAATGTGTCTTTGGAGTAACCTCTGGGAAGCTCCTAGGATTCATTGTATCTAAAAGAGGAATTGAAGCGGATCCAGCAAAAGTCAAAGCTATTTTGGAAATGCAACCACCAAGAAATATCAGTCAACTTTGATCCTTACAAGGTAGACTCCAGTCCATTCGAAGATTCATAGCACAATTGGCAGATAAGTGTAATCCTTTTCAGTACCTGCTACATAAAAACATCAAATTCAAATGGGATGACAACTATCAACAAGCTTTTCAGACGCTCAAAGATTATCTTCTAAATCCGCCAGTTTTGATGCCACCAATTCCAGATCAACCACTGTTATTATACATTCAGCTACTCCAACAACATTGGGGGCACTCTTAGCGCAACAAATTGCTGAAGGCAAGGAAAAAGTAGTATATTATATCAGTCGCACATTGGTGGGATATGAGCTAAACTACACACCAATTGAGTGCGCATGCCTCATTGTAGTCTTTGCTTCACAGAAATTACAACATTACATGCTTAATCATAAGACAAAGTTAGTTGCATGGATAGATCCATTGAAATACCTTCTCAATAAGGCAACACTTAGTGGGAGACTAGCCAAATGGGTAATGATACTGAGTGAATTCGACATCGAGTATGTAGATAGAAAAGCAATAAAAGGAAAAGCCATCGCAGATCAAGTAGCAGATGCTCCCATGATCGATGATGTTCCTCTAAGTTCAGAATTTCCAGATGAATCCATTTTGACAATGTCACATGCAAAGCCATGGCAACTATACTTTGACGGCTCATATACACAGCATGGGGTAGGAGTTGGCATCCTCTTTATAACTCCTCAAGGGGATTCTATACCAAAATCATACCGCTTATCATTTCCTTGCACTAACAATATAGCGGAATATGAGGCATTAACAATAGGATTACGAATTGCAGTTCAATGGAAGATCTAGGAACTTCGTGTTTTTGGGGACTCCCAACTTGTTATCCGTCAAGCAACTGGTAATTACCAAACAAAAGATGAAAATTTAATGCCTTATAAATGAATGGTGGATAGTCTGAAACAACATTTCACAAAGATAGACTTTGAGCAGATACCAAGAGAGCAAAATCGCGCCGCAGATGCCATGGCTACAATTGCTTCACTAATCGATCTACCTCCAAACGAGACCTGCTATGAGTTCTTGGTGGATAAACTTTTGGTCCCTTCATATGAGCTCATTCCTACTGAGACACTATGCGTTCTTGGTCCCGAATCCCAGTTATATGGTCCCATTTTCACATACCTACATGACAATACTTTACCTCCTGATCTATCAAATAACCAACGTCGCACTTTCATTCGCCAATCCTCTCGATATGTCATTTTAGCTGATATCCTATACCGGCGAGGTCTATATGGCACTCTTCTTAGATGTTTAGAAAGCGACGAAGCTTAGATTGTGTTACGGGAAGTGCATGAAGGGATATGTGGTCCACATGCTAGTGGTCCTACCTGGGCCAAAAAACTCATCTGGACTGGATATTACTGGCCCAATATGGAGAAAGACTCATATCAGTTTGTCAAGAAATGTAAGCAATGTCAAATTCATGGAGACCTCATACATGCGCCAGCACAAGAACTTCAACCGTTTGCGTCTCCTTGGCCCTTTTGTCAATGGGGACTCGATCTCATAGGCAAGATTCACCCTCCTTCTTCCAATGGTCATAAATTCATTATCACTGCCATAGAGTATTTTACAAAATGGATTGAAGTCGTGCCTCTCACACAAGTTGCTGGAAAACAAATTGCTACATTCATCCTTAACTATATCATTTGCCGATACGGTATTCCTGTTTCCATTATCACTGATAATGGGCGTCCCTTCAAAAATCAGGATGTTTGCGAACTCTGTGACTGCTTCCATATCGCCCATCATTTCTCCACACCATACTACCCCCAAGGTAATGGCCAAGTTGAGGTGTCTAACAAAACAATCCTTAAAATCCTAAAGAAGACAGTCGACGAGGCTGGTCGTAATTGGCATATCCAGCTTAACCTTGCACTTTGGGCCTACCGCACAAGTGTCCGTACACCTATAGGAGCTACACCCTATTCACTAGTCTATGGTTCTGAAGCCATCTTGCCTATTGAGGTCGAGCTACCCTCTTTACGGGTCTCTTTGCAAAACATCATCAATGATGAAGACTACAGGGTCTCTCGCTTACAAGAGCTGGAACTATTGGATGAACGAAGACAAACTTCTTTTAATCATCTCAAGGCTTACCAACAACGAATGAGTCGCAGCTACAATCACAAGGTCAAGCCTCGCACATTTGAGGTAGGTGACTTAGTTCTCAGAGAAAATCCTAAAAATCAACAAGACAGAGAGAAGAAGGGCAAGTTCGAACCAAATTGGTTTGGTCCTTACATCATTATAGCAGCATATGGATCTGGTGCATATCAGCTCTCAACTACAGAAGGTGAACCTTTGGAGGATCCTATCAACAACATGCACCTTCGCAGGTTCTACACATAGTTCTTCAAAGTATCCTAATTCAAAAATACAAAAAAAAAATTATAAAACAAAAAAATCGTTACTTGGTGAAAACCTCGCAAACAGGCACCTTGTGACACAAAAAACATTGAAAAATCAAAAAAAGTAAAGAGAAATAATTTCATCCAATGGTGAAAACCACTTCGGTGGCACCCTGGGCAAGTACCATGGTGAAAACTGGGTCACCAGCGCCATGCGTAGAGACATTGCTCCTCCCTCCTTCAGGATTCTCTTTCATCATTTCACTTTGCACACACTCACAACCTATTCGTTCATAATAAACTTACCCATTCCCATCATGGCTTGTTATTGATCTACCCAAGATTGGTTAGCCATTCATAATAAACCTCCATTTTCATCCCTTTCCATCCATAATAAATCAGATCCTATTTGTGGCTAAGGCAAAACCTACGTCTAGTGATGGGTGTGGAACTAAGAACATCACATGTTTTGAGGAGTACAGTTTCTTCCAGCTTCCTTCAGTCTATCCGCGCACAATCCACAATAAAGTAGCATTTGCATCACAGATCCGCAATAAAGTTTTGTCTTCTCCGCAATAAAGTATCAGTTTCATGGATTCAGCCAGTTTCAGATGAGACACAGCAGCAACAATGGGCTTCAACAAATCAAATCTTTCAACAGACTCAGACAACATTATGGTTCAGTGCTATCTATCCTTTCTGTGAAAGTAAACATTGTGACCACAATCAAATAAGACTTATACAAGTGACAAGAGACACTAAACTTGAGGACTATAGTGGATGTTAGTGTCGATTCTTGGTTTTCTTTTGATTTTATCTTTCTGGTGACATGTCTTTTAGCTTTTCCAAGATGTCTTTGACTAGAGATTCTATCTCCAGGATGTCTTTGACTAGAAAGGCAAGGATGGGGTATCATCACCTATTTGTATTTGTTGTCTGTGGATTGTCTCTTAGTAATGCTATGACTTGTCCAAGGATATGAGGACACTGTGAGTCTAGTGTGAACTGGGGCATTCCTTGTTTGTGACCGTCTTATCTCCATGCAAACAGGTACAATGACTTTCTGGGTCGAACATATGCCTCGATTGTCATAACCTATTTGGCCATAATAAAGCTCAATGATGATAACGCACAAGAAGCTCTTTCACTTTCATATCTTCTGTCTTCCATCCCCCTTTCTTGATTGACTTCCATCATCCTTCTCGAATCCGCGTAGCCTGCTATCACATGACTGAGTATAATGACACACCAAAAACATTTGCATTTCATGTAGTTTCACCTGCATTACCACATATAAGCATTTCATACATACATATAGATATCACAACTGCATCACATCCTGCACACAACACCTGTTAGCACAATAATCATTTGCATTATCATATTCATCTGCACTTCATACATTTACATTTGCATTGACATAACATTTTAAAATATAAAAAAAACAAAAATATATCGCATTGCATCATATACACATTTGCATCCATATCATAAGCATCACATAAGAACATCTCATCACATAGGTACACATGCATATAGCTACCGCAAAGATGAATCATCTCATATATATAATCATAAAGTGTCATAATACAATGATGTCAAAATCATATGGCTACAATCACTGGTAGGTGTCTACAATACAAAAATGGTACAAAACTGATACATAGGGAGCCCTCTAAGGCTATGATGAACTCCCTCCCTCGGAGCCGCCTGGCCTCGGTGGAATCTGAGCCCCTGAAGGACCCGCCCCAGGATCATCCCTCCTGTCTCCTCTATCTAGTGGTGGTGGAGGACCCATGACCCCACCACTCGATGCCTGTCTCCTCCGGCTCCCTCCCGTAGCTGTCGCTGTATGCGACAGTCTATGGAAGCTCCTCGCCCGCTGATCTGCTGGCACTACACCATAGTAGAGGTCCCTCCAGTAGGCTATCTCCTCTCCTGCCTGTAGGACATAGGCATATCCGGCCCCTGTGTCCTCTGCTACCTGCCTCCCAGCCCTTAGTGCTATCTTAGCCTCTGTGTAGCGCTGGATAGCCTTATCCAGCTCTCGCTCAGTATCCCTAAGCCTGGTCCTGAGCCGATCCCTCTCCCTCTCCAGATCCTGAATCTCATCTGCCTGGCCCTGTTAGATCTCCCTCAGATCCAGCAGCTCAGCCTCCACTGGCTCAACCCCCTCTACCTCTGCCCCTGCCTGTGGCTCCTCCTCTGCGGGTGCCTGCCCCTGTGCCTGTACCGGTACCTATCCCTGTCCCTGTCCCTGTATCTGCACCTGCTTGGGACCCTGTGCTACTGGCACCTGTAAAGGCAATCCACCATGACCCCTCACCACCCGAGCCTGTCTCTCCTCTCCACCCTCCCTCCGAGGTGCAACTCGCCTCTCTCCAAATACTCCTCTCCTCCTCCATCGGCCTTGACCCCCCTCGCCTCCACCATCATCCTCATCACCACCACCATCTCCCTCCAGTGCCTCTCCTAGATCTGTTAATCAGGGGAATGGATGCTCTGCCCAATATGCTGTATACTTAGCATCCATCCCGGTGTCCTCGATCTCAGGCCACATGTCCCAAGGTAGAGGTATCATCTCCACCAGCTGAGTCACTACCTGATCATATGACAATAGCGGCCCAAACTATGCTTGATCTCTGACTGTGCGGGCATACATGCCTGATCCCCGGGGCATCCTCTGAATCCGACCAAATTGTCAGCCAATCCTGTCTACCAGCTGCCTCTCTAGCACATAGGGCGTCCGCCCAATTAGGTACCTGCTCCGAAAGGTGTACGGTAACTCAACTACGTCATCCTCCCACTGCTCACAGCCCAGATATGGTCTCCATATGACCTCATCAATGTCATTAATCACTCGCCGCTAGTACTCTAGCCTGCCAATCCACGGCTGTGATGTGATCATGTCATACAAATGTACAAAGCTGCGTCCATAACCTCTGCCCCTGAAGTGTATCGATCGGGTAACCGGCAGATGCTCGTAGGCCGTTACCTGCAGCAGTGTCACTCCGCAGCCCAATCCCACTGATCCATGATAAACAAACTGATGCAGCTCGTAATACAAGTGTGCCAGCACACACGGTCCCCAGGCATATCTGGTATGCTTTGTCATCAGCGTCTCCAGTGCTGCCCCCCAGCCCACAGCCAATCCCCATGTCACCCTATCCGGACATAGGAACCCACTGATAGCTCCTCCGATCACTGCCGGCAATGCTAACCCTGTGGCTGTCATGGTGTCCCATGCCACGTGTCCTACCCTCATCTCCAATCCAGGGTCCTGAAATAACTGTCTCAATGCCTCCCTGTCTCCATCTCGATCGTATGGGATCAGCTCCCCATCGATCGGCATCCGTAGAATCCTATATACATCCTCCAGGGTGACTGTCATCTCACCCATAGGCAAATGGAATGTGCACGTCTTAGAGTGCCATCTCTCAGCTAGCGCAGTCAGCAAACCCATGTTTGCCCGAAACTCAGGCACATACAGCACATGTCTCAAACCCATCTCCTCGATGGCAGCTCTGTCTTCGAGTGACAACTCAAGTCGCAACCTCTGCGTCGACGAGAATCTCTCCCGTGACTCTAGCATCGACAAATACTCCTGCAGTCAAACAACTCAATCATGTCAGTTATAGTGGCATTCACTGTTTATCACAAAATGCTACTTGCTATCTAAATGCATATGGTTATCTATCCTAGTGACACTCACTGTTCATCACAAAGTGTTGCTTCTACCCTAGTGACAATCACTGTTCATCACAAAGTGTTGCTATTTATCCTAGTGGTACTCACTATTCATCACAAAGTACTACGTGTGTGACACTCCCTGTTCATCACAAAGTGTTACTCACATTTGCACTCCCTGTTCATCACAAAGTGCTGCTCATATTTCAGTACTCCCTGTTCATCACAAAGTACTCTATCTTGGTACTCATTGTTCATCACAAAGTGCCTTGATCTATCCTAGTCTTCCTAGAGGACCTGCTTGAGTGTATCCCCTCAGCAGCTTATCTAATCGACAGCATATGTTCATCACAGAACTGCCGATTTGACCTAGAAGATGCAAATTCATACTTTTCAAATGCAAATGTGCTTACATGACATAAACGCGCTCAAAGACTGCATAGACGCACCTGAAAAACACAGACGTGCCTTCTTGACACAGACGTGCCTGGCACCAACGCAGACGCGTCTGGATGTTTTTTCAAACTTTTGGGACCCTCGTCTAAGCACATTTATTACCCTATTCGACATGCATTAATGACAAAATTAAATGCGTCAAAGTATGAGGAGGTTTGGTGGTACTTACCAGCTCTCCTACCTCTGCTGGCCTCTGAAATCGGCGAACGCGGTCGAATCTGTGAGCGAAAGCCATTGCTGCTGAGTGCTCCTGCTCTATTTCCGCTCTGCAATATGCTCTTGTGAATGTGTAGATGACAATGAAGATGTATTTTCCCCCGTGGTCTATCTTATAGCCTGCCCTAGCCCTCGTTTCCCAAGTCAGTCTTCATTATCCCGTGACTCTGTCACTTTATCTGGTCAGTCCATTCTAGCCTTTCTTTCTTATCGAGAGATTGTCTGCAATCTTTTTAGACATTTTCATCCAATCTCTCGAGGGGGCATATCATTCCCATTCTAGGGCAACTCTGTATCAGTTCATCTTATCTTCTTTGAAACAACGCGACAAGCCGCATTGTCTCAAAGAGGGGCAAAATGTAGACACCTAAAATTGTCATGTCTAATTAAATAAATATTTTATTTATTTAATTATCTAAGCTTAATTCTTCTATTAATTAAATAAATCCTTATTTATTTAATTAATTCATTTATCCTCTTCTAGCCTTATTTCTCATTTAAATAAATACATTTATTTATTTAAATTATCATTTTCCTAAATTAAATAAATATCTTATTTATTTAATTGATCCCACTTCTTCTATTAATTAAATAAATCTTTATTTATTTAATTAATTCATTAGCCTTTTCTACCCATGACACATGTCATTCATCTCTTAATTCATACACTACCTACCCCTCTCATTATTTTATTATTTCTTTTACCTACCCTCTAATCATAGCCGACCTCCTTTTACACCTCTCAATCTTATCCCTCCATTTCATATAGTGTCTTCTATATAAGGAGATGCTTCCTTCATTATCAAACCCTAATGACCTAATAACCCTAATGACCTAAGGAGCTAACTACTTGATCAATTGACTACACTACTATCCTACTTGCAACCACATTCCGTTCTTTGTTGAGCTCTTGTGCGCCTAAAATCTGAGAGTAAATATATCAAGCAAGATCAATGGAGATAGGAAGAATGGAGATCAAAACCCTATTGGACATATGATGGTATAATCTTTGTGATTTCATGTGATTTGCATTGTCTTAGGTAATCTTCATATGTTATGGTGGATCTTTGTTGATTGTTAGGCTAGGGTTTTGTGGTTGAATCTATTTAGCCTTTCAATATTGTTATTATTGTTATCCATTTTCACCATATATACTAATCATGCAGGAATCTATCCATATGACCCCCTAGATGTAAATCCTTTAGCTGCACTTTATCAAATCCCAGAAAATTTGAACCATCCTAAATTTGAACTTCCTGAGAACAACCTCCATTTTCTCTTTGGATCTCCTGAAGAGGAACTTCATTTAGTGAATTCTCCCAAAATCCCAATACAAGGAAATCGACCCCCTGGTGGGAATAACCCACCTCCACCTGTGGCACCAACATTTGAGTTCCCTATCTCTGATCAGCATGATAATGCTAATCTCAAGAACATTCCAACTTCTTCTCTCCCTAAATTCTATGGATTAGTGACAAAGGACCCACACACATTCTTGTTTGAGTTTGATGTCCTCTATAGAAGTTTTGATTATACTATAGATGCCGATAGACTCAAAATATTCCCTCCCACTTTGAAAGAATCATCTTTAAGATGGTTTATGAGTCTAGGGAGTAGCACAATCACTACATGGGAAGAGATGAAATGATTGTTTCTCACGAAATACAAGGATTATTGTAGAGGCACTGACCGCCATTGGGATGATATTTTTAGAATGACACAGAAAGAAGATGAGAGTCTTGAAGATTATTTGGAGAGGTTTCTATTCAGTGTCAAAAAGTCCAAGCATAGCACTCTAAATGAAGATTCTCTCGAGCTAATATTTTTGAGGGGAATCAATGATGAATGCACAAATGCTTTGGATCTTATGGGAGGAGGTGACATAACACAATCCACATAGAATGACATTCAACAAATTTGTCAAAAGTATTCCAAATCTTCTTCGAAGAAGAATAAGCATTTCAAGCCAGGAGTTTCTTCATCAACATCTGGTAATGGAATTTCTAGAATGGAACTTAACCATTTGTTGAAGGACTTTAAGCAGTATATCATAAACAATATGACGACTCAACTGGACACACTCTCAGCTAAGAAGAAGCATGAGGAAGTTGATGTAGTTCTTGTAGAATTTTGCCCCCATTGTAGACAAAGGAAAAAAGACCGCAGATGTAAAATGGTTGCAAATCTTGAAGTTTCTAATTTCAAGACAATATAAGGTGATGATGAACAAATTTTCTATGTTGCTCAAAGAAGGCCAAATTTTCCAAGACAAGGTATGCCTCCCGATCCACTTTCTTTTTCTAGTTATAGTGGAAATTATTATGCACCAAATAATCAATGGCAATCTCCATATGCCCAAAATTTTGGTAGTTATCCAAATTAGTATGGTCCTCAAGGCCAAGGGCAGCATTTTGCTAATAAAACTCCACCATGGCAGCAGCCACAAGGAAATTGGTCTCCACCTCAGAGACCATGACAATAATTTTAAGGAAATTGGCAACCTACTCCTCAATGGAGGGGGAATTAGCCATGGACAAATCAGTCTTCTAGATATCAACAACCCATGCAGGAGCCACAACCACCTGCAATAATGCCTCCCCTTGCAACCACTATTGTTCCACCTAAACCCACACAATTGCCCACTTAACCAATGTCGAATCCTAATAGCAAATCCCAACAACAACAAGAAGTTTATTCAACTAATCCTAATCAATACCCAACCTATTCTCTATCTATAAGTGATATTCACCTCAAATCTAGGACAACTTTGCCTAATCCGTCCCCACTAGTTATAACTGAAATACCAAAAGAACAAGAAATCTCTAGTCCAACAGTCCCAATGCCTCAAAATCAGAAAATACCTCCATTTCCTCAGAGGTTGCAAGAAAAAATATTCTTCCAGAACAAGAACAAAGTTTTTATATTATAGATTAGTTGAAACACGTATGTGTTAAAATCGCATTGTTACAAGCTATTAAGGATGTCCTTGTATACATTAAGGCACTTATAGAAGCATGTATAAAGAAGCATGGTAGAAAGAAAAATATCCACAAACAGTGCATGTAATGGGTCAATTGGCTAATATTATGTTAGGAAAAGTTTCGATTCCTAAGTATGCTAATCCTAGTAGCCCTATTGTGAATATAGTCATCAATGGTACTCAGATAAAGAATGCTTTGATAGATTTGGGAGCAGCCATTAATGTTATGAAAAGGGATATTATGCATCAGCTTGAAATAACTAGTCTCAGACCTACACCTACAATCCTACAACTTGCTGATAGTTCTACAATTCAACATGATGGTATGATTGAAGATATAGTTGTTGCTTTGGATTCTTGGGAATACCCTACAGACTATATGATCATGTCTCCTAAGGCCACACTGGAAGGATATCCAGTGATTTTGGGAAGATCTTGGCTTGCTATAGCTGATGCATATATTGGATGTCGGTCAGGGGATATGACTATCTTAGATGGAAATACTACCAAAACATTAGCTCTGTATTCTCCTTCTCAGCCCCAATTTGATCAACAATAAGTCATTTGGCCTAACTTGGGAGAAGAATTCGAAGAAGTAGTTGACTCTATAAATCACCTTCGGATGATTAATAGAGGACCATTCATCCAACTTCATCATGATGACCGAATTCTCTATAAAATTCTAAAAAATGAGTTAAGACAAGAGCAATAGTCACAGGGGTTAGTATCAAATATTTAAAAATCAGACTTTCCTGCAGCCACTGATATATTGCATACTTTGTTGCCACAAGAAGTCTGCACTTCTCATTTTTCTGAAGTATCTCAGATTGATCTTACTATCAAAGTGGAAGTTGATTCAAACAAATATTTGAACATCGATAGTAAGCTTACAGAAACTCAAAGAGTAGCACTTGTGGACTTGCTCAGTTGTCATAAACGTGCTTTTGCATAGGATTACAAGGATATGCATGGAATTGATCCTACAGTTTGTACCCCCATATCTACATAAAAGAAGACTATAGACCACTTAGATAGCCACAGAGAAGAATCAATCCTACATTAAGAGAAATAGTTAAAGAAGAATTGCAAAAATTGTTAAATGTTGGATTTATCTATCCTATTTCAGATAGTCAATGGGTATCACCTTTAGTGATAGTTCCCAAGAAAAGAGGAAAATGGCAGGTATGTGTGGATTACAGAGCTTTGAATTTGGCAACCAAAAAGAATCATTTTCTATTACCATTTGTAGATCAAGTATTGGAATCCTTAGTAGGGAAGCGATACTTCTCATTTCTTGATGGATTCAGTGGATACAACTAGATTCAAATTTTCCTAGAGGATCAAGAAAAGACTACATTTACTTGTCCTTGGGGAACATATGCATATTTTGTTCTTCATTTTGGATTATGTAATGCTCCAGCTACTTTTCAAAGAGCAGTGATAAGTATATTTTCAGATATTTCACAGGACAACATGGAAATTTATATGGATGATTTTACAACCTATGGTTCAGAATTTGAAGAAGCATTGAAGAACATGAAGAAATTTTTGCAGCGGTGTGAAGACTGCAATTTATCATTGAATAGTGAAAAGTGTTTCATGATGATACATGAAGTTAGACTTCTTGGTCATCATATCTCTATAAATGGAATACAAGTTGACCCAACAAAAATAGAAGTCATTCAAAATATCACTGCACCACTAAAGCAAAAAGATGTCAAAAGTTTTCTTGGTCATGCTAGATATTATAGAAGGTTTATCAGAATTTCAACAAAATTGCAATTCCTTTATATTCTCTTTTGACCAAGGATATGGAATTTAATTGGACTTCCTCATGCAATGAAGCTTTCTTGAAGCTCAAACAAGCATTAACCCAAGCACCAGTTCTTAAGGGTCCAAACTGGTCCTTACCATTTCAATTTCATACAGATGCATCAGATTATGCCATAGGAGTAGCCTTAGGATAGAAGATTGATAATTTGGAGAGTGCAATCTACTATATCAACAAGAACATGCAGGGGCTTGAGCTTAATTACACTATCATTGAAAAAGAAATGTTAGCAGTTATATATGCACTCAACAAATTCAGGCATTATATAATAGCATATCTGATATTTGTGCATACTGATCATACCACAATCAAATATCTGATGAATAAACCTTCAATTACATGAAGATTGGCTCGTTGGGTAGTGTTGATGTAGGAATTTGATATCATAATTGTTGATAAACCAGGAAAGTCCAATGTGGTTGCAGATTATCTTTCTAGGCTTCAATTGCAGGATGATCCTACAACCATAGATGATGCTTTCCCAGATGAACATTTATTCCTTATAAAAGCACACACTCCCTAGTATGTTGATATTGCCAATTATTTAGTTGCTAATAAAATGCCAATTCATTTCTCTCCCAAAGAAAGAAGATTGTTGGTTGAGAAAAGCTTTAACTTCTCATGGATTGTTGATTGTTTATTTTATACTTGACCTGATCAAGTCATGAGAAGGTGTTAGAGAGGATGAAACATATGATATCTTTCATGCATGTCATGATGAGCCATGTGGAGGACATTTTGCTGCTAAGAGAACAACACTTAAAATACTGAGCACAGGATATATTGGCCAACATTATATAAGGATACAACACAATACACCAGGAAATGTGATAGATGTCAGTGCATGGGTAGGCCTACTAGATCTGATGAGATGCCATTATATCCATAGATATTAGTTGCACCATTTAATAAATGGGGATTAGATTTTGTTGGGCCAATTGACCCCCCTTCCAATGGGAAATCTTATATTCTGATATGTACTGATTATGTAACCAAATGGGTGGAAGCACGAGCTATGACACATGTGAGAGATAATAAAGTGGTTGAATTTATCTATGAGGAAATATTTACCAAGTATGGAGTTCCAAGAGAAATTACTTCAGACCAAGCACCACAATTTACTTCCACATTGATTGTAGCATTGGTTAATGAATACAATATAAGGCACAGGAAGTCTACCCCATACCATCCACAAGCAAATGGACAAGTAGAAGTCACAAATAGGGATCTAGAAACCATTCTTACTAAAACAGTAGTTGTTCATAAAAAAGATTGGTCTCAAAGACTTCTTGAAGCCATTGGGGCATATAGAACAACATGGGAAACACCAATTGGTTTTACACCTTTTGAAATGGTGTATGGAAAAGTAGCAATGATGCCTATTGAGTTTGAACACAAAACTCTAAGAAAAACTCTACAATTGAATATTACACTTTCTGAAGCACAAAAAGACCGTATTCAACAATTGAATGTTTTGGATGAGCTGATAAAGATGGTTGTCCAACAAATAGAACTTATTCAAAATCAAAGAGTGAAGTGGCATGATAAGTACATAAAGGAGAAGAAATTTCAAGCAAGTTACTGGGCACTGCTATATGATTCTAGATATAAGGATACTATGGGAAAGTTGCAGACAAGATGGTTGGGCCCATATGATATAGAAGTTTGAAAAAATGGAACAGTTCGCTTGACCACTATTGATCCAGTTTGATTCAAGCTTTTAGTAAATGGTCATCGACTATGCTTGTATCATAAGCCAGCAACCAAAGAACATTTCCTACAGAAATTCACCAATCAAGATCAAATATCAGTTCCTACAACAATTGGAGAATTTCCTATAGCAATTGGAGAAGTTCTTGGAGCAACTAGAGAAGTTCCTACAACAACTGAAGGAAGCATTCAAGGTGTAGTTCCTACAGCTTCTGTAGGGAACATTTCTAGCACTTAATAATTCTTCAAGCATCATTTCATAAAGATATTTCCATGTCTTATGGAAATATTATTCTCCATTAATAACTTTTCCATCCACATCATCCCACCTCATTTCTTTATCTACCATTTCATTCACATCACATCATTTCATTTCACCATTCTTTTGGCTAACTGTTTCATGTAGCATTTATTCGCGTGACTGCAAGTATGTACATAGCTTATTCTTTATTAATTATGCATTTATTATTTTACTGTGATTATTGCCTATTTCAAATCCGCGTACACTTCCCTCTGTCCTTTCCACATGTGTAGACACATGTTAAAATAAGTTGGGGGGGTGTTTTATGGTCCAATTTCCAAGATTACTAATTATCCATCCTTGTCAGTAACTTGATTTGATTGCCTACCATCATTATTTTTAAGGAGATATTCTTTGGTACGAGTGAGCAATGAATTCTGTTGCCAAAAACTGGAAGTAAGGAAGGAATTTTCAAGAAAATATTTTCAGTTCTGCAGAATACTTTAGGCCCTCATTCTCAGCTACAGAAATTATTTTGTGAGCTAAGATAGTAATGGGTAGAGATCCTATCTGCCATGAACCAGTAATCCATGACACGTTGCTATAGGATGCCCTATGTGAGCATTATTTCCGGCTACATGGGTGGATTGACTACTTTCTAAAAATAACATATTATGATGAAGAAATTGCTTCTAATTTCATGCATTCATTTAATCAAGGGGAAGCTTTTGTCAAAGGATTGAGGGTTATTGCTATAGAACAATGAATAGCTGAAGTTATTGGGTTACTATAGGAAGGAGAGTTGTTTCTTGAATCCAAGGATGCAAGAAGCACCAGAGCAGAATTTACGCACCCCACAGATGGACCTCTAACGATGGATCAGCAGGGAGCCAGACTGGTATCTCTTCCAGCAGAATGGCCCCAGGTGGCATTGTATATAATGAAATACATTACCTATGATGGAAGGTATTCAAATTTACATTTGGTCTGTTTCAAATTGCTTAGTCATTTATGGCATGGCCGAAGGGTAAATGTTCCAAATTTTCTATACCACATTATTTCCATAAGTGTCAAAGAAACACAAAAAAATGGAAATCGTTTTGTCAGTCATCATGGTTTAATAAAATTGTTGGTAGAACATTCTCTAAGGGATGTTTCTGAAATAGCATGGGGGGTATTTGAAGATATACTGCAATTTAGGGTTGAAGATGCTCTTATTGTAGAGGAATTAGCAGCCCAAGAGGAGGATATAGGAGAGCCCTCATCTCATAGAATTTCTATAGGAAATGAACCTCCCATTGCCAAAGAAGCTTTGACTGTAGTAGAAGATGTGGTGGTGGAAACAAACATTGAGCAACCCTCCACTCATTTCCAAAGAGGAGTGATATCTTCTAAAAGAAAAGGAAAAGAAGTAGAGACAATTGATGCAAAAGAAGAAACTATGGTTCAGCCACAAGCAACGCAAGTTCCTCCTGTAGCCAAGAGGCGTAAGCCGAGGGGAAATACTCCTTTAGCAAAGTCTCTAGTAGAAATCGTTCCTACAGCTACTCCAAAGGTATATGCAAGAAGGACTCGACATAGTACATAGAAACTTCATCCAGCAAGCGATGCATCTAAAAGAGTGGTATTTAAGTTTCAAGCTAAACCGCATTATTAGAGACCTTAGCCCTTCTTTAGACACCTCAGAAGAATTTTATGATGCTTATCAGACCTCTCTAGCAACTATTAAAAATTTATTGTGTGAATTCTATTTGCATAACTATGTTGTGACTTCTGATAGTGAGTGGAATCCCTTGTTATACATCAGTGATATCCACATAAGAGCATTAATGTCATGGGTGCAAAATAAAATTAGCATGCGAGCTCAAGCCAAAGCATATAACAATCTTGAATTTGATTGTCCATTGCCACTCAGGGCTAAATCCAAGGACCCAAAGGTTCTTTAATATTATTGGCAAAGTTATTAGCAAAGCCAGATGTAAGGAGTCAAGTATTACCAATGAGGGAGGAAATATTCCAAGCATATGAACACTTGATTGAGAATGAAAGTGCAACTACAATTGACTGTCTGATTCAATGTTGGAATAATCTGCCAGAGGACTTGAAACAAGCGTAATACCCTAAAATTGGTCATCTAAACCATGGGCCCCTAATCTTGATAACATCACCAATGTCCTAACCAAAGGAAATTAAATCAATCTTGAGCACATTAATTAATTCTTCAATCATCAAATATCACATGGCAAGTCAATTACTCTATATTAATTAAATATTTATTTAATTAATTGAATCATTCCAACAATATCATTTTTGATCAATTATCCTATTTAATTTATTAAATATCCTAGCATATTTAATTAATTAATAAATTTGCCATTTAATCATGCAAAAAAGGAATTAATTTATTACAAAAGAGGAATTAATCACAAAGCAAGAGTTAAATTGAAAATAAAATAAAAGAATTGAATTGAGAGAGAAATCAAACTTGAGATATTATTTCTTCTTCTAAATTTAGAACTTGAGATTAGAAAAGCAATTAATTGAATTATTAATCATTCTCTAAAATTAAAACTCAAAGCTTTTCAGAAAAAGAAGTTCAGTTGCATTGAAAAGACTCTTTTCTTGAATAAATCAAAGAATTATCTATTTTTATCACAAATGCATGGAATTAATTAATTCTTATTTTGAATGCAACTTGAACTTCTTAATTAAATGCATTTCAATTAAACCATAATTGTAATCTATCTCAAGGTTAACTGAACCCGATTTCTCAATTATTTTCAATTAATCCTAAATTGAGCTTTTTCATTATCTCTCTTGAGAATTCTCTATAAATTCAGCCTCAGCTCTCATCCAAAGAACCTTGGAGATTATTATTATGATGATTTTTCTTTGGAGTCATTGAATACATTGTGCTTTTTTGATTATTTGCATCCATATTTAGTTTATTCCATTATTGCTTGAATTATTCATCCATCTTGCATCCATTTAGCTTGTTTGTCATTATCATATAGATTAAATCCTTCGTCTTAGTGTAGTCTAGTCACTAGTATTGCTTATAAAAATCTGAGAGCAATCTTATACTCGCATCTTTTAGAAGGCAATTAGTCACTTTGTTATGGTTTATTATTTATTGATTATTGATTTACTAACCATACATGTAATGACTTAATTGAAGTGTTGTGTCTATAGCTATCAGACTCTTTTTCACTTTTTCACACACACATTTCTAGCGCCCACCGTGGGGCAGAAGACTACATTTTTCGGCCTCCAAGACTGACTTTTTATTTTTGTTATTTTATTAGATTTTTGACTTTTTGGATTTTCATCTGTACAGTCTCTACGTAATATCGTACGACATTTCTCACAGGCCAAAATGACAAACTACAGGTGGTGTAGGAGCACCTAGGACTTAGGCAATTTAACTTTCACAAATTTGGCTTGTACTGACCCTATCCAAGTCAGTGGTGAATAAGGACTCCAGGAGGGTCCAAGAGTGATTATTTTGTGTCAATGTAGGCCTAGGTTGAGTTCATTTTACTTAGGTTTGCATTTTTGTGTAAATAGTGAGTTTGAGTAGGTATTTGGCCTTTTTGTTGGTCAAAAGTGTCAAAAGTTGGTAAAAGCATTAGAGAGTGTTAAATAGGTCTTAGAAATGTTTGAAATGTCATATGTGATGACTTGAAATAGGTCTCATAGGTTGGAGAGACCAAAAGTGCAAAAATCACAAAGTTGCAAAAAGTTGTCATGACAACTTTTGAAAGTTGTCATGACAACTTTTGTCCTGAAATTGGTTAGCGGTGGAGTTAGGGATTTCCCAATACCCTGGGAGGAATCCACATGTGGGAAAGCTATATAAAACCTCTCTTTCCCATTTACCAAGATTGGTGAAGTGTGTTTGTAAGTCTAACAACTGAAACTACTCATTTTCAGTCGTGTTGACAACATTTTGGCTTGTTTTACTCAATTTTACAATAGAATATGGATTGAATCCATTGATCCAGCAATGGATTGAGTTACTCTTGCATGTTTTTGTACTATTTTCTCATTTTAGAGCTTTTTAATTACTATATATAGGTTTTTTCTTGTTCAAGTTTGTAAACAACTAGTTTTGGCTTGTAAATAGCAATTTTCTTGTAAATATGGTTGCCCCATGAGTTCCACACATGCTACCATCATGGCTTGTTGGAAAATGATGGGAAAAACTCTTTATAGTGTACATATTCAGGTTCAAGTTCTGGAGAAGTTTTTAAACATGAATTCCCCCTTATTCTAGGCAAGTCCAGGAGCAACCCAGCTAGAGAAAATAAGGTAAAAAAAGTGGTGTAAAGTGCAGGGGTGAGTGCAAGATCACTATTTCAGAGTTTTGATGGGTTCATGGGGTTGGGGAAGACTTGACCATGTAGGGAGAAGCTTTGAAAAATCCATTTAATATCAAAACTCCAATTTGTCCATTCATTGTCGGTTAAAGGCCTTCAAAACCCTCAAAACCCTCATTGTGGGGTTCACATGTTGTATAGTCAGACCAGGGCCTAAAACCACAAAAATCCTTTAGGTATGGGTGAATTATTAAATAAAAACCAAACTTTTTTGGGAGTCCTTTGAATCATTTTCCCTCAAGCCCTAGAAAACCAGTTTTGGAGGCCTAATTAGGGCTAATTCCTTGTAGCCCTTTTCTAGGCAAGATTTTGAAATCGTTAAGAAACCTCAAGGTTGCAAACCACTAATGGACCCCAAATGTACTAAAAACATGTTAAAAGACCTCTCTACACCTTTGCATCCTCTCACAATAGTTGGAGGTCATTTTGACAAGTTGAAGCCAAGAGGCTAGAATTGAGCACTTGAGAAGCACAATGAATTGATAGGGTTCCTACCCAAAACACTTGAATCAAACACATTAGTAAGGTCAAGAATCAAGCCCTAGAAGAGATTGAGAAAGACTTGGAGGTCTAGAGTGCATCTAGGCCTGGTGAGTTGGTGGAATTAAGCAACACCAACTAGGTGGAGTGTTGAGCAGGCTAAGTAAACCCCATCAGTAGGTGTCGTACGAACTGGAATCTGTTAGGCCCAATATGGAAAGCTAATGTACTAAGAGGGGAGGGGTGAATCAGTACTCCAAAACTTTTCTTGAATAATAACTTTACTATTATGCATAAACAGAATAGTGCAGTAACATAAAATAAAGTTAAAACTAATAGATAACAATCATACATGATTCACTCCATAACACATATATTTTGGTTACGCAGAAACTCTTGGTTAGAGAGAAAAACTATGGTGGGGATGGCACCCACAACTTCACTACTGCAATAATAAAGAGTGCTCGGTTAGAGCTACATTTTAGCTATTTCTAATAGCTTACCCTATTAGGAGTAACAAGATCTGTTAGATCTACCTTGCTAAAGGATTTTACAACATTTAATCTGAATGCTACACCTGGTTAGAGGCTTTACAATTTATAGACTTGGTTAGAGTCTTTTACCCTGTTAAAGGTTTCTCTTTCAACTTCAAAATATTACAATAAAATTATTACAAATATCTGCAACTTTACATCTAAAATGTTATAGCAGATTCTATGTGCTCAGAATAGATTACCTTGCTTATAGCATACCTCGGTAACCCATAAAGTAACTTGGTAAACCCTTTTGTTTACTCTATTCTTCGACTATTCTGTGAAAACCTTCTTGGTGACCTCTGTGTCTCTGTAACAGTCTTCTTACACTCATATATACACCCTTAACTCATGTTGTATAAATAGATCTCTTAAGACAGTGATCTAATTCTTTGCTTCAATCTTACAAACAAGATTTATCGAATGAATAACTGTACAAAATATTTCATTGGTTAGATTGATCTCAAAATCATACACAATCTTCTAGTGCAATTTCCAATGTAATAACGATTAGATGTGCCTTAATCTTGTAACACATTTTCATATGCATGTCTAGGTTCAATGTATTTGGTAACACATTTCACTCGGTGTATATTAACTCGGTGTGTCATCTTTGCTGCTCGGTAGTCATAAAAAGATACTCGATAGATAGCTCAGTGTATACTGCGTTCTGTGACTGCTTTCCTCTGTAACCGACTAGACTGTGCATACCAACTTCTCTGTGTATACCGACTGCATGATTCAGTAGTGTTAACCGACTAGAGTATATAGTATGACTTTGAATATAAAAACTAATGGCAATTTGATAAGTAGTAACAATCTCCCCTTTTGATATTAGTTGAGATGTTTGACAAAAACTACTTTTACAGTCATAACTCAAAAATCTATATACTTCGCCGGAATGACTATACTTGATAGTATATACAATAGTCAATGAAATAGTATATTCAGATATACTCCCCTTATCATTATACTGTACATAACTTTGATTTTGCATGCTCGGTTCTGTGCTTGTGTGCTTTGCTTACTGTCCTTGGATACTCTGCATACTCTACTCGGTATACTCCCCCTGTATACAATACTCCGAATACTATATCAAAACTGTATCACCAGAACTGTATTATTCCCCAAATATATAGTATCACTCCACAAATATAGTATTACTCAATATATTGTATTACTCCCCCTTTTTGACAAACATCAAAAACTTAATTTCCATCTGGGGGTAGTAACTAGTCAAAAATAGATTTATACTTCTTTCGGGCATCGGTGAGAGCAACAAAGAGTGCATCTTTGACACTTTTCATTAAAGAATTTTGTGCTTGAATATTAGCCAATAGTGATATTAAGCCATTAAGAGTGCTTCCCTCTTGTATAGTAGATAGGTGTGTGGCTTGGTTAATCTGTTCTTGAACTGATGAAAGATGAGGAAGGAATAATGTCTAGAGTGTCATTATATCCATCTTGATCTTATGTTCTTCATTTCTGAGTTCCAATTGTTGAGCCATGAGTTGTTGAAGCTTGGTATAAAAATTTTGAACTGAATTGGGCTCAGGGGTCAACTTATTTGAGAGATCGGTGATCTCTTTCTCAATTGCATCAGTTTTATTCTTGATATCTTTAATGAATATAGAAAATGTACAAAGTTTTTGAAATAAATAAAGAATATGCTTGAGTTGAGGGGACAACTCAGCAATGAATTTGACAAGTTTGACTTTCCCAATAGCTAGAGCTTTTTGTACCTCTTCTATCATTTTTGCAGTAAGCTCCTTGTCTTTTAGCTTGCTCAAGTACTCAGATGCATCTACTCCAGATGTTTCCTTTTGATTAAGGAGTTCATCTAGTTGAATGTGGATGGCTGCATCGGTTGACACTGTAGCTATAGGTAGCATATCTGATAGCAGTGTCTTCACCTTCTGAAGTACTTTATTCTTCTTTTGTATGGCCATCTATTTTTCTTGTTCGGCCTTTGCTTTTCATAGTTCACCGAAATCAATGAGTGCTTGCCCCTTTAATTTTGATATATCCGCATTGGGCAACACTATTGGTTTAGATAAATCAACTTTGAAACTATGCTTTTTCACCTTTTTCTCTTTACCTTTGGTTGGTTGGACCAAGACAATAGCTTGAGAGGCTTGCTGACCCTCGGTAGGTTGCTCGATAGAGGCAATACTTTGGTCGGTACCTATAGCCGTTGTGGTGTCTTTTGGTGTCTCGGTACTGGGTGTCTCAACTGCTACATTTTCGGTGCTCGAAGGTGCTTGAGAGGTTTGTTCTTGAGTAGTCTCTTCTCCTATTGTAGACTTGTGACCTTTGGTGCCTTGTGTTGTATCCTAAGGAGCTTCGGTAGAGACAGGTTGATTGATAAGTGGATAAGGCTAAATTTGTTCTAAAATGGATTCACTAGATACAAGTTTTGCATATGTAGTGCCTTCCATCATTTCTTGCTCCTATTCCTCTGTATCCATGACATCTTCATCAATTTGAATAGTGTCAGCCGGGTCTTGCTCGGTAGCATCAAGACTGTGCTCGGTGACATCAGGATCTTGCTCAGTGACATCAATGATTTCAACTTTAGATTGTTCATCAACATCTTTGATTTTGAAGATTTCCTGCCATTTTGCTTTTGTCTCATTTTCTACATCAATATATAGCCCATTCATCAGTTTTAAGGCTCTCTGTTTGACAAGAAATTTTGAATTGTAGGTTGTCAAATGTTCCTTTATTTCTGCTATAGGCATATCAGGAAATAGATGGACTAGACTTCTTTCTCTAATTTGTTTCTCTGAGTCCATTGCATATTTCCACCTGTTATCAATATGTAAGTAAAGTTTATTTGGAAGTGACTTTACTAGTTCCAATGGAGCTAGCCAAAACTTTAGAAGTGTACAGATGACAGCTTCTTCAATTTGTCTCTTCTCATCATTATTTCTAGTTTCATACTTGACATATCTAAAAGAACCAAATCCGCCATATTCTTTTAGATTGGCACAGAAGTTTTCAACACTATGTATATTTACCTTCTTGCTCTTGACAATCTGGAATTTGTTGGCATCCTCAGATTTTGTATCACTAGACTCTTTTGCCAGAATGAGTCTCCGAGTAGATTTCTTGTAGGTCTTTGTTACCTTGGGAGCAGTAACACTCTTTTGTTTCTTACTTGGTGATGCAGTTGATGCTCTTGTATTAGGTCTCTTTGTTGGAGGAGTCGGTAGGGCCTTTGAAATGTCATGTTTCTTTCTTTTCAACACTTTACCCTTAAGCAGTTCGGTGCTCAATGTTATGGCTTCCTCTTGAGCTTCAGATTCCTCTTCAGTGATGGCAAGAGTGCCTTTGATAGGTGTGGAGGAAGAATCTTCTCCGAATTTCTCAGTTAAAACCTTTATCATCTTTGTTGCTTTCCTTGTAGCTTTGGGTACTACAATGCTCATTTTTACTTTTCCATTCACCTCTTCATAGGTTCCATACCTCAGCTCGGTGGCATGCCTTGGTAATGAAATATATGCATCAATTTGTTGTTGTGTGATATCAAAGTAAATCTCATAACCCATAGGTGGCAAAGATTGAGTTCTTGGTTCCACAGCATTCACATAACAGTAATCAGTATCTACCTCAAAGCATATGTCATCTTTATATTTCTCCACTAGCTGGGGTGGAATCTGGTACGTGTTGTGCATCTTCTCTTGAAATTTGCTGAAATAATCATCCATTATGTCATTGAAATTATCACCTAGTTTCTTGATAAAGTCGTTAATCTGATGGGTGATTGGTCGGTGTAGCTCCCAAACTACTTTACCGACTGATGGAAAGAATTTTTCAAAGTAGAAAAACATGCATACAAGAAGTGAACCAAAATTTAGTGTATTTGCCGAGTTGTTCTTCTTTGGCTTCCTTATTGTGTTCAGGTTCTCAAACAGGTTCTTCAGTAACACTTCACATAAATCAATTTTCATTCCCTTTTTCACAATTTTATAAGCTATGTCAATTGCGGAACAGGGTACACTATTTTCCCTTGCAGATTGGAAGAAATAGTAACCAATTACTCTAATGGCAAACTTAAGTTCTGCATCAATGGCATTGTTCAGTTTCAATCCTCTGTAATCAGATTCAACTCCAGTTAAACTAATTAATTCCTTCTGTGATATCATCTTTTGTGCTCGTGCATGATCATAGATAGGATAATCGGTGATCACATGAATGATTTCCTTGGTGATTTTGAATGGTTTCTCTTCTAGCCACATGAAATCATCATGAACTCTGCTTAAAACAAACTTGACCCATTGGGGCTTGAGCACATGAGGATAGGTTAGGGCTTCAGTCAATCCTTTGATTCTGATGTGTTCATACTTGTTGTTTAATACACCATCGGTACATAGTTCATCATAGGTGTCTCTTATTTCAACATGACCAAGTTCTTCAACATGGCATTTGGTGAAGAATCTAACATCTTCAACTAACAAGACTCGATCTGGGATGAGTGAAAAGGCGGTTTTGTCATCTAGTTCAGAGGCGACTTTAGGAGTCAAAGTGTATTTCAGTGAGGGCTTCTCTACATTTTTGACAACAATGGGATCTTAGATCTTGGGCGCCATTGTAGATTTCAAGTAAAAACTTAGCAAACTATCCTTAGGGTTTGACGGTTTACAAACAACAGACACTTCACACTCAATAGATAATAACAATTTGATAAGATCGGTAAGCTAGCTTAACAGTGTGATGAGATTTGATGTAAATACCTTGAATTCGCTTAGAATGAGGTTTGATCGCCTTGGAATCGTTCTGCTCTGCTCTTTCGAAAACTTGGTAAGTGTAAATGACCGCGAAAATGCTTTTAAATACACAAAATACCTTATCGGGCTCCATGCCGGTTAGGTCAAAAATATTAAATGCACTCGGTTCACCTTTAACCGATTTACTCTCTTTTTTTCGTTTTAACTGAGTAACCAAATTTTCTTCATTTACCAACTTGACAGGCTTCCTGTATTCACCGACTTGATAGGTTTCCTATAAAGTACTTTTAATAGAATTTCAAACTTACTAATGCATCTTCACTATGCAGATTTTGAATTTTGTACATAATAGAATAGGAACTATTATGATTTTAACCTTCAGAGAATGCAGTCCCTTCATACCTTTGCTGATTAATTTGGAATAGGTGCACCTAACTCATTTGACACAATTTCTTTCTTTTTCCAAATCATCTTTAATTTTTCTTTTATTTCTTTAGTGTCTCCTCTAGGTTGATCTCTGCAATCTCCAGCTAAATGTCCAACTTTGTGACAATGAAAACATGCCATACCAGGATTTCTCCATGATCTTCAGTTGTTCATTCCAAACCTGATAAAACAATTGGTACTAATATGTCCATATCTTCCACAACACTCACACCATATCCTTGTATTGTAATCCCATGGTACTACTGCATATTGTCGGTAAGAATCTGTGTAAGTTTGGTAACCTCTAGTGTTTGCTCGGTGTGCAAACCACATGTAGTTCTTTTTCTTAAGCCAGCACTTCTCAGTAGTATGTCCATATCTATTGTAGTTTCTACAAAACCCTTTGAATTTTGCCTTCTGATAGTTGTTAACAGACTTTGTCCTACATTGATTAGATGTGTGACCATATTTATTGCAATTGTAACAATAACCATTGGACTTAGTGATATTCGGTTGCTTACCTTTTCTGATTTGGCATATGTTGGCAGTGTGACCTTGATTTCCATAGTAGTAGCAAATAGGCTTCTTTCTTTTGATGTTATTCCTTTTTCCAGCTTGCTTTGATGATTCTCCTCTCTCGGTAGTATGAATTCCTTTCTCGGTAAAGTCTTTTCCTTTGTAACTGAGTCCTTCATCTCTGTTGGGTCCTCTTGTATTCAATTGTTCATCCAACATCTTTGATGCTTCATAACTCTTCTTCAGTGTTTCTTTGGATTTCTTCTCTGTTTCAAGTTCATCGGTCAATATTGATACTTCAAGTTTCAATTCTTGATTTTCATCATTCTTCAGAATTGCTTCATGATGTGCATAACCTAGTTGATCTGTCATATTTTGTCGAATCCTAGTCAACCTTATGATTTCATCATTTTTATCAGATACTAAGACTTCAAGTTGTTGTTTCTCTCTTTCTAGATCTCTTGCTTTATCCTTAGCTGTCCTTAATGCATCTAGATTTTCAGTCATTTATGTGCTAAAAAGTTCATGTTCTCTTTTCATTGCTTTTAGTTGATCAGCCAATACCTTGTTCTTTTCTTTCAATACTCCAATAATTTCTTCAATCTCTTTAGATATACTATTCTCAGATGATGTCTCAATTTGTTCCACTAACTCTTGAGAATCCTACAAGTCATCAGATAATCTTCTTCTTACTTTCAGAGATTTTTGCATTTGCCTTTGCATGTCTGCAATCACTTGATTAGCATGATCCAGCTCTTCTTGTAGATATACAATCCTCCGAGATTGTTTGTAGCCTTCCATTGATAACATCTTTCTCTTTAGGTAGTTAAAACCATTTCCAAGATACAAGCTCTAATACCAATTGTTAGGCCCAGTATGGAAAGCTAATGTACTGAGAGGGGAGGGGTGAATCAGTACTCCAAAACTTTTCTTGAATAATAACTTTACAGTTATGCATAAATAGAATAGTGTAGTAACATAAAATAAAGTTAAAACTAATAGATAACAATCATACATTATTCACTCCACAACACATATATTTTGGTTACGCAGAAACTCTTGGTTAAAGAGAAAAATTGTGGTGGGGATGGCACCCACAACTTCACTACTGCTATAATAAAGAGTGCTCAGTTAGAGCTACATTTTAGCTATTTCTGATAGCTTACCCTATTAAGAGTAACAAGATCTATTAGATCTACCTTGCTAAAGGATTTTACAACATTTAATCTAAATGTTGCACCTGGTTAGAGGCTTTACAATTTATAGACTTGATTAGAGTCTTTTACCCTGTTAAAGGTTTCTCTTTCAACTTCACAATATTACAATAAAATTATTACAAATATCTGCAACTTTACATCTGAAATGTTATAGCAGATTCTATGTACTCAGAATAGATTACCTTGCTTATAGCATACCTCGGTAACCCATATAGTAAACTAGTAAACCCTTTTATTTACTCTGTTCTTCGACTGTTCTCTGAAAACCTTCTCGGTGACCTCTGTGTCTCTATAACAGTCTTCTTACACTCATATATACACCCTTAACTCATTTTGTATAAATAGATCTCTTAAGATAGTGATCTAATTCATTGCTTCGATCTTACAAACAAGATTTATCGAATGAATAACTGTACAAAATATTTCATTGGTTAGATTGATCTCAAAATCATACATAATCTTCTGGTGCAATTTCCAATGTAATAACGGTTAGATGTGTCTCGATCTTGTAACACATTTTCATATGCATGTCCAGGTTCAATGTATCTAGTAACACATTTCACTTGATGTATATTAACTCGGTGTGTCATCTTTGATGCTCAGTAGTCATAAAAAGATACTCGGTAGACAGCTCGGTGTATACTGCATTCTGTGAGTATATAGTATGACTTTGAATATAAAAACTAATGGCAATTTGATAAGTAGTAACAGTTTCTTGTATCATACAATCTGGTAAATATTGTCGTATGATTATGTATTTTCCTGGTTAAAAAGAGAAAAAAACAAATTTTATGATTCTATTTTTCTGTTCAAATTAATTATACTGATGACTGACCCTGGTTGTTTATCTGTCTATCTTAGAATTTTTCACAACCTAATCAGTTTTTTGCAGAACGCTTGTCGAAGAATATGCCTGTTGCACAAAGACAATATGACTACTGATTCATTATCTTTGCAAGTTGCCTAAGAAGAATCGACCAAACATCGTGTATTCTTTAAATTTATTTTTAGGCACCTAAATTGCTATCTGGTTAAAGAACAAATTTGTATTTCGTGTTTTAAGTAAATTCTAAGAGGTAGGAGAGTATGCTTTTGTCTTTTTAGACAATCAGAAATCCAGACCCTTGAGGCATTTTCTTTGTTTGATATTTGTACATCTTTAGCAAGTTTGCCCTCCCGAGGAGCTTAAAAACTCTTAAAGTCGTTATGACCGGTGTGAGGGGAACGACCTAAGTGGGAATGACTAAACACCAAGTAATCCAACCCACTATAAAATAAACATGATTTGATGAAAATCAAGTTAACGACAATGCTCAGGAATAGCTCTCCTCAGTACCTTCGGGTATATTGAACCTTGGTTTTCAAGGCTGGGAGACCTCTTAATTGAGTTTATACCTCGACGCGTTGAACAAACCCTTACTAGATCCAATTAAAGTTAGAAGCTACTCACTTCACCTCTGGAAAGGGGGGATAATCTTTGTGCAAAAGAGATAGTAACTCTCCCAAGATACTTGTCATTTCGTGCCCCCATTAGCATTTGGAGTCGGATAATAGGCCGTTGAGAATCCATTGTGTGAGACTCAACGGTCATATTTTGATAAGCTATTGGGTGTGTACCTGAGTCTACAAGAAAAGGTTTTCTTCTCTCACCAAATTTTGTAGGGTTTGCATGTTGTGATTTGAGTTACTATTCATACTACGTGTTTTTTGTGTTCTCATCCCTCAAATTAAAACTGGAATACCAAAACTGGAGAAAACAAGAAACAACTCAGTGATCAAAAACTCTGTCCATGTTAGAACTAGTCTATCCTAAGTTGAAATTTTGTCCAAAACTAGTCTATCCTAGTCAAAAATTAGTCCATCTCAAAATTGGTCATACTCAGTTGTCATACTCAGCTATTGAAAACTTAGAATTTAGTCTTTGTCTTGTGAACAGTCGTATGAATCTGATCATTTATCATCCTGCTTCATATCCTGTGTCGTACGAGTCTGATTATTTATCATCTGATCCTCAATACTGTGTCATACGAATCCTAATAGTCTGTCGTCTGATGTTGACCCCTGTGTCGTACAATAAAAAATTGCACTGAATATTCTCTTCTACTAGACATACCCATCTGTCATACGGTACTAGGCAGCAACTCGTACGAAACACTGTTGTTGTTGTTGTCCTGAAGCTATTGAATTGTCATCTGACTCATTAAAACCTGTCATACAAATCTCTGATTTTGTCAGAACAGAATAGTCAAACTTGCCTAAAACAAATCAGCAATGAGCATAATATTGGTTATCTGTTGGCATTATGTGAACCGGTATGAGGACATAATGACATTGTATGTTGTCATTGATGTCAATATACTGAAGAGAAGAGAACCGGTATATGTGAGAACCGGTATAACATTGTGAACCAGTATATGTGCCAAAATGAAGCGGTGTGTTTGTTTAAGGTGAACCGGCATGTGGTTATGGGAACCGGCAGATGGAAGCTTTGTATGACTACCGGTTGGTAGTCTTAACTTCAAGGTTTCTGATTGAAGTGCTTCAAGCCTGTGTGCCTCAACCGGTGACTTTGTGTGATGAGTTAGCAATATAACAAAGGACAGATCATGTTGCCACGTCAGTCTTGTGCGTATGAAGGATCTTACATGAAGGAGATTATTCCTATCTACCTTGGGAATGTGTGAAGTCTATAAGTGGTGTTAACGCATGATGGGTTATCAACCACCATGAATTCAGTGGAAAATAAATGATGGAGAATGTCTTGAGATTGGATCAAGGATGTTGCATTTAATGTAGTATGCTCAATGGTTAGGATTGAACCGTTTGAGTTCCTTAACTTAAGAGGTTTAGGGTTTAGGGGTTATGCTACCGACCTATCTATTTTCCTATAAGGTCGATGTTGTGTTTCTTTTTGAGGTTGTTGGCAAAAGTTGTGTGTGTGTATCCAAGAGAAGAGATACGTGATTCTTGCCAGACTAGAGGAGAGTAGTGACACCTACAGAGTGTAAGTGCAGAAGGTGAAGAGGAGTTAAAGTGGATCTGCATTGGCATTGAGTGTTGTTACCAGATCATTGTAATACCCGTTGATCTCTAACCACCTCAATAGCTGGGAAATCCCTTAACAGGGTAGCTTTAACCGGCTTACTATAAATCCTTTAACAGGGTGACTCAAAACCATTGAGTTCTTGAAATCCTTTAACAAGGTAACCTTTAACAGGGTTTAACCCTTAACCGGGTATTCTAGCCATCCCTTAACTAGATGATCCCTAACAGGATCGGTTCCTAATAGAACCTATTGTATCAGTCTTTAACCAGACAAGGCTCCTAACAGAGCAGACTTCTAAAGAGTTCTGAAATAAGCTTTTGGGTATTCATCCCCACCATGGTTTTTCCCAGTTAGGTTTCCACATGAAAAATATGTGTGTCATATGTGATGTCATTTTCATGTGATGATATGTTGTTTTCTGTCAAGCGGTGAATCATGTTGATCTAGTTGTTTATATATATGTTTTGGATGATAGACTACCTATTCATGCACTAGGATGAAATGGAAATGAAGTATTAGATTGTGTGAGAAGATAAGTGTCAACTGGTTTATGCTTGTCTCAGTTATTCTGGGTTTTGCCAATTGTACTCTATTTAAGACTAGTGTTACTGTTTGTCTGTAAAAGCACAGTGTCTGCTGACAAACTGGTTTAGGATTGTGACTTTTGTCTGTACTGATTCACCTCCCCCTCTAAGTACCAGTTTGGTACTATCCGTTCATCATTGAGTTATCAATTGGTATCAGAGCATCCTCCAGGTCCTCTGTGTTATAAGCTTAACTACTTGAGGTAAAGATCCTAGTCTAATGATGAAGAGGGAAGGTCCAAAGTTTAACAGAGAAAATTTCAGTAAATGGTAAGACAGAATGAAGATATACATCAGAAGCATGGGTGCTCAACACTGGAGCTATGTTGAGAATGCTTATGTTGCTCCTACTGGTACTCTCACCGATGACCAAAAGAGAGAGATGCAGGAGAATGGGCAAGTCATGGAAGCCCTAATTAGTATTTTATCTGACATTGAGTTCATTGATGTCCAAGATAAGGTAAATCCCAAAGAGGTGTGGGATACACTTGAAAATATCTATGGTGGTGATGAGCATGTAAAAAAAGCTAAGGAAGAAAGCCTTAGAGGGAAGTTTGAAGACATGTGGATGGTTGAAGGTGAGACCATTCAACAATATGGAATCAGAATCAAAACTGTTGTTGGAGATATCAAGAGTGCAGGTGGTAAAATGGAAGATTCCACTATGGTAAGCAAAGTCCTAAGATCCTTATTACCGGTCTATGCAATAAGGGTTGCTGCTATTCAAGAGTTGAGATCAATAGACAAGACTAAGGTGTCCCTAGACTCCATCATTGCAAAGTTGACAACCTATGAGCTAAATAGTTTTGATGGCAGTGTTCAAAAGACTGAATCAGCTTTTAAAGCCTCTGTTGTACCATCCAGAAAAGGAAAAGAAGATAGCACTAGTGGTGACCCAAGATAGAGCAGAGAAATGGATGATGAGGAGATTCTGATAGCATTTGAAGCTCTTCTTACTAGGAAACTTCCTAAAGGAACCGGCAAATACAGAGGTAAGCTCCCTTTGAAATGCTTTTCTTGTAACCAGATAGGACATATTGCTGTAAATTGTCCTAATAGTGACAATAAGGACAAATCGGAAAGGTTCAAGAAATTCAAATGAGGAAATCAGAAAAACTGTTTTGTGGCAGTTGATGAAGGTGTCACAGATGAGGAATCAGAAGATGAAGAAAATAAAGATATTGTGTTTGTTGCTATCAAGGAAGATGTGTCAGACAAGAAGGCTCTTGTCTCCCGGTTTGATAATTCCAATGAGTGGATTATTGATAGTGGTTGTTCTCACCATATGACTGGTGACCGGAGCAAGTTTCTATCCTTGGAAGAGTATGATGGTGGTGTGGTTCGCTTTGGTAATGACGCACCATGTATGGTCAAAGACAGAGGGTCCATCTCTTTTAATGGAAAGAGTAGTGTTGACAATGTGTATTGGGTTGATGGTCTCAGACATAACCTTCTGAGTGTTGCCCAGCTGAATGACAGTGGTCTCACTCTGGAATTCAAGAATGGAGTGTGCAGAATCAGAGGAAAGAATGGTGAATTGGTGGCCATCGGCATGCAGACCAAAGGTAACCTATTTTAGCTTAATGCAAATATAAGTACATGTCTTATGGCTAAATTTGATGATAGCTAGATATGGCATAGGAGACTCTGATATGTAAACTTTGGTAACATTGTGAAGGCTAGTAAGATCAAGGCAGTTAGAGGGTTGTCAGTGCTAAGCAAACCAGATAATACCTTGTGCAGAGAATATCAATTGGGGAAAATGTCTTCCTCAACCTTTAAAGGTAAACCTTTCATTGTTGACAATTTGCTTGATCTTGTGCATACTGATTTGTGTGGTCCTATGAAAACTATGAGTGTGCAGGGTGATAGGTACTTCATGATTCTCACTGATGACTACTCAAGAATGATGTGGGTCACATTCTTGAAAGATAAGTTTGAAGCTTTTGTAAAGTTCAAAGCTTTCAGAGCATTAGTGGAGAAGGAAAGTGGCAAAAGGATAAAGTGCCTAAGAATTGATCAAGGAGGGGAATTCACTTCCGGTGAATTCAACAAGTACTGTGAAGAACATGGCATCAAGAGGCAACTATCTGCCCCCCAGACTCCACAACAAAATGGCCTAGCAGAGAGGAATAACTGGACTATGGTTGAAGCAACTAGAACCATGTTGATTCAAGGAAAGGTAGCTCACACCTTTTGGAGAGAAGTAGTGAGCACTACAGTCTACACAATGAACCAGGTACTCATCAAGAAAGGTAAGGATAAAACTCCTTATGAGTATTGGACCGGTAAGACACCTATGGTTAGCTACTTTAGAGTGTTTGGTAGCAAATGTTACATCAAGAGGAGCGAACACCAGAGCAAATTTGATACGAAATGTGATGAGGGAATATTCCTAGGGTATTCCACTAAGAGAAAAGCTCTCAAGTGTTTCAATAATAGGACTCAGAGAATCATGGAAAGCATCAATGTAAGAGTTGATGAAACCTCTGAGAAATCTGAAGAAACCGGCAATAAGCAAGCGGTAATGAACCGCTTGTCAGTCAACCAAGTAGCAGTAACAGTGTTCCTACACCTATAGTTGTAGATGTTGATACTGATGGAGATGAGGATGAAGAAGAAAAGAAAGAGGAATCTATCAAGACCATTCCTCGGTATGTCAAGTTGAATCATGATCCTAAGTAGATCATAGGAGATAAGGATGCTGGAATTCTTACAAAAAGAAAGGTCAGAGAAAACTCATGTATGACCTCTGAATTTGAGCCTAAATCATTCAAAGAGGCACATAAAGATGAAGTCTAGATCAAGGCAATAGAAGAGGAACTTGACCAGATAGAGAAAAATGGTACATGGTCTTTGGTACCCAGACCGGAGCATAAAAATGTCATTGGTACCAAATGGGTTTTCAGAAATAAGCTGAATGAGGATGGCATAGTGATTAGAAACAAAGCCAGATTGGTGTGTAAAGGATATGCCCAAGAAGAAGGAGAAGACTATGGAGAAACCTTTGCTCCTGTAGCCAGATTGGAAGGAGTTTGTATGCTTCTTGCATATGCAGCTTTTAAAGGATTCAAAGTATATCAAATGGATGTAAAATCTGCATTCCTAAATGGTGTACTTGAAGATGAAGTGTATATAGAGAAACCAGATGGGTTTGCCCTATCTAAAGACAGTGACATGGTGTGTAGGCTACATAAAGCCTTATATGGTCTAAAGTAGGCACCTAGAGCATGGCATGAATGCCCACATTCCCATCTTGTGAAGATTGGATTTGAGAGAACAAGTGAGATAGCAATATCTACTTGAAGTCTGAAGGAGTTCAGATCCTGATCTGTGAGGTATTTGTTGATGACATTATCTTTGGTGGAGATGACAAGATGAGTCATGAGTTTGTAGATGAGATGAAGAAAGAGTTTGAGATGTCACTCATAGGGGAGATTAAGTTCTTCATTGGACTACAGATCCAGCAGATGAAAGATGGAATCTTTATCACTCAGTCCAAGTATGTCAAAGAGGTGTTGAAGACCTTTGGCATGGAAGATAGAAAACCAGTTGGTACACCAATGGTGACTGGTTGTAAACTATCCAAAGAGGATGACTCAGCATTGGTTGATGAGAAGGAATACCGATCAATGATTGGTAAGTTGCATTATGTAGTGCATAGCAGACTGGATATTGCACATGTAGTTAGCATTACTGCAAGGTTCCAGAAAAGTCCAAGAGAATCCCACTAGGTTGCAGTCAAGCGGATTCTTAGGTATCTGAAGGGAACTATTGACTATGGGTTATGGTATCCATACAATAATGATTTTAACTTGAAAGTGTTCACAGATGCTGATTGGGCTGGTAATGTAGATGACCAAAAGAGCACAACCGGTGGTGCATTCTTTCTTCATGGTAGACTGGTCTCATGGATGAGTAAAAAATAGAGTATGTTGCAGCTTTCATGAACTGCACTCAGACAATTTGGATGAAGCATGTATTAAATGGATTCAAATTTTCTGTATCTGAATCGGTAAGTATATTTTGTGACAATACTAGTGCAATTAACATCTCCAAGAATCTGGTTTTACATTCTAGAACCAAGCACTTTGAGCTTAAGTATTATTTCTTGAGGGTAACAATTCAGAACAAAGAGATTGCACTAGAACATGTTTCTAGTAAGGAGCAGTTAGCAGACATATTCACTAAGCCTCTCCCAAAGGCTACATTTATGTACTTAAGAGGTGAATTAGGGGTGTTGCCCCTTCAGGAAGTAAACTAAAGGTATATGCTCCACATCAGTCAAGTATTACATAGTCAAATTTTTCTTTAGGATGCTACTCGTCAGGGGGAGTGGCATAATGGAACAGGGAAGCTTGTGCCTCCACTTTGGCATTATTGTCAAAGGGGGAGAAGAAGAGAAGCATGTGATTATGTGAAGCGGAGAGATATCTTTGTGTATTGTCATAAATGCCAAAGGGGGAGATTGTTGGCATTATGTGAACCGGTATGAGGACATAATGACATTGTATGATGTCATTGATGTCAATATGCTGAAGAGAAGAGAACCGGTATAACACTGTGAACCGGTATATGTGCTAAAGTGAAGCGGTGTGTTTGTTTAAGGTGAACCGGCATGTGGTTATGGGAATCGGCACATGGAAGCTTTGTATGACTACCAGTTGGTAGTCTCAACTTCAGGGTTTTTGATTGAAGTGCTTCAAGCCTGTGTGGCTCAACCAATGACTTTGTGTGATGAGTTAGCAGTATAACGAAGGATAGATCATGTTGCCACATCAGTCTTGTGCGCATGAAGGATCTTGCATGAAGGAGATTATTCCTATCTACCTCGAGAATGTGTGAAGTCTGTAAATGGTGTTAATGCGTGATGGGTTATCAGCCACCATGAAATCGGTGGAAAACGAACGATGGAGAATGTCTTGAGATTGGATCAAGACTATTGCATTTAATGCAATATGCTCAATGATTAGGATTGAACCGTTTGAATTTCTTAACCTAACAGGTTTAGGGTTTAGGGGTTATACTACCGACCTATCTGTTTTCCTATAAGGTTGATGTTGTGTTTCTTTCTAAGGTTGTTGGCAAAAGTTATGTGTGTATATCCAAGAGAAGAGATATGTGATTCTTGTCAGACCAAAGGAGAGTAGTGATACCTGCAGAGTGTAAGTGCAGAAGGTGAAGAGGAGTTAAAGTGGATTTGCATTGTCATTGAGTGCTATTACCAGATCATTATAATACCTGTTAATCTCTAACCACCTCAGCAATTGGGAAATCCCTTAACAGGGTAGCTTTAACTGGCTTACTGTAAATCCTTTAACAGGGTGACTCAAAACCATTGAGTTCTTGAAATCCTCTAACAAGGTAACCTTTAACAGGGTTTAACCCTTAACCGGGTATTCTAGCCATCCCTTAACCAGGTGATCCCTAACAGGATTGGTTTCTAACAGAACCTGTTGTATCAGTCTTTAACCGGACAAGGCTCCTAACAGAGCAGACTTCTAAAGAGTTCAAAAAAAAGCTTGTGGGTATTCATCCCCACCATGGTTTTTCCCAGTTGGGTTTCCACGTGAAAAATATGTGTGTCATATGTGATGTCCTTTTCATGTGATTATATGTTATTTTTTGTCAAGCAATGAATCATGTTGATCTAGTTGTTTATATATATGTCTTTGATGATAGATTACCTGTTCATGCACTAGGATGAAATGGAAATGAAGTATTAGATTGTGTGAAAAGATAAGTGTCAACCAGTTTATGCTTGTCTCAGTTATTCTGGGTTTTGTCAGTTGTACTTTGTTTAAGACCGGTGTTACTGTTTGTCTGTAAAAGCACAGTGTCTATTGACAAACCGGTTTAGGATTGTGACTTTTGTCTATACTGATTCACCCCCTTCTCAGTACTGGTTTGGTACTATCCATTCATCATTGAGTTATCATTATCATCATCCTAAGCATAAACAGAACAAGACAGTGTACCTCTGCCATTTGTGTTGCACAATTTGGTCGATCATGTTTCAGCTAGTTCAGGCAACTACTTATCAAACTTAAGTCACTTAGATAACGTATTTTACAGGATAGATCGTTCTTGAAACTAGACTGGATCTTAGTCACTATTCTCGAATCAACTTAGATAAATGTCTTATAGAGGATAGATCTTTCTTGAAACCAGACTAAATCTTTGTTGCTTCTCTCAAACAAATACGTTAACCGAACAACTAGCTCTGAATTTAACCTTGACCTCTGCATCACAAACAACTTTAGGTCACACTAATCCATAAAAATGCCTACTCAAACCAAGAGTTCTCATAAGAAAGAGGCCAAAAGAAAAGGACAAACCTTCACATATCAAGATAACCCATATTACGTGAAGGACTTGCTCATGAATAAACCTTCTTTATCATGGGTACCAATTTTTGATGAACCTGAAACTCCAACTATACATGAGACATAACACAATGACAAAGACAACTCTAGTATTCACGGAACTGATAATGATTCCTCATTAAATTAATCTGAAGATTCTGAACCTCCCGAAAAAGATATTCATAAATGTCAAAAGGATAAGGATTTCCAAAAAATGATGAAGGCTATCATGACTAGAGAAAAAGAAGACTATTTTCTAGAGCTAGCAAAACATACATTTCTTGGAACTTGTGCTAGGGTATTGCGGTTCAATCTGCATTATAGATCTTCCTGCCAATTTTCCTTTGCCATAGATTCTTTAACAAACTTCATGCATGGCATACCAATCCTTTAATCATAACCAGCTCATTAGCTTCCTTCATTAAATAATTCTTTTATTCATTCAATGCATTCTTTTATTACTCGGTTCCAACTCGGTAAATACTAAACTTCACTCGGTAGACATACCGCCTTCATTAACCGATAGTGATAACCTTAGGGTTTACCAACTAGGTTCTTTGCTCGGTAACATAGTATAGTATTAACCTTACAATCAATAAAATATGTAGGATATCAAAACAATCTAAACATCATGATCTCATCATTGTCTAACTCGGTAATAGTTGCCCATTTGAATAACTTATTCCTCCCCTTATTCATCACATTCTTTCTGTGTCTTTTACCAGCATCTTTATACTCACCAATTCATACTTCTCAAGATATGGCAACATCATACTGAATTAGAAAATCAATTTCTTGACATCAATGACAAAATAATAATATTAAGACAGTAAACATCCTTAATCAGTTATATCCATAACAACCTTCTCAATATCCTTATTGAAATGCCAACAATCTCCCTTGTCTATTATAATGCCAACAATCTCCCCCTTTGGCATTGATGGCAAAACCAATTGATTTTACCTAATTGATTTGGATTGCTATGAGATTCTTAAATACTCAAATGCTCTCCTCCTGTCATCAGTCTTCTCCCCCATACATTAGTCTTCTCCCCTTTTCTTCAGTCTTATCCCCCTTTGACAACAATGCCAAAAAGTAAAGAACTAAAACATAATTTCTTCTTGTATGAAGTGATTTCCTATTGTTTATGTGTCAACTTAGTCTCAGTCAGAGCATTTTGTCTTCAATTCTTGTTCCCTGTATTTGTTTCCTACACACTTTTAGAAAACATCCTAAAGTGTATAAATCAACATCAACTCTTAAAAGATATTCTGTAAAGTCATCGAATTGATGCTTTCACCGAACTCGGTCAATGAATGGAAGATAGGGGTAGGACCCCTAACTTACTTCCGAGATACTCAAAAGTGTCCCTTGGTAGTGGCTTGGTGAAGATATTTGCTATTTGTTCCTTTGTGCTAACATGCTCCAACACCACTTTCTTCTCTTGAGCTTCTTCTTTAAGATAATGATATTTGATAGAGATGTGCTTTGTCTTAGAGTGCGTAACAGGATTCTTTGAAATGTTTATGGCACTAGTATTGTCACAAAATATAGTTACTGGCTCGGTAACTTGCTCATTTATACCTTCCAATAGTTGTTTGATCCATGCTATGTTGGTACAATTCAATGCTATAGCAACGTATTCAGCTTCTACTATTGACTATGAAACACATCCTTGTTTCTTGCTAAGCCAACTCACTAGTCTTTCTCCTAAAAAGAAAGCTCCTCCACTTGTGCTTTTTCTGTCATCAATATTGTCTGCCCAATCAACATCAGTATAAACTTTTAAATCAAAAAAATTTCCTTTCTGATATACTAAGCCATAATCCTCAGTGCCTTTCAAGTATCTGAAAATTCTCTTGATTGTTGTCATGTGTGTTTCCTTAGGATCTGCAAAGAATCTTGCAACTATACCTACTGCATGTGCTATATCTGGCCTGCTGTGAACAACATATTGTAGCTTTCCAATCATGGATCGGTAAAGTGTCTCATCAATAGATGCATATTCATCATTCTTTGATAATTTACAGTTGGTAGTCATAGGAGTACTTACTAGTTTTGAATCCTCCATTCCAAATTTCTTCAAGATTTCCTTTATGTACTTGGATTGAGTAATGAAAATCTCATCTTTTATTTGCAGTATTTGTAAACCTATAAAATACTTTATCTCACCGATTAATGACATCTCAAATTCTTTCTTCATTTTATTTCCAAAGTTCTTGCATAGAGAGTCATTTCCACAAAAGATAATATCATCAACAAATATGGTTGAGATCAGTATTCCATTTTCATCATTCTTCATGTACATGTTATTGTTTTCACTTGTTCTTATAAAACCAATCTTGATTAAATAAGAGTGCAATATTTCATACCATGCTCTAGGTGCTTGTTTCAAACCATATAAAGTTTTGTTCAATTTACATACCTGATCTTTATTCTTGTAAGCAGCATATGCCAACAATGTTCTTACTCCTTCAAGTCTTGCCACAGGTGCAAAAGTCTCACCATAATCAATTCCTTCTTCTTGGGCATAACCTTTGCAAACTAGTCTTGCTTTATTTCGAATGACCTCACCTTTTTCATTCAGCTTGTTTCTGAAAATCCACTTTGTACCGATTACATTTTTGTCCTTCAGTCTTGGGACCAGCGTCCATGTGTCATTCTTCTTGATTTGATCAATCTCTTCTGTCATGGCATTTATCCAATCTTCACTGTTAAATGCCTCTTTCACTATCCTCAGTTCAAATTCAGATATCAGACATGTGTTCTGTCTCAATTTGTTCTGTGTCATCACTGGATCATCCTTATCTCCTATAATCTGACTTGATTCATGATGTCTTCTGACATACTTGGCTAATACAGGCTCGGTAGGTTCTGTATGATCTTCTTCATCACTCGGTAACTGGATATTCTCTTCATTTTCTTCAACAGTTCTCTCGGTAAGACTTGTCGATTGAAAAATAGACAAATTCATCATAATCTTCTGGTTCCTTGGAATTTCCTTCATCATTCCTTTCTAAAATTCTATTCGGTAGCCTGCATTGTTTAGCTGTGCTACACTCAACAAATTGTATTTCAAACCTTCAACCCAATAAACATCATTGCATGTTGCATTGTCAAGAGGTGTTATAGATCCTTTACCTTTTATCGGACATGGTGCATCATTACCAAATCTTACATAGTCTGCATCATAATCTTCTAATGTAACAAATTTGTGTTTATCACCTATCATGTGATGTGAGCATCCACTACCTATGATCCAAGAATCATTAGTATTTATGTGAGATATTAGGGATTTTTCTTCATACCTTTCTTCATCTGATCCATCTTTGATAGCCACATAAACTACTTCATTTGTATCAATTTCATCTGATTTATCATCATTTGATTCCTCATCAGCTATTAGGCATGACTTTCTATCTCTTCTTCTGAAGTCTCAGCATCCTCTGTAATGATTATCTTTCTATTTGTCATCTCGGTAATCTCTCTTTTCAGTAGAATCTTTGTCAGGACAGTTAGAAGCCATATGTCCTATCTTATCACAATTGAAACATTTCAAAGGTAGTTTTCCTTTATACTTACCTTTGCCTCTCGGTAACCTTCTGGCTAATAATGCTTCAAACTCTTCTTGCTTTCTGATTTCCTCATACAGTTTGTGCACTTTTTCCATGTTCTTGCGAAATTTTTCACTTGCTCCACTGTAATCCCCTTTAGTGTACTTACTCATTCTATCATTGTAATCATTAGATTCACCAATATGAAAAGAACTAAATGTAGACTCAACTTTATTTACCGATGGCCCACTATTATCAAAATTACTTAACTCAAATGCATGTAGCTTACCAATAGTAGCATCTAAAGAAACTGACATATTGGGTACAGACCTCAATTCATTGATTGTAGAGACTCGGATTGCATAAGCTGGTAGAAGGGTTCTTAACAACTTACTTGTTATATCTTTTTCTTCAATATTTCCACCTGCTCCTTTGATTTGATTGACAATCTCCTTTAGTCTTGTACTGTACTGGGTTATGTTCTCACCTTCATTCATCCTCATAGATTCAAGTTGTCCTCTTAGACTATCCACTTTTTCTCTTTGAACATGTTCATCTCCACTATACACGGATATGAGCTTGTCCCACATTGCCTTTGCATCATTGTAGCCTTCTAGATCATTAAACTCTGAGTCGGTCAATGCAGATGTTATTTCAATCATTGCTTGAATATGTTCTTGCTTTGCCTTTATCTCTTCCATTGTCAATGGATAGGTGCTCGGTGTAATGAAATCATTCTCCAGATAATATACAGCATATTCTCCAACTCCTGATAGGTGTAGCTTCATCCTTTTCTGCCATGTAGAGAAACTTGACTTGTTCAGCTTCTGTGCATCTCTCTTATACATCTTTGATTCTTTGCCTCAAGTACCTTTAAACTTTTCTTCCGGAGTCCAAAGCTCCGATACCAATTGATAGTTTTGATACTTAATGTTAGGTACAGATGCTAAGCTAATAAGATGAGAGGGGGGGTGAATCATACAAACTTATTCTTCCATAAAAACAACAAATTCAACCTCGGTAACATATACTTCAGCAATATAACCAAAACTGCTAAACATGCAAACTCATAAGCATATAAACATCATAACACTCATAACACCAGATTTAACATGGAAACCCAAATAGGGAAAAAGCAATGTGGGATTTCAAACCCACTAAGAAATATACTCTGCTAAAGTATGCTCGGTTAAAACCAAATCCTGTTAAAGATTACAAACACATTGCTAGATGTGACCCGGTTAAGGGATTTCCCTCAGATCTGTTAGGATCTTCACCTTGTTAGAAGTGACCTTGTTAAAGGATTTCAAACACTCAATCAAAATGTCACCTTGCTAGAGGGTTTTACAAATAAGAGTGTTAAGTCCACTCGGTTAAGAGATTTTCTATCACTTTACAAAATAATAGTAATAAAAATCTATCTGCAACTTCACATCTAAAATGCTAAAGCAGATTCTTATTTGCTCAATACAATTTAGTCATAGGACTAATCTTGTCCATCTGCTGGGCTCTATACTCTATTATTCAAACAAGTCTTCAAGCTTTTGTGCTCGGTAATCACTATGTAGCATCCTTGTGCATACACTTGCCCACATACATTGTTTATCAATAGTTCCTTATTTATAAACAATTTGCCAACCACTTAATCTCCTTGATCACATATCCAATGATCAATCATAGCCATCAGATCTTCAAACTTGACCAGGTTCAACGTATCCTTCGATCTGAAAATGTTTTACCCCACCTTGTAACTTGCATACATTTCTTGGAACTTGTGCTAGGGTATTGCGGTTCAATCTGCGCTGTAGATCTTCCTGTCGATTTTTCTTTTCCATAGATTCTTTAACAAACTTCATGCATGACATACCAATCATTTAATCATAACCAGCTCATGAGATTCCTTTATTAAATAATGCTTTTATTCGTTCAATGCATTATGTTATTACTCGGTTGCAACTCGGTAAATACTGAAATTCACTCGGTAGACATACCGCCTTCATTAACTGCTAGCGATAACCTTAGGGTTTACCAACTAGGTTCCTTAGGGTTTACCAACTAGGTTCTTTGCTTGATAACATGGTATAGTATTAACCTTACAATCAATAACATATGTAGGTTATCAAAACAATCTAAACATCATGATCTCATCATTGTCTAACTCGGTAATAGTTGCCCATTTGAATAACTTATTCCTCCCCTTATTCATCACATTCTTTTTGTGTCTTTTACCGACATCTTTATACTCACCAATTCATACTTCTCAAGATATGGCAACATCATACTAAATTAGAAAATCAATTTCTTGACATTAATGACAAAATAATAATATTAAGACAATAAACATCCTTAATCATTTATATCCATAACAACCTTCTCAATATCCTTATTGAAATGCCAACAATCTCCCTTGTCTGTTATAATGCCAATAGGACCCTTTACCTATTTATGAACAAGGTGAATCCTCAAAGACCAAAGGAGGTGCCAAAGTAAATTATACTTATACCAGTAATGATAACGTCATCAACATGATTGAGCCTTCCCAATCTTAATATTGCAATGTGATTATATTCCAAGATAAACAAAATGAATCATGATATGCAAGAGCTATGACTCATTCTCAAAAGAAAGTCAGTCTCTAAGGAGCTAGTTCTTCAACTCTGTCTCAAGCAACATCAAACCTACCAACCTCGTCAAACAAACAAAAAGAATCAACATTTGATAAATTTAAAAGACTAACTTCAACATCATCCTCTGGATATAGCATTATTGAACAATTGAAAAGGACAAATGCTCAAATCTCAATCTTTGTGTAGCGTAGAAATTAGGAATCATTAAAACAAGTAGATCAAATCAAAACATTAAACATGATAACTCAATCAAAGAAATACTCATTGCAATGAACCTAATTCCAAAGCACATTCAATAGAGGTATGGAAACAAAGCATTCAACAGAAAACATTATGCAAACCAGATTCAAGATTGAATAATCCTTCCATGCGGCTCCATTGTTGTTCTTTCCTCTTCAATAGTTTTGTGGATCTCACCTACAAGTGCTCACACAATTGAAAGCAAAAAGGCTCAAGAGTACTAGAAACGAAGGTTCGGTAGAAATTCGAAATTCATGAAGGATTTGATTGAAGAAAACATCCAATTTATAGAGAAATCGGAGAAATGGACAAATTAGCATGAAAGAGATTCGAATAGAAATTCAAATCAATAATAGCAAAATTATGACATATCCATGACAAATTGCTATGCAAGGCTTATGACAATTCATGACAAATTTCTATGTCAAGAATTTATGACATTTTATGACAAATTCATGACAAATTCTATGACACATTTCTATGTCAAGAATTTTATGACAAATTCTATGACAAATTTCTATGTCATTGCCATAAATTTAGGAGAGAAATAGGAGGAAATTTAAGAAAATTAGAAAATTAGAGAAAATTAGAAAATAATGAAAATAGGAAATTAGAAATTGAAAGAAATTAGAAATTAGGATTTAGTGAATTAATTAATAATTTTTCATTTATTAATCAATTCACAAAGAGGAATAATTAGACAATTTTAATTGTAATAAGGAAACTTAGGATAAATAAGTAATTTATTTAATCCTAAAGGAAGAAATGACAAATTAGGTTAAATGATTGATTCATGAAACCCTAGAAGACGAATTAGAAATGCGAGGATGATAATTAGGTCTATAATTGACTTGATCATGATTTGATTTGATAAATGACCAATGCGACAAAATGATTTGATTGATAGATGCGCCAATTGACGAGGAACAATGATAAATTGATCCAAATTGACATAATTGAGATAGATAACGATCGATGACAAATCGGTCGCAAAATGAAAAAATTGACAAAATAGATTGCAAGATGACAAGATTAGACATGACCACGATCGATGACAAATCGATCGCAAAATGACAAGATTGAAGGATTGATGATAAATCGACAAGATTGATAAACCGATTGCCAAATGATAAGATTGAAAACAGGACAAAACCCTAATTAGGATTGACGATGTCCAAAATGATAAGATTGATAGGAGGAAAAAACCCTAATTAGGATTGACGATGTCCAAAATGATGACAAATGAATACGCACATTGATGCGACAGGGTAAAATCGATCAAAATCATGACTGAATATTGTTGTCGACAAGACCAAATTCAAGGATGAGATGATTGAAGAATATAGAAGAATGACTCGATGTTCGCAAATGATAAAGACCAAGTGCGTGACATAGGAGAAATGTTAATGCGATGCAAAAACCTAAAATGAGGCAATGCGCAAATGTTAAAGTATGACCTTGCAAGCGTTGACCATTTTTGGGTGTCTACACTTTGAATTACTAAAAATCTCTTCTACTCACAAAGAGATCCTGGACAACACCTTTCTCACCACTAATGTTCCAAAAGATTTAGACATTGATCGGTTTCAATCCATGGTGGGTCATTTGACTTCACCTCACTATCTAACCTTCTCTGAAGAAGATGACAACTCGCTAAATCATCCACATAACCAGCCATTTCACATTGAAGCCATGATCCATAAACACAGAGTTAAACGTGTTTTGATAGATGGAGGCACGAGGTTGAATATCTGTACTTACAGTCTTCTTACACAACTAGAATTTTCTGAAAATATCATTGATCCAAGCAAGAAAATAACAATTAAAGCCTATGATGAAAAGGAAAGGACCTCTAAAGGTCTAGTATCATTACCAATCAGGGTGGGACCTATAGAAAGAGATGTCCTTTTCTAGGTACTTGATCTTCCTCTGTCATACAATATCTTACTAGGTAGGTCATGGATTCATGAAATGAAGGCAGCTCCATCAACATAGCATCAATGCTTAAAATTTCCATATAATGGAATTCAAGTTAGTATTCCTGTTGATACAAATGTCACCTGTAATGCATTGACAAAAGGTGTCGATACCTTTGTGCCTCATAATAGAGCAGCCTCTACAAATGAAAATCTAGAAACACTGATGAAAGACTTAGAAAAGAAATTGAAGATTACAAATACCGGCATGGATTGCTACAAGATAGAACCGATACTTTCATTAGTCTCTCTCCCTCCATCACCAAAACAATTAGGAAAACCATCAGATGATATGAGAACACACACTTCAGCTCTGAATATCATATATGATGGTCTTTTTGTATAGTCTTCTACTTCCCTGGCAGATGAAATAGAAGAGGATGCAGTTCTTAAATGGATTTTCAAGGAAGATAGTCAAAACGAGGAAGTGCGGCATTGTGAGATTTCCTCAACCCAATATGGTCTTGGCTACAAGATGATTCAACGCATGGGATATTTAGGTACTGGTCCTCTTGGAAAACATCAAGAGGGTTTAATTGAACCAATTCAGCTGCAAACAAAATCCACAAATGATAAAGTTGGACTGGGATACAATCCAAGAAAAACATCAGACCAAAAACATGTTTCTAAGATTAAGTGGAAGAAAAAGATGTTGCCTTCAACATTACAAGAAGTAAACACTCAAAAACTTCAAGACAACTATGAAATAGAACAAGAGGAACTAGCAATCAAGAGAGAAGAAATAGTCAATGCTCAAGTTCTGACGGTATCAGCTACAACACTACAAGAAGTAGAAGTCCCGGAAGATATAAAAGAGGAAGTAGAAAGAATCAGGGAATTGTTTACACCGCTGAAAATTCTAGTCACATACACTGGTAGGCAACAAGTAGAAGATTTAGAGACTGACTCAAATGAGTATGAATGGGGTCTAGATCACCTCTCAGATACATCCAGTACAAAAACTCTAGAAGAGACTAGCAGTATCACAGATGATACTCAAGAGTTGATGCGCATAAAACTAGAAAAGGAGATATAGGAAATTAGACTAAAAAGACAACCAAACTATGAACAAGGGTTGAAGGAAGGAAGAATACCAGAAATTTTTTCATCTATTATATACCCCTCTAATAAAACAAAACAAATTAGATATAGCACTACATAGGAAGAATTGGAAGCTACAGAAGCAGACCCAGTCATCAATCCAGAGGAAGCTGAATGGAGTAGATGACAAGGGAATCACAGAAACATCAAGATCATATCAATTGGTGTGTTGGATACAAATGATAAATGAGCCAGATCTTGAAGGAACTTGCAGCATTAAAGATGTTGGTGTTGATACCATACACATACTCACTAAATCACTTGAAGAAGACTCGGAAACTTCATCCGATGACTCTAATGACTCTAACAACAGTCCTATTCTTGACAATATCTACTCAACATCCAACTCTGAATCATCTGATGTAAATGATGAAAATTTGTCTACTGATCTTATTGATGTCAAGCCACGATATGAAGTCCAGTCTAGCATAGAGAACGATGCTACAACCATATCTATTGGATCAAGTCAACTAAATATTAACGTGCACTTTAATAATCATGTTCTGACTCTTTCTGGTCTCGAGACATTTACGCAAGGTATCTTTCTGGAACTCGACTTTTTGATCCACAGTTGTGATGACAATACCGTGAACTCCCTCAAACCTGTCCAAAATTTATCCTTAGTACATCCAGAACTAATTGACTATACTTTACAAGACCAACCCATGAATATAATTACTTTTGCCAATGACTATATGCTAGCCTATTACCTAAACACGGTTGAACGCATGTACTCTTCCATCAGTGAACAGGGTGAAAACATGATTGAAATAGATATCAAGTATCTTAGTCGCAAAAATAAGAAAAATAAGAATAAAAGATCTAACGGCGAAAACCACATCGTGGCGGCGTCAGAATCTAAAAAAGAGAAAATAAAGGATGTACCTTGTTGGCATTTGGCATTATAACAGACAATGGGAGATTGTTGGCATTTCAATAAGGATATTGAGAAGGTTGTTGATGATTATGGATATAACTGATTAAGGATGTTTATTGTCTTAATATTATTATTTTGTCATTGATGTCAAGAAATTGATTTTCTAATTCAGTATCATGTTGCCATATCTTGAGAAGTATGATTTGATGAGTATAAAGATGTCGGTAAAAGACACAAAAAAAATATGATGAATAAGGGGATGAATAAGGTATTCAATGGGAAACTATTACCGAATCAGACAATGATGAGATCATGATGTTTAGATTGTTTTAACATCATACATATGTTGTAAATTGTAAGGTTAATACTATACTATGTTACCAAGCAAAGAGCCTAGTCGGTAAACCCTAAGGTTATCGCTATCGGTTAATGAAGGCAAAATGTATACCGAGTAAAGTTTAGTATTCATCGAGTTGTTACCGAATTGTTACCGAGTTGTAACAGAATACATTAAATGGTTACATGCATTATTTAATGAAGGAAGCTGATGAGCTGGAACTCATTAAATGATTGGTATGTCGTGCATGAAGTTTGTTAATGAATCTATGGTAAAGGAAAATTGGCATGAAGATCTACAACGCAGATTGAACCGCATTACCCTAGCACAAGCTCCAAGAAATGTATGCAAGTTCCTAGGCAGGGTAAAACATTTTTCAGATCAAAGGATACATTGAAACTGGACAAGTTTGAAGATCTGAAGGCTATGATTGATCATGGGAAGTGTGATCAAGGAGATTAAGCGGTTGGCTAATTGTTTATAAATAGGGAACTGTTGATAAATGATGTATGCGGCCAAATGTATGCACATGGATGCTACATAGTGACTACCGAGCACAAAAGGTTGAAGACCTGTTTGAATAATAGAGTATAGAAGCCTAGCAGATGGACAAGATTAGTTCTATGTCTAGATTGTATTGAGCAAATAAAAAACTGCTTTAGCATTTTAGATGTGAAGTTGCAGATAGATTTTTATTACTGTTATTTTGTGAAAGTGATAGAAAATCTCTTAACTGAGTGGACTTAACAGTCTTATTTGTAAAACCCTCTAGCAAGGTGACATTCTGATTGAGTGTTTGAAATCCTTTAACAAGGTCACTTCTAACAAGGTGAAGATCCTAAGAGATCTGAGGGAAATCCTTTAACCGGGTCACATCTAGCAATGTGTTTGTAATCTTTAACAGGATTTGCTTTTAACCGAGCATACTCTAGAAGAGTATATTTCTGTAGCGTCCTAAAATTGCGACACTTGCAATTTTGACTGCATTTGGGTCTTCACGATGGCGACGCAACGTTGAACCTGAATGGAGACCCCGAAACCTACTTGCAACACCAAAAACTGCATTTTTCTGCATCCTGGCCTGATCCCTCCTTGCACCCTGCTGCCCCGGGAGGTGGGACCATGGCGCCCAGTGCCCTGGTCCTTCAGGACTAGGGCACCTAGTGCCCTGGTCCCCCAGGACCATGGCGCTCAGCGCCCTGGTCCCTGGCCCTATTTTGGGCCCGGTCTCTTTTGGGCATCGGGTCTTTAAGTTTGCAATTCGGGAAATAATGTTTCCTGGTCGGCCTAAGGTCGGGAAAATTAGTCTCTCAACCCTAATTGACAAGTATATAAACTACTTTTCCTCTCCTAGAAAGGAAGGAAGAAAATAAGCAAAGAGCAAGACGCGGAAGCAATATTCAAACATTCAAACATTCAAGCATTCCAGCATTCCTTCAAGCAATTGAGCATTCTAAGTCTCCATTCAAGGCTAAGTGTTGCATTCAAGACAAGGATTCAACCATTGAAGAGAAGATCACATACAACATACAACATACTACATACATTACACCTTCGCATGTAAGAATACAAACATTCTTACAACAAGGTATCAGTACTTGTTTACATTACAAACATTTACATTTACAGCATTCTCATTTCTTGGTTAATTCCAAAACTGGGGTTTGACCTAAAGGCAAACCCCTAATCCCTAACCCCCCAATCGTCCTCTCTTTTCTGTGTGTAGGTTGTAGGTATGCGGCTGTAATTGAAGATTTGGAATCGTTGTGCAGAGGCGAACAGATCCACCTTCGTTTCGCAGATTTTTCGAAGGATTGTGTGCACGCCGGGTGCCATCGTCCTGTCAAATTTCGCTCAAATTTGCAGAACAGCACCGTCTCGACATTTTACTACTAATTCCAGGTCCGCAGCTTCATCCCATATCCCTATCTCTATTTACAAGAAAATCTTTCTTGCTTCTACAGACATTCCTAGTTCAATCATTCTATCTATATTCTTTACAAAAGAGCGTATCCTTGATGTCTTAACCCTTGAAACTCATTTAGAATCCAATCCTGCATTGTGTGGGATTGGATCTTGTGGGTTTAAACCCCTCTTTTGAATGTAAAGTCTCTCCTAAGTGAAAACCATCAACCCTAGTGACCTCCCTTCTCTCTCCTTGGAGTTGGGGAGGGGAGAACAACTAAGGTTCGATTTTTCTGCTTTACAATTTCTTAGTGGGTCCGAAATCCCACAGTGGTTTTTCCCTATTTGGGTTTCCACGTTAAATCTGGTGTTATGAGTGATATGATGTTTATATGCTTTTGAGTTTGCATGTTTAGTAGTTTTGGTTATATCACTGAAGTATATGTTACCAAGGTTGAATCTGATGTTTTTATGGAAGATTAAGTTTGTATGATTCACCCCCCCTCTCATCTTGTTGGCTATTGGATCTGTACTTACATTAAGTATCAAAACTATCAATTGGTATCAGAGATTTGGACTCCAGAAGAAAAAGTTTAAAGGTACTTGAGGCAAAGATCCAAACATGTATAAGAGGAATGCACAGAAGCTGAACAAGTCAAGTTTCTCTACATGGCAAAAAAGGATCAAGTTGCACCTATCAGGAATTGGAGAATATGTTGTATATTATCTGGAGAATGATTTCATCACACCGAGCACCTATCCATTGACTATGGAAGAAATAAAGGCAAAGCAAGAACATATCCAAGCAATGATTGAAATAACATCTGCATTGACCGACTCAAAGTTTAATGATCTAGAAGGCTGCAATGATGCAAAGGCAATGTGGGACAAGCTCATATCTGTATATGGTGGTGATGAACATGTTCAAAGAAAAAAAGTAGACAGTCTAAGAGGACAACTTGAATCTATGAGGATGAATGAAGGTGAGAACATAACCCAGTACAATACAAGACTAAAGGAGATTGTCAATCAAATCAAAGGAGCATGTGGAACTATTGAAGAAAAGGATATAACAAGTAAGTTGTTAAGAACCCTTCTACCGGCTTATGCAATCCGAGTCTCTGCAATCAATGAATTGAGGTCTATACCTAATATGCCAGTTTCTTTAGATGCTACTATTGGTAAGCTACATGCATTTGAGTTAAGTAACTTTGATAACAGTGGATCTTCGGTAAATAAAGTTGAATCTGCATTTAGTTCTTTTCATCTTGATGAATCTAATGATTACAATGAAAGAAAGTACAAGTAATTTGAAGGAGATCACAGTGGAGCAAGTGAAAGATTTCATAAGAAAATGGAAGAAGTACATAAACTATATGAGGAAATCAGAAAGTAGGAAGAGTTTGAAGCACTATTAGCCAGAAAGTTATCGAGAGGCAAAGGTAAGTATAAAGGAAAACTACCTTTGAAATGTTTCAATTGTGATAAAATAGGACATATGGCTTCTAACTATCCTAACAAAGATTCTATTGAAAAGAGATATTACCGAGATGACAGACAGAAAGATAATCATTACAGAGGACACCGAGACTTCAGAAAAAGAGATAGAAAGACATGCTTAATAGCCGATAAGGAATCCAATGATGATAAATCAGATGAAATTGATACAAAAGAAATAGTTTATGTGGCTATCAAAGATGGATCAGATGAAGAAAGGTATGAAGAAAAACCCCTAATATCTCACATAAATATTAATGATTCTTGGATCATAGATAGTGGATGCTCACATCATATGACAGGTGATAAACACAAGTTTGTTATGTTAGAAGATTATGATGGAGGCTATGTAAGATTTGGTAATGATGCACCATGTCCAGTAAGAGGTAAAGGATCTATAACACTTCTTGACAATGCAAGATGCAATGATGTTTATTGGGTTGAAGGTTTGAAATACAATTTGTTGAGTGTAGAACAACTAAACAATACAGGTTACCGAATAGAATTTCATAAAGGAATTGTCAAAGTTCATGAAAAGCATGGAAAGTTAGCTGCTACCGGGACACAAATAAAAGGTAATACATTTCACCTTGACTCAACTCGGAACAAGTGTCTGTATGCAAAGATAGATGATACCTGGTTATGGCATAAAAGGTTTTGTCATGTAAATTTTGATAATCTGATCAAAATAAGTAAGAAGCATCGAGTAAGAGGTCTACCGAGTTTGGAAAATCCTAAGAATGCTATGTGCCAAGGATGTCAGATGGGTAAAATGACAAGATCAAGCTTTAGAAGTAAGTCCTACACCTCTAAGGGAATTTTAGATCTTGTGCACACTAATCTTTGTGGTCCTATGAAAGTTCAAAGTTATTATGGTGACAAATATTTCATATTATTTGTGGATGATTACTCAAGGATGATGTCAGTAATGTTTTTAAAAGAAAAATCAAAAGCTTTTCAAATGTTTAAATGCTACAAGGAAAGAGTTGAAAATGAAACAGGAAGACAACTAAAATGCCTTAGATCAGATAGAGGAGGAGAGTTCACATTTGATGAGTTCAATTTATTCTACAATGATCATGGTATTAAAAGACAAGTCTCTACACCGAGAACTCCACAACAAAATGGAATTGTTGAGAGAAGAAACAGATCTATTGTGGATTGTGTCAGATCCTTGATGATTGAAAAGAAAGTGCCATAAAATTTTTGGAGGGAAGCAATAAGTACAGCAGTTTACACCCTAAACCGAGTATAACTGAAGAAAGGTACTTTGAAGACACCATATGAAATCTGGTATGACAAGAAACCTAATGTAAGTTATTTTAAAATCTTTGGAAGTAGATGCTATGTATACAAAGATGATAGAAATGGCAAGTTTGATCAGAAAAGTGAAGAAGGAACATTTCTAGGTTATTCTTCTAGACGCAAAGCATTTAAATGTCTGATCAAATCATCTAACAAAATAGTAGAAAGTGAAAATATGAAAATTGATGAATTTGCAGAAAGAAATGATGAAGGAAATTCCAAAGAACCAAAAGATTATGATGAATTTGTCTATGTTCAACCGACAAGTCCTACCGAGAAAACTGTTGAAGAAAATAAAGAGAATATCTAGTTACCAAGTGATGAAGAAGGTCATACAGAGCCTACCGAGCCTGTATTAGCCAAGTATGTCAAAAGACATCATGCACAAAGTCAGATTATAGGAGATAAGGATGATGCAGTGATGACAAGGAACAAACTGAGACAGAACACGTCTGATATCTGAATTTGAACCGAGAATAGTGAAAGAGGCATTTAACAGTGAAGATTGGATAAATGCTATGACAGAAGAGATTGATCAAATCAAGAAGAATGACACATGGACACTAACCCCAAGACCGAAGGACAAAAATGTAATCGATACAAAGTGGATTTTTAGAAACAAGTTAAATGAAAAAGGTGAGGTCATTCGAAATAAAGCAAGACTAGTATGCAAAGGTTATGCTCAAGAAGAAGGAATTGATTATGGTGAAACTTTTGCACCCGTGGCTAGACTTGAAGGAGTAAGAACATTGTTGGCATATGCTGCTTTCAAAAACTTCAAGGTATATCAAATGGATGTCAACTCTGCATTTCTGAATGGAATATTAGAAGAAGAAGTTTTTATTGAACAACCTAAAGGATTTGTTGAAGACAAGAGTAAAGATCAGGTATGTAAATTGAACAAAGCATTATATGGTCTGAAACAAGCACCTAGAGCATGGTATGAAAGATTGCACTCTTATTTGATTAAGATTGGTTTTATAAGGACAAGTGAGAACAACAATATGTACATGAAGAATGATGAAAATGGAATACTGATCTCAACCATATTTGTTGATGATATTATATTTTGTGGAAATGACTCTTTATGCAAGAACTTTGGAAATGAAATGAACAAAGAATTTGAGATGTCATTAATCGGTGAGATAAAGTATTTTATAGGTTTACAGATACTGCAAATGAAAAATGAGATTTTCATTACTCAATCCAAGTACATAAAGGAAATCTTGAAGAAATTTGGAATGGAAGATTCAAAACCAGTAAGTACTCCTATGACTACCAACTATAAATTATCAAAAAATGATGAATCTGCATCTGTTGATGAGACACTTTACCGATCCATGATTGGAAAGCTACAATATGTTGTTCACAGCAGACCAGACATAGCATATGCAATAGGTATAGTTGCAAGATTCTCTACAGATCCCAAGGAAACACACATGGCAACAATCAAAAGAATTTTTAGATACTTGAAAGGCACCGAGGATTATGGCTTAGTATATCAGAAAGGAAATGATTTTGATTTAAAAGTTTATACTGATGTTGATTGGGCAGGCAACATTGATGACAGAAAAAGCACAAGTGGAGGAGCTTTCTTTTTAGGAGAAAGACTAGTGAGTTGGCTTAGCAAGAAACAAGGATGTGTTTCACAGTCAACAGCTGAAGCCGAAAACATTGATGCAGCATTGAATTGTACCAACATAGCATGGATCAAACAACTATTGGAAGGTATAAATGAGAAAGTTACCGAGCCGGTAACTATATTATGTGACAATACTAGTGCCATTAACATTTCAAAGAATCCTATTATGCACTCTAAGACAAAGCACATCTCTATCAAATATCATTATCTTAGAGAAGAAGCTCAAGAGAAGAAAGTGGTGTTGGAGTATGTTAGCACAAAGGAACAAATAGCAGATATCTTCACCAAGCCACTACCAAGGGACACTTTTGAATATCTCAGAAGTAAGTTAGGGGTCCTACCCCTATCTTCTACTCACTGACTGAGTTCGGTGAAAGCATCAATTCGATGACTCTATCGAATATCTTTTAAGAATTGATGCTGATTTACACACTTTAGGATGTTTTCTAAAGGTGTGCAGGAAACAGTGCAGGATACAATACAGGAAACAAGAATTGAAGACAAAATGCTCTGACTAAGACTAAGTTGACACATTACAGCAGGAATTCACTTCATACAGGAAGAAATTATGTCTTAATTCTTTACTTTTTGGAATTTTTGTCAAAGGGGGAGAAGACTGGAGAAGAAGACTGGAGAAGACTGAAAAAAAAAGCCAGAAAAGAAAGACTCAGAAAAGAGGAGAAGTCTAATGTATGGGGGAGAATTCTGATGATAGGAAGAGAGCATTTTAGAATCTCACAAACAACTCATAGCAATTCGAATCAGTTAGGTCAAATCAATTGGTTTTGCCATCAATACCAAAGGGGGAGATTGTTGGCATTTGGCATTATAATAGACAATGGGAGATTGTTGGCATTTCAATAAGGATATTGAGAAGGTTGTTGATGATTATGGATATAACTGATTAAGGATGTTTATTGTCTTAATATTATTATTTTGTCATTGATGTCAAGAAATTGATTTTCTAATTAAGTATGATGTTACCATATCTTGAGAAGTATGATTTGATGAGTATAAAGATGTCAGTAAAAGACACAGAAAGAATATGATGAATAAGGGGATGAATAAGGTATTCAATGGGCAACTATTACCAAGTCAGACAATGATGAGATCATGATGTTTAGATTGTTTTAACATCATACATATGTTGTAAATTGTAAGGTTAATACTATACTATGTTACTGAGCAAAGAACCTAGTCAGTAAACCCTAAGGAACCTAGTCGGTAAACCCTAAGGTTATCACTATCGGTTAATGAAGGCGAAATGTCTACCGAGTTGTTACCGAGTTGTAACTGAGCTATAACAGAATACATTAAATGGTTACATGTGTTATTTAATGAAGGAAGTTGATGAGCTAGAACTAATTAAATGATTGGTATGTCGTGCATGAAGTTTGTTAATGAATCTATGGTAAAGGAAAATCGACATGAAGATCTACAGCGCAGATTGAACCGCATTACCCTAGCACAAGTTCCAAGAAATGTATGCAAGTTCCTAGGCAGGGTAAAATGTTTTTCAAATCAAAGGATACATTGAACCTGGACAAGTTTGAATATCTGATGGCTATGATTGATCATGGGAAGTGTGATCAAGGAGATTAAGCGGTTGGCAAATTGTTTATAAATAGGGAACTGTTGATAAATGATGTATGCGGGCAAATGTATGCACAGGGATGCCACATAGTGATTACCGAGCACAGAAGCTTGAAGACCTATTTGAATAACAGAGTATAGAAGCCCAGCAGATGGACAAGATTAGTTCTATATCTAGATTGTATTGAGCAAATAAGAATATTCTTTAGCATTTTAGATGTGAAGTTGCAGATAGATTTTTATTACTGTTATTTTGTGAAAGTGACAGAAAATCTCTTAACTGAGTGGACTTAACAGTCTTATTTGTAAAACCCTCTAGCAAGGTGGCATTCTGATTGAGTGTTTGAAATCCTTTAACAAGGTCACTTCTAACAAAGTGAATATTCTAACAGATCTGAGGGAAATCCCTTAACCGGGTCACATCTAGCAATGTGTTTGTAATCTTTAATAGGATTTGCTTTTAACCGAGAATACTCTAGAAGAGTATATTTCTTAGTGGGTCTGAAATCCCATAGTGGTTTTTCCCTATTTGGGTTTCCACGTTAAATCTGGTGTTATGAGTGATATGATGTTTATATGCTTTTGAGTTTGCATGTTTAGCAGTTTTGGTTATATCACTGAAGTATATGTTACCGAGGTTGAATCTGATGTTTTTATGGAAGATTAAGTTTGTATGATTCACCTCCCCCCTCTCATCTTGTTGGCTATTGGATCTGTACTTACATTAAGTATCAGAACTATCATACCTAAGGGTGAAAATCTCTCTCAAGTGACTGAAGGTGAGATACTTGATATATTGCCAAGTCACTTCCAAGAGAGATCTTCTATATTGATTGAGCCAACTTAGCCAGTGAACATTGGGAGTCAAGAGACACCACACATCATTTATGTAGCTCAATCATTATTAGCGAAAGAATTGAAAGATTTCACTCATCTCTTTTCAGAAAAGAAGATCAATTTTGCATGGACATACTCTGATATGTTAGGCCTCGATCCTAATCTTATCATGCATCATCTTTCTATCACACCAGGAGTTAAACTAGTCAAGCAAAAACTCTGTAAGATGCACCCTCACATGGCACTACTAGTCAAAGCTGAGCTAGAAAAACTGTTTAAAGTTGGATTTATCAGAGCTATAGACTATGTGGAATGGATTTCAAACATAGTACCTGTGTCAAAGGTAGACAAATCTATTAGGGTTTGCACAGACTTCTGAGATCTCAACAAATCTTGTCCGAAAGATGACTTTCCATTACCAAACATTGATATGATAGTCGACATGACTGCTAGATATGAGATGTACTCACTAATGGATGGATTCTTCGGCTATAATCAGATCAAAATAGCCACTGAAGATTGAGAAAAGATAGCTTTCACCTGTGCATGGGGAACCTTTTGCTGGAATGTCATGCCATTTGGGCTGAAGAATGCAAGAGCAACTTATCAAAGAGCAGTAACAACTATATTTCATGATATGATACATAAGAATATGGAAGATTATGTTAATGAAACCTTAGTAAAGACTATGAAGAGATCCACGCATATACAAGAGCTAGGCCCTATACTAGATAGAATGGAAAAATTCAAACTCTGACTAAATCCAAAAAAGTGTGCATTTGGAGTGACATCTGGTGAACTACTTGGCTACATCATTTCAAAGAAGGGAGTCGAGGTTGATCCTGAGAAGGTCCAAGCTATAAAGGAAATATCATCTCGAAAGAACATTAGTAAAATGAGAAGTTTATAGGGACGTCTCCAATCAATCAGACGCTTCATTTCTCAGCTGGCAGACAAAGCTCAACCTTTCACAAAAGTATTGAGGAAAGGAGTAATATACAACTAGGATCGAGAATGTGAACAATATCTTCAGTAGATCAAAGAGTACCTATCTAATCCACCAATACTGATGTCGCCAATTTAGGTAAAACCATTTATCTTATACATATCAACCACTGATTCATCATTGGGGACACTTCTGGCACAACAGGATGAAAATAAAAAAGAGAGAGCTATATATTACATAAGCAGAACATTGGTGTCTTATGAAATGAACTACACCATAATAAAAAAAGTATGCTTGGCATTAGTCTTTGCATCACAAAATTTGAGACACTACATGTTAGCACATTCAATCAAGCTGGTGGCTAAAATCAATCCGCTCAAATATCTTCTCAACAAAGCAACACTTACAGGAAGATTGGCAAAATGGGTCATGATCCTTATAGAGTTTGATATTGAATATGTGGAACGCAAAGCCATAAAAGGACAGGTAATTGTAGATCAATTTGTTGAAGCTCCACTTGAAGACACTCAACTACTGCATATAGAGTTTCCAGATGAATTAATAATGCACCTTACTCAACAACCCTGGAAAATGTTCTTTGATGGATCTTTCACCCAAAATGGTTCTAGTGCTAGAATACTATTTATTACTCCTTAGAAGTATTCAATCCCAAAGTCTTATAAGATTTTGTTCCCTTGCACAAACAACATTGCAAAATATGAAGCTTTGGTAAATGGGATAAAGCTAGCTACATAATGGAAGGTTGCAGAATTACACATCTATGGAGATTCTCAGCTAATCATTAATCAAATCAATGATGCACTTCAGACTCGAGATGAGAAACTAATGCCTTATAAGAGGATAGTGGATGACCTCAAGAAATATTTTTCTTTTGTATCATTCCAACAAATCCCCAGATCCGCAAACAAAGCTGCAGATGCTATGGCCACCTTGGCGTCTATACCTGAGTTACAAGAATCCAATTTTTGCTTTGAATTCCTGGTGGAAGAGTTACATTACCCTACCTATGATTCTCCTGAGACCCAAATAGTTTGTTCTATTATTGGACATGACTCATCTCGATATAACCACATTTACTCTTATCTACGAGACCAAATTATCCCTAAAAATCTTACCCGTAATGAGAAAAGAAACCTAACCCAAAATGCTTCACAGTATGTTATCATTAATAATGATCTATTTAGATGAGGTTTGGATGGTACATTGCTTAGGTGTCTAGAAACTAAAGAGTCTAAACATGCATTATCAGAAGTCCATGAAGGTATTTGTAGATCTCATTCGAATGGACTTACTTTAGCTTGAAAACTACTAAGAGTTGGCTACTACTAGCCAAACATGGAGAAGGGCGCTATAAAGATCTCTAAAACTTGTGAGAAATGTCACCTACATGGAAATCTCATACATGCTCCAGCAAGGGATCTCATACCCTTCATCACACATTGGCCTTTCTAGCAATGGGCCTTTGATCTCATTGGTCAGATCTCTCCTACATCATCCAACGAACACAAGTTTATCATAACTACCAATGAGTACTACACTAAGTGGGTAGAAGTGGTTTCGCTCATCAAAGCAACTGGTAAACAAGTAGCTCTATTCATTCTAAACCATATCATTTGCATGTATGGGATATTTTCATCCATCGTGACTGACAATGGAGGACAATTCAAGAATAAAGATCTGAATGAGCTCTGTGACAAATTCAAAATTAGACAACATTGGTCATATGTATATTACCCTCAAGGTAATGGACAAGCTGAGGCATCCAACGAAAACTTGTTGACTATCTTACATAAAATAGTAAACAAATCTGGGAAGGATTGGCATCTACAGCTCAATCCTACATTATGGGCTTATAGAACAAGTATCAGAACACATACTGGGGCTACACCTTTCTCTTTGGTGTATGAGTCTGAAGTAGTATTACCTATTGAAGTATAAATACCATCTCTAAGAATTTCTTTGCAGGGTCTTGTTACTGATGAAGACTATAGGATATCTAGATTGCAAGAACTTGAATTGTTGGATGAACGTCGACAAGTGGCGTTTGATCATCTCAGGGTGTATCAAAAGAGAATTTCTAGAGGATATAACAAGAAGGTTCAACAAAGAGAATTTTAGGTTGGTGACCTAGTTCTGAGAGAAAATCTTAAAAATCAACAGTTTCGAGACAACAAAGGGAAGTTTGAACCCAACTGGATGGGTCCCTACATCGTTACTGTAGTATTTGGCTCTGGTGCCTATCAGCTCTCAACATCAGAAGGATAACAGCTCCGTGAACCGATTAATACCATCCATTTGAAGAAATTATTCACTTAGCATCATGTGCTCCAAGCAACCTGTACATCTGAAAAAGTCCTGAAAAAAAATTTTAAAAAATCATAAAAAGTCCTGAAAAAAAAATAAAATAAAAAAAGGAAAAAAAAATGCCCTGGTGAAAACTTTGTAAATAGGCACCTTGGTAAAAAAAAAAGAATTGCTGCCAAGCAGGTGAAAACCTATCAAAGAGGTGCCTCTTGTACTCAACACTCCATCTATCAACGCAACATTGGTATTTCCCGCTTTCATGTATCTTTATTATCGCTTGTACATATTTCAGTCACTTTTGTGACATTCTGGTTCGTTGGAACCCTCATGGCTTGAAACTGATCAATGTCCTAGTCTTAGGTTAATTGACAGAGTACATTATATGTCCTAAGCAATATTAACTGAGTCAACTTTACGTCAGTAAAACCTGGTCATCCACTCTGAGTCAGTCACCTGTCTCCTAACTACTGAAGAGTTTTATCACTAAGTACACAAGCAAAACAACAAAATTGAAAACAATCACTAAATAGTTTGAGCTACGAATGAAAATTTACTTTGTATGATGTCTTTTATATTGATTTTTGATTGTTATCCCTCTGAGTAACTCGAGGAAGTCTATCTTGACTAAGAGAAGCAAGGATTGGGGGCATAATATTTTCTTTGTTTTCTGCTTGTAGGAATGTCCAATGATCTGGAAACATCTAATAAGTTGGGTGTCTGTGATAAGAGCCTTCACATCAAGGTGAAATCGCCACACATACCTCGACTCTGCTTATTTGTATGCTACAGGGAGGTTCCCATCATTTCTTTGTCTGTTTTGAGGGAATTTCTTTATCACGCAATCTAGGTCCCTGTGAAATCTGTCCAAGGATATGAATGAAAAAAGGGTCATTGTGGACAAGATAATTAATATTGCACATGAAAAGAAATGAACTCTAATCGGCCTGTTATGTTTGTTATGCTCAGTGATGAAACTTAAGCATTTTAAATCCAGTGACTAGGTTTAGGTTGCATCTCATTTTGCATTTCATTCTGTATTTTGTAAATTTAGAGTGATTTTGGTATGGTAATAATCTCTTTATATTTTGAATGAGAGTTGTAAGCATCATCATTTCTTAGCTAAGTGGTCTCTTTTTCATCATTTCTCCGATTGAGTACTTGTGTATTGAGATGTTAGCTACATACATAAGCATCTTATATAGATTCATACATTTAATTATTACTCATTTGCATTCATCTTATTGCATAAAAAGAAAGAAAACAATATATATTTGCTTTTATCATTACTCATTTTCATCATTTATTTGCATATGAAAAGAAACAAAAACAACCATTCATATTCATCTACATTACATACATCCATGCTAAATAAAAAATGCATACATATAGAATAAAGCATATAGAAGGCATCTCATAATCGATCAACACAAGTACTATGAAGTCCAATCAAATCTCATATATATATATAATCATCAAGTCTCAGAGTACAAAATAATGTCAACTAACATCTACAAACTCCCATCGGAGAAAGAATCATATAGGCTACAAAAAATGGGTGTGTGTACAAAAAATCTCAGAGCTACAAAAAGAATATCTAGCTCTCGGCCTCTCCCTCATCGCCTGGTGGAGGAGGAGGAGCCTGCTGACCAGGATCCTGATGAGGTGCTCGTGCTCCCTCTAATCGTGCCATGTAATGCAAGTAGGATACAACCTACTATGCTACAAGAATAGCTATGCTGTAAGCTGCAACGTAATAAGCCACCCGACTGGTCTAGTACAAAACCTCCTACTGAAGAGCATCTCGCTCTACCCTCATTGTTGCAACCTGATGATCTATCTCCACTCTAAGATCCACTAGCTATCGGTCTCGCTTTTCCAGCTAAGTTTGTGCCACTATCAACCGTGACTATAGATCTGCTAGACATGCTCTCATCGATCGTGCTGCGTCGGCCCCCTACTCTCTCACAGGCTCCCCACCACCATCTCCACCTCCAGCTCCACCCTGCTCCTCCCATCTCTTCCTAACCTGTCTCGGAGCTACTCACTCCTCCTCACCTCCACCCAACCTAGCACCAACACTACCTAGGGATCCATGCTCTCCGCTATGCTGCCTACCTCCAGCTGGAAACATGTTGCTGCTAGCACCAGGATCGCCACTTGTCTGCCTTGGAGCCTCAGCTCTCTATCCCTATCACTGTCTCTGTCCCTGTCTCTATCCATGTCCCTATGCAATGGTATCATCCTCAATCTCCTCAATATGAGGTGCCTACTCTACTGGATCAATGAATCTAAGGAAAGGGTGTTGCTGGAACTAATCCCTATACTAGGGCAATACCCCGCATCTGCAATGTCATCCATGTAATCCCACTGGATTCATTGTAATCTAGTCAACTCCTGCATACCCAAGGCATAAGATAACCTCAGTGCCCATCCATGCTTCTCCTCATCAGCATATCGTGCGTATGTAGTGAACTCCTGCAAGATCCTTTGAGGTCTACTATACTACCTCATCACTCAAGAAACCACGAATCACTCAACCACAGTCTGTGATATACCAATGAGTGGGTGAGTAACAAATAGATCTCTCTAAACAATCCTCCAATCATCCCATGTCTCTAAACCCTTGTAAGGTCTCCATATAACAGCTATCAAGTCATCTAGTTGTCGTCTCCAAAAAAATGTCTTGCCCAAATAGGGCTGAGTGACATAACCTAAATATCTATATACAAAGAGATGACCAAGATCTTTGTCATCATCTACAATCGGCCTGCATACTGGGAGGTGCTCCCAAGCCCATACCTATAAGATCAGAACTCCGGTAGCCATGCTCTTCCCCTCCCTATAAATAATCTCATGCATCTCATAATACATGTGTGCTACTATACAAGAGCCCCAGCCTAATCTCTAAGGGGTCTCAATAAGCCTCTCCAGCATCCTGCCCCATCCACACAAAAATCCCTGTTGTCCCCTATCCGACATAAGAAAATAGCCGATAAACCCTACCAAGACGCAAGCAAGTAGAAAATCCTCACTGTACCTACTCATCATCACATCCCAACTGATAGAACATGTCAAAATATCTGGATCCCTGAAAACATGTCTGACAACCTGTAATCCAGGAAGCTGCGCTACATCATAATCTACCTTACCCCCAACAAAAGAGATACGGAGAATCCTATAAACATCCTCGAGAGTGATGGTCATCTCCCCAACTGGCAAATGGAACGTGTTATGCTCAGAATGAAATCTCTCTACTAACATCGTGAGCATACCGTGATTCACATGGATATTAGGTAAATCAAGAAGGTGGGTCAATCTACACAAATCAATATGAGCATGGTCAACCTCTGACAACTAATGCACTAATGTCATCATCGATGAATATACACATTTGAAAAGAACATGAGGCAATCCAATCTGCAAAATCAAACAACGAAGCATCAGGAAATATTTCAAATTAGCCTATAAGAGAAGCAAAACATCACGCAAATTCAACTACACCAATTGCAAAATCAAAATTTCAAGTTTGCACCTTAAAAAATGCTCACTGTTTTCCAAATGATAAAACACAGAAGGGCAAAAACTCGTACGAGTCAAGAATGGGCTTCGTATGACAAAAGACTCCCATATGATACAGGACTACACTTAGGACAATAAAAGAGGCTCTTTTGAATGTTGTCGTATGATGCAAGGGTAGGCATCAAACGACAAAACTAGTAGGCTTAAATGACAAAACAAACTTCATCAGTTTCTCGTACGAGATAGGATCCTGTCTCGCACGACAAAACAAGAATGGCCGACTTTAAATGTGCTAAAAATTCAACAAAAAAATTAACAAAAAAATTCAAAAATGAAATGAATAAAAGGCTTAAGATCGATCACTTACCATTGGCTCATAGTCCCAAGGTCGATTATATCATCTCTGTCGCTTGAATTGATGCTCACAAGTGGGAACCACCATTTTTCTTTGCAGAAGGCTTTTCGAATTTTTAAACTTGGAGGGTTAAAATGAATTGAAAATGACACTTTTACCCCATATATAGCCAAAACCCTAATATGTCAACTTGCTCCGATGGACATGAAAATTGTACCTTTACCTAATTCACCCATTCTGATTCCATTTTCAGGATCAAAATCGAAATACAAGATCATTTTCCTAGTTAATTTCACAATTTGGACCCCTTAGCACTTTTTCATCAGATGCTCATTCTCGCTTCAACTTTGCGCTCAATTTCTCATGAATCAATGTTGAATCTCAACTCAATTTGTCATCAATCAATACCGAATCTACAAAAATTCCTCAGAATCAATTTGTACTCAAATAACTTATCATCACCAAAAATTTCCTATAATCATGTACCCTCTCTATCTTTCAATTTCGCTCCCGAGGGGGCATACTCATGACCTCATGACCTCACGTCTTCAATGTCGAGAAAATTTTCAAATCTTCATCAAAAGTCAAGCAAAAAAATCTTTTTCAACTAAAGAAAATCAAATTCTTATTGCTAAGGGGCATCTTAGCTTCATCGCTTCACATCAAGTTGAGATCTCTCGATCATTTGAATTGAATCAATCGCTAGGGGCATATCGGTTTCATCGCTTCAAATCAAGCTAATATTTGTCCTCTTTTGAATCAATCTCTTAACGTTAATTAGTTTCATCGCTTTACATCAAGCTGATTATTCGTTTAAACTCAATCAAAAGTTTAAAGAGTATCTTCGATCACACACTCAATCTAAGCAGGTGTTTACTTTCATCACCTCAAATCAAGCTAGACAGTTTATCTTCGCTCATCGTGTCTTGATAATCAAGTTCAAGATCGATTTTATCTTCACTCACTATGTCTAGTTCAATCAAGTTCTAGATCAGTAAGATCTGCTTCTTGATCAATCAAGTTCAAGTTGGGTATCTTTGCTCTTTATCGTTCCTAGTTCAATCAAGTTTGGGATCGGTTTCGCTTTAATCAGACTATGTTCAATTTCATTGCTTCAAATCAAGCTAAACACCTCGCTTTTCATCTAGTTCATGATCAATCAAGTTCAAAACTGGTATCTCCTAGACATCAACTATTCTTTGAACCAACGTGTTGCTCGCACATTAATTCAAAGAGGGGAAAATGTAATACCCTAAAATTGGTCATCTAAACCATGGGCCCCTAATCTCGACAACATCACCAAGGTCCTAACCAAAGGCAATTAAATCAATCTTGAGCACATTAATTAATTCTTCAATCATCAAATATCACATGGCAAGTCAATTACTCTATATTAATTAAATATTTATTTAATTAATTGAATCATTCCAAGAATATCATTTTTGATTAATTATCCTGTTTAATTTATTAAATATCATAGCATATTTAATTAATTAATTAATTTGTCATTTAATCATGCAAAAAAGGAATTAATTTATTACAAAAGAGGAATTAATCACAAAGCAAGAGTTAAATTGAAAATAAAATAAAAGAATTAAATTGAGAGAGAAATCAAACTTGAGATATTATTTCTTCTTCTAAATTTAGAACTTGAGATTAGAAAAGCAATTAATTGAATTATTAATCATTCTGTAAAATTAGAACTCAAAGCTTTTCCAAAAATGAAGTTCAGTTGCATTGAAAAGACTCTTTTCTTGAATAAATCAAAGAATTATCTATTTTTATCACAAATGCATGGAATTAATTAATTCTTATTTCTAATGCAACTTGAACTTCTTATTTAAATGCATTTCAATTAAACTATAATTGGAATCTATCTCAAGGTTAACTGAACCTGATTTCTTTATTATTTTCAATTAATCCTAAATTGAGCTTTTTCATTATCTCTCTTGAGAATTCTCTATAAATTCAGCCTTTAGCTCTCACCCAAAACACCCCAGAGATTTTTGAGAAACACCTTGGAGATTATTATTATGCTGATTTTTCTCTGGAGTCATTGAATACATTGTGCTTTTTTTATTATTTGCATCCATATTTAGTTTATTTCATTATTGCTTGAATCCATATTGCTTGAATTCGTTATCGCTTGAATTATTCATCCATCTTGCATCCATTTAGCTTGTTTATCATTATCATATAGATTAAATCCTTCGGCTTGGTGTAGTCTAGTCACTGGTATTGCTTATAAAAATGTGAGAGCAATCTTATACTCACATCTTTTAGAAGGCAATTAGTCACCTTGTTATGGTTTAATATTTATTGATTATTGATTTACTAACCATACATGTAATGACTTAACTGAAGTGTTGTGTCTGCAGCTATCAGAGTATTTTTCACTTTTTCACACACACAACAGGGTCAACCTCATTCACTGTCGAATTTTCATGCAGCTATACAAAGAGCCCCTAAATACATCCATTTGGGTAGGATGAAAAACAATGACTGGCTACCCTTGATCTTCCAGCCCCTATCCCCATGTGGCTATTGTTGGGATGGAGGATTACTGACAAACCCTATGAGGCAGCTCCAGAAGAAGCCAGATGGACCAGACTAGAAAAGATGAAGGGATTTTATTGGAATTTGGCTTCGGGAGGGACAAGTCAGGGAACTATTGGTGACTTGAGAGTTAGTCCCCAAATCAGAAACTTTCCTCTTGTTGGAGGATCAACAAGACACTAAGTTGGGGGGGCATGATGAGTTGAGATATTAGCTCCTTTTATTCCTAGAACCCATAAGTTTTTGTCATGTTTTGATTTGTATAATGGGATGGTAATGATGTATTAAAGTTTGACTATATGCATTTCAGATGTTAACTAAACCCATTAAATCATGTTTTGTATTTACCAGTTATTCTTGTAGCCATGTGATTTATTCATGCTGCCATATGAATTGTCATAGGCAATATCATGTGTGAAATGAATAGGTGTTATGATTAATTAAAATAGATATGTATATGCTTGTATGTTCTCTCTTTTTAAATTGCAGGAATAAATGAGATGTTGCGGAGAAGGTTGTCCTATCACGTCAAAGGCGGTTAGAGATATTCAAGAGGGTGACTAAAAGTTCAAATTAGCGAAGAGGATAATGAGCGTGAGGAATGACAGACGAGTAGCAGAGCATGCAAGACTCATTTATGTCTTACTTTAGTTGGCATTAATCTTTTAATACCACCATGCTATATTCTTGGTTGTGGTTTGGTGTAGATCCACATTTTTAGTGGCTTAACTCTGACTGTTCTCCTTCATGAATGTTATCTGCCTCTTCTCATCAACATGATCTTAATTGTAGGAAGTTGTTGTTTTCTTTTAAACAAGTGTCTCCATCTCTTTTCTAAGGTTAGAAGGAAAGAAAGGGAAAACGAGCAGAAGATTTAGAAATAAAGTTGTAGAGTGTTTGAGTTTCCTTTCATTTTGAATAATGTATCGACTTTTGAGAAACAATGAATAAATTTATGTTATTCTAAGCGCTTAGAGTTATTTTGTAAGTCTGGATACACTCATCCAAGGGGGCCCACTTTGTGAGTGTTCCTATCCTTTGTTAAATTTAGTTTTCTTTTTCCACTGTAGTAGACGCCCTTGCATTGCCTTTGTTAAATTTAGTTTTGCAATTTTGACAGTGGTATCACCTTCATTCAGTGTCTCCAATTTATCCCAAATAGCTTTAGTAGTAGATCAGTCTGATAATCCCATGATTTGTTGATCTGATAATTCTCTCAAAAGTGCTTCTCTTGCTTTGCAATCATTTTCTTAATCTTTACCCAATGTTAGTGGATTAGGTTGATTCGGTGTAGGACCAACATAGTCATTCTTTGTAACATCCCATATGTATCTTCCAATGCAACTCAGATGTGTCTCCATTCTGATCTTTCATATACCATAATTATTTCCATCAAGTTTTGAACTGTCCTTCCTGAAAATGTTAGTTGCCATAGGATCTCCTCAAGTTGTTAGGCTTCTGCAAAAAGAGAACTAGGCTCTGATACCAATTGTTAGGACCCGAGAGGAAACTGAGAGGGTAGGGGTGAATCAGTTGACCATGAATTACAACCCAAATATTACTTAATCAAACTTGATACTTAATACCGGTAAACCAAACTTAATGTTGGTTGATAGATTAGCAGTTAATATTAATACCGGTGAAACTTAATGCATAAAACAGAAAGAGAAACAACATCCACAACACATAACGCAGAGATTTGTATTTGGAAACCCTGTAAGGGGAAAAACCAGGGTGGAATCGTTACCCACAATCAGATTATACTACTGCAGATAGTATGTGTATACAAATGGGGTCTGCACATGCAGAAAGGTCAACCGTCTAGAGCTCACTGCTCAATCACAAAATGGGAGTCACACTAACTACAATTGGATGGTTAAATCCAATGATAATGTACAGCTCAAAGTAGCATCTTCAATGCTGGATTTAGTATCGGTTAAGCTCTGATAATCACCTTCAAACCTTCCTTGAACCTTCTCTATGGTCTTTTCATATGATCTTCAATATTCACACATACCATGTTACAATACCATAAACCTTACATACAATATATTCTCTCTCATACCATCTCACAAATGAGATCTTACATATATACCAAAACCTAAGACCAAATGTGTAGGTCGGCTCACTAAGAATATTTCAATAAAATCAATTACAAATAAGTCAATATGTGATGCATCATGTTGGCTCAATACATTTACAACAATATCCAATTAATAAATCATCTCCATAACATGTCGTGCTGATCTGGAATAGATAATGCATATCGGTCCATAACCTAGACAAATTTGTCCGTAATAGCAAATATGTCAACCCGATTAGACCATTAACCAAAATACCATAACCAAGTATCCAAACCATGTCTTCGACATAACCAAGTGATCTCCAGATGATAACAAGTAATCTTAAGTGCCAATGAAAAATATAACCTATCGGTGAACAATATATCGGTGACTGTGCATAAGTTACTGAACATGTCAGTGAACACAATGTGCCAGTTCAACATAACCAAAGATCTCCAGAAGGATAAGTGTTGACATCAATGACAAATATAATGCAACACATCTATAATACCAACAATCTCCCCCTTTGGCATTAATGGAAACACAAGATGGGAAAACATCTAAGTGCCAAAATAGAATGCCAAAAACCAAAAACCAACAATCTCCTGAATAGATCAAAATCAAAATCACTCCCCCTAGGATAATGTTTCCTACATACAAAGTTTTTCTATAGATATCTCTCCCCCTTTGACATCAAATTCCAAAGCAATACAAATAATAGAACATTCAACCAACTCATATAACCAATTACAATAACTAATTGTTATAACCAACTACTCCCCCCGAGAAGTAGCTCTCCTCCATCAAAGCCAAAAAAAAGTTTCTCTGTTATTTCTGTCGGTTTGATGCCAATCTTCAACTGTCTAAGTTTCTACCAGTGAGGGTATTACCCCAAGTAGCTCTCTAAGATATTCAAAAATTTCCTTAGGCAAAGGTTTTGTAAAGATAGCTGCAATCTGCTCTTTAGTATTCACATAAACCAATCTTACTTCTTTTTCTTCAACATTCTCTTTCAAAAAATTATATTTGATAGAAACATGTTTAATCTTAGAGTGGAATACCGGATTCTTTGATATATCAATTGTTGCTGAATTATCACAATAAATGATTATAGGTTCTTTGCATTTTACTTTGATGTCCTTCAACATTTACTTAATCCATAATACCTTAGTACAATTAGTTGTTGCTGCAACATATTCTGATTCTGTTGTTGATAATGATGTACAACTTTGTTTCTTGCTCAACCATGAAATCAATCTATTACCAAGAAAGAATGCTCCGCCAGTGGTGCTCTTTCTGTTATCTACATCTCAACTGCGAAAATACCAAAAATGCTGCCGAAAATGTCCGATCTGCAACTTCAAAAACACAAGATCTGCAACAAGGAGGTTAAATGCAAAGGGACAAGAGTCCCACCGGGTGTGCCAAAATGTATATGGTAAAAATGGATAACAATAATAACAATATTGAAAGGCTAAATGAATTCAACCACAAAACCCTAGCCTAACAATCAACAAAGATCCACCATAACATATGAAGATTACCTAAGACAATGCAAATCAAATGAAATCACAAAGATTATACCATTACATATCCAATAGGGTTTTGATCTCCATTCTTCCTATCTCCATTGATCTTGCTTGATATATTTACTCTCAGATTTTATGTGCACAAGAGCTCAACAAAGAACGGAATGTGGTTGCAAGTAGGATCGTAGTATAGTCAAGTCCTTAAAATCAGTCATTAGGGTTTGATAATGAAGAAGGCATCTCCTTAAATAGAAGACACAATATGAAATGGAGGGATAAGATTGAGAGGTGTAAAAGGAGGTCGACTATGATTAGAGGGTAGGTAGAAGAAATAATAAAATAATGAGAGGGGTAGGTAGTGTATGAATTAAGAGATGAGTGACATGTGTCATGTGTAGAAAAGGATAATAAATTAATTAAATAAATAAAGATTTATTTAATTAATAGTAGAAGTGGGATAATTAAATAAATAAGATATTTATTTAATTTAGGAAAAGGATAATTTAAATAAATAAATGTATTTATTTAAATGAGAAATAAGGCTAGAAGAGGATAAATGAATTAATTAAATAAATAAAGATTTATTTAATTAATAGAAGAATTAAGCTTAGATAATTAAATAAATAAAATATTTATTTAATTAGACATGACAATTTTAGGTGTCTACATTTTGCCCATCTTTGAGACAATGCGGCTTGTCGCGTTGTTTCAAAGAAGATAAGATGAACTGATACAGAATTGCTCTAGCATGGGAATGATATGCCCCCTCGAGAGATTGGATGAAAATGTCGGAAAAGATTGCAGACAATCTCTTGATAAGAAAGACGGGATAGAATGGACTGACTGGATAAAGTGACAAAGTCACGGGATAACGAAGACTGATTCGGAAAATGAAGGCTAAGGGGTAGTCTATAAGATAGACCACGGGCAAAAGACATCCTCATTGTCATCTACATATCCACGAGATCAGAGTGCAGAGCAAGAATAGAGCAGCAGCAGTCAGCAGCGATGGCTTTGGTTCACAGATTCGACCGCATTCGACGATTTCAGAGGCCAGGAGAGGCAGAAGAGCCGGTAAGTACCACCAAGCCTCCTCGTACTTTGATGCATTTATTGTTGTCATTAATGCATGCTAGTTAGAGCAATAAATGCGCTTAGGAATAGGGCACAAAAAAAGTTTGAAATCGTGCAACCGCGTCTGCGTCGGTGCCAGGCGCGTCTGTGTCGGTGCCAGGCATGTCTGTGTCTGGAACCACGTTTGCGTCGAATGCGGGCGCGTCTGCGTTGTGCAGGGGCGTCTGCGATGTGCAGGGGCGTCTGCGATGTATAGTCGCGTTTATGCATAGCCTAGGCACGTCTATGTCCTACAAGCGCGTCTGTGTTTTTCAGGCACGCTTGTGCAGTCTGTAAGCGCGTTTGTGTCAGTCAAGCGCGTTTGTGTTGAAAAATGCAAGTTTTGGTCTTCGAGGTCAAATCGGCAGTTCTGTGATGAACATACGATGTCGATTGGATAAGCTGCTGAGAGGATACACTCAAGCAGGTCCTCTAGGAAGACTAGGATAGATCAAGGCACTTTGTGATGAACAGTGAGTACCAAGATAGAGTACTTTGTGATGAACAGAGAGTACCCCAAAGTATGAGCAGCACTTTGTGATGAACAGGGAGTGCAAAATGTGAGTAACACTTTGTGATTAACAGGGAATGTCACACACGTAGTACTTTGTGATGAACAAGGAGTACTACTAGAATAGAAGTAACACTTTGTGATGAACAGTGAGTGTCACTAGGATAGATAACCATATGCATTTAGATAAAAGAGTAGCATTTTGTGATGAACAGTGAATGTCACCATGACTGACATGATTAATTTGCTTGACTGCAGGAGTACTTGCCTATGTTGGAGTCACGGGAGAGATTCCCGTCGACACAGAGATTGTGACCTGAGTTGTCGTTTCAGGATAGAGCTGCCATCGAGGAGATGGGTTTGAGACATATATTATATGTGCTTGAGTTTCGGGCAAACATGGGTTTACTGACTGCGCTGGCTGAGAGATGGCACTCGGAGACGTGCACGTTCCATTTGCCGATGGGTGAGATGACAGTCACCCTTGAGGATGTCTACAGGATTTTGTGGATACTGATTGATGGAGAGTTCATTCCATATGATCGAGATGATGAAAAAGAGGCATTGAGACGGGTGTTTCAGGATCCCGGCCTAGAGATGAGGGTTGGTCATGTGGCATGGGACACCATGACAGCCACAGGGTTAGCGTTGCCAGCTGTGATCGGAGGAGCTATCAGTGGTTTCCTGTGTCTGGATAGGGCGACACGGGGATTGGCAGTGGGCTAGGGTGGAGCACTGGAGACGCTGATGACACAGCATACCAGATATGCCTGGGGACCATGTGTATTAGCCCACCTGTACTATGAGCTTCATCAGTTTGTATACCATGGGTCAGTGGGATTGGGCTATGGGGTGACACTACTACAGGTTTGGGCCTATGAGCATCTGCCAGTGACGAGGCTGATACACTTCCGAGGTAGGGGACATGGATGCAGTTTTGTTCATTTGTACGATATGATCACCTCCCAGCTGCGGATTGGCAGGTTAGAGCATTGGCGGCGAGTGCTGGATGATATTGATGTAGTCATCTGGAAACCATATCTAGGATGCGAGGAGTGGGAGGATGACGCAGTGGAGTTGCCATACACCTTCCAGAGTAGGTATCTGATTGGGCGAACGCCCTATGTTTTAGAGAGATAGCTTGTGGACAGGGTATGCAGGTAGTATGGCAGGATCCAGAGGATGCCACGAGGCTCGGGTATGTATGCCCATACAGTTAGGGATCAGGCGCAGTTTGGGTCATTATTGTCATATGATCAGGCGGTCACTCAGCTAGCAGAGATGTTACCCCTACCCTGGGATATGTGGCCAGAGGTCGATGATGCTGGGATGGATGCTGAGTATTCAGCATATTGGGCGGAGCATCCATTCCCATGACTGATAGATCCAGGGGAGCTATTGGATGGAGATGGAGGAGGAGATGATGTTGATGATGGCGGAGGTGATGGGGGTAGAGGCCGACGGAGGCGGAGGGGAGTAGTGGGAGAGAGGGTGGAGAGGAGCGGCAGGCTCGGGTGGTGAGGGGTCGCGGTGGATTACCCCTATAGGTACCAGCAGCACAGGATCCTAGGCAGAGATAGGGACAGGGACAAGTGCAGGGACAGAGGCATGCATAGAGACAGGTACCCGTACAGGCACCAGTACAGGTACCGATACAGGGGCAGGCACCTGCAAAGGGAGAGCCACAGGCCGAGGCAGATGGTGGGGATCCAGAGGAGGATGAGCTGATTGAGCTCAGGGAGATCTGCCAGGGTCAGGCAGATGAGATATAGGAGTTGGAGAGGGAGAGAGACCAACTCAGGATGAGGCTCAGGGATACTGAGCGGGAGAGAGATCAGGCGATTCAGCGCTACACAGATGCTGAGACAGTGCTGAGGGCAGGGAGGCAGGCGGCGGAGGACACAGGGGCAGGCTATGCATATGTCCTGCGGGCAGGAGAGGAGATTGGATACTGGAGGGACCTCTACTACGATGCAGTGCCAGCAGATCAGCGGGCGAGGAGCTTCCATAGACCGCCGCACACAGCGATAGCTACGGGAGGGAGTTGGAGGAGGCAGGCATCTAGCGGTGGGGTCATGGGTCCTCCACCACCACCAGATAGAGGGGGAAGGCAGGATGATCCTGGGGTGGGTCCTTCAGGGGCTCAGGTTCCATCGAGGCCAGGCGGCTCTGAGGGAGGGAGTTCATCATAGCCTTAGAGGGCTCCCATTGTATCAGTGTTGTACCATTCTTTTGTATTGTAGACACCTGCGGGTGATTGTAGCCATATGATTTTGACATCATTGTATCATGACACTTTTGATTATATATATGAGATGATTCATCTTTGCGACAGCTATATGCATGTGTACCTATGTGATGAGATGTTTAATGATGTATGTTTCTATGTGATATGGATGCCAATATGTATGTAATGCAATATTTTTGTTCTTTTATGTTTTAAAATGTTATGCCAATGCAAATGTAAATGTATATAATGCATATGAATATGATAATGCAAATGTAAATTGTGCTAACAGGTGTTGTGTGCAGGATGTGATGCAGTTGTGATATCTATATATATGTATGAAATGCTTATATGTGGTAATGTAGGTGCAGCTATATGAAATGCAAATGTTTTTGGTGTGTCATTATACTCAGTCATGTGATAGCAGGCTACGCGGACTCGAGAAGGACGATGGAAGTCAATCAAGAAAGGGGGGATGGAAGACAGAAGATATGAAAGTGAAAGAGCTTCTTGTGCGTTATCATCATTGAACTTTATTATGGCAAGATAGGTTATGACAATCGAGGCATATGTTCGACCCAGAAAGTCATTATACCTGTTTGCATGGAGATAAGACAGTCGCAAACAAGGAATGCCCCAATTCACACTAGACTCACAGTGTCCTCATATCCTTGGACAAGTCATTGCATTACTAAGAGACAATCCACAGACAGCAAATACCAATAGGTGACGATACCTCATCCTCGCCTTTCTAGTCAAAGACATCCTGGAGATAGAATCTCTAGTCAAAGACATCCTGGAAAAGCTAAAAGACATGTCACCAAAAAAGATGAAATCAAAAGAAAACCAAGACTCGAGACCAACATCCACTGTAGTCCTCAAGTTTAGTGTCTCTTGTCACCTATATAAGTCTTATTTGATTGTGGTCACAATGTTTACTTTCACAAAAAGGATAGATAGCACTGAACCATAATGTTGTCTGAGTCTGTTGAAAGATTTGATTTGTTCAAGCCTATTGTTGCTGCTGTGTCTCATCTGAAACTGATACTTTATTGCGGAGAAGATGAAACTTTATTGCGGACTGGCGATGTAGATGTTTCTTTATTGCGGATTGTGCGCGAATAGACTGAAGGAAGCTGGAAGAAACTGTACTCCTCGAAACATGTGATGTTCTCAGTTCCACACCCATCACTAGACGTGGGATTTGCCTTAGCCACAGATAAGATCTGATTTATTATGGATGGAAAGGGATGTGAAGGAATGTTTATTATGAATGGCTAACCAATCTTGGGTAGATCAATTGACAAGCCATGATGGAAATGGGTAAGTTTATTATGAACGAATAGGTTGTGAGTGTGTGCAAAGTGCAATGGTGAAGAGAATCCTGAAGGAGGGAGGACCAATGTCTCTACGCATGGCGCTGGTGACCCAGTTTTCACCATGGTACTTGCCCAGGGCGCCACCGAAGTGGTTTTCACCGTTGGACGAAATTATTTCTCTTTACTTTTTTCAATTTTTTAATGTTTTTTGTGTCACAAGGCGCCTATTTGCTAGGTTTTCACCAAGTAACAATTTTTTTGTTTTATAATTTTTTTTGTATTTTTAAATTTTTTTTATTTTTTTTGTATTTTTGAATTAGGATACTCTGACGAGCTATGTGTAGAACCTGCGAAGGTGCATGCTGTTGATAGGATCCTCCAAAGGTTCACCTTCTGTAGTTGAGAGCTGATATGCCCCAGAGCCATATACTGCTGTGATGATGTAAGGACCAAGCCAGTTTGGTTCAAACTTGCCCTTCTTCTCTCTATCTTGCTGATTCTTGGGGTTTTCTCTGAGAACCAAGTCACCTACCTCAAATGTGCGAGGCTTGACCTTGTGATTGTAGCTGCGACTCATTCGTTGTTGGTAAGCCTTGAGATGATTAAAAGCAGTTTGTCTCCGTTCATCCAGCAGTTCTAGTTCTTGTAAGCGAGAGACTCTGTAATCTTCATCAGTGATGATGTTTTGCCAAGAGACCCGTAAAGAGGGTAACTTGACCTCAATAGGCAAGATGGCTTCAGAACCATAGACTAGTGAATAGGGTGTAGCTCCTGTACGTATACGGACGCTTGTGCGGTAGGCCCAGAGTGCAGGATTGAGTTGGATATGCCAATTACGGCCAGCGTCATCAACTGTCTTCTTGAGGATTTTAAGGATTGTTTTATTAGACGCCTCAGCTTCGCCATTACCTTGGGGGTAATATGGTGTGGAGAAATGATGGGAAATATGGAAGCGATCACAGAGTTCACGAACATCCTGATTTTTGAAGGGACGCCCATTATCAGTAATAATGGAAACCGGAATACCGTATCGGCAAATGATATAGTTAAGGATGAATGTAGCAATTTGTTTTCCAGTAACTTGTGTGAGAGGCACGGCTTCAATCCATTTTGTAAAATACTCTGTGGCAGTGATAATGAATTTATGACCATTAGAGGAAGGAGGGTGAATCTTGCCTATGAGATCGAGTCCCCACTGACAAAAGGGCCAAGGAGACGCAAGTGGTTGTAGTTCTTGTGTTGGCGCATGTATGAGGTCTCCATGAATTTGACATTGCTTACATTTCTTGACAAACTGATATGAGTCTTTTTCCATATTAGGCCAGTAATATCCAATCCTAATGAGTTTCTTGGCTAAGGTAGGACCACTAGCATGTGGACCACATATCCCTTCATGCACTTCACGTAACGCAATCTGAGCTTCGTCACTTTCTAGACATCTAAGAAGAGTGCCATCTAGACCTCGCCGGTATAGGATATTAGCTAAAATGACATATTGAGAGGATTGGCAAATGAAAGTGCGACGTTGGTTATTTGATAGATCAGGAGGTAAAGTATTGTCTCGTAGGTATGTGAAAATGGAACCATATAACTAGGATTCGGGACCGACAACACATATCATCTCAGTAGGCATTATCTCATATGAAGGGACTAAAAGGTTATCCACCAAGAACTCATAGCGGGTCTCATTTGGAGGCAAATCAATCAATGAAGCAATTGTAGCCATGGCATCTGCGGTGCGATTCTGCTCTCTTGGTATCTGCTCAAAGTCTATCTTTGTAAAGTGTTGTTTTAGATCATCCACCATTTGTTTATAAGGCATTAACTTTTCATCTTTTGTTTGATAATCACCAGTTGCTTGACGGATAACAAGTTGGGAGTCTCCAAAAACACGAAGTTCTTGGATCTTCCATTGAACTGCAATTCGTAATCCTGTTGTTAATGCCTCATATTCCACTATATTGTTAGTGCAAGGAAATGATAAGTGGTACGATTTTGGTATAGAATCCCCTTGAGGAGTTATAAAGAGGATGCCAGCTCCTGCCCCATGTTGTGTGTAAGAGCCGTCGAAGTACAGTTGCCATGGCTTTGCATGTGATATTGTTAAAATGGATTCATCTGGAAATTCAGAATTTAGAGGAACATCATCAATCATGGGAGCATCTGCTAATTGATCTGCGATGGCTTGTCCTTTTATTGTTTTTCTATCCATATACTCGATGTCGAATTCACTCAATATCATCACCCATTTGGCCAGTCGCCTAGTAAGTGTTGCTTTATTGAGAAGGTATTTTAATGGATCAATTCTTGCAACCAACTTAGTCTTATGAGTGAGCATATAATGTCGTAATTTCTGTGAAGCAAAGACCATGGTGAGACATGTGCGCTCAATTGGTGTGTAGTTTAGCTCGTATCCCACCAATGTGCGACTGATGTAGTATACTACTTTTTCCTTGCCCCCAGCAATTTGTTGTGCTAAGAGTGCCCCTAGTGCTGTTGGAGTAGCTGATACGTATAGTAGCAGTGGTTGATCTGGAATTGGTGGCATCAGAACTGGTGGATTTAGGAGATAGTCTTTGAGTGTCTGGAAAGCCTGTTGACAGTTGTCATCCCATTTGAATTTGATGTTTTTATGGAGCAGGTGTTGAAAAGGATTACACTTATCTGCCAGTTGTGCTATGAATCTTCGTATGGACTAGAGTCTGCCTTGTAAGAATCGAAGTTGACTGATATTTCTTGGTGGTTGCATTTCTAAGATAGCTTTGACTTTTGCTGGATCCGCTTCAATTCCTCTTTTGGATACAATGAATCCTAGGAGTTTCCCGGAGGTTACTCCAAAGACACATTTCTTAGGGTTTAATCTAACTTTGTATTTTTCCAACCGATCAAAGGCAACTGAAAGTATGTCCAAGTGTGTATTTCTATCTATTGATTTGACCAAGAGGTCGTCAACATAATCTTCCACAGTTACATGCATGAGATCATGAAAGATAGTAGTCATAGCTCTTTGATATGTAGCACCTGCATTTTTTAGCCCAAAGGGCATGGCATTCCAACAGAAAGTTCCCCACGGACAAGTGAATGATGTTTTGTGTTGATCCTCGGGTGCAATTCTTATCTGATTATAGCCAGAGAATCCATCCATTAATGATAGCATTTCATGACCTGCTGTGAGATCAATGATCAAGTCAATGTTTGGTAATGGGAAGTCATCCTTTGGACAAGCTTTGTTGATGTCTCTGAAATCTGTGCAAATTCTGATGTTGCAATCTGGTTTACTGACAGGTACCAAGTTAGAGATCCATTCTGGATAATCAATTGGGCGTATGAATCCGACATCGAGTAATTTCTCAAGCTCTGCTTTGACTAGTAATGCCACTTGTGGATGCATTTTTCTTAATTTCTGTTTTACTGGTTTTGCCCCCGGTTTGACCGTCAGATGATGCATTACCAAATCTGGATCCAATCCAGGCATATCAACATATGACCAGGCGAAGTTGATTTGTCTCTCTTTGAAGAAACTTATGAATTTTGTCCTTTCGGACCCTGTTAATGATTGAGCTAGGAATATGTTGTGCGGAACCTCTTCTATACCGATGTTTGTTTTGATAGTTTCTTTTACCAACATGGATGATTTTTCCTCATATGATGCTGAGAGAATGTCGAGCCTTCCATCTTCGGGCGCCTCAGAGAGGTTTTCACCCTCAGATACGTCCTTTCTTTTTACTTTTTTGGAATCAGATAGCGCCACAGTGTGGTTTTCGCCATAAGACCCTTGATTTGTTCTTATTTTCACATTTTTGCGACTGGAAGGTCTGACACCCTCACCAAAATATGTCACGCTATTGAGTTCTATGGTGTATCCCGCTTTATGGTCTCCAGGGGGAAGATCATCTCGTATGCCTAGATAATCAATAAAAGCTTCATCATTTTGGAATGTATCCAACTGTGCAGGTCCTTCATTATCCCAGTCAATGAGTTGGTGATGAACAAGGGGAAGGTCGTTAATGTCTTCGAAGTTAGCGGGGCTAAGAGTGAAGATGTGGTTATATTTGGGTATGTCAAGGTAATTATCGAGGTCATCGATGGCACTCTCCTCATCAGTCTCGATCGCAAGCGAGTCCAAATTATCATTACTAGTAGCGCATTCCAGAACAGGTGTTCTCATCCTATCTGATTTCAACCTAGAACCTTGAGATAAGGACTGTGTAGACTCCTCATGGTTTGTTTCTTGACCAACTCTGAATTTGTTATAAAATTCCTCCTCTTCTGTGGGTTCATCTGGCTCTCTGAATGTCTCGGTGAGCTCATAGTCACTAGAGGATTTGTCTGAACCCCATTCCCATTCGTTGGACTCTGTGGAATAGCGATCCTCTTGTTGAATTTTGCAATTTTGATTTGTGATGCCTCTTCTGTCCTTTTAGTGTGGATCTTGGAAGTCAGAAAACCAAGTCCCTTCGAGCGTTCCCTTTTTACAGTCAATTCAGGTTGTAAGGGCTCCATAACGCCTTCTTTGCGTAACCCAAGAGGGATTTTTCCATCATACCCAAATTTTTGTAGAATCTTGAAGCCTTTGCCATATTTCTCACAGGGTATATTGATCTGATCTTGTGCGTCATCTTCAATGTCTTTGTAGAGCATTTTGTATAAACCTTCCTCTTCCAGTTCGCCCCATCTTTGAAAGGTAGTAGGGTCCCATTTGAGCGTCATGATGAATGTTTGCTTGTTAGGATGTGGCCTTCCATATTATTTTGGAGAGTTCATGACTTGTCGTAAATACATGGTCTGATTTAAAGTGTATTCTCCCATGCCTTTGTCCTAAAATTTGCCTTTAAGTTCACCTTGTTTTGATGTCGAAGGTTTTAATGACTCAGGATCAATGTATGCCGAAGAAGAAATAGCTTCACGATTACTGGGAATGATGGTCTCAGTATGTGATCTCAAGTTATTGCAATATATGAACAGATTAGGATCGCCGTTAATTGTTACTTTGACTCCATTGTGAGGAAACTTAATGCATTGATGATATGTCAATGGGACTGCCCTCATTTCATGAATCCAAGGACGTCCTAGCAATATATTATAAGTGAGATCTAAATCCAGGACTTGGCAAACCACATCCTTTGTAACTAGCCCAACTCTTAGAGGTAAGGTGACCGTGCCCTTGGATGAACGTTCTTCATCATCGTATGCCTTGATGGTGATTTGATTTTTTGAATTCATAGCTTTATCGGAATATCCCAATTGTTTAATGGTTCTCAATGTACAAATGTTTAGACCAGCTCCTCCATCTATCAGGACTCGCTTTATTCGATGTTTGTGTATGAAGGCTTCAATATGTAATGATGCATTATGTGGCTGACTTACAGAGGCATCATCGGCTTCTGTGAATGTAAGGAAATGTGGAATGGAAAGGTATCCCACCATGGCTTGAAACCGGTCCACGTTCAGATCAATAGGAACGGCGGTGTCTCTCAAGATTTTGTCAAGAATAGCTTTATGAGCGGGGGATATGCATAAGAGCTCAAGAATGGAGATGAGCGCGGGTGTCTTCCCTAACTGTTCTACAAGGTCATACTCAAGTTTGGTAGATGAAGAAGTGGTGTTTTTAGTGGAGGCACCTGGCAACGTAATTTTACCTCGACGAGTTGTAACATGACATTCAGAGGTAGGCTCGGAAGAAGATCCAACACCTCTTAGGACAATCTTGGGTCGCTGAGGAGGATTCTCAGGGTTTTTGTTCTTGATGGTAATAGTAGAGATATCATTGTCCATCGAGATATGATTGATAGTTGAATCATAGTTGTAAGGTGCTCTAGTATAGTTGGCCTGATCATCTGTGACTTGGGATTTTCCTTTGTCATGCTTTGGGAATGGTTCCTTAAACATCTCATGTTCTTGATTAGACGAATGTCCCTCAATCTCAATGTCACCTCTATCAATGAGATCTTGCACGATATTCTTCAGTCGATGACAATTACCTGTTTTATGACCCTTGCTTTTATGAAATTCACAATACTCATCATCATTCCACCAATTTGGTTTGACCTTTGGTTCATATGGCGGGAAATCTGGAATTGTGATCACCTTGTTTGCCACCAGCTTTTTGAAGACTGACTCAAGTGGTTCTCCCAATGGAGTGTACTTCCTTCATGATCTGGAAGTTGTTTGAGTATTCACTTGATCGTTTGTAGAACTTGATCCAGAAAAAATGAATTTGGGTCGCATTGTGTTGGCATCAACAACACCATCATTGACTGTGTTCTTGTTTTTATTCTAAAATCTTGGCTTGTCTTTTCCTTTAAAGTCATCTTTGTTTTCCTTGAATATCTTAATGACTCCTTGTTCAATTAGGACCTTCTCTATTGCTAAGCCTTTTTCGATGACGTCCTTGAAGGTGGACAAACAAGCTTTCCTTAGATCATAGCCAATGTCTTTATTAACATTCTGGGTGAATATTTCTACCATTTGTTTTTGTGGAATTTCACAAGAGCATCTGCTGGCTAGATTTCTCCATCTTTGTAAAAATGATGCAAAAGATTCTCCCTCTTTTTGCTTGGTGTTGCACAAAGTAGTGACTGATATGTCTATCTCTATGTTGTAGGAGAAATGTTGAATAAATGCTTCTGCTAGGTCACCCCATGACTTAATTCCAGGTGGAAGTTGGGAGAACCATTCCATAGCTTGATCGCTTAAGCTTTGTGGGAATAATCTCATCAAATATGTCTCTTCTGAAGCCACTTCAATGCAAGCTATGAAAAATTGTCTTATGTGTGCCTTAGGATCCCCTTTTCCTCTATACTTGTCAAATTTAGGCGTCACAAAGTGTGTAGGAAATGGAGGCATTGGAATGCTCTTGTCAAATGGATAGGGACATATGTCTCTCATTGTGTATGTTGACTTTGGTGCATTTATGTCCTCCATTTTCTTTTGTAAATCCCTGATTTGTTGCTCCAAATTGCTCTTAGGTGGAGATCAACTTCTTGGACCATATCCTATGTTTGAGGCACCCATTGGAGGAGGTGCATGTTGCATATATGGATGATATTGATCATACACATGTTCATATGGAGGAGGTCTGTAATGATGTTGCATATATGGACCACTTGGTATAGATTCATGTTGAGGAACACCATATCTATTTTGTGCATGTATACCATACTCTACAGGCATGTCATGTTCTATTGTATTGCCCCCAAATTTGACATGAGTTTTCCTTGTGTCCAAATTTTGAGCATGCCTTGGAATATCCCATTGCTTTGGTGGTTGATCCTTAGCTTGAGTATGTGATTGAGCATATCTGTCTGCGTAAGGCCTCCATAATGGTCTGCGAAGGTGAGTATCATATGCTTGACCATGTGTATGTGGGACCTCTGGTTTTTGAAGCAAAGCTGATGGTGATTCAGGTACCATGTGTGGTCCTCTATTTCCTCCACTATTAGGTCTCCTTTGATCCATATTGGAGTGAGGTTGTTGCAAAGGTCTATGTTCCATTATTTGAGACATGTCAAAATCATGAGGTATCTTGGCTCCACTTTGTGCCATCATGTGTAAGAAGTATTGTCTATCCCTCCTCATTATCTCCTCAATCAGTCGATTGAAATGGGGATTCATAATGGATTCTTCCACATCTGCTGAATGTATTGATAAATTGTCCAAATTGTCATTGTGTGTAGCATTGTTGTTTAGAGTGTCCATGTTCTCAACATTTGGAATGTTTCTATAAGCCTCCATGTCAGGTAATGTAGTGTGATTAGTATTGAAAAATAAATCATTGTCATACTCATAAGAACTCATGTTTGCGGACTCTTGAGCCTCTTTAGTTTGTCTCCTAGATTTTTGAAGACGGGTTTCAACCATGAACTAGGTATTGACCAAGATGTGAGAGACTAGATGAAAAATGGAAAGAGTATGGAAGACCAAGAGTTGAATGGAACGTAAATGAATCTGAAGTGTACTTGCAATGTCCAAAGTGTAAGACCAAGTATGTATGTAGTAGAGTAGGTGTGACTTCCAAAGAGAGGATAGTTTTTCTTGATGAGGTATGTTGACCTTGACTCTAAGTAAAACCAAATGAGACCCAAAAGTAAGAAACCTTGATGAGGGACCACCTAGCAAAGTGTTGTTGTATGTAGTGTGTTTAAAAAAGTATGATGAGGACAAGCAAGTGACCTTTTGACTCAAGTTTAGATAAATGTGAATGTAATGTAAGGTGTAAAGCAATGATGGATTTTGTGAGACCCAAGGACAAGTTGAATGCTAGATGAAACCTGAAGAAACAACCTAGGAAGCTCAAGTATTCCGAAACTGATTTCTTTTGTTTGTTGGACTCTGAAATTTTCTTGCAATTTTGAACATAGACGCGACTGTATACTTCACAGATGCAGTTTTCGGACACAGACGCTACTCTGTTTAACCCAGACGCGCTTCTAAGATTTTCTTGTTTATGTTTGCCAGACTGTAAAGATTTTTGCAATTCTGGACACAGACGCGACTGTATACTGCACAGACGCTGTTATCCGACACAGACGGGTTTATATTCAACACAGACACTGTTATAAACACAGACGCTATTCTTCCCTTCACAGACGTGCTTATATGACCCAGACGCGGTTAAAACAGACACAGACGCGTTTCTGTAAAATTTGTGCAATTTTTTCCAATCTGTGAAGTCGTTTTGTTGTGACCAAATCTGACTTGTTTGACTGTTTTTCGTGACAAGAGGACACAATGCTGATGAGGACTCAATGTTTGCAAGTGTTTAGACTCCAAAATGACTCCAAGAAAAGTGTGTTGTTTGATGTAAAATGTTTTGCATACACTTGAAGACACAAAAGACACAATGTTTTGTTATTTGGTCTTGAATGTTTTGAATGTTTAACATAAGTCAAGCACAATTCTTATGGCTGGCCAAGACAATAGTTGTTGATCCCACATGGGGTTTTACCCCCGAGGCTACGCTATTCAGAGCGGATACTTAGATGCTTGACCTCACTGGCTCCACCCTCGGCACTCACTTCTCGGGTCAGCCAAGCATCAGTCCCCATGAAAACTCCCCATGGCGAACTTTGTATCTCTACTAAGAACTGTATGTGTGTGGGCCGCTACTAGAGGTCCGACCTCCTGCCCCAACAACTAGAAGGATTTGGGCCTCTAAAACAAAATGGTTCTAGTAAGGGCATCCGCTCGTGTGGCCATACATGCGGCACTTTCAGCTCTGTAAATACAGAAGGCTCCCAGCCGGTAGGGGTTACGCCCTACAAATGATCAAATAAATTTGATCAAATGGGTTTATGGGGAGACATAGTGTCGGTATGAACTAATCAGCACACATTATTCATAGTTTTCACCATGAATACATTTGATTATAGTGGTTCGGATGAGGTGGGTTTTCCTCGCTACCACTTGGGTCGTTCTCTTCTCACTAGTAGTCCTAATGACCACACGGGAAGACAGGCCCTCTAAAGATTAAACAAAAAGAGCCTATTGCTCAAGACACAAAAGACAATGATTCAATTTTAGTGCACCAATGGAAGTGTTTGCTTTTCTATGAAAACAAGGCACACAATAAAAATCCAAAACTCTAGCCAAGGACCTGCAACAAAAAGTTGTTAGTAGTTTGGGTTATTTGAAATAATCACCCCTTCCTGCAAACACACAAGTTAGGTAAATTTTAAAACCCAAAAGACTTTGTGAAAATAGGGGCCTTCAACCAAACGATTTAACTTCCAAGGCAAGCTGCACCAATTGTGTTAGCTAGATCTGAAAGAGTTAGTCCAAAAATGAACCAGATCTAAAACCCTAAATGCAAAAATCCGAAAACTGAATCACTAAAATTTCAAAATTTTGAAACAGTAAATACACAGACGCGATTACCCCCAACACAGACGCGCCTGGAGAATACAGACGTGGTTTTGTGATACCCAGATGCGCTTACAAATCACAGACGCCCTTTTTCGACACAGACGCAGGTAAAAATTACACAGACGCGCCTTCCTGAAACCTACAAAATAAAATTTTGACAAAACACAGACGCGGATCCCGGTGTCGCAAACGCGCCTGAAAAGCAAAAACGCGATCCGAAAGTGCGGAGACGCGAAAATACCAAAAATGCTGTCGAAAATGTCCGATCTGCAACTTCAAAAACACAAGATCTACAACAAGGAGGTTAAATGCAAAGGGACAAGAGTCCCACCGGGCGTGCCAAAATGTATATGGTGAAAATGGATAACAATAATAACAATATTGAAAGGCTAAATGAATTCAACCACAAAACCCTAGCCTAACAATCAACAAAGATCCACCATAACATATGAAGATTACCTAAGACAATGCAAATCAAATGAAATCACAAAGATTATACCATTACATGTCCAATAGGGTTTTGATCTCCATTCTTCCTATCTCCATTGATCTTGCTTGATATATTTGCTCTCAGATTTTATGTGCACAAGAGCTCAACAAAGAACGAAATGTGGTTGCAAGTAGGATCGTAGTATAGTCAAGTCCTTAAGATCAATCATTAGGGTTTGATAATGAAGAAGGCATCTCCTTAAATAGAAGACACAATATGAAATGGAGGGATAAGATTGAGAGGTGTAAAAGGAGGTCGGCTATGATTAGAGGGTAGGTAGAAGAAATAATAAAATAATGAGAGGGGTAGGTAGTGTATGAATTAAGAGATGAGTGACATGTGTCATGTGTAGAAAAGGATAATGAATTAATTAAATAAATAAAGATTTATTTAATTAATAGTAGAAGTGGGATAATTAAATAAATAAGATATTTATTTAATTTAGGAAAAGGATAATTTAAATAAATAAATGTATTTATTTAAATGAAAAATAAGGCTAGAAGAGGATAAATGAATTAATTAAATAAATAAAGATTTATTTAATTAATAAAAGAATTAAGCTTAGATAATTAAATAAATAAAATATTTATTTAATTAGACATGACAATTTTAGGTGTCTACAGATATCACCAACAAAAACATCAATAACCAAGATGTCATCATTAGTCACTTTGAAATATAAGTTGTTGTCAGTATTACCTTTAGTGTATCCAAGCTTCAAAAGATATTTGTCTAATCTAGCATACCAAGCTCTAAGAGCTTGCTTCAATCCATACAAAGCTTTCCTTAATCTGCAAACCATATCTTCATTATTTGTCAATGAAAATCTACCAGTTTGTTCAATGTAAACTTCCTCTTCAAGATCACCATTCAAAAATGCACATTTTACATCCATCTGATGTACTTTATAGTTCTTGTGAGCTGCAAATGCAAGAAATAATCTAACTGCCTCAATTCTAGCTACTGATGCAAAGGTTTCATTATAATCAATTCCCTCTTTCTGTGAATATCCTTTACACACTAATCTTGCTTTGTTCCTGATTACCTTACCATATTCGTTAAGTTTATTTCTGAATACCCATTTAATTCCAATTACATTTTTGTCTTTAGGTCGAGGAACTAATGTCCATGTATTGTTCTTTTCAATTTGTTCTAGTTCATCTTCCATTGCTTTAATCCAATGTTCATCTTGACAAGCTTCAATAACACATGCCAGTTCAATTTGAGAAATTAAACATACCTCTTCATTTGCTAGTCTTCCTCTTGTCATAAATCCTTGATACTTATTCCCAATTATCTGATTATCTTAGTGATTTAGTCTTACATACCTGGGTTTATTCACATGTTGTTGTTCTTCAGTCACTATGGAATTCTTTGATGATGTCGGTGTGACTAGATCCACACTCTGTACCGGTGCACTCTGTATTGGTTCATTTATGATCATCTCAAATGTCAGTTCAGAATCTATAGACCTTGAATTTCCTCTAAATTGTTCATCTATCTTCACATTAGCACTCTCAATGATTTTCTGCAATCTTTTATTAAAACATCTATATGCCTTGTTCTTAGATGAATAACCAAGAAATATTCTTTCATCACTTATAGGATCAAATTTACCAATATACTCATCTCTCCTAATATAATATTTGCTTCCAAATATTCTGAAGTATTTAAGAGTAGGAGTATTACCAAACCATAGTTCATAAGGGGTCTTACTGGTTTCACCTTTGATGTGAACTCTATTAAAAGTGTAAATTGTTGTATTCACTGCTTCTCTCTAGTACACATGAGGTAGATTTTCTTCCAATATCATGCTTCTAGATGCATCCAGAATAGTTTTGTTCTTCTTTTCTACAATTCCATTTTGCTGAGGTGTTCGAGGTGCTGATATTTGTATTATGATTCCATTCACTTCACAAAATGTATTCAACTCCTTAAATGTGAATTCTCCTCCTTGATCTGATCTCAAACATTTGATTTTCTTACCAGTTTCATTCTCTACCATTGCCTTGAACTGTTTGGATTTTCCAAAAGCTTCTAATTGCTCCCTGAGAAAAGTAACCCAACACATTCTAGAATAATCATCAATGATTAGCATAAAATATCTATCTCCCTATAGACTTCTTGTTCTTGCCGAACCACACAAGTCAGTATGGATTAAATCAAGAACATTATTGGATTTCTCATAAATACTTTTAAAAGTTGTTCTAACTTGCTTTCCCATTTGACATTCCTTACATACTAGATTATGAGGTTTCACAAACTTAGGTAAATCCCTTACTGCCTTAGTTGAACTAATCTTTACAATGCAATCAAGATTTACATGGCAAAGTCTCTTATGTCATAAACAACTTTCATCAATATGTGCAATCAAGCATGTCTTTTCACTGTTATTCAAATGAAAGATATTACCTTTAGTTTGATTACTGGTTGCAATCTCCAAACTAGTTTTTTTCATGATTTTGCATTTACCATTATTGAACTGTAACTAAAAACCCTTTCAACTAATTGACCAACACTCAAAATATTATGCTTCAAACCTTCAACATAGTAAACATTTTCAGTATTGTGCTTACCATCCAAAGATATAGTGCCTTTTCCTTTGATCAGACAAGTTTTATCATCCCCAAATCTTACTAGACCTCCACTATATTCCT